>NW_027507764.1:493081099-494281099 GCF_037356315.1 Lithobates pipiens
TGTCTTGGTCTTTATAGGCTGGGTCCCTTGTATCAAAAATTGCAGGATTCTTGTGTAAAGTCGGATGAGTTCATTGTCGAGAGCATCCCTCAGTCTCTTGAAAGCCATCTTTCCTGGACTATGAACACAGCTGTACAATGTGCTTGCTAGATAAACATTGGGGTTGATTTACTAAAGGCAAATCCACTTTGCACTGTAAGTGCACTTGGAAGTAAAATTGCTGTAGATCCGAATGGGACATGCAAGGGCATGCTTGTCCTTGATTGGATGATAAAATCAGAAGAGCTTCCCCTCATTTCAGATCTTCTCAGATTTACATTGACTACACTTCAAAGTGCACTTGTAGTGCAGAGTGGATTTGCCTTTAGTAACTCAACCCCTATGTGCTTTGGGATGAGATTTTGAGCAGCAGGGATGGGCTGAGCCACAGGTACACAGCAGAAAATGGAACGGGAGTGGATTATAGGATTTAAAAAAATTCCCTCTGAATTTACAGCCAAAATCGCAAAGTTAAGACAAAGAAAGCACTCCCTTGTGACTTTTGTGCTTGCAACCTATGGATATTGTTGACCGAAATACGCAGAAAATTAGTGCAGGGACTTTTTTATTTATTTTTTCTTCTTCCTTTTCTTGTTGTTGCAACTTGTGTTAGAGCAATTAAGACGGCGCCCATTAAAATGAATGTGGCATGATGTCATATGACTTTCTTTATCACATGTCGCAGCAGGCCAAGGCTTACTGATATTGGGACTAGTAAATGGCTTCCTAACGTGCCTTCTGAACTCCTGTAAGAGGAGTGACGTCTGCCCCAAACGTGATATTTTTCACAGCTCCATCCTGTCCTCTTCTCAAGGACAGACCAGCCACTAAGACGAGTGCCCCCTAGTGGTGCAAGAGAGAGCTGTTGTTTTGAGCCCCATACATGCACAGCACTATCACTATGGCCACAGATGACCTCAGCAGTTACAATGCTTCCTGGAAAAAAAAAAATACAATATTAGGTATGATTGATAAAGGCAGAGGAGGGGATCTCCATCTTTGGACTAGCACCTGTAAAGGTATGCCTGGGCAGCCACCTCTGTTAGCTTAGGTTCTGGACTTTTTGTTATGCTCTTTGCTTATGATTAAGGCTTATTGCTAAAACACATAAGCCACTGTACTTTGTATACTCCACTTGATGCAATAAAGTGACTTTTTTTTGGAAGGGCAAGTTGCCCTATTCTTCCATGATGGTTTCTGGAGTATGAAAGAACAGGATCAATAAGGCACATGTGGGCTATTAAGCAAGGTCACTACAAAAAAGTTTACTCGGCAAGACAAGCAGGAATGCAGTTGCTATAGGTAACCAGCAACTAGTGCAAGGTACATTGCAGCCAGTCATGAAGCGGTGGTAGTTGGTGTAGGTGATGGATTCTCCGGTAGTGAGGGGGTTGGTGTTCTGGTTCCCTTCCTAACGGTCGGTTTCCCAAAGTAACTGGGACCAAACCTGTGGACAGTGTAATTTCTGAGCTCTATAAAACTGTCCCAATCATAATAATAATCATACGGACATATGTGGTTGTTTGTCAGTATAAGTTGAGATGAAATATGGACCCATACCTCCCCGCTGTCCCTCCTTTGTAACCAAATCCCTCTCTGCTCCTCAGCTGTCCCTATTTTTGGCCCAATGTACAAACCTCTATAAAAGTGAACTATTTAAAATAGAATTAGGTTTAACCATTTCCTGCAATAGGACATGCCCCTACATACTTGGGATTTAAGTGGTCATACCAGGATCCTGGTATCAGAATTTTCTGTGGTGATGCTTTTTTTTTTTTTTTTTGTAAAAGTGGCAAAGCGACTGTACAGATGCCCAATCGCTTTTACATGGAGTGGAAAGTATGCCCCCTCCTCCCGCCACTATCCACTGCCATTCTCAGAGACCCCAGGAATGCTGTGGGCGGTTGGGCCAGCTCACCATAGAGAAGGAGAATCATCCATTCTCTCCCATTTTCTCTACACTGTATGAAATTTGAAGCAATGAGGATTTAGTCACTTCTGGTTACGGTTGCGATGTTTGTCGCTGTTTCATGGGTGCGCACAATTTTAAGCCTTGAGATTTTGGGTATCTATTTGGAACTTCATCTTTTATAGTTTACAAAAAAATTGGGTGATATATTGCACTTGCGAGCCCTTAACTGCTTTAAGACCAGCCGCCATCATTATACTGGGGCAGGTTGGCTCTCCTGGGCGAATCGCCATAGGTGTACGTCGGCTGCTTTAAGAGCGATAGGGGGCACCTGCGTAATGCCGATGTTCGTGGTTGGGGGCCGCATAGTCCGCAGGCCATCCGCGATCGCTCCACAGAGAGCCAGAAAGGGGATCTTTGAATGTAAACACAGATTTCTGTTCTGACAGGGGAGGAGAGACAGATCTGCTGTTCCTAGTGGTTAGGAACAGTGATCTCTCTCCTCCTCCAGTCAGTCACATCCCCCCACAGTTAGAAACACCTCCCAGGGAACACATTTAACCCCTTGATTGCCCCCCCCCCCCCCCCAGTGTTAACACCTTTCCTGCCAGTGACATTTACAGAGTAATCAGTGCATTTTTATAGCTGTCTATATAGCTGTCATTGGTCCCAAAAATGTGTCAAAAGTGTCAGATTTGTCTGCCTCAATGTCGCACTCCCGCAAAAAAAAAAATAAGTAAATTAAAAAAATGCCATAAATCTATCCCCTATTTTGTAGACGCTATAACTTTTTTGCAAACCAATCAATATACGCTTATTGTTTTTTCTTTTTTCTTTTTTTTTTACCAAAAATATGTAGACGAATACATATTGGCCTAAACTGCTGAAGACATTTGTTTATTTATTTATTTATTTTTGGATATTTATTACAGCAAAAAGTAAAAAATATAGTTTTTTTTTTTCAAAATTGTCACTTTTTTTGTTTATAGTGCAAAAATAAACCGCAAAGGTGATCAAATGCCGCCAAAAGAAAGCTCTATTTGTGGGGAAAAAAAGGACGTCAATTTTGTTTGGGTGCAACGCCACATGACCTCGCAATTGTCAGTTAAAGTGACACAGTGCCGTATTGCAAAAAATTACCTGGTCATTAAGGGAGCAAATCCTTCCGGTCCAAATGAACTTTAATGTATTTTAGTGAACTTTTTAATTTCAGAAACTGTTGTGCTAATATAACGTGGCATAAAAAATTGGAACTACCAGTATTTATTTCTCTAGTGTCGGGGTTTTAACTAACCTTCAGATCTAAAATGTTTTTTTTTTTTTTAAATATGTGCAAAAAATAATAATGTAAAAATGGGTTTGGTAGCAAAAAGATTAACTTATAAAAGCCTTATTCCAGTTTGGCTACAATTACTGACATGTGCCAGAGTCTGGTATTTTTACTTTTAGAATCTGTCACTATGGCTGCTACAGATTCAAAAATAATTAAATTCAGTTTGCAGATAAGCAAACTGGTTGTAATTAAAGTGCAACTTCAGTTTTGTCCCTCTCCCATTTTTTCCCCCTGCTTACCATCTGCTGTCTTCTTCACGGTAAACATACTCGCCTAGCCAGCAGATCCAGCATTAAGCTGCTGGGATCCTCTTTTCTGTAGCTGATGTACGGGTTCGGTGCCACCATGTTGCCTGTGACAGCTGCCGTCTCTTCCAGGTGCAGGCACCACTAGGCCTGCCCCCTCCTCCTTAATTAATAGGATTGCACGTCATGCATCCCAGGAGGCACCGCGCCATTCACCTAAGTACTCCCATACTTCCTAAATTTCTGGCATTAGAATGAGGGACATCTATTAGAAAAAGTATGTAGGCATAGGACACACACTCCTGCCACGTCCCCCTTAAAGGAGAATTCTACAAAAAAAATGATTGGTTAAACCCACAAGTGCTTTTTTTTACCACTACCATTCCTTTATATTAGCTTTTGAAATTTACAAATTGGATGAAAGGTTTACAGACATCTCAAGTCTCCAGTGAGGTGCAGGAGACTGCCGCATTTCTGCGGCGGCTCCCGCACACCCGCAAGCCCCTCCCAATCCCCTGGGAATGATTGGTGCGGCGGGGAACAGCTGTGAAGGCTGACTCTATCCCCACACACATCTCTGCAAACAGCTTCCACTCCTAGCATACTTATCAACACTAAACAATCTGTCCTTGTAATTAGGGCTCCGGCTGGTGGCCATTTTGTGGTGGACCAAATTACATTGAATTTAATTGGAGAATTCTCAAACACTAGAGAAGAAACGTTCTTCTTGTGTTGAGTCTCCAGCTGGGTGCCACCATTTTCCTAAGAAAAACACCCTTACAGCATAGGACAAAATAAATATATACACATTGTTTGTTTATTTGTTGTGGTTTTTTTACTCTATTTCAGAGCATATATATATATATATATATATATATATATATGTAATCTACTTTGAAGTAAAAAAATGTAACAAGTGTATATGCTGACATCTCACCAAAGCCCCCCAAAAATATAAAAAAAATTCAAAAATTAAAAAAAATTTAAAAGTGTAAAAAATAAAATAAAACACTACTGACACCACTCTCCCCTGCCCTACCGACACTGTCCACTGCCGCAACCCCCTCCCCCCAAAAAGAGCCACCTCTCTGAAATTAGTTTTGCAGGTTGGGATGTCTGGGTTTAGCACTGGGAAGCACTTTTTAATAGATAAATAGTACATTTTATATACAACTATATAGATGAGACCAAAATGAGGGACAGTCCCTCGAAATCAGGGACAGTTAGGAGCTATGAACTCCAGAAGCTGATGCATGGGCCATAAAAATTAATCCGTCTTGGATCACCAGCTACCAAGCATCTGATGCTGATGTAACTGATTCATTTTTTTATGAATGTGAGATCCCTTCAAGACCTCCTATGCTGATGCTGAGTGATTATCCTATTCCTCCCCAAAGTTCATGTTGATAGCTTCTAAGAACATCTTTGGTTCTGGGCACCACCAACAGTGGCTAAGGCCCAATTTTTCTGCTTCTGCTTAACAGGGGCTTGTTCCTGCACTCAACAAGAGTATCTGTGAGGGGTTGCAGTGTTGTGGCACCACCTCCACTGCCTAAGTGTCACGTACCTGATGGTTGAGCTCACAGATGCAGGGAGCGGCTTCTCGTATTCCTCTGGCAAAGAACTTCTGGTAGAGCAGACAGATGTTCAGGAGCACAGAAGGGGCACAAGTGCCTGGCAGGTCACAAATGCAAGGGCTGGTCCAGACTCCGAGTAGCAGAGGTGGAACCAGATGCAGGCTGGAACCGGGATCAGCGGAGAGCAGGAACACCAGAACAGAGAGTAAGGTGTCTTGTAGATCAGGACACTAGCAGATCTTCAAGCGGGCCGGGTTGGACATTGGTAGGCAGGAACAGCACCAAGGCGGCAGGCAAAGCGTAGTCGGAGACAAGCCAGGTCATACACAGGCGGACTGGATAGGTACCAAGGCAGCAGGCAGAAGAATCGTCAAGACAAGCCAGGGTCGGTGGCAGGCAACAAGCCGGTTAACAAGTATCAGGTAACAAGTAAGGTATAGCAGAGGGGACTCTCAGGAACGCTGTAGACCGGACAGCAGGGAGGCAAGGTGACAGGTCCCTTTAAATAGCCCCTTTGGCGCCAAGATCAGTCATACAGCGCGTCATTAGCATGCACCCACGTGCGCCAGACAGTGTTAGCGTGCACCCGCGTGCGCCTGACAGCGTTAGCGTGCACCCGCATGCGTCCATATGCGCCCTCGCACACCCGCTTGCGCCCACCTGCGTTAACGTGCACTAGTGTGCACCTGTTGGCTCTTCTGCTGGGGATTCCGCAGGTAAGATTTCTGGGAACAGCCGGGTGATCAGAACGTCCTTGTTGACATTGCCCCCCCCCCCCCCCCAAGGGGCAGACTCCGGATGCCCAATTCAGCCATCTTAGTTGGGTGCGCTCTCTTGAAGGCCAGAATTAGTCTTTCAGTGTGAATGCTGGATTCTGGCTTTCCACTTCACCAGGTACTAACCCTGACCACGTCTCTTCCTGCAGTCCAGAATTGATTCCACCTCAAACTCAACTTCTCCATCAATCAGAATAGGTTCAGGCGGACCAGTGTTTCTGCCAACGAAGGGATCTGGGACAGTGGGTTTAAGTAGAGCCACATGGAAAACCGGGGGAATCCGGAATGACTCTGGCAGCTGTAGTTCATAGGTCACACTGTTGATCCTCCTCTTCACAGGAAAGGGACCCACGAACTTAGGACCCAATTTCCTGGAAGGACATGCCAACTTTAGGTTCAGAGTTGATAACCAAACTTGATCTCCAGGCTCCAAGTTAAGTTCCCCCCTCTTTTTCTTATCAAAGATTTCTTTATAGTTTTCCTGGGTCCTGGACATTGTTTCCTGGAGAAGCTTATTGTTGGCACTGAAAAAGGCTAAAGTCTCTTTAGCCGCAGGTACCGAGCATTTCGGAAAGGTTATTTGACAGGAACAAGGGATGAAATCCATAGTTTGCAAAGAATGGAGTTTGCTTGGTGGCAGAGTGGACCGAGTTATTTGTATGCAAACTCAGCGAGAGGTCGGAGCGGAACCCAATCATCCTGAGAGAAAGAAGAAAAAAATTGCAAGTACCGCTCCAATGTTTGGTTCATCCTCTCTGTCTGGCCATTAGTCTGCAGATGGTAGGCTGAGGAAAAGGAGAGATTAATCTCCAGGGAACCACATAACGCCCTCCAGAATTTTGAGGTAAGCTGCACCCCTCGATCGGAAACAATGTCTGCAGGGATCCCATGAAGTCTCACAATCTCTCTGATGAAGACTTTTGCCTCGTACACACGTATCAGACTATCCGGCGGACAAACCGCCGGACTGTCTGCCGGACTTTGCGAACAAGCTACCTGCCCACACACGGCACTTTTGCAGGGGACTAGTCCGCCGGACTATCTGCCGTACTTTTGAAATGAACACACGGAGGAAAGACTGTTCATTTTGAGCACGGCTCCAGGTAGCCAGGACCAGCGAAGGAGGCGTCGCTGGCCCCATCACCTGGTATGGACTTAAAGGGGAGTCCCCCCCAGGTCCATATAAGACCCTTATCCGAGCACGCTACCCAGCCGGCCAGGAAAGGGAGTGGGGACGAGCGAGCGTCCCCCCCTCCTGAGCCGTACCAGGCCGCGTGCCCTCAACATGGGGGGTGCCTTGGGGAAGGGGGGCCCCCCCACCCCAAAGCACCTTGTCCCCATGTTGATGAGGACAAGGGCCTCTTCCCGACAACCCTGGCCGTTGGTTGTCAAGGTCTGCAGGCGGGGGGCTTATCGGAATCCGTAAGCCCCCTTTAATAAGGGGGCCCCCATATCCCAGCCCCCCACCCTATGTGAATGAGTATGGGGTACAATGTACCCCTACCCATTCACCTGTGAAAAAAATTTAAAAAAAAACACAACACACAAGGGTTAAACTTCGGGGGTCTTCTCGCCGGACTCCTCCGCTATCTTCTGCTAGCTCTTTTACTAGCGGAGGAGCCCAGCTTTCTTCTTCGCCGCCGCCCTCTTCTTTCGACTTCGGGGGTCTTGCCCCCCTCTTCGGTTCTTCTGTCGCCGCTGTCTTCTGGCCTTCTTTTCTTCTCTTCTCTTCTTGAGCTGTTGCCCCGTCGCTGTCTCTGGTCACAATGAGAGGGACTCGGCGTGTGGCGACTTATATAGGGACATCACCAGATGATGTTCCTGCCCATTATGATGTCCCAGTCCCAGCATCCTCTAGCTGGAGAGCCATGTCAGAGCCCCTGCGTGGGCTTGGACATGGATGTCCAGTATTGTCACGTACCTGATGGTTGAGCCCATGGATGCAGGGAGTGGCTTCTCGTATTCCTCTGGCTCAAGAACTCCTGGTAGAGCAGACAGATGTTCAGGAGCACAGAAGGGGCACAAGTGCCTGGCAGGTCACAAATGCAAGGGCTGGTCTGGACTCCGAGTAGCAGACGGGGGGGAACCAGATGCAGGCTCGCAACTCGAGGAAACTGTTGGAAGTCTAGGCAATGGAGGGTACTGGACTGTGCCATATTTTCTTCACAAGGGGTTAATTGCCGGTCACTACCTGCCGCGTGAGCTGTGGGCGGAGTCAAGAAAAGCCTGCGAGTTACGTGACCAGAGGAGCCAGTAGAAGTCTTCTCTATCTACTTGCTGCACGAGGCCCCACGTATCTGTCGAGATGCTGAAGGGAAGAATTGATCTTTCACTAAAGAAAATGTTTTGAGTGCCAGGACCAACGTCTGTTATGGGACCCTCTCTGGGGGTACCACTACAAGTATCAGACTGTCTGGAACTCTGTTGACAGATACAGGGATTCGCCTGAGACTACAGGGGCATTTCATACTGTATACTACAGGAGATGTTGAGGCCTTGACAGGTGCGAGGGACTGGTCGCAAACCCCCGTCCATTTGTCCGATGTCTGCACTACGGGGAGTACCTGTTCGCACTGGAGCAGCCTACTGTGCCACCTCGTGCATATAGGATGAACTGGGCTACCGGCATCGCCACCGAGGAGACCGCTACATTTACTCCTGTGGTCGGGCCTACATCTTTAAAACCAACTGCTACAACCAGTGTTCCTGAGGGAGGTGGTACTGTTACTGCCATCAGAGGAACAACCGTGGACATCGTGGAAGCTGCTCCTTCCACCACTACTCATTTTCCTGAATCTACTCAAAAGAAAGTGGAATATGTGGAAGCTTCCTGCGGCTGCGGTCGAGGCCTACCTCAGAGACTGCCTGGACCGGATCCGGAGAACGTGATCGCTCCCGAGGAATCCACTACAGGAACGGGTGAGAACTCTGGGGAAAATGTACCTAGTGGGACTGCTTGCAGATATCTACTGGCAGAGGAGCTATGGGACTCTGAGATAGACTCTCTGTCGGACATATCTGGGGACGATGACTTGTTTGAAACCATGTCCCAAGAGATGCTGTGGGCAAGCGCTGACGATGTTGCTGCAATATGTAATGTGTCTAGTTGGCTAACTTTGAAATCAGGGAGTGCATCGCCTTGGTCGGGAATCCCGGCTACCATTAGTGAGACTTTTCCCAAAGATAATAGTTGTGTTTTGGGTCAAACAAATTACCTGTCTATGCCATGGTAAAAAGTTGTCTAGTTCATGTGTGCCTCCTGGATTGGGAAGCGCCTGATTCCGGCCTATACTTGCCCGATCACAGCCACTGTGATCGGGCAAGTATAGGCCGGACTTTTCTGGTAGAGGACCGAGTGCAAGGCTGATGTCTCTGGAGGAGCCTGGAAACTCAGTTGGAGGGCGCAACCTGGATCAATACCCATACAGTATTGTCAGGTCAGCTGAAAGAAACTGGTACTGTATGGTAGTTCTTTAAAACTCTCAAGATTTCTAAGTTCAATTGACAAGTCTGTGGCAGAGACTTTGTTAAGCATCTCATCGGTTGCTTGGTCAAGTGAGAGGGGCCTATCCGATGGTTGCTGGATCCAGTCCGTGGAGCTGTCTGTCCTCTGGATCTGACCAATACCTCTAACCCACAATTACTAGGTGCCTAAACTCCCCTTTTATCCTCTGACCCTTTATTGAAGGACTTTTGTGCTTTTCCTGAATAAAAGCTTAAAAAAAGCACTAAGTGTCGGATTCATCATCATTTGGGCAACTTTCCAACGGGACCCCTGTGACGGAGAGGCGAGCAGGTGAGGTAACGGTAAGCCCAAATAAAACCAGCAGCTCCTTCGGGGGTTAGTGCTACACATGTGCCACTTTACAGGCATACTATAGACACCCCCCAGGTACGATATTTAAAGGAATATTTCACTTTTATTTTTTCACTTTAAGCATTATTAAAATCACTGTTCCCGAAAAAACTGCAGGAAGTCAGTGTTTGTAGCTGCTGACTTTTAACCACTTAAGGACCAGTCTCATTTTGGAATTTAGGTGTTTACATGTTTAAAACTGTTTTTTTGCTAGAAAATTACTTAGAACCTCCAAACATTATATTTAGTTTTTTTTCTAATACCCTAGAGAATAAAATGGCGGTCATTACAATATTTTTTTCACATCATATTTGCGCAGTGGTATTATAAGCGCACTTTTTTTTTTTTTTAATTACATTTTTTGAATAAAAAAATAAGACAGCAGTAAAATTAGCCCAATTTTTTTTAGATTGTGAAAGATAATGTTACGCTGAGTAAATTGATACCCAACATGTCATGCTTCAAAATTGCGTCCGCTCATGGAATAGCGACAAATACCCATAAAAATCTCCATGGGCGACGTTTAAAAAATTCTACAGGTTGCATGTTTTGCATTACAGAGGAGGTCTAGGGCTAGAATTATTGCTCTCGCTTTACCGATCGTGGCGATACCTCACAAGTGTGGTTTGAACACTGTTTTCATATGCGGCCGCTACTCACGTATGCGTTCGCTTCTGCGCGCGAGCTTGGTGGGATAGGGAGCGTTTAAAAAATGTTTTTATTATTTTTATTTATTTTACCTTTTATTTTTACACTGTTTAAAAAAAAATTGCACTTTTATTCCTATTACAAGGAATGTAAACATCCCTTGTAATAGAAAAAAACATGGGAGGTGGCAGGTCCTCTTAAATATGAGATCTGGGGTCAAAATGTCCTCAGATCTCATATTTACACTAAAATGCAATAAAAAAAAAAAATTGTAACAAAATCGTTTAAAAAAATGTGTCCCTTTAAGAGCTGTGGGCGGAAGTGACGTTTTGGCGTCGCTTCTGCCCTGCAGTGATATGGAGACGGGTGGGGGCCATCTTCCCCTCACTTGTCTCTATACCTGACAGGAGACAGGATGCGATCGCCTCCGCCGCTGCCGACAGCTCTTGATCACGGCGGAAGGCACCAGATCGTGGCGGGAGGGGGGCCCTTCTCCCACCTCCAATAAAAGTGATCTTGCGGCGAATCCGCCGCAGGGACCACTTTAACTTGTAGAGGACCGCCCGCTGAAGAAGAGGATACCAGGGTTATGGCAGCTAGCTGCTGCCATAACAACAATATTCCTCTTCAAACAGCCTCCGTAAAACTGCGGCCGGCGGTCTGTAAGTGGTTAATAAGGACACTTACCTGTCCAGCGAGCCCGCAATGTTGGCCCCACGAGGTGATCCGTCCATTGGATCGGCTGCTGGCGCCTCCATCTTAACAAAGGGAAACAGGTAGTGGAGCCTTGCCCCTTCACTGCCTGTTTCCTACTGCGCATGCGCGAGTCGTACGGCACTTTGTGAATGGCCCCGTTGTTTTCTGGGACACACACATAGTTTTCTGGTTCCCAGAAGGCAACAGGGCCGCTCGTCGAAGAGGAGGAAGCGCTGTGGAATAGGAAGAGGCAGATTAGGAAGACTGCCTAGCAACAGTGGTTTCAGGTAAGTTAAAAAAAATATATATATATATATATTTTTTTATTTTTAAGAATATTAATGCCATTTTTTTTATTTTTTTAGGGTGGTCCTCTGCTTTAAGGCAGCTTACACGGTGGGCGGAGCCTAATGAGGAACTCTAAAAGACTAATTCCCCATCATTCCCTGTGATTGGCAGTGGGCGGATTTCAGAGCCTATTCAGTCCAATAGTAGTTTTGGGATCCGCCCACTGTCGACTACAGGCAAGGTGGACCTGATGGGGTTCTCGGCCGCATCACGTATTGGGTGGGCGGATCCTAATGAGGAACTCTGAGACGAGTTTCCCCACCAAGTCCGCTTTGTGATTGACAGCGGATGGCAGTGTGATCATTACCACTGCCCATACTAAAGATGGCCGCTCGGTTCCCATGTGTTCTGTGTACGTACAGCGTCATTGCCTTGGAAACCGGTCAGCGTCCTGCTCCTTCCTCGTAGGGTGGGCATACAAGCGAGGGAATACAGGCTTACCGCTCCACATGGCTGACGTTTTGGTGCTCAGAGCGATCCGGGGCAATGCCAGGAGTCTGAACCTGAACGGGAAGAGACTGCAGCGAGTGCCCCGGGCTGTGGGCAGCCTCACACAGCTGACGAACCTGCAGATGAAGAACAACCTGCTGTGCCAACTCCCGCCAGAGGTGGCAGCACTGAGCAATGTGAGTCTCAGGCATCCCTTCTATCATAGCCCCGTGTGATGGCCATAGAGTGGTTCATTGTGTGCCCTGTAGTGCTCAGTAGTGTCCTGCTGACCAGACCTTGTCTGGCACTTTTTGTTGACAAGTATCAGTATTGTTTGCTAGAAAATAATTTTTAACCTCCAAACATTGCTAAAAAAATATATATATATATAGAGAGAGAGGGAGACCCTTGGGAATAAAATGGAGATTGTTGCAATTTTTATGTCACGGTATTCGTGCAGCATGTTTCTCAAACACAATTTTTTGGGAAAAAATACACTTTTAATTTAAACGAAACAAAACAAAAAGCAAGATATACCCCATTTTTTTTGTAAAATATGAAATAAAATGTTATGCTGAGCAATTAGATACCTAACATGTCACGCTTTATAAATGCATAAGCTCGTAGAATGGTGACAAACAACGGTATGTAACCACTTCCTGCCCACCATATAACAAAATGACAGCTGCAAGGTGGTTAAGTTATCCCAATATGACGTCCCGTCAGGGTAAGGCGCTAGCACGTGTCCGCGGGGGACGTGCAGAGCCACGATCGGTGGTGTGTCAGTCTAACACACGCATCTCCGATCCTTGGTAAAGAGCCTCTGACGTGGGCTCTTTACCATGTGATCAGCTGTGTCCAATTACAGTGTAAACAGGAAGAGCCGTTTATCGTAGCGCAAAAAATAAAAACCCCAGTGGTGATCAAATACCAAACGAAAAGCTCTATTTGTGGGAAAAAATTCAAAAATTTAGTTTGGGTACAGGGTTGCATGACCGTGCAATTCTCATTTAAAATGCTTGGGGCTTCCCCTCCCTCCCCTTCTGAAAGTGATCCAGCGGCTCGTGAGCCACTCTGACTGCTTTAATGAGAAAGCCAGTCGCCTGCTGAGAGAAAAATACCAGGGGCATGGCTGATAGCTTCAGCCCTAACCCCACACATTTTAGTTGGCAAGTGGTTATAAAGTAATTTCTAGAAACACATCTTGATGATGTAATTAAAGTATAAGGGCATTTTTTTGTTGTTTTTTAGTGGAGGTGGATTAAAACCTGTCAGGGTTTTATTGCTGTTCACGCCCCTTTTAGGTCTTGTTGACTTTAGAGATTGGGTAGTGGTAAAACCTTGTGGTTGGGCGGTGGTTTTACCTCCCGCAGCCACTCCCCCTTATGCTACAAAGGCACGAGGGCGAGTGCTGAACGTGAGTCGTTCTACTGGATAAGATTTCTCTGCAACCACATGCAATGCACAGGACCAGAACACGTTAGTGTGGGGTTCAAGGGATTACAGCAGGTGGGGGAGGAGGGAGGCAATACTGCCTCACTGCCTGTCAAATTCTCCCCAAAGAGCGATTCAAAGGTGGATCACCCTTCAAAAAGCACTGCTAGTGTAAACGAGGCCTTAGCTCTCTAAGATATACTTTTATATATTATATTTTTCGGTTAAAATATGCTTTAATATGTATAGTACAACATTTTGCATAAGAGAGTTATAACCTTGATTTATTTTCACTTCCTGTCCCATAGCCAAAACAGGAAGTGTGAGGTAATGTCTCCAAAATGAGGAAATCCCCGATTGTCACCAGAACCAATGTCTTTACTGGAAGATTTCCCCTCTAATACTGTTCTGGTGACAATCCAAAATTTGATGAATTTGATGATAATAATAAACAGGACAACTAGAGATGATGAATCTCCCTAATGGGGGCCCAGACAGAAATAAAAAGCTGACAGGTGTTCTAATCCATCTCCACTCTATCCAGAGCTAAAAAAAAAATACCTTTAGTTATAGAGTAGGAGTCTCTAAACTTTCTAAACAATGGGTCAGTTGATTGTCTTTCAGACTTTAGGGGGGCAGACTGTGGGAGTAAACATCATCGCACTTGGTATTAGAGGAGGATTAGTGCCCGCTCGTTGGTATCAGTGGGAAGAATTATGCCCCATTGTTGGTGTCAGTGGGAAGAATAGTGCCCCGTTGGTGTCAATGGGAGGTATAGTGCCCCATAGTTGGTGTCAGCGGGAAGACTAGTGCCCCATTGTTGGTGTCAGTGGGAAGAATAGTGCCCCATTGTTGGTGTTGGTAGGAAGAATAGTGCCCCATTGTTGGTGTCTGTGGGAAGAATAGTGCACCATTGTTGGTGTCTGTGGGAGGAATAGTGCCCCATTGTTGGTGTCTGTGGGAGGAATAGTGCCCCATTGCTGGTGTCTGTGGGAGGAATAGTGCCTCATTGTTGGTATCAGTGGGACGAATAGTGCCCCATTGTTGGTATCAGTAGGACGAATAGTGCCCCATTGTTGGTGTCAGCGGGAAGAATAGTGCCCCATTGTTGGTGTCAGCAGGAAGACTAGTGCCCCATTATTGGTGTCAGTGGGAGGAATAGTCCCCCAAGGGCTGGATAAAGGCAAGCAAAGGACCTCAGTTTGGAGACCCGCTGCTATAGACTAATTATTCCTACAGGAAGAGATTGAACAGAAAATAGAAACCAATGATTTATGGAAGTGTGCATGGCCACCATTAGTCTGCTACAGTATTGGTGCATTGGGGTCCGTTCACAATGAATAATATTGAAAGGCCCTGAGAGGTCTGGCCTCTATGGGAGGATGGAGTATATCCCCATGACCAGGTTATTTTCTATCTTTTAGTGACTTTATAATGATAAAGAGCTTTCATATTTTTCCAAACCTGTACATGACAAAATATCTAGTGCACAATTCTCGCATCAATGATGTCACCTTGTTTGTGATTTGGATGTGTATATTATTATATTGTTAATAGAATTATTTCTTTTCAGCTGAATGTGTTAAACTTGGGGAATAACAACTTCACACAAGTCCCACAGGAGCTGAAGTATCTCCAGTCCCTGCAGACACTGCACTTGTTTGGTAATAAGATCACTCAAATTCCACCCGATGTATTTGGTAAGCATGAAAAGATAATGATCACTTACTGGCAGAGGTTTTAATCAATTATGTGCTTATATATATATATATATATATATATATATATATATATATATATATATATAAAACAGTATTACAGTAGAGATTAGGGGTGCAAAGGATCAAAAAACTCACGATCCTCGGATCAGAGTCATGAATCGGATAATTTTTCGGATCAGCAAATAAAAAAAAAAAGGACTCCCAACTGTAATATCCACAATCTCCCCCACTGCTGTAATATCCACGTCATCTCCCCCACTGTAATAGACATCTCCCCCATTCACTGTAATATCCACAGACATCTCCCGCACTGTATATCCACAGGCAGCCACCGCGTGTACCAAGATGGCCGCCGCTCCGGAGCTAGGCCGAAGCCACGGCCTTTCCTAAGGCCGAGCAAGCGGAGTGCTCCGTGGATTGCGTGGTGTGCCAATCCGAACAGGTTGACCCGTTCGGATCACGGATCGGTGATGATCCGTTACACCACTGGTAGAGATGTAGCACCAGTTCAAATGCGATTTTTTTTTTATTTTTTTTAC
Source organism: Lithobates pipiens (assembly GCF_037356315.1). Classification (NCBI taxonomy): domain Eukaryota; kingdom Metazoa; phylum Chordata; class Amphibia; order Anura; family Ranidae; genus Lithobates; species Lithobates pipiens. The sequence continues at coordinate 493,096,650 of NW_027507764.1, forward strand.
TCTTTAATGTTGCAAAATTTTAAATCCCAACTGCAGGTACAAAAAAATAAAATACCTTTGCTTTTGGCTCTCCTCACACTGCATGGCTTAAATGCTTGTTAAAGTGGATGTAAACCCAATTCATGAAATTTGAGCTGGACACATATATCTGCAGTGTTTTTTTATCTCTCTTCAAAGCACTAAGTCCTGTGGCTTTCTCCTGCTCCGTTCTTCTGTTATCAGAATGATAACTTCTAACAAGTTCTCTGAAACACATAATAAAATCAGGCTGAATTTTGTGTGAGGATGTTGTAGATTAGCAGAAAGCTGTACTACTCACAGGACAGCTCTGAAAGTCTCTGCCTATGTGGAGGGGGGTGTGTGCCTTTCCTCCAGTCAGTGGCCTCACAGTGTAATAAAACACTGCTACTGCTGAATGAGGAAGTGAAAATTCAAACACAATGTGCACTTTCTAAGCAGTATATATAGCTGATGTACATGTACAACTTATGTAGGGAGAGTTGTTTCATCTCTGTGTATCATCTGAGGCTGTTCACTTCACTGGGTATATGTGAGGGTTTACATCCACTTTAAGTCTAGGTAGGTTGCAGAAAAGGCTGTATTACTTACCTGACTCCCCGCTCCTACAGGCTAGTCTGCCATAGCTCCTCCTGTAAGTTGTACCCCACCATACATACAATACAGGGTTACAGGATAGTTAGTATAGTAGTTAGAAGGGGGTGGGAGTTGTTTTAAGCTTAGTTAGTTGTAACCTGGGCTTCGACTTTATGAGAGCCCAACTGTGCACATCCATTCTTCCCTGCTCCTCCATTCATGGAAGCCAGTACTACAACTTCTATGAATAAAACGTGATCTATGAATGGAAGATGGGCGAATAATTGATAGCTCCTTATTAAAGTGGTTATAAACCCTTACACACCACTTTGACCTACAGGTAAGCCTAGATTAAGGCTTACCTGTAGGTCCAATAAATATCTCCTAAACCTACATGGTTTAGGAGATATTTGCCAAAAGACAGGTACCGCTGTCTACGGTGCATGCATCGAGTGGCGGCTCCCGTGCGCATGCGCGGGAGTGACATCATAGCGGCTTCGTCGAATGACAGCGCTGGAGCAGCGAGACCCACCATGAAGATGGAGGCTCCGTACACAAGGGGGCAGCGGTGACTTCGCTGGCTCCTGTGTCAGGTAAGTGACACATAATGGGCTACTATGTGATGCATAGTAGCCCATTATGCTTTACCTTTGCAGGGAATCAAAGAGGAAGTAAACCCATCAGGGTTTACTTCCTCTTTAAAGGCTTACCTGTAGGTACAATAAAAAAAAAAAAAAGTGCTTACTACCACATTACTCACCGCTGCACCAAAAGATTGGGACAGGGGATGGGCGAGCGTGGAAAGAGGAAGATTTCTACTAACAGAAGAAGAGTCCACACAAAGGACACAACCTACTGACTGTAAGTTATGTCTCTTGTGCTGATTTTTTATTTTTTTTGGCAACATTTAGGCTTTAATAACTCACAGACCGGAGCTTCTGGAAAAGTAGGGGCACTGGAGTGGGGAGTCATGTAAGTTATACAGCCCCTTCTGCAATCCCCTGGACTTGATGAGCAGTCAGCCCTTGCAGTGCGGAAGTTGGGCTTTAAACCAAGGCCTTGATAAAGGACAGGGGTACTCAAAACTGCTGTTCCTTGTGTAAGGTTTAATATTATGGACGATTGAAAAAAGAACTTGAAACTGGAGAACGGATGCACATATCTACTTCTTTATATAATCATTGGCAGTGAATTGGAGGTCACTAGATTTGTTTGCACAGATGTTACAATTAACAGCGGGTGTCTCACTGTCCCAGATTATAAAAATATATGTCAGTGGGTTTTTGTATTTTATATACAGTATACGGTAATGAAATTCCAGATGATTTTTTTTGTTTTTTGATATAAGAAGGAAGGGTCAGTCCTTGAGTCAGACCTTTTAGGAAAAAATCACAATGTTCTCTTGCAGAGCTCTGGAGATTGCTGCTATCAGTATCTCCCAGGTAGACAGTGTGTCCCCTACTGACCTGTGTGCTTTCTATTGGCGACCCCTGTGTAACTAGTGAGATAAGGGTTCCTTTTTATGCAGCCAGGGGGGTGGTAAAAACAGGTTAGGCGACGGTATTACTGCCCCCTGACAACCCCCCTAAGCATGCAGACACTCATGGGTGTACACATGCTGCGGCCATGTTGTGGCAAAAATTAAATGACAAAAAAAGAACAAGGAACAAATTCCCCTATCGTGGGGTTTTTAGGCAGCAAAAAAATAATAAATATAAGAAAATATTAAGTAAAAAAATTTATATATTTTTTTAATACATAAAAACGTATGGCACATTGGTTAAAAAATGAACTCCACTGGACAATTAATGAAAAATAATAAAGAACAACATAAATAAGAAATGGGTGTACATATACAGACAAAAATTTCACATGAACACTGTTATGCTATACAGACCATCCCTCTGAAGAAGACCCGTATTGTGGGTTGAAACGCGTATGTGCCATACGTTTTTATGTATTAATAAATATTCAAATTTTTTTACTTAATATTTTCTTATATTTATTATTTTTTTGCTGCCTAAAAACCCCACTGTAGGGGAATTTGTTCCTTGTTCTTTTTTTGTCGACTTTCAGGGGTGAGCAGCACTCTCCAACCTTTTTGGTAGTGTGTTCTTTTTTTTTTTTTTATTGTTATAAAATTAAATGACATGTTGCATTCAACAGGTGGTACCAAGGGCAAATATGACCCATTCAAGCGAATGGGACCATGCCACAACCACCTGCAACTAAGTGCAATTGGAGAAAAAATTGGAGAAATTACTGTGCTAAATCAAAATGTAACAAAAAATCTGCTAACACTGAAACAAGTCCAAACAAATGTGAAAAAAGCAAAGTGTAGCACTAAGTATAATGATATAACAGCAATAAACTGAAATAATAAATGTGTATAAGCATATAAAAAGTTTAGTGAACGTGCAAAAGTCCAATGTTCACTGTTCAGATAAACAAAAGAATCTACTTGAAAAATGTGTCCGTCTAGTACATAACTTGTGAATCCTCAATGGAATTGGTGGTGGTGCTGCGAACAATATGTGACTAGCTGTGAAGCTGTAGAAGTAAAGGAATCCTCTATAAAAAGAGTATGGATGGGTACTCTTACCGGATACGGTGGACCCACTTACCGGCGGTAGTGGGTCAATCAGGCTTGTGTAGGCCGAATGCCTCAGGGTTAAGAGTTGGCAGGAGGAAGGTAACTCCAAACGGGTTAGTTCCACTGCTCTTGAATGATGGTCCAACTGAAGTTCCTGGATTCAAATGGCTCTCAAAAAAGCATGGAACCTCCACCCGATAGCGGAGCCGTCTAGAGGTTGATGGTGTATAAGGTAGGCTCAATGGAACTGGGGTAAAGATAAGAAAAAATGGAGAGGCTCCATATGGTGCAGGTCAAAAACGGAAAGGTTTTATTTTAAAAGTACAATACATCATAGTAGATGAGTACAAAAAATACTGTTGATCACGAGTTATAAAAGTATAAAAAGCAATGTGGAGAGCAAGCGTAGCAATGCACATAGTTGTAGCTCTGTGGGTCAGTATTTTCAGGGAAAACAGGCTGTCAATTGCCTCTAAAAAGTTTTCCACTGCAAATCGCTTTTTAATGAGGCGGCATGGATTGCAGCGGGTATGAAAGGGCCCTGGAAGTGCTGTAAAGTACAGTAAGAGTCCATTCACACAGGGGCAACTTTAGATCCGACTTGAAGTCGTCCCAAGTTGCCTCAAGTCGTGCAACATGATAAAATCAATGTAAGTGAACGAGAGCCGTCTTAATGTACACTACTGAAGTCGCTCCAACTTCAGAAAAGGTTCCTGTACTACTTCAATCCGACTTCAAGGCAACTTGTACCCATTGATTTCAATGGAAGTTGCCTCCAAGTCTGATCCCCTGTCTTAACTGAAGCAACTTTCCAGGAAGTAAGAATTGTTTTCTAGGCAAACCCCTCCCTCCCACAGCGCTGATTATTATGTGATTGGCCACTGGCAAAGTCCCCTGTCCTGGAGGCAACTTCAAGTTGCCTTGTAAGTTGCCTCAAGTCGTGCTGTGATTCATACTCAAGTCGTGTCCAAGTTGCCTCCCAAAGTCTCGCTGGAAGTTGTGTTGCCCCTGTGTGAATGGACTCTACAGGAATAGGACCAACATATTATTCTTTTCCCAAGAGTCCAAACAACAATAGATTAATCCCTAATTGTACAGCAATGTGCGTAGACCTGCAAATCCCTAATTTATGTCCCTGTGGCCTCATGTGCATTCAGAGCCATTGGTAATATCACAAATACAGCCTAAATTATAGTGCTTTTTCCAACTTATAGAAGCAGTTGGAGCTTATTGTTCACATGAAAAAATGGTGCAGAGACCTTGGCTTCATTAAACTGAACTAAATCAACCAAAATCAATTTCCGTCTTAAATAATTAATATATACAAACATTTTAATACACAATTCATACAGAAAAACAAAATATTCATTGTTTTTACACCTGTCTTCTTGGCTCTCCATCACTTAATAAACCAGTGCTCGGCACAGAGGGCTCTTGTCTAGAATAATAGAATACAGCTCACTGACGTCATAAGATACTCTCTAGTTATAAAGAAGGTTCCTTGTCATTGGTAGTGCAGAACAGCTCACTGATTGTACACGATATTGGAACTTGGCTCATGGACACAATACTAACCACAGACACTAAATGACACGGAAGCAGATCTAACTGGTTAAATCTGCAAATGTACAATCTGTAAACTGTGCTGCAAATACTGTACTTGCTACTACAGATTAGGTGTCATAAGGTGAGTCTTTTGTTATGGCCTTGAGGTAAAGGGACATTCAGGGCTTGTACAGTGAGGGAAAAAAGTATTTAATCCCCCGCTGATTTTGTATGTTTACCCACTGACAAAAAATAATGGTCAGTCTATCATTTTAATGGTAGGTTTATTTAAAAAGTAATAAACAGAATAACAACAAAAATATCCAAAAAACGCATTTCAAAAAAGTTATAAATTGATTTGCATTTTAATGAGTGAAATAAGTATTTGATTCTATATCAATCAGCAAGGTTTCTGGCTCCCAGGTGTCTTCTATATGGGTAATGAGCTGAGATTAGGAGCACTCTTAATCTCAGCTTGTTGCCTGCATAAAAGACACCTGTCCACAGAAGTAATCAATCAGATTCCAATCGCTCCACGATGGCCAAGACCAAAGAGCTGTCCAAGGATGTCAGGGACAAGATTGTAGACCTACAAAAGGCTGGAATGGACTACAAGACCATCACCAAGCAGCTTTGTGAGAGGGTGACAACAAAATGAAAGAAACACAAAATAACTGTCAATCTCCCTCAGTCTGGGGCACCATGCAAGATCTCAACTCGTGGAGTTTCAATGATCATGAGAATGGTGAGGAATCAGCCCAGAACTACACGGGAGAATCTTGTGAATGATCTTAAGGCAGCTGGGACCATAGTCATCAAGAAAACAATTGGTAACACACTACTCCGTGAAGGACTGAAATCCTGCAGCGCCGGCAAGGTGCCCCTACTCAAGAAAGCACATGTACAGGCCCGCCTGAAGTTAGCTAATGAACATCTGAATGATTCAGAGGAGAACTGGGTCAAAGTGTTGTGGTCAGAAGAGGCCAAAATCAAGCTCTTTGGTATCAACTCAACTCGTCGTGTTTGGAGGAGGAGGAATGCTGCCTATGACCCCAAGAACACCATCCCCACTGTCAGACATGGAGGTGGAAACATTATGCCTTGGGGTGTTTTTCTGATAAGGGGGCAGGACAACTTCACTGCATCTAAGAGACGATGGACAGGGTCATGTACCGTCAAATCTTCCCTCAGCCAGGGCATCGAAATTGGGTCGTGGATGGGTATTCAAGCATGACAATGGCCCAAAACACACAGCCAAGGCAACAAATGAGTGTCTTAAAGGGGTTGTAAAGGTAAATGTTTTTTCACCTTAATGCATTCTATCTGCTGGAAGTTGAACTTTCACCCCAGACTCAAGTCTTTTGCAGACTCTAACAGGCCTTCTTCTAAGATTGCCCTGTATTTGGCTCCATCAATCTTCCCCTTTAGCTCTGACCAGCTTTACTGTCCCTGCTGAAGAAAAAGCATCCCAACAACATGATGCTGCCACCGCCATGTTTCACTGTGGGGATGGTGTGTTCAGGGTGATGTGCAGTGTTAGTTTTCTGTAAAAGTGGGTACTCCTGCGCTAAAATGAAATTGTGAATCAAAAATAAAGACAAAACAAGTGCTGCATACACCGTATGGACCAAACTCGCGTCCAAAAAATATATAAAAGAGAGGAAGGGGTGGTGTTGCGCTCTTATTTGAAATATTTAGTGTGATATTAGAGAAACTGCTGTGATTGACCACCTAATATATATCACAGAAGTACGTAAAGTGCAAAGCAAATTGAATAATTAAAAGGAGAAAAAACAAACTAGCATAATCATAACAATAGTGCAAAAAATGAATATATGAAGCAATTATTAGGTGATATTGCCAAATATCCACATTCAAGGTGCAACTATAGGTGATTAAATCACTGTGCAAAATATATAACATATACGTGAATTATTCGTATGGTGACTGATATACAAAAACATGGAGCAGATTAGCAAATAAAGTTCAAAAGCAACATAAAACTAGTCATTTAAATCATCTAACTAGATAAAAAATAACCAGTGCGATTTTGGACTTTTAAAATCCTTAGTCCAATGTGCAAGAAAAGTGCAAACGTGCAGAGTGTTGCGCTGGAACACTGTGTATTGCTGTCTTTGACTTCAAAGTGACACTGTGCCTTTAAGTGCAAATACAACAAAGCAGATCTTCAGCGTCGCTGACACCCGTGAAAAAATTGAATAGTTACCTTACTGCTGTAAGGTAACAGCATATAGCAGATAAAGGAAGAGGGGAGCGTTCCCTTCAGCTTGATCCTTCCCACGATGTCCGTTTCAACTTTTAGGTATAGACAGGGGAGGTGGGGGAGGGGGGTGGGGGTAATCCTTATCTTCCTATCCTTCCACTGGGTACTTCAGATGGTATGGTTCTCAATATGTATTTAAAAAAAATAAAGGGAGTCCACCATAGTGTAGTACTTTTAAACAAGAACAAAACTTTTTATTTATATTTAAAAGGAAACTCACATTTTTCAAGGGGTACAAGTGTGTTGAAAAAATGAGCGCCGAGCTCGTATCACTGTCTGAGCGTCCGTTCCGTTATCAGAAATGCCTCGGATCCTACGCGTTACGTCACCACGTGACTTCAACTGGGCTAAGTTGAAGTCACGTGGTGACGTAACGCGTAGGATCCGAGGCATTTTCGATAACGGAACGGACGCTCAGACAGTGATACGAGCTCGGCGCTCGTTTTTTCAACACACTTGTACCCCTTGAAAAATGTGAGTTTCCTTTTAAATATAAATAAAAAGTTTTGTTCTTGTTTAAAAGTACTACACTATGGTGGACTCCCTTTATCTTTTTTAAATACATATTGAGAACCATACCATCTGAAGTACCCAGTGGAAGGATAGGAAGATAAGGATTACCCCCACCCCCCTCCCCCACCTCCCCTGTCTATACCTAAAAGTTGAAACGGACATCGTGGGAAGGATCAAGCTGAAGGGAACGCTCCCCTCTTCCTTTATCTGCTATATGCTGTTACCTTACAGCAGTAAGGCAACTATTCAATTTTTTCACGGGTGTCAGCGACGCTGAAGATCTGCTTTGTTGTATTTGCACTTAAAGGCACAGTGTCACTTTGAAGTCAAAGACAGCAATACACAGTGTTCCAGCGCAACACTCTGCACGTTTGCACTTTTCTTGCACATTGGACTAAGGATTTTAAAAGTCCAAAATCGCACTGGTTATTTTTTATCTAGTTAGATGATTTAAATGACTAGTTTTATGTTGCTTTTGAACTTTATTTGCTAATCTGCTCCATGTTTTTGTATATCAGTCACCATACGAATAATTCACGTATATGTTATATATTTTGCACAGTGATTTAATCACCTATAGTTGCACCTTGAATATGGATATTTGGCAATATCACCTAATAATTGCTTCATATATTCATTTTTTGCACTATTGTTATGATTATGCTAGTTTGTTTTTTCTCCTTTTAATTATTCAATTTGCTTTGCACTTTACGTACTTCTGTGATATATATTAGGTGGTCAATCACAGTGTTCGTTTTCTGCCACACATAGGGGTTGATTTACTAAAGGAAAATTGACTGTGCAGTTTGCAAAGTGCAGTTGCTCCACAGCTTAGTAAGTGAGCAAAAGCTCTGCTGACTTCCATCATCCAATCATGTGCAAGAAAAAATTCATTTTTTTTATTTTCCCTGCACGTGATTGGGTATTCTTTGCAAAGTGAAGCTTTACCTCATTTACTAAGCTCTGGAGCAATTGCTCTTCCACATGTTTGCTGTATCCCTCACATGGCTTCTCGCAAACTGCAAACGGGACTTCTTATTGCTTACTTTAGACAATTGCTTTCTTCTTGCCACTCTTCCATAAAGGGCAGAGTTGTGGAGTGCACAACTAATGGTTGTTCTGTGGACAGATTCTCCCACCTGAGCTGTGGATCTCTGCAGCTCCTCCAGAGTTACAATGGGCCTCTTGGCTGCTTCTTTGATCAATGCTCTCCTTGCCCGGCCTGTCAGTTTAGGTGAACGGCCATTTCTTGGTAGGTTTGCAGTTGTGCTGTACTCTTTTTATTTTCAGATGATGGATTGAACAGTGCTTTGTGAGACGTGCAAAGCTTGGGATATTTTTATAACCTAGCCCTGCTTTAAACTTCTCTACAACTTTATCCTTGACCTGTCTGGTGTGTTCCTTGGCCTTCACTAAAGTACTCTAACAAACTTCTGAGGGCTTCACAGAACAGCTGCATTTACATTTAGATTAAATTACACACAGGTGGACTCTATTTACCAATTAGGTGACTTCTGAAGGCAATTGGTTCCACCATATTATAGTTAGGGGTATCAGAGTAAAGGCGGCTTAATACAAATGCACGCCACACTTTTCAGATATTTATTTTAAAAGATTTTGAAAAACATTTATCATTTTCCTTCCACTTGACAATTATATGCTACTTTGTGTTGGTTTATCACATAAAATCCCAATAAAGTACATTTACGCTTTTGGTTGTATCAAGGGGTGTGAATACTTTTTCAAGGCACTGTATTTTCTGGAATCCACTTGCCTGTAGCTCAAGCATGCAGGCAGGAGGGTGTGCTTAGCTAAGAAAGCCCCTCTTGAAGACTCCAGGGATGTATGACATATTTTGCCTAGGCCCGGAAACCAGGAAGTAACTGAAGAAATGTAAAAGAAAAACATGTAAACAAGTAAATATAATATACTTTCCTATTTATTTACTTAGGTTAGCAGCATAAACATAAAAAATTGTCAATGTTGATTGAGAGAGTGAAGGTCTGCTTTAATTAGTCAAAATTCAATCTGTGGGTGACCCTGTCAGTACCCTCCTGCCTGACATCTTTCAACTGGAAAAGCAAAGGAGCTTGTGGCGGGTTGTTGGCTAAAAAGCTGCATCCAATCAGAAGCAGTCACTGTTTAGGTATTCTGACAACCATTAAGCCCCCTACACATCAGAAAATCATATGCAAAATACCGCGTTTGGAGCGATTGTACGATAATCCGATTGTTGGTACACAACTTTTGAGAGCCGATCATTACAGTTCATCCAATATTTTCCGATCGGACATGCACAAAACATTTTTTCGTACAATGCCAGCTCGGATGATTTTTGTTTAATCAGTACAGTTGTTGTCCGAAAATGCAGTACAAATAGACTACAACACATTACATTGCTTCCGAATTTGTATTCTGTCGTACAAGAATTTTCGTACTTTAGTAACCTTTTCATTTTCGATCCGGGGACTAGCATGCAAAAAAAACAGACAATAATTCGTCCTACAATCTCATTGTTTGTGTGTACCAGGCATTAGTGCCATTTATTTAAAGAAGACAAATACCCCCCGATACTATGGGACTTTAAGGGTGAACTTTTGAAAACACAGTATTTAAAAACATAACGTTTTTTATTGTTTCTCGAACTCTAGACTTTGTTTTCTCTATTCCAGAGTATCTCCAACTATTATCTCCTCCGTGCCCCTGAAGAAGGGATTCACCTTGAATTTCCCAAAATGTGTCGGGCTATAGGAGAAGTGTTTTTTCTCATACTATATGGATATCATGTGCTATTTTATGTATGGTGCTGCTTTACACCGCCACACTGTTTTATAAAACAATACATTTTTTTCTGTATTCAAAATACTGTGTTTTCAAAAGTTCGCCCTAAGGCTCCTTGCACACTGGAGCTCATAAACTGCAGTTTATTGGAGTTTGGGCGTTTTTTTTAAAAGCCCATAAACTCCACTCTATGTTAGCCTATGTGTCCATGCACACATGGACGTTTTTTTAGCTTTATTGAGCAGTGGAGTTTATGAGTTTTTTCCTGAACGTCAGAAATTCGTGTTCAAAGTGAAGTTTTTTCACTGCCAAAAAACGACAAACGCCGATAAACGCTTATAAACGCTCATAAACACGCATTAATTAGTGTTCGGCATTCTATTTTTTCAATGCATTGTGGGAGTTTGGAATGCACTGTGGGATTTTTGGAGTGTCTTCTGTGTATTTTTATTGAAAACGCCCATAAACGCTAACGCTAATAAACGCTCATAAACGCTAGTACAAAACGCTGTTAAAAGCACGTTTTTCAACCAGCGTTTTCTGCCAGCAATCTGGCATCCAGAAAAAGCTTTTTTGAGCTTCACTGTGCATGGAGCCTTAAAGTCCCATAGTACTGGGGGGTTCTTTAAATACATAATATATTTGGGATGGTGACAACAAAAAATTTTGTTTTTTTATTCTCCATAATGGTTCCTCTTCTATAAGGCATTAGTGCCAGATGTCAGAATACAGCAGCTGACAGAAGAGGTTTCTCCATCCATGTTGTTTATCACGTATGGGGGATCAATAGATTATACTCTTTCTGAAAATCTTTCCTTTTAAAATATTTGTCCTTTGAATTGTAACCTGTGTTACCAAAGCCATCTTATACAAATCAATCCAGGATATCCAACATGACCATGATTATTGAATTTTTCTTCAGTATCACCAAGCATACCATAGTCCAAACATGGAATGTCTCATACAAAGTTACCAAGAGGTTAAAACTTGACTAAATGGCTCGATGATCAATGAAAAATTAATGGCGGGGGCGCATGCGCGCGGGCGATGGAGATGGCAGCTTGACTCCCTCGCTCCGTGCCGTCGGATCTTAAACACCGGCCAAATCTGACATAGACGCAGCCTTCCCGTGCCACACTCACCCCTGCCGGCTTCGGAACATCCCGCGGGGGCTCTGGTGATGCATCGCTCGGCGAAGAAGCCGCCGAGGAGTCAGCAGCATCGTAGGTCCGCTCAGGCCTCAGCCAGAGGTATGCTTAAGATGGCGCCGGAGCCTCCGGACCCGGACGACGAAACCCGGCTTTCAGTGGAGGGTCCATCGTCCCCCGCAGACAGCCTACACTTGTTCCCCATGGATGGGGGAAGTCCCCCCCCGGCTGATACGGACGACCTCCTAACACGATTTCGCAGCATCGTACGGGATGAAATCACAGCGGCATCCCGTAAGCTTTCTTCTGAATTCGTGCGGGGCCTTAAAGAGATAGGCCACCGCACCAACCAGTTGGAGCACCGCATGGACCTAGCTACTACCGTTCTTGAGGGCCATGAAGAGGAGGTTGATAAACTGACCTCGGAGTTGGCGGCCCTGCGGGACAAACTAGAAGATGCTGAAAATAGGGCCCGGAGGGATAACCTTCGTATTAGGGGTATTCCTGAGTCCCTCACTGACCTTCAGGGCACCGCCACAGCCTTTTTTCAGGAATTGGCCCCGGAGATCCCCCTAGAGAGGCTCGAGTTTGACCACATCCATAGGTCTTTGGCTGCTAAGCCCACCGAGGGCCCCCCCAGAGACGTTGTCATTAAGTTCCACTATTATCGCACCAAAGAGAGACTCCTGCAGGCAGCAAGAGAGCAGCAGACCCTCTCCTTCCAAGGCAATTCTCTCCAGTTGTTTGCGGACCTAGCTCCGGCCACCATTGCTAGGCGCCGAGACCTCAAGCCCTACCTCCAAGTCCTCCAGTCACAGGGAATCAAGTATCGCTGGGGGTTTCCATTCAAGCTTACCTTTTCCCATCAGGGTCGGCAGTTTCAGGCTTCCTCACCTGCGGATTTGAGGCGCCACTTTCTTGACCTCCAGCTGGAGATCCCTTCGTCCTCCCCTGAGGCTTCGTCCGGACCCCCCAGATCGGGCCCCCCCGGGCCAGGACTTTCCAGACCACCCCGCAAGTCGTCGCAGACATCCCAGCGGTCCCAATCTGGATCCCAGGCTCTTCGGGACCTGCAAGCCCAAAGATTCCAGCTATCTGGTAAAGGATGAAGAGGTTTGCCCCCCATCTTTTGGTTTTCTCTTTTTTTGTTGCCCTATCTCATCAGTTGACTACCAGCTCCCGAGCCGTGGGGTCGTTACTTTATAAAAGCTTTTTTTTTTCTTTGGTACAGTGTTTTTTTTTTTGTTCTCCCCCTATGGCTCTCCACACAGAGTTCTGGTGAAGTGTCCCTGGCCCCCCCCCCTCAGACTGTAATTTGATATTGCACTGTTGCTTCGGCTCATAGGGGAATGCCCCGGGGCAGGCCGCCTTGTTGTTGTACTGGCGGCCGAGGGCGACACTGACACTGACGTTGCCACCCGGATCCCCACCAGTTTGTCTCTCACCCCCCCCCTTTTTTTTTTTTTTCTCCTTTTTTGGGCTCCCTGGTGGCTCTATCCGGGTGGGACCCTGGTAAGGGACTGCAGAAGGGGGTGGAGGGTGGGTGATGGTTGGGAAGTTTTTCCCCACGGGTAGTTTATGGAGAGGCTAATTTTCCCGCATCTCTAGACCTCTGGACCCCTCCCCCTCCCACTCGGGTGGGGGGGGGGGACAGAGGTTGTGGCTTGGCTGAGGGTGTTCGTCCGGCCTCCTGGGGGGTGGTGGCTTAGCTGCCCTCTCTGGGGGCTTGGGCGATCCCTTACGCCCGCCCTTTTGTGGGACAGGTCTGCCCATATTCTTTTTGCTGTTTTTTGGTTATATTTGTTTGTTTCATGTTTCCATATTTTGGTTAGTTCTACTCTATGTTCATTTCATATTACTGTTCTCATGTGTTTAATTTAGGCCGGTTGGTCCGACGGACCACTGCTCCCCTAGACGTGTGTACACTTGGCTGAGATGGGTTTCTCGGCCTTGGTCACACTCCTGAGTGGGCCGTTCAGCCCACGTTTTTGTACATCTTTGAGCTCATTTTATCTGCCCTGTCGAGCTTGTTTTTCTTTTTCTGCTTTCTGTATCTCTTCTCTTTTCTCTTTCTTTTTTCCTTCTCGTCCTTCCCCTTCTTCCCCTCTCCTCCCGCTCCTTTCCCCCTTCCCTTCGCTCCCTGGGGTGTGGGAACAGGAGATGTGTTGTAACAGACAGCCGCCATGATGGCACTTCCTTGGCTTTCCCTGAATGTTCAGGGTATGAACTCCCCTCAAAAGCGGGTTAAAATATTTAAATACCTCCAGCGTCTTAAAATTGGCATTGCATGTTTGCAGGAAACACATTTTTCTTCTTCTTCTTTCCCCAAATATTTTTCTGCGCATTATCCCCAAGTTTACCTAGCAAATGGCCCTACCAAGCAGAGGGGGGTCCTTATCGCCATTCATAAATCGCTTCCGTTCCTTTGCAGTAAACAGCTAGCTGACCCCGATGGCAGGTACCTCCTGCTGCAGGGCACCATCCAAGATAATGAGGTTACCATTATGAGTTACTATGCCCCGAATCATAACCCTGGCCCCTTTCTGACCCATGTCTGTTCCCTGCTGCGGGCCCACCAGAGAGGTGTTCTCCTTTTGGCAGGTGACTCCAATGTGGCGTTCAACCCTTCCATGGACAACTACCCGCCGGCCCCTAAATCCCCTTCCCCATCAGCTACAAAATTTTTGCAGGCCTTACAAAACCATGATCTCATTGATCTCTGGCGGGAATACCACCCTACTGGCAGGGATTATACGCACTATTCCCACCCTCATCATTCCCATTCCAGAATTGATCACATGTTTTTGCCACGTAAGCATCTTCCTCTAGTAGCCTCTGTTTCTATCTTGACGGTCCCCTGGTCTGACCATGATCCGGTGTTAACCATCTGCCACTCCCTTTGCGTTAAGCCGCAGGATGCCCCTTGGGTTATGAACGACTCTCTTCTCTCTCTGGAACCAATACTTGAGAGCCTTCACAAAGCTTCTGAGGATTATTTTAAAACAAATGTTGGCTCAGTGTCCTCCCCGGTGGTGCTCTGGGAGGCCTATAAAGCCGTCCTTCGGGGACAGGTCATTCGTATAGCGTCCCAGAGGAAGAAGGAGAGGGTCCAGACCCGCTGTAGGCTTGAGGAAAGGTTGGAGGCTCTCTCTACAACTTTTAAACACTCCCCCTCTTTAGCAAACCGTAGGCTATTGGACAAAGCTCGTGTAGACCTGGATCTATGCCTCACGGATGATGCAGAACGCACCCTCCGTTGGGCTCGTCAGAGGTGGTACGCCAGGGCAAACAAACCCAATGCTATGTTGGCTAGAAGGTTGCGGACCTTCACTCCGAAATTTCAGCCCATCACCCTGCGCACCCGCCATAACACTCTGACGGGTAACCCCCGACTAGTATTAGATGAATTTAGATATCGTCTGGCCAAACTTTATTCCGCCCGACTCCAACCTCCGCTCTGGACCTGGGTGCTTTCCTAAAGGAGTTATCCTTGCCTTCCTTAACGGTTCCTCAGATGTCGCTTATGGACCGGGACATACAGGTCTCAGAGGTTCTGCAGTGCATTAAAGAATTGAAGGTGGGGAAGCGCTCGGGCCCGGATGGTTTCACCGCTTTGTATTACCGTAAGCTGGCTGCGGTGTTGGCCCCCCACTTGGCGGCTGTGTATAATGCGGTGAAGGGAGGTCATTCTTTCTCACCGCTGATGTTAACGGCAAATGTGGTAATGATCCCCAAGCCGGATAGGGACCTTTCTTCTTGGGCCAACTTCCGACCAATTTCCCTGATCAATATTGACATGAAAATATTAACAAAAATCCTAGCTACTCGTCTCAATTCCTTCCTACCCCGACTCATTAAAAAAGATCAAGTGGGGTTTGTCCCCCGGAGACAGGCTGGTGATGCCATTAGACGGCTAGTACAAGTCCAACATTTGGCGCACACTAGGTCTCTGGAGACAATGTTTCTCTCCTTAGACGTGACCAAGGCCTTTGATACCCTGTCTTGGTCCTACCTGATGCGGGTACTTACCAACTATGGCTTTGGGGCGTCCTTTATGGGCTGGATTTCAGCTATCTATGACTCTCCACAGGCCAAGGTGCGCTATTATGGTTATGACTCGCCGGTCTTTCCCATACGTAGGGGCACTCGCCAGGGGTGTCCACTCTCTCCACTATTATTTATTTTAGCGTTAGAACCCCTGGCGGAAGCAATTCGGTCACATACGGACATTTCGGGATTGGAGGTTGCGGGCTCTATGCACAAACTGTCACTGTTCGCAGATGACATTCTGCTGACGCTCACGAACCCCAGGCTTTCCCTTCCCAATTTGTTCTCTTTGTTGGATACCTTTGCTGCGCTGTCTGGTTTGGCAGTTAACCCAGCGAAATCTAGGGCGATGTCCATCAACTTACAAGCCGCTGACGTGGAATCTCTACAGGCCGCATTCCCTTTTCAGTGGACATCCTCTTTGCCGTACTTGGGAATCAGACTTTCACCTAAATACTCGGATCTTTACCAGGCAAATTACTTCCCTTTATTTCGGAAACTGATGGGTTTGCTTGACTCTTGGTCAACTCTCCCAATTTCATGGTTTGGCAGGATAGCGGCGGTGCGTATGACTTATCTTCCAAAATTATTATATTATTTCCGGGTGTTGCCGGTTCCCGTACCCCTTCATGTACTTAGAATCCACCAACGCAAAATTATGCGCTTTATCTGGGGCTCTTCGAAGCCTCGGATTAAAAAGCAAGTTCTTTATGCCCGTAAGGCTAATGGTGGTCTTTCTGTCCCCAATTTATATGCATATTACACGGCAGCGGGTATCGCTCCTCTGGCCCGCCTACATGAACGTCATCAAATGCCCCTCTGGGCAATTCTTGATATGGTGGACTCCCATCCGATTCCATTAGCATCCCTCCCCTGGCTTCCGAAAGTGCAACGCCCACCGAACATAGGCCCAGGCTTGGCCCATTCTCTTCGCCTCTGGGATTCAGTGAAATATTCTGCAGGTCTCCAATCTCCCCATCTCCCGTTACTCCGTTTTCTACACTGCTCCCTATTCCCACCAGGTTGTGATAACCCCGGTCAGTTTGTGTGGTGGACGGATCATGGTTTTGTAGATGTCCATTCCTTGCTCACCCCGACTAAAATTATCCCTTTTGCAGCCCTCCGGTCATCCCATGATATTCCCCTCAGGGAATTTTATACTTACCTTCAAATTAGGCACTTCCTTCACCAATTGATTGGGCCCCAATCGGCTCCCTACACGCTCTCCCCTTTTGAGAGCCTTTGTAGATCTCGGCCCCACGCTCCAGGGTTGATCTCCCTCATCTATGCAGCTATTTTAACGTCTACAAAGCCCCCACTCCGACCCTATCACCTTCAATGGGAGGCTGACCTAGGTAAACAGCTTGATCCGGAGGACTGGCAGGCCATGACCAGGGCGCTGCCTACATGTTCCAGAAATGTTCTCTTTCTGGAGAATGCGTATAAGGTATTCTATAGGTGGTATTACACCCCTTCAAGGCTGGCGGCGTTTATCCCGTCTTGCTCCCCCTTATGTTTCCGTGGATGCTCGTTGGAGGGCACTATGGCTCACATCTGGTGGACCTGCCCCAGGGTGACTAGACTATGGGTCAGAGTATATGCTCTACTCCGTACACTCTTTCATGTGGATATTAGGAGAGACCCTTTTGAGGCCCTCTTGTGGAAACCGATTACAGGACTCCTGCGTCCGGAGCGTCAGCTAGCTGCGCATCTCTTTACTGCAACTAAACTCACAATAGCAAGGGCCTGGAAGACTCCGGTCCTTAGCTATGAGGCTGTTAAAAACTGCATGAATGATATAATGGTGAACGAAAAACTGACGGCGATAACATCAGACACCCATGCTAAATTTCTTCGGGTCTGGCAGCCCTGGGTGGCTTATACCCGCCCATCCAGATTTGATCCGGTACTCCTCTCCCTTTGATCGTTAGATGTCTCCCCCGCTCCAGGGACCCCCCCCGCCCCCCCTCTTCCCTTTCTCTTTTTCTCCCCCCCCCCCCCTCTTTATCCCTTTTCTTTCTTTCTGCCCCCTTTCTCTCCTTTTCTTATTTCTCTATTGCTATCTCTTTTCTCATTTCTTTCCTTCTCTTATCATATCTGTCTCGCAATGCACTCAGGCTGTTCGCTGGCACCAATGCCCATTAGTAGGGTTTTCTTCTTATTCCCCTTCTGAAAACAGCCCAACTCCGTCTGTTCGCGGTGTAAGAATTTTTGCTCGTTTTTTTTTTCTTTCTAACTGTTGTATGGTTTTCAGATATTGGCGCCTCATCGCATAATTGGACTCTGTCCGTCCCTATGCCCCTTTAGCTTTGCTCTATGGGGTGTGGTTGCGTGTCGCGACCAATTTAGAAGCTTCTATGTGACTATTTTAGGCCGGACACGAGTCCACCATTGTTATGTTCCTATGCAACATTTCACATGTCTTTGTACTATTATTGGCAGCTTTATGCTTTCTTTGTATTGTCTCACTGATGTGAAATTTTTTCAATAAACCTTTTGTAAAAGAAAAATTAATGGCTATCTCAATAAACCAACATGGGAAATTTCCAAAATTGTGGTCTCGATGGATAACCTATTTGCAACCCAGTCTTAGAGTTCTGAGTATATGACAATGACTAAAAGGTTGCCCAAACCCCAGGAATGGCGAATTCCATCTCTAATCCCTATAAATGCGTTCCCCTTAAATACCTCTCCTCCTCCTAATCTTACTGGACTTTCTAAAGTCGTTCCTATTAGTCCAGTTCTAGTAAATTCCCCCCAAAGTGCATCCAGCAGCAATCACCGCAGTTAATCGCTGGCTGTGTGGACAGCCGTGAATAGCTTCGGCTGCCGGTGACCTGTCACTGAAGTGAACGGGTTCAGCAGGCACAGCTAAGCGCTTACAGCAGCAGCGGGAATCAGAAGACTCCTGCTGCTGCAGTTCACACAGACCATATTGCCCGTGTGAAAGCTGGCTTCAGCAGCACTTTCATTCTTATGCCGCGTACACACGAGCGGACTGTATGGCGTACTTAGTCCGTCGAAACACATTTCAGCGGACAGTCCGCTCGTGTGTGGGCTTCAGCGGACTTTTTCAGCGTGCAGTCTGGCGTACTAAGTATTTCGGATTTTCCGTAATTCTGTCCGTCATACTTTGGTTTCAGCGGACAATACGGTCGTCAGTGTGCTAGTTGGACGGACTAAGAATGGCGCATGCCCAGAAAGGATTTACACGGCGGAAGGGTGCTTTGCTGTGTATTGGACTTCCTATTTCTAGTCCCGTCGTTGTACACGCTGTACACGTCATCGCTCAAGCTTTCGAGGGACTGTTCGTGTATCCGTGTGTGGTCAAGTCCGTTCAGTGGAAAGTATGACGGACTGTCCGTCGGATTGTATGATGGACTAAGTACGCCATACAGTCCGCTCGTGTGTACGCGGCATTACTCTTACTCTTATTTATATGTATATATATATATATATATATATATATATATATATATATATATAAAGCTATTAATGTTTGTGTATTTGTGGCCAAAGGATTATAAAATTATAACAAGCATATGACAAGGTTTGAAAAAAATAACAATATGACTATATCTTTTTTTCCCAAGATGGGTTAGAAAATGTAATCTTCGTTAATTTGAACAACAATCAGCTTGAACACATTCCTTCTGAAATTCACAAGTAAGTCCACAGTTTACTGAGCTACTAACTTTTGGACTAAAAATGCTTAAAGTAGGGCTCTGCTATTATCTGCTTTTATGGAACGGTTTGCTTATAAGTCTTGTTCTTTAAGGTTGCAGCGTCTTGAAAAACTCAGTATTAACCATAACCTTCTGAAAGACATTCCTAAAGAGTTGTGTGTCCTGCAAAACCTACAGGAACTACACTTAGGAAACAACCAGCTGGAGACATTGCCGGAGCAAATAGGCTACTTAACCAATCTGAAGGAGCTGCATGTATATCGTAACAATCTGATTGGCTTGCCTGAGGTGAGTAAAGTTAGTTTTACACAAAAACATTTTTGGTATTCCTAATATGTCGTTAGGAGACAATCCCCTCTCAGAAAGGAGAAGGCAGTATACCCTTACATATGCTGGACTAACAAAACTGGTTCTTTTTTATCTGATCTGGCATTTATTTTAACCACAATTGTTTTTTGTTTTTTTTTATATTACTGCTGTTGGAAATGCTCCAGACTGTAGTTTTGTTATTATTTATACGTATAGATTACTGTGATGTATATATCACTTGTTAACATGCATACAATTTATGAAAAAAAAAACTCTTAAAAAATTGTAATACGTTGGGTGCTACTGGTTGTAGCCATTAGGAGATACTGATTGTTTTGATACACTCAGCATTTAAACTCCTAAAACTGAAAAAAATATTTTAGCTTGAATTGAATTTAATGACCAAAGCACCAGTGTGTATTATTTTTCAATATATTGTCTATGTATCTCTGTTTATTATTTCTAATAGGGTCTATGCAGGCTGAGGAAGCTAAGAATCTTGGATGTTGCAGGAAACCAGATTCAGTCCTTTCCATACCGTGTGAGTAAAGTACTTTGATGTTTGTAAAGCCTGCAGCTTATACAACGGAGGGTGCCATTTTGTTGACTGGACCAGTGCTATAATTATGACACAGTTTCCTGGTATCTTGAAATAAAAATTGGGCATTTAAGTCCCACTCAGTATTTGTCTAAACACAACCAAAATCTGAAGGTATTAGGTTAACTGAGATGGTTTGAGAAAAGAATAGTATCTTAGTGGCTAGCAATTTGATCTTGCAGTGGTGGGCGTTTGGTTCAAGTCCCACCAAAGATTCTATCTACATTAGGTTTGTATCATTCACTGTATTTTAATGGTTTGCCATTCTGTGCTACTGTTTTCTCCCACACTTCAAAAACATACTAACTGCATACATACTATGTTGAAAGACAAAATTTTAACATTTTTACTGGGTTTCAAAAAAAGCTGCATACTATATGTTAACTGCAATCTAGCCATTTTGACCCCACATTGTCAGTTTGGGTGCAGAAGGCACATACGATTGTAAGCTGCTTGGGAGATAGGGGGGGTGTTATTAGTTTACTCTGTGTATAAAATACACTCACACTTATTTCCTGATTCAGAAAAATCTGTCTTTTCCCACATATATGAGTATAGTGGATAGTAAGATGATAATAAGTTGAACATGTAGCCCAGGCATGTTAAAATGGTGTTTATTGGGTTAAATTTGGTCTCAACAGTTTAGGAAACTGAAGCTGGACAAAACCCAAGCTGTTCTGCAGTTGATAAAAGCCACACATCCCTATGTAACTTGCAGTTGAATACATTGGGTTAGGTATTATTGTCCCTTTTTCTAGGATAGAACCTTGTAAGATGCAACTCTTACTATAATGTTTCCAAAAGTTTTTATTGGTAAATTTCAGGTAATGCATATCAGATACAAATGTTTAATATAGAGAGTTATTATCCATCTAAATCAACCATTGATAACGTACAACACAGAAGGAGCCCTGAGAATAGGCCTTTAAGAAAAGGAAAAGTTTTGTGCGATTACAATACTCCAAACTTGGACTCTAGAAGTTCCTCCAGACTCTACAAATTTCCTACAAGGTAGTTAATCCAATTTATCATTGAGGATGGCTGAGAGTTTCTCATTGTTCATTATCCAGGAAAGCTGGGCATTAATCAGGTCAAACAATATCGTGGGGGATTTCCACGACTTCGCTGGGTTAGAGTCTACAATTTTCTCTACCCATTAATGGGAACAAACCTTAAAAAGAATCCATAAGCCCTTGTACACACGGTCGGATATTCCGATGGAAAATGTCAGATCGGACCATGTTTGTCGGACAACATGATCCAATGCACGTCAGTTCCGATCGTGTGTAGCCTAGTCCGACGGATAGGGTGCCATGCATGCTCAGAACAAATTCTGAGACGGAAGCGCTCGGTCAGGTAAAACTAACGTTTGTAATTGATATAGCACATTCGTCACGCTGCAATGTTAAAAATTCTTTACTTTCAATATTTCTTTATTAATTTCCAGGTTAAAAATTCTTTAATGCATTGCATTCTCTTTTTCTTTATAATGCTACAAGAATGAAGTTGTTTTGCTGCTCATATTCACACACACTTCTCCAAAACGTATTTCTTTATTCTTTTTCCTCATTTCATGAATACAATATTTTAATTCACATCTCCCCAATAATTTTTTTTCTAGTTTTAAATTTTGTGGTGTTTTTTTTTAATCAAGATCTCCTTTTTTGACAGTTTGCTCATCTTCGGAATTTTTTTGGTGTGTTTTGTGTGTCAACTTACCACAACACCATTATTATCTTTTTATTTTATTGTTTTCTTTTTTAATCTCTAGGAGGTTGTTTGGTGTTGGTTCCCCTTGTTATTAATTTGACTTAGTATTTTTGAAATGTACCTGCCTACTCACAAATAAACTGTCCTCAAGTATTTCTTGAACCAAAAAAAAACCTTTATTTAGGTGTGAAAAACAAATAAAGAGGGAGGCAGCGCAGGAGAAACTGGGGAGATTAGCGAAGCCTTTGGCCCCCAGGGCACACGTCAACTATTTAAATGCAAAAAATGGTGGCCTGAGGAGTACATATTTGAGAGAGAACAATCTAGTCCTGAAGTCCAAGAAATCCGGAACAGCAGCAGATGACATCTATGTCCCCAGGCTGTGGTCCTACAAGAGGCTGCATCTTCTGTCAGACCAGACTGAACCCAGGCCATCACTCTCTGGTCTTCCTTCCATGCTTCCTTCCAGGCTGTAGCTGTGGTGCTGGAGGTGTGGCAGAAGGAGGAGGAGGAGGAGCATGGTCCAAATCACACAAGTGTGTTGTTTGTGTGATTTGGCCCAACAACCCCTTGTAGAGTGTGTGGATAATGAGCTCCTCACACCTGAGGTGTTGCCCCCCCCTCCATTTGCTGGAGTTTGCAGGCAGCCAAGGCGGCAAAGGCCTCTTGATATGTGGGGTGGCTTTGAGGGCTGGTGAAGCCTCCCCAATTAGCTTCAGAGCCGACTCCTCCACATTCCCCCCCTTTCTGGCCCTTTTGGGTGGAAGGCGGAGGGGAGGGACCTGGGATTGAGTCAGGCTCCTAGGCCTGCCCACCTCTTGGCTGCCACTTACCCCTGCCTCCTCCTGGCTGCCAAGTTCCACAGCCACCTCCTGGCTGCTGCATTCCACACCCTCCTCCTGGCTGAGGTCTTCCTGTGTATGAAAAAGGGACCTAGTTTTAGTTTTTGGTTCATCAAACACACACAATTTTCATCTCTTGACTGTTGCAAATTGTTAACAAATAGAAAAGACTATCATTCTGAGCCCAGCATTTTTCATTCTTGGCCCAAATGTTTTGGCCACTACTGTCTATTGATATGTGAAACACTTTCTAAAATCATGAATTAGTGAGCAAAAATCAAGTTAACATCATTCATTTTTACTCCAAAAATATGTAGAACAATACTATACCTGGCTCAAGCTGGGCTCCTCCAGTTCTTCCTGTCTGGAAGGCCCAGGTTGGGCGTCGGAAGACTCAGCAGGGGTGGAATGAAGTGTAGAAGGAAGTGTGGAATGAAGAGTAGAGAGGGATTCCCTGACCTCAGCCTGGTCTGACAGAAACTGCATCCTCTCATAGTACCACAGCCTGGGGACATAAACTTTATCTGTTGCTGCTCCAGTTTTCATGCACTCCAGCACCTTCTTGCGCTCCCTCAGATATGTACTCCTCAGGCCACCAATTTTCGTTCTTAAATAGCTGATGTCTGCCCTGGGGACCACCGGCTTCACAAACTCCAGCAGTTTCTCCATCGCTGCCTGCCTCTTTAATTTGTTACTGTAGTGGGGATGTAGCTTGCCACAGACAGGGCAGCTCCCTGTACTTGTCAATGAACAGGGGGAGAAAGCTATGGTCGTTAAACCCATCCATATTATCTGCAAGACACAACACAAGACAAATCCTAATGTCAGGCTAAACTCTCCTAATCTTGTCCCAATACAGGCCTCAATCTAGAAGCAGTATAGGCTAGTGATGTACCAAGTTAAAATTGTACCTTCGTTTGAACGATCGGCGCGTCAGCTTCTCCCTCTGCTCACAGATCGTACGTATGACACCCGTGTTGCGTTTTATATACAGTGCGCATGCGTGAAACTCTGCCCACCCCTGACATTCTTTCTAGTCTATTCCCCGCCCCTTCTTATTCGGCGCAGGGGATAGAGCACATGGCGGATATACAGCAGGGGCATGCTAATAATTCTACTACTAACGAGGAGGAGGACGAGGAAAGCATGGAGCCAGAAATGTCCCGATCCCGGAGGAGAAGATTTAAGGCCTCAAATATGTCTTTTGGAGAGATGTTGGAGATGGTGGACATATTGAAGAGGAACGACTATGATGGGAAGTATGGACCTTACCAAAACCCAAATGTCAGAAAGGCCAAGATCATGACTAAAGTTGTGAAGCGTCTTCAGAAGAATTTTGGGGTACGATGATCCAAGGATCAACTGAGAAAGCGCTGGTCAGACCTGAAACTGAGGGAGCACGATCAGTACAGAAGGTCAAGCGAGTTCTTCAAAAAAGTAAGTAGTTGTCGTGTGTTCATATTATTATTATTGCTTGCATACTGCTCCATGTGCTTTGATTTAATGTTGTACAGTTTGAAATGGCCACTTTCATGTTCATGGGTTCAAACATTCGTAATAAACATCGTTCGTTAGCCCACTCGATGTTTTGCCAAGTTGCACTTGACTACATTTGTTCTCACAACAGGTAAGTATTCTAGCTTTAGAAAGTGTAAAAAATAATGTTTTCAGCTTTGAACTCTGCCAAAAAACACAATTGTATACGACACTTCCAAGCATTGTTTCATATTCCTATTTCTGCCCTCAAATATCTGTGTACTAAGTATTCTTTTTTTACATTCTCATAGGGGAGAGAAGACGCGGGACGTCTGAGGACACCAGGGACCCCACACCTCCCAAAGAAGGGGAAATACCAACACCAGAAGCAGAGGAGGAGAAGGAAGGAGAGATTGTCGAAATTGGCACCACAACAGGTGAGTGTCGGAGACCACAGCTTCTGGTAAGCTAATCAATGTATGCCTGCATATTTATAATACATGGTGTGTTTTTTTTTTGGTTTCTTTTTAGGTGATGTGAATATTGTGGAAGAAAAATCACATTTTACCAGTGAAAGTGCTCAGATCCTCATTGGGGAGATAATGGGGTGCAATCGCGAATTTAGAGAATATCCAGAAAAACATCAATGATGTTCAGCAAAAAATTAAGAACATCATTGATGTTTTAGGGAGAGTCTGAAACACCCAAAACTAGCTAGCATCCATTTTAATTTTTCCAAAACACTTTTATATTTTTAGAAAAGCCAAATTTGGAAGATGCACACAGTGTGTCAATGTATGCGTTTTGTGGGTGCAACCCCTTCCTTGCTACTAAAATGGCTGAGATGAAGGGGTTGCACCCCCAAAACACGTACATTGATACCCCATGATGGGAGATAGCACATGTTGACAGGCATGGGAACAGGAGGAAACTGGCCACTTTTTGATTCTCAATTTGTGTGTATCTTCCAAATTTGGCTTTTTCAGGGGTGAAACCCCATCCGATGAAGGCAATATCAGCACAGTTTGTACATACTCATGTCTGATATTGCCTTCACTTTTCAAAGTTGAACTTTGTAAGTTCCTGTGTTCTGTATGTTATGCTTTGATACATGCCTGTTTACACAAAAACAGCAAGTTTGAAAAATGTTACTCAAAATAATATTTTATATACACCAAATATGTTGGTTTGTTGTAAAACCCTTTTCTAAATGCACATGTGAATGTGCTTTGAGTAAAAAGTTAAATTATCAACAATGTGTGGCTTCCTTTTTCAATGCGCAAAAGAAGTATTTGTAGTAAAGTTGTTGTTTTCTGTGGCAATGGATGTTATTTACTAAAGGCAAATCCACTTTGCACTCCAAGTGCAGTTTCAGGTGCACTTTTGCAGTGCACTTGTAGTGCATAGTGGATTTGCCTTTAGTAAATAACACCCACAGTGATGTTTAAATTTCCCCAATCACGCCATTTTCATGACCCCACATATTTCTGCCATGGTGCTGAAAATGAGCAATATTTTTGTCAGTAATGCACTACATACATTATCAACAAAAACAAGGTGTGTGTGTGTAGGAGACCCACAACACAATAAGATTATCTGAAGAAGAGACTGTCACCTCATCTCGCTCTGAAATTGGGTTTGCACTGTTGTAGAAAAGGCACAAAAAACCCAAATAAAACCTAGGAGACACCTAAAACAAAGCCAAGCAGTGAATGAAAACAAAGATTATTGCAGTTTCAAAGAAAAATGTATTTAAAAAATGCCTCTCAGACATTGTCTGGCATATCAATGGCCTCCCTACCCACAAAGTACTCCACATATCTTGACCTGACCTCGCGGGCGCTTTGGGGGGGGGCAAGCCAGGAAGACCAGCTTCAAGGGCCATAAGGGTTGATATTTTCCGGCAAGTCTGCATCAGGCCCAACTGAGGCCACATAGTTTACTGAGTGTTTTTTCAAAAAATTGTACAGAACGCAGCACGAAAGCACAATATGATTTAGTTTATATTCCGCCATGTGGATTAGAGTAAAAAATATGACCGGCTGGCCATTAACCCAAAAGTGTTCTCCACTACTCTTCAGGCTCTGGCCAGCCGCAAATTAAAGATCCTCTGATCCGGGGTGAGGGTCCTCATCGGGAAAGGCTGCATCAGATGGTTTGCCAGAGCAAACGCCTCATCCGCGATGAAAACAAAGGGGAGTCCTTCGACATTCTCCTCTGGAGGTGGCAAGCCCAGACTGCCACTCTAAAGACGCCAGTAGAACTCTGTCTGGGCGAACACTCCACCATCCGACATCTGGCCATTTTTTCCCACGTCCACATACAGGAAGTCATATGTCGCTGACACCACCGTCAACATCACAATACTATTATACCCCTTGTAATTATAATAGTAGGACCCCAAGTTGGGAGGTGGGACGGTGCGGACGTGTTTCCCATCAATTGTACCTCCATAATTGGGAAAGTCCCAACAGCTGGCAAAGTGGGAGGTCACAGTCTGCCATTCCTGTGGTGTTGAAGGAAACTGTGGAGTCAAACAAGAAAAAAAAAATAGTAATTTTGCACATCAACATTGCGCAGATTAGACACAAACATTTTTGGCCAAGATCAGTGTAACATTTTGGCAAATGAGTATTTAAAGCCAAAAGTATAAGGTCCCCTTATCAAATTCCTCACCCCTCCCCCATCTGATAGCCCATTGCAAAAAATTAGGGGGGGGGGGGGTGTTTTGGACAGGTAACCCTCTGCACTTCATTGAGAGCTGAATGCATAAATAATGTGTGATACTTTGGCCAGCCCCTCCTTACATACACTATTGGCAGCCCACCGGACAGGTAAGAAGTGTCATGATACAAAAAAAAAGTAACAAATGGAAGCACATTTTGACATTCTGCTATTACCTATCAATATAATAATAGGAGAATTTTTTTTTAAACTGTAGCATTTGAAAGTATTGAGGCAAGCCCTTGCACTACATGCTTTGGTGAATTCATCCATAAATCTGACCAGAAAAAAGGTAGGTATAGTGTGTATTGGGTTTGCCAAAGTCAGCAGATAGAGGATTGCTATCAGCTGACCTAGTAATTGGGGGGAGGGGGGTTCCTAATGAGTTTGGCCCACCAAAAAAAAAACCTCTGGCACTCTGCATGAATTTAAGCACACACATAACATTTGTACACATTTTAGGGGGTGTTTAGGGGAAAGCAATACTATGGAGCTGACAAAATACATTGCTAAGTGACTAGGCTATAGGTTTATGGGCCCAGAAGAGCATGCTGGGGAAGTTAGTGAAGGCAAATATGCATGAAGGACAAAAAAGGAACTTGAAAAGCTTCCTGCATGCATGAGGACAAAGGGGCACAGCATATCATTTACAGCACATTGCAATCATGGTAATTAGGGAATGAGGAAAGAAATCTAATACATTAGCAAACATTAAATACATAGAATGTGATGTTAAAGGAGAAAACTTACCTTAATATAGTCCTTCTGCAGGACCTGTATGATGGCAGAACAGGTCTCTGGAATAATGATTCCCAGAGCCTGGGGGGAGATGCCTGTCGAGAACTTGAGGTCCTGAAGACTTCTCCCTGTCTCCAAGCACTGCAACGTGGCGATGAGCCTCTGCTCCGGAGTGATGGCTTGCCACATGCAGGTATCCTGCCTACTGATATAAGGTGACAGCAAAGCCAGCAGATAGTGAAAAACAGGGGGCCCATCATCCGTAGATATTTCCTGAAATCATCAGGATTGTTCTCCCGGATCTCACGAAGCAAAGGCATGTGTGAGAGCTGGTCACGCTGGAGCAACCAATTCTTGGTCCATGAACTCCTCCTCACCCTGTTCATGGACTGGGCTTGTGTCAAAGCTAAAAGCCCAACACCAAGCTCCTGCACAGCACGAACTCTACAACGAGTACGTACATGAAACATGGCTTAAAACGGTCGGCTGGTCAGAACGGACAACAGAAAGCACCAATAAACAGCAAGGCCTGAAAGAACGAACTGAAAACCAGAAACGTGCGGACAATAAGCATGATGACTCAAAGCATACTATATACCAAGATACAGTCCGCAATGACCAACAAATGCGAACTGACTACACTCACTGATAATCAGCTACGCACCGACAAGCACAAACTGAAGAGCAGTAATGACCTGAAGCACAAATCTGAAAAGCGCGAATCGTCTCTTACCAAACTTCTACTAACACGCGATAAACATGAGATCAGCAGAAGGAGCCCAAAGGGTGCCGCATGTGGTGCTGAACTTTCCTTTTCTAGTCCCGTTGTATGCGGTTTACGTAGTTTTTGTCAACTGGAAATTCTGACAACTTTGTCCGACCGTGTGGATGCAACACCACTTCCAGACTAAATCCATCGGAATTTATCCGACGGATTTTGTGGTCGGAATGTCCGACCGCGTGTACAAGGGCTAAGAGGCCTTACTGGGCCACCCAACTGTAGAAGCTTCGCGATGCGTGAGATAACGCATCACCTTTCGTCTTCCTGGTGGCTCGCATTGTGGAGAAAATTGTAGACTCTAACCCAGAATCGACAGACTTTTGGATATTCCCACCAACTATGGAGGAACCAGCCATTTTGGGAACAGCTTCTAAGCAGCACAAAGAGGCTCCTGGGATGCAGAAGGCAAATAATGTTGGGACCATATGCCATCGAAGTAGCACTTTGTAATTTGCCTCTATAAGGAAGTTATTAATATATGTTCTGGATGCATTTCCTACTAGTTTGTGCCAGTCCTCAAGATCCAACTTCACTTGCAGGTCCTGCTACTATAATGTTAAAGTGTAAGTTCACCTTCACCAACATTTTCCAAAAATCCCCCTATGAAATTGCCTATCTTCTGAATAGTACACTCCTGTTTTAAAAATGTAATCTCCTCCCCTTACACATACAGCTGGGGGAGGGGCATCTTCACAAAAAAAAAAAACCCTGGTCCTTGATCCCCCCCTCCATCCTGCTGTTTGTAGGACAGGGTAAACACTACAGTATGCTCCCCCTAGTGGCCGCACCGGGCAATTTAAACTGCACTTTTGCGCTGTCTTCGCTGTCTCTAGCTGCTGAGGCTGCGTGCAGTTAGAGAAGGAGAGCGTGCACCGTGCACACGTTTAATACATAATGATTTTGTTTACACAGATACACGAGGTTCCACTACAAGAACTGTACTGTGAAGAGAACCCTCTGCTAAAGAGAGAGCCTGTGACTGCCATTCAAGATGAGGAAATTCTGTCCTTAAAGGTGAATATGAATTTAACTTAGAAGAAAAAACACAGATTATATTGAATATTGCTGCTAAAGCAAAGGGTCCTGACCCACAAACTACCCTGCCACCAATGCAGACATTAGAGGATAGGGTGATGATGCCCTTGTTTTGCATAATGCAGAAAGTAAAGGCAATGTAGAGGTTGAAGATATTATACTGGGTGTCTAGTGTCCTCATTGGACAGCGATATCACCTGGAGCTGGCAATTCTAGTTTATTGCCAACTGTTCACCAACGATACAGATAAGGGCTACAATTCTACAGTTTGTCTGGAAGGTTGTAGGCTCCTTGAGGGTAGGGACCAATGTGAGTGTACAATGTACAGGGATTGGGACAATTGTAGACACTCACTCAGGTTGAACTGGATGGACTGGTGTCTTTATTCAACCTTGCTAACTATGTAACTATGTACAGAGGATGTGTGTTTCTAGTATATAAAGGTTTGCACTTAAACCTTTTCCTAATAACCAATTTTAGCGGAAAAGTTGTGCATAGACCTATTCAATTCTTTCAGTCATTGTGTACAGTAGTCTGTCCGTCAGAATCCGGTCTAACAACCGGCATTTATTGAAGAGACGTGCTGGAGAACCAGAATCCGATCAGAGTTTGCTTCCAATGTTAGCACCTCTAACATTGAATATTGACAGACCCTATCTATTATTAGATTAATCAGTGTAATTCTGATGGCTTTAATATCTATAGGTAGACCTGTTCTTGGCCTAACACAGCAATTTAAAGAGAGCCAACAGTGGCTAATGTGAAAAACACTACTTCAAGCTAGGCAGGGTGCTTGACTTTTTGTTTTTAAATAATAATATTAGACATAAAGTTTATAAATCCACTTTTGTGTGCACCAAATGCCTTTGCAAACCTCGTTATTACCTTGAAAGGGAGCAGTGATATCACTGTGGTGCTGTTTAGCAGCCTGTGCAGAGAGCAGGACTGTGAGAGGGACTCAGAAGGCCCCATCCACTGCAGGCTGCCATCAGAAAACTACAGGGGGGTGGAGACAAGACCAGTCACCCTGCACACAGAGAGAGAAGCAGTGACCTGTCTTTATTACAGGAATAGGGATGAGCTTGGTGTTCGAGTCAAATGCACGTTCGACTCGAACACTGGCTGTTCGCCCATTCGGCGAAGCCAGAACTCTGTGGGCCATTCGTGCCAAATTCGCGTGGTGCTCATGACCCACAATGCACTGCACCATCGCAGCGCATTGCTGGCTCATGATTGGCCAAGCATGCACTGTGACCCCGCATGCTTGGCCAATCACAGCGCCGGCAGCGAGGAGAGTCATAATTGCCTGGCCAATTATAGCTCAGGCTGTGTAGTACACGTCCCACACTATATAAGGCCGCCAGCGTGGCGGCCTTGTGAAGTGTTCCGGCGTCTGCAGGAGTTAGTGGAGGTTGTGTGTGTGCCTTCACTACACAATACATCTGTATTTACCCTTCATTGCTGTTCTGAGTGTTCTCTAATTGAGCCATCTGCCATCTGCAGGAGTTAGTGGGCAATTGGGTGTTGTCTGTGTGCCTGCACCGCAGAATACACCTGAATCTACCCATTGTTGCTGTTCTCTAATTGAGCCATCTGCCATCTGCAGGAGTTAGTGGGCGACTGGGTGTTGTCTGTGTGCCTGCACCGCAGAATACACCTATATCTACCCTTTGTTGCAGTTCTCTAATTGAGCCATCTGCCATCTGCAGGAGTTAGTGGGCGACTGGGTGTTGTCTGTGTGCCTGCACCGCAGAATACACCTATATCTACCCTTTGTTGCAGTTCTCTAATTGAGCCATCTGCCATCTGCAGGAGTTAGTGGGCGACTGGGTGTTGTCTGTGTGCCTGCACCGCAGAATACACCTGTATCTACCCTTTGTTGCAGTTCTCT
This sequence comes from Lithobates pipiens, assembly GCF_037356315.1. Taxonomy (NCBI): domain Eukaryota; kingdom Metazoa; phylum Chordata; class Amphibia; order Anura; family Ranidae; genus Lithobates; species Lithobates pipiens. Next base: position 493,127,945 of record NW_027507764.1, read on the forward strand.
AATTGAGCCATCTGCCATCTGCAGGAGTTAGTGGGCGACTGGGTGTTGTCTGTGTGCCTGCACCGCAGAATACACCTGTATCTACCCTTTGTTGCAGTTCTCTAATTGAGCCATCTGCCATCTGCAGGAGTTAGTGGGCGACTGGGTGTTGTCTGTGTGCCTGCACCTCAGAATACACCTGTATATACCCATTGTTGCTGTTCTCTAATTGAGGCATCTGCCATCTGCAGGAGTTAGTGGGTGACTGGGTGTTGTCTGTGTGCCTGCACCGCAGAATATACCTGTATCTACCCATTGTTGCTGTTCTCTAATTGAGTCATCTGCCATCTGCAGGAGTTAGTGGACAACTGGGTGTTGTCTGTGTGCCTGCACCTCAGAATACACCTGTATCTACCCATTGTTACTGTTCTCTAATTGAGCCATCTGCCATCTGCAGGAGTTAGTGGGCGACTAGGTGTTGTCTGTGTGCCTGCACCGCAGAATACACCTGTATCTACCCATTGTTGCTGTTCTCTAATTGAGCCATCTGCCATCCACAGGAGTTAGTGGGCGACTGGGTGTTGTCTGTGTGCCTGCACCGCAGAATACACCTGTATCTACCCTTCATTGCTGTTCTCTAATTGAGCCATCTGCAGGAGTATAGTTTGTGTTGTGTGCCTCCAGCTCAGTATACACCTGTAGCTACCTATATTGCTCTTCTCTAATTGAGCCATCTGCAGGAGTTAGTTGGTGTTGTGTGCCTCCAGCACAGCACAGTATACACCTATATCTACCCTTTATTGCTGGTGTTCTAAAACAAAGGCATCTGCAGGAGTTAGTGGGTGTTGTGTGCCTCCAGCACAGCACAATATACACCTGTATCTGCCCTTTATTGCTAGTGTTCTATAATAAAGGCATCTGCAGGAGTTAGTGGGTGTTGTGTGCCTCCAGCACAGCACAATATACACTTGAATCTGCCCTTTATTGCTAGTGTTCTATAATAAAGGCATCTGCAGGAGTTAGTGGGTGTTTTGTGACTCCAGCACAATATACACTACCCAATTGCTGGTTTTCTCATCTCCCTGCAGGCCATTACCATGTCTGGAAGGCCAACAAGGAGAGGCAGACAGGCACGAGCCAATAAAAGAGGGCAAGCAGGCTCTATGTCTAGAGACAACAGTGCTGGTCCTGGGTGCGGTGCATCGTCATCAGCACGTGGCCATGGGACACGCTTGTCCTTATTTTCGGCAGCTGGACGTGTTGAGCCGCATCATGCTGAAGACTTGGTAGAGTGGCTGACCAAGCCCTTTTCATCCTCCTCCTCCTCTCTCACTCAGGCTCAGGGTACTAGCAAAGCAGCTGCCAACGCATCCTCTTCCCTCATCTCAATGTCATCATCAGTGACTCCTTCCCTAGACCCACCACGTCCTCCTGAGGAGTCCCCCGAACTGTTTGAGCACAGTGTTGGATACATGCTCCAGGAGGATTCCCAGTGTTTTGTAGGCTCTGATGATGATACTCAGCTAGAGGAAGGCAGTAGCATGAGCGCAGAGAGAGGGGATGCTTAAGAAGGACAGCAATCTAGCAGTCATGTTCCACAAGCTGCAGCATACTGTCAGGTTTACTCCAGTGATGAAGAGGTAGGGGATGATGAGGGCACTGACTCCACGTGGGTGCCTGGTAGGAGAGAGGAGGAGGCGCATATCTCCAACGAGGCAGGATGCCCTCTGGGGGCCAGCTTAAGGGCAGCACATCGACTGAATCACACCGCAGAGCTCCGCCTGTGCAGGGCGCTGCCTCTGCGCGTTATTCTAAAATTTCTTTGGTGTGGGCCTTTTTGACTGTGTGTGAGCACAGTGTTGGATACATGCTCCAGGAGGATTCCCAGTGTTTTGTAGGCTCTGATGATGATACTCAGCTAGAGGAAGGCAGTAGCATGAGCGCAGAGAGAGGGGATGCTCAAGAAGGACAGCAATCTAGCAGTCATGTTCCACAAGCTGCAGCATACTATCAGGTTTACTCCAGTGATGAAGAGGTAGGGGATGATGAGGGCACTGACTCCACATGGGTGCCTGGTAGGAGAGAGGAGGAGGCGCATATCTCCAACGAGGCAGGATGCCCTCCGGGGGCCAGCTTAAGGGCAGCACATCGACTGAATCACACCGCAGAGCTCCGCCTGTGCAGGGCGCTGCCTCTGCGCGTTATTCTAAAATTTCTTTGGTGTGGGCCTTTTATGAGACGAGTGCATCAGATCGCAACGCTGCTATTTGCAACATATGTCTCAAGCGTATCTCGCGTGGCCAAAACATCAGCCGCTTGGGCACCACGTGCTTGATCAGACATATGTCGACCTGCCATGCAGCTCATTGGCAAGCTTACCTCAAAGACCCACACCAAAGAACAAGGCGGACCTCTCCTTGCTCCTCATCAGCTGGGATCTCCAACCCCACTAGACCTTCAGTCCTCTCTGAAACCTGTGCTAAGAGGAATGAAGGTGTAGAATTAGGTGCGTCACAGCCAAGTGCTTGCGGGCACTCTGCTAGCAGTACACCCACGTCCGATTGTAGCAGGCAAATTTCCCTGCCCCAGCTGCTGGACCATAGAAAGAAGTCACTCCCAGCCGTCCACATGCCCAGCAGTTGAATGCTAGCTTGGCAAAATTGCTAGCACTTCAACTGCTACCTTTTCAGTTGGTAGACTTGGTCCCCTTCCGTGAGTTTGTACAATGTGCGGTTTCTCAGTGGCAGGTCCCCAAACGCCACTTTTTCTCACGGAAGGCGATTCTGGCTCTCTACCGGCATGTGGAAGGCAAAGTCCTTGCCTCGCTGGACAGGGCGGTCAGCGGTAAGGTGCATATTACAGCTGACTCATGGTCCAGCAGGCATGGACAGGGACGTTACCTGTCTTTCACGGCCCATTGGGTCTCTCTTCTGGCAGCTGGGAAGGATGCAGGACAAGGTGCAGGAGTGTTGGAGGTTGTTCCGCCACCACACCTCCAAAATGCTACTACTGGTTGTGACATACCTCTCTCCTCCATCTCCTCCTCTTCTTCTTCCTCCATGGCCTCTTCCAGTGCTATGTCCTCTGAACCAGCGGTGCTCTGTAGGCGTTCAAGGGGCTACGCAAGGAAGCAGGCAAAACGATGCCATGCTGTGCTTGCGCTGGTTTGTTTGGGGGACAGGAGCCACACTGGGGCAGATATTTTGTCAGCTCTGCAGGGGCAGGCCGAGAGGTGGTTGATGCCATGCCAGCTTAAGCCAGGATTGGTGATTTGCAACAATGGCACCAACCTCCTCTCCGTTCTCTGACAGTGACAACTGACCCATGTGCCCTCTGTGGCTCACGTCCTTAACCTGGTGGTGCAGCGGTTCTTGGGCAGGTACCCGAGCTTACAGGATGTCCTGAAGCAGGTCAGGAAAGTCTGTGTGCATTTCCGCAGATCATTTAATGCCTGTGCTCGGCTGGCTGAGCTCCAAAAGGAGTTGAACCTGCAGAACCGCCTTATATGTGACATGCCCACCAGGTGGAACACAACGTTGGTCATGCTGCAGCGGCTGCACACACAGCAGAGGGCCATCAATGAGTACCTGTGCAACTACGGCACCAGGACAGGGTCAGGGGTATGGGGCATGATCAGGGATGCTTGCACTGTCCTGTCACCGTTTGAGGAGGCCACAAGGATGGTGAGCAGTGACTGCGCATGCATCAGTGACGCTGTACCTCTTGCCCACCTATTGAAGCATAAGCTGCGTGGAATAATGGACAGGGCACTTGAGGCAGAACAGAGGCAGGAAGAGGAGGACTTCCTTGCCTCTCAAGGCCCCCTTTATCTAGACAGTATTCCTGCTGTCCCACCCATCACACAGGAAGAGGAGGAGGAGGAGGAGGAGGATTGTGTCAGCATGGAGGTGGATTCTGGCACTCAGCATCAGCAGCAGCAGTCTTGTAGGGATGATTTACAGTCCCAAGAAACCCGTGGACTTGTACGTGGCTGGGAGGAGGTAGCTGCGGATCATGTTGTCCTTAGTGACCCAGAGGACTCCGGACCGAATGCCTCAGCTAACCTACGCTGCATGGCTTCCCTGATCCTGTAAAGCCTGCAGAAAGATCCTCGTATTCTTCGGATCAAGGAGAGGGACCATTACTGGCTGGCCACTCTCCTTGATCCACGGTACAAGGGTAAGGTTGCGGACCTTATCTTGCTGTCGCAGAGAGAGCAGAGGATGAGACATCTCCAGGAGAAAGGTCTGTGCAACACGTTCCCAGAGACTGGGAGGTTACAAACTCCTGGTGTTGCTGAGGCATCAGTCAGAAGGAGCGGTGGAGAAGGTGGCCATCTGACCGATGCGTTCAGACAATTTTTTAGTCCGCAGCCCCAAGGTATGATCGGTTCCAGCAACCATCTCCAGCGTCTGATTTACATGGTGTAGGAATACCTAGGGGCAAGGTCAGACTTGGACACCTTTCCCACCAAAAATCCTCTGGCTTACTGGGTCTTGAGGATGGATCACTGGCCAGAGCTTACACAGTATGCAATTGAGCTACTGGCTTGTCCTGCATCCAGCGTTCTTTCGTTATTTTTTTTTGAAATATCACATCCCTTCAAGACTGCCTATGCTGATGCTGAGTGACTGTCCTGTTATGTTGACTGTCTATCCTCTTCCTCCTCCGCTGATATCTTGGAAGAACATTTTTGGTTCTGGGTGATGCCACCAGCCCAATTTTTCAGCCCCTTTTTAACAGGGGTGTGTAATTAAAATTTTTGCAGCAGGGCAATGCTTTGCAGCAGGGCTCATTCCTGCACTACGGATAGAGTATATGGGAGAGGTTGCAGTGTCGTGGCACCAGCACCAGTGCCTAAGGCCCAATTTTTCAGGTCCCTGTTTATCAGGGGCGTGTAATTACAATTTTTGATGCAATGCTTTGCAGCAGAGCTCATTCCTGCACTCCAACTAGAGTATATGGGAGAGGTTGCAGTGTTGTGGCACCAGCAAGCAGTACTTAAGGCCCAATTTTCAGCCCCTGTTTAACAGGGGCATGTAATTACAATTCTTGATATAATATTTCACAGCAGGGCCCATTCCTGCGCCCACCGAGAGTAACTGTGAGGACTTACAGTGTTGTGGCACCAGCACCACTACCACCACCACAACCACCAAAGGCCCTATTTTTCTACCACTGTTCAACAATGGCATGTAATTACAATTCTTGATATAATTGTTCACAGCAGGGCTCTCCAGCGCCTACCAAGAGTCATTTTGAGGGCTTACAGTGTTGTGGCAACACCAACACCTTAGGCGCAAATTTCTGCAGAGCATATAGGGCAGGCCTCTACTTTAAAACATCCAACTTACAAACGTCTCCTACTTGCAAACAGAAGAAGACAACAGGAAGTGAGATGAAAAAAGACGGATGGCAAAATAAATTATACAGGGGTGCTAACCCTTCCCTATGTTTTCTAAAAAGCTTAAAAATTGATTTTTTGACTGGAGCTACACTTTAAAAATGTACCAGTTCAAAATTACAAACAGATTCTACTTAACACAACAAACCTACACAGTCCCTGTCTTGTTTGCACCGCTTGTATAATCCTGTAATGCGTATATAGGGCCTGGGGGCCCCACGCCTTTCCTTTTTTTAATATGGGTACGGGGTTCCCCTTAATATCCGTACAAGACCCAAAGGGGCTGGTAATGGGCGGGGAGGGGGGGGGGGGCTACCTATGCCATTTTTCTCAATGATTTTCATCCATATTGCCGGAACCAGATATTACATTAAAACCGCAAGCCGTTTTAAATGACTTTTTTTCCGTTAATGTCATTTTGTGCAGGGACTGTTCTGAACACGGGAAACACGTGCCACTTCACAGGCATACTATAGACACCCCCCAGGCATGATACTTAAAGGAATATTTCACTTTTTTTTCACTTTAATCGTCATTAAAATCAGTGCTCCCAAAAAAACGTCCGTTTTTAAAAACATTTTAGGCATTGACCCATGTCCCCTGGGGCAGGAGCCAGGTCCCCAAACCCTTTTTAGGACATTATCTTGCATATTAGCCATTAAAATTAGCATTTTTTATTTAGAACGTTCGAAACCGAACCGGGGGGGGGGGGGGGTGCTTCGGCTCATCCCTATAAGTTCCATGCTTAAAGTGGTTGTAACCTTAAAAAAAAAAAAACTAAGATCATGTTCCTTTAAGCACAGTGCTTGTGCTATGTCATTTTCCCCTTTCTAACCTGTGGTTGAAAGGAAGCTTCAGCATGGCAAAGATGTGAGCAGACTGGAGTTCCTCTTTAGGCCGGATTCATACCACAGCGATGCGGGAACGCCGCAAATCCGCTGCGTTTTCCCGCATCGCACACCTCCCGCCGGCAGTTCACACTGCCTTATGCGGACGGCTGGGAGTGTCAATGATATGTTAATGACACCCCCAGATCCGTCCGCATATCGCAGTGCGATCTGCCGACTCGCACAGGAATCGGATCGCATGGTGTGAACACCCATGTGATCCGATTCTGTTGCGGACCAAAAAAAGGGTCCCGTGCGAGTTTGCTGCGGGAGCGATGCGAATTCAGCCATACTATCTGTATGGCTGTACTCGCATCGCTACGGAGATCGGATGTGATTTGCGGTGCGAATCACATCCGGATCTCCCCCCGCAGCAGTGTGAACCCAGCCTTAAAGAGTAAATTCACATACAGGCTGAATCAGCGCATTCCCTGTCCTGCTGGCGATGCTCTTATCAGCCATAGGACTTCTTTCACATTTTCTGGGCTTGCCCAGCAATTGTACATTACTGGAAGGAAGTTCTCCAGGTGATAACTAATATCACTAAGACTAGTGTTCCTTATGATCCTAAATATTGTCTGCTGGGGCTAGTGGAACAAATGTCCATCCATAGAGCTAGGAAAATACTCATATCCCTATTACTGTACTATGCACGTAAGGCCATCACGATGAGCTGGAAACAATCATCCCCTCCCCTCTGTCAGGTTCTGGAAGGGCCTAGTGAATGCCAGTTTGCCCCTTTATAGAGCCACCTACACGGGCAGGGGTTGCCCGCAGAAATTTGAAAAGTTGTGGACCTGTTGGTTAGATGATAACACTATGGCAACTGACGCAGTAGCTAACCCTTAGATCAACATTACGATTATAATATGGTAGTAGACTGACCCAGGTGTTCCTATGTCATTTTATCCTACATTTATGCTATTGAGCACAGATTCTCCTGCTGTTAACCTCTCCCCACATTGGGGTATTAATAAGTTACGTTTTGGTTGTTGTCGGTCTGCCCAGCTGAGGCCTGTTGTTGCTTCAGGGGCAGACCGATTATGTTATGATACCTGATGTGCCCTGCTGCGGTCTGTGGCCGCATCAGAGATTTTGCCCCTGTGTGGGTATTGTTGGCCCCTGTGTCTATGCTACTGAAAAACTCAATAAAAAAGATTTTGCAAAAAAAAAGAGTAAATTCACAATGGAGAATCAATGTACATTGCAAGTTTTTTTGGACAAACTTTGTTGCAAAGTGCCATCCCTTTCTGCTCTGAAGGAATAGCTCTTTGTTTGATCATATCTTGAGCAGGACTGATTCTGAATGGGAGTGACTTTTTCATGTTTGATTAGCCGAAGAACTTTCACTGTTCTATAGGAGCATCTCACCAAAACTGAAATTTCTTTATTGTACATCACGGGACACAGCGCCATAGTAGTAACTATATGGGTATATAGGCACCTTCAGGTGATGGACACTGGCACACCTAATACAGGAAGTTCACTCCCTATATAACCCCTCCTCCTATCAGGAGTACCTCAGTTTTTTCACCAGTGTCACAAGTGAAGATGCGTTCCGAAGAGCTCCGCTGGAGGGATCCATGTTGGATTAAAACAGTCTCCACAGACCGGATCCATCCAAAGTGCCACTGAGGCCAAAGTGGATGGTATCCGGGCCTCGTATTGGAAGAACAAGGTTTTGTCTGTAATGTCTCTCTTTGCAGGGCTGGGTCCTGGGACCCAGGGCTTTGGTCATGCTTACATTACATAAAGTTTTTCCTGGCGGGGTGCTAATACAGGTCCAAAGGAGTGGAACCCGCCGATAAAAAGGGACCCGGTCCTTGAAAGTTTTCTAAAAGCAGTCCGCCATGATGGGTGAAGGTTGGCTCTGCCTGTTATCGGCAGAATCCTGTGGCGAGGATAAGGTAAGGGAAGAAGCCTAGGAACTGTAAAAGTCCACCTATGTTTTTTTCTTCCTTGAGTAAAATGTTGTCATGCCTTAAGTTCTCCACTAGAGGGAGTAAATGCACATACCTTTGATGTAGCCTCTCAGTTCAGCTCTGTGTCAAATGGCTAAGATAGCAGGTGTGTGGTCTCATTCATGCAGCTTGTTCAGTGGGGATTCCTGTCCTGGAAAAAAGTGTGCTATTTCTGCATTTTTCCCCATGAGGGAAGGGGGCTGGGAGATACAACAGCAGTTTGTACCCCCCCCCCCCAAAACCCCTTCCTCCACGGGGGGTACTGTGGCTTCCCCTATATTGTATAGTGTGTAGTGTATTTTTCTGTGGCTTGTTCCGGCCCCCCTTCCTTCCCTCCCTCCCCTCCCCTCTCGCTGGGTCTGGCGACTGGCAAGACCTGAACGCTGCCCGTGAGGAACTACTTTTAATTTTAAAAACAAGTGGGTGGGTGGGTTGATCTTTGGAGGAGGCATGGCTTAAGCACAGCGCCGTGTGCAGGACGTAGCATCCATGAGGGAACACGGTGCAGGTACTGGGGACACAGAGCTTAAAATACAAACTCTGCTCAGCTAAAATGCTGGAGAGCACAACTGCTGATCACACAGGACACAGTTGCGATGGGGGCACGTAAGGCGCTGCATACAGGCATTTCCTAGTAAAGGAAAAAAATAATTTACTCAGCACCAAGCTGAACTTAATTAGCGGCATTGTATGCTAGACTATTGCTCAGCAAGTAGTGCATGTTACTTAATGCCTCTGCTTTTGTGTTTAGGACTATGCCACCCAAAAAAGACACCACAAAGACCTCAAAAAAGGTACCAAAAATGTCACCCCCTAGGCACTGGGAACTCCAGTTGTGGCTCCACACTGTCATCTTCTCCTGATATACCAGAAGTGGCAAGCCAGGGTGAGCCATTGGAATCAATTGGTGGTACAGCTGCTTCTCACATATCAGCCCCTGTATATGTGACTGAAGATGCCTTTTCCTCCACCCTGTTGGGGCTAGAGGGAAGGTTAGCGGCTTTATTCCCATCCTCCATCTAAAGGGATAGGAAGCTGGATAGGTTCCCCCTTTCCCACCTTAGACCCTTTATCAGAGGAACAGTGGGTATAGGATGAGGTGTTACCCTCAAGTGATCAGGAGGAAAGACAAACCGATTACTCCTATGCGGCAGAAACAACGGTGGATGAACACTTTCCAGACTCGCAATCTGAGAAATTGCTGGTACAGTCCCTTACGGATATGGTTCGTTCCACTTTCAAGTTACCCATAACGGAGTCAGCTGAAAGTCTGGTTTCTTCTTTGGGTTCCTTAAAACATTCACAGGCTTTGCATGCGTTTCCTGTCCATGCATTACTAGAACAGCTTATTTATGCTAAATGGGATCACCTGGATAAGCATTTTCTCCCTCCAAAGAGATTCTCAGTTCTCTATCCCATGAAGGAGAAATTCACCAAAAGATGGAATGTACCAACAGTTGATGCTGCGATTTCCTGCGTGAATAAAAGTCTAACTTGTCCAGTAGACAATGCACAAATGCTTAAGGATCCAACAGATAAAAGGTTGGAATTCCTGTTAAAATCCTCTTTCTTTGGCAGGTGCGGTTACTCAGCCTGCAGTGGCTGCAATAGGCATCTGTCAATCCCTAAAAAAACAGTTCAGACAGGCCCCTAAGGAGGTTCATGTACAGCAAGCCCGGGATTTGGCTGAACTACCAAGAGCATTATGTTTTGCTATAGACACCATTAAAGATTCTATTTGCCAGGTGTCCCGCCTTGTGTTTGTGTGGTACACATGCGTAGGATCCTGTGGTTAAAGAATTGGTCAGCCGAAGCACCATGCAAAAGGCTCCTAACTGGTTTTCCTTTTCATGGGGATCGGCTATTTGGGGATGATTTGGACAAATACATCCAAAAAATTTCAAATGGGAAAAGTACTCTTTTGCCAGTCAAGAGAAGGAATAAACGCTCTTCATTTAAATGGACTCTGTCTCCTGCGCCAGGAGCATCCGCATCTAGGCAGTGATGATTGCCTCCGCCGTCAGAGTCTAGAGGAAAGTCTCAGGGTCAAGCCCTGGCTCAAAAGAAGTCCTGGGGGGCAGAAACCTGCAAAACAGAATTCTAAAGCCTCATTATGAAGGGGCGCTCCCCCTCACCATGGTGGGGGCAAAATTTCTGCAGTTTTCAGAAGTCTGGCAAGAGGAAAATCCAGGACAGATGGGTAATCTCCACGGTAACTCTAGGGTACAAGCTGGAATTTCGGGAGTTTCCACCTTCTCGTTTTCTGAGGTCAAACGTTCCCAAAGATCCAGGGAAAAGACAATCTCTATTTCGGGCACTAGAACGATTACTGGCTCAAGGGGTGATCATACAAATTCCCACAGAAGAGTAAGGTTTGGGGTTTTATTCAAACCTCTTTATGGTACCAAAACTGAATGGACATGTCAGACCCATTCTAGATCTAAAGAATCTAAATCGGTTCCTGAAGATCTGCTCCTTTCGTATGGATTCGATCAGGTCAGTGATTTCTATCCTACAAGGAGGAGAACTTCTGGCATCTATTGACATCAGGGATGCATACATGCATATATTTCCCGCTCACCAAAGGTTTCTGCGATTCGAGGTAGAATAGCATCATTTTCAGTTTGTGGACTTCCCCTACGGGCTGGCTACAGCACCCCAGGCTTTTACAAAAGTTCTTGCCCCACCTCTAGCTAAGGGCACAGGGCATAATGGTCTTGGCGTACCTAGACAATCTATTGCTAATAGGCAAGTCGGCGACCCATTTGGAGAAAAGCGTACGCATTACAAACAAATACCTGGAAGATCTGGGTTGGCTTCTCAACCTAGAGAAGTCTTCCTTAAAACCACTAAAAAGGCCTGAGTACTTGGGTCTGATCATAGACACAACCCAGAAAAAGGTGTTCTTGCCTCAGGTAAAGATCAACGCCATAAGAGAGCTGGTGCAGATGGTCAGGTCGAAAAGAGTTCCCTCCATTCGCCTTTGCATGAGGTTGTTAGGAAAGATGGTGGCTTCATTCAAAACGGTTTCCTGTGCCCAGTTCCATTCAAGACTGTTGCAAAACAGTATCCTGTCTGCTTGGAACAAAACAGTTCAAGCTTTAGGCTTGCCAATGTGACTTTCCCCAAGGGTATCCCAGAGCCTTAGTTGGTGGTTGGTAACCCCCGAATCTGCTGAAAGGAAGATCCTTCAGACCAGTTATCTGGAAGGTGGTAACGACAGATGCCAGTCTTTCAGGTTGAGGAGCAGTGCTAGAAGAGACAACTCTCCAGGGACAGTGGTCAAGAACCGAAAGAGCCTTGTCCATCAACATCCTAGAGATTCGGGCAGTGTGTCTGGCTCTAAACGCCTGGACTTTCAGGTTACGGGATTGTCCTGTTAGGATCCAATCCGACAATGCCACAGCTGTGGCCTATATCAATCACCAAGGGGGCACCAATAGTCTTGCAGCGCAGAGAGAGGTAATCCATATTCTAACTTGGGCAGAAAGGAATGTTCCTTGCCTATTGGCAGTCTTTATTCTGGGAGTATAGAATTGGCAGGCAGACTACTTGAGTCCCCAGCAGTTATTCCCGGGGGAATGGTCCCTTCACCCTGACCTTTTTTGAGCTATTTGCCAAAGATAGGCAACTCTGGATGTAGATCTTTTGGCATCCAGGTTCAACATGAAGTTAGTTAACTTTGTGTCCAGGACAAGGGATCCACTCACATGCGGAACAGATGCGTTGGTGACTCCATGGGCTCAGTTCTCACTGATTTATGCATTCCCCCATATTCAGTTGCTGCCACGACTTCTTTGCAGGATCAAGCTGGAAAGAAAGCCAGTAATTCTTGTAGCCCCAGCATGGCTCAGAAGGTCCTGGTATGCAGAAATCGCAAGGATGGCGGTGGGGGATCCATGGTTCCTTCCACTTCGTCCAGAACTACTCTCGCAGGGGCCGATATTCCATCCTACCTTACGAACTCTAAATTTAATGGCTTGGCTATTGAAACCCACATTCTGAAGAAGCGTGGTCTTTCCAGGTCAGTTATCTCTACCTTGAATAATGCAAGGAAGCCATCTTCCAGAACTATATATTATAGAGTCTGGAGGGCTTATGTTTCCTGGTGTGAGTCCAAGGGTTGGCACCCTTGGAAGTATAACATAGGCAGGATTCTTGCCTTTCTACAATTAGGGGTAGAGATGAAGCTGACCTTGATTACTATTAAAGGCCAGGTCTCAGCTTTATCGGTCTTATTTCAAAGACCTCTTGCTTCGCATTCTTTGGTCCAGGTTTTTATGCAAGGGCTGATGCAGCTTATTCCGCCAGTTAGGCCGCGTACACACGAGAGGATTGTCCGTCCAACTAAGTCCGTCAGACAATCCGACAGACAGTCCGTCCTACTTTTGAATGAACGGACTTGACCACACATGATGAACAGACAGTCCGCTGAAAGCTTGCGCGATGACGTGTACAGCGCGTACGACGGGACTAGAAATACGACGTCCAATACACTGCAATGCAACCTTTCGCCGTGTAAATCCTTTCTGAGCATGCGCCATACTTAGTCCGTCCAACTAGCCTACTCACGAGCGGACTGTCCGCTGAAACCAAAGTTGGACGGACAATATTACGGAAATTCCGAAAGACTTAGGCCGCGTACACACGAGAGGATTGTCTGTCCAACTAAGTCCGTCAGACAATCCGACAGACAGTCCGTCCTGCTTTTGAATGAACGGACTTGACCACACACGATGAACAGACAGTCCGCTGAAAGCTTGCGCGATGACGTGTACAGCACGTACGACGGGACTAGAAATACGACGTCCAATACACTGCAATGCAACCTTTCGCCGTGTAAATCCTTTCTGAGCATGCGCCATACTTAGTCCGTCCAACTAGCCTACTCACGAGCGGACTGTCCGCTGAAACCGGACGGACAATATTACGGAAATTCCGAAAGACTTAGTCCGCCAGACTGTCCGCTGAAAAAGTCAGCTGAAGCCCACACACGAGCGGACTGTCCGCTGAAACACGTTTCAGCAGACTAAGTCGGACGGACAATCCTCTCGTGTGTACGCGGCCTTAGTCCGCCAGACTGTCCGCTGAAAAAGTCCGCTGAAGCCCACACACGAGCGGACTGTCCACTGAAACACGTTTCAGCGGACTAAGTCGGACGGACAATCCTCTCGTGTGTACGCGGCCTTAGTCCGCCAGACTGTCCGCTGAAAAAGTCCACTGAAGCCCACACACGAGCGGACTGTCCGCTGAAACACGTTTCAGCGGACTAAGTCGGACGGACAATCCTCTCGTGTGTACGCGGCCTTAGACCTCCTTTGAACACTTGAACTTAGTTGTATCAGTGTTACAAAAACAGCCATTTGAACCCATACAGCATACTCCTTTAGTCCTTTTGACAAGGAAGTTAGTGTTCACCTGAACCAAGATATTGTCCTGCCATCGTTTTTTCCAAAACCATGTTCTAGGAAAGAAATCGCTACATTGTCTTGATGTGGTGAGAGCGGTCAAGGTTTATTGAAAGCGGACTGCTCAGATCTGGAAGACTGATGTCTTATTTGTGCTGCCAGAAGGTCCTAAGAAGGGACAGGCAGCGTCGAAATCCACTGTCGCTAAGTGGATTCGGCAAGTTATAGTTCAGGCTTATGGTTTAAAAGGTAAGATTCCGCCTTTTCAGGTCAAAGCGCACTCTACCAGAGCAGTTAGTGCTTCTTGGGCAGTGCATCACCAGGCCTCCATGGCTCAGATCTGTAAGGCCGCAACATAGTCTTCAGTACATACATTCACCAGAATTTTATCAGGTGGATGTAAGAAGGCATGAGGATATTGCCTTTGGGAGCAGTGTGCTGCAGGCAGCAGCATAGGTCCTCAAGTCTGGGGGTGCCCTACGGGTTGTGTCTCCCTCCCCTCAAATAGCATTGCTATGGGATGTCCCATATAGTTACTACTATGACTCTGTGTCCAGTGATGTACAATAAAGAAAATAGGATTTTTATAACAGCTTACCTGTAAAACCCTTTTCTTGGAGTACCTCACGGGACACAAAGGTCCCTCCCCTCTTTTGGGATTTATGTATATTGCTTTGCTACAAAAACTGAGGTACTCCTGGTAGGAGGAGGGGTTATATAGGGAGTGAACTTCCTGTATTGGGTGTGCCAGTGTCCATCACCTGAAGGTGCCTATATACCCATATAGTTACTATTATGATTCTGTGTCCCGTGATATACTCCAAGAAAAGGATTTTACAGGTAAGCTGTTATAAAAATCCTATTTTTTGTTGCAGAGGATGCCTAAAACCTAACTTGTATCTCAGTTCAGAGTTATGGGAAAATCAGTGAGCCAATCACACAAGCAGGAAATTATATCTTTGGGGGCGATCCATAAACCAACTGTGTACAGAGCACCCCCAGGTTGCCATATTGCACTGAATTTTACAGAAAAGTGTTAAAGTGGTTCTAAAGGCTCAAGGTTTTTTGCATTATATATATGAAGGTAAAAAAAAAAACTTCTGTGTGTAGTCCCCCCCATGGCCCTCAATACTCACCTGAGCTCCCTCTTGATTCAGCGATGTGCACAGGAGCCTCGGCTGTCCCGGGTTTCTCTCTCTTCATTGGCTGAGACACACCAGTGAGCCAATGAGGAGAGAGCAGGGTGCCAGGGCTGTGCCATGGCTCATGGATGCAGAGAGCAGGGCTCAGGAGCGAGCATGCACAAATGCCCCACAGCAAGCGACTTGCTATTGCTGGCACTGGTCAAGGGGGAGGAGCCAGGAGCGCCAGTGGATAACCCAAGAAGGGGAGGATCCGGGCTGCTCTGTTCAAAACCATTGCACAGAACAGGTAAGTATAACATGTTTGCTATTAAAAAAAAAAAAAAAAACCCTTTCTTAATCACTTTTTAAAAGGAAATTTTATTTTTAATAACAATAAATTACAATATGGCTTGTGTCACAATTATATATGCAAAATTATTATTTCTTACAATATTTTTTCCCATGAAAGTGGAGTTACGTTTTAAAGACTTGCATTTCATGCAAGTTGCATTTATCCAGTAATGTGAACTTGACCTGCCCTTTAAAGGTAACCAGACTAAAGTGCAGACAGCATGTGGTGGCTGCAAGCACTCTAGTTAGCTATCAAATCAATTAATTTGTTCCTGTGGATCCTATGCCCATATTATACACAGAACATCACACTCTCTCCTGGCTCTGTGCCCTGTACCTTGTTGTTCAGCTGGCTCATAAAAGCTCTGGAATTTCACAGTTTCGTGATGGGTATTGGAGAGAAGTGAATAGTTGTGAACAGTCTGGTATTAAACGGGGATCAGTTTGATGTGGGCACTTCAGCACAGGTGTTACCATAAGCACTTTTTAGGCCAGGAGCTTTTAATCTTTAAAGTAGAACTGAAGGCAAGTCATAAAAAATAATATCTAATAAAGCAATAAACACAAAGTCCATTTTTTACCATCTTTTTGTATCAAAAATCAAGCATAGTGTCATTATTTACCTAATTAAAAGCACTTCAAACCCCTTATTTCCTCACTTCCTTCGATGCAGTGACCACACTTCTGCATTCCCCCTGAATACTCTGTGGTCACTGTTTACATGCCCTGTGTACTTTGGGACTACAGCATTGCCTTTGGTCATGTGATCAAAATCCTCCAAAGCACTGCTTCCCCTTTCCGAATGCCAGCCCCCCTCCCTAATTCCGCCCTGCAAATAACCACTCCCATTACACATAGATCATTCTGGTCCTTGTAGTCCCAAAGGACCTCCCATCAAGACGCCAACATGAGGCACCCCACAAAGGCACAGAGAATTGTGGGAATTGCACTTTCAACAATATTTCACAAGACTTTGGGAACGCAAGATGACCTGCAGAAGAAACCCACCCCACCGCGCCTTTTTACGTTCAGATAGAGTAAGCGCTGGCCTGAGGTATTAAATGTGGTTTTCTCAAGATTGACAAAGGCAAGGCAGATTTCATAGATGACATGAATGACAATGGAGCCAATCAGAGATAATGCATTTGTAAACTTCATTAGAGAAGGATAGTCTTCAGTTGTAAAAAAAAGTCTTGTTGGTAAATAACTGCATGCAATCAGTTACATAGTTAGTAAGGTTGAATAAAGACACCAGTCCATCCTGAGTGAGTGTCTACAATTGTCCCTACATTGCACACTCACATCAATCCCTTCCCTCAAGAAGCCAACAATCAAAGGTCCCCATTCATATACTACAGCCAATTTTTGGACAGAAGCCAATTAACCTACCTGCATGTCTTTGGAGTGTGGGATGAAACTCACACAGGCACAGGGAGAACATGCAAACTCCAGGCAGGCAGTGTTGTGGTTGGGATTTGAACCAGTGACCCTTTTTACTGCTAGGCGAGAGTGCTGACCACTACACCAGTGTGCCGCCCAGTTCAGTAATGTAAGTACGTTGGTATGTCTACATTTTGTAAAGCTTTGTTTATGTACCGTATATACTCGAGTATAAGCCGAGATTTTCAGCCTCTTTTTTGAGGCTGAAAGTGCCCCCCTCGGCTTATACTCGAGTCACCGCTGTCTGACTGCCCGAACAGCGTGTCGAGCAGACAGACAGCGGCCATTCTACCTTTCAAAAGCCGCGCCTCTGCCTCCGCCTCCGCCTGTGATAGGCGGAACACTCAATTTCCCAGCAGTCAGTGTTCCGCCTATCACGGACATCGGCTCATCCTCGGATGAGCCGATGTCCGTGATAGGCGGAACACTGACTGCTGGGAAATTGAGTGTTCCGCCTATCACAGGCGGAGGCGGAGGCAGAGGCGCGGCTTTTGAACAGGGGAATGGCCGCCAGGGCGCCGACGAAGAGCGGCGATCCTGGCATGGGACGACACGGAGGCTCGGGACGGGACGACACGGAGGCTCGGGACGGGACGACACGGAGGCTCGGGACGGGACGACACGGAGGCTCGGGACGGGACCGGACGGAGGCTCGGGGCACAGGTAGGCTGGACACACAAGGCTGCACGGACACACACACACACACACACACACACACACACACACACACACACACACACACGGATGGATGGATGGACACACACGGATGGATGGATGGACACACACACACACACAGGGATGGATGGATGGATGGACACACACACACACACAGGGATGGATGGATGGATGGACACACACACACAGGGATGGATGGATGGACACACACACACACACACACACACACAGGGATGGATGGATGGATGGACGCACACACACACAGGGATGGATGGATGGACACACACACAGGGATGGATGGATGGACACACACACAGGGATGGACGGACACACAGGGATGGACGGACACAGAGGGATGGACGGACACACAGAGGGATGGACAGGCATATCTCACCCTCGGCTTATACACGAGTCAATAGGTTTCCCAGTTTTTTGGGGGTAAATTGGGGGCCTCGGCTTATACTCGGGTCGGCCTATACTCGAGTATATACGGTATCTTTTCTTCTTTATAATGCATTGTGGTCATATGACTGCAATGTCTCTCTGTTCATCCTGGAAGTTTGATGTGTCTGCTGCTCTGCAGCCTCCTCGTTCATCAAAAGACCTCTAGATAAAGCTGGCCTGTGCTCCATGGGGGCAGGGCCTGGTGGAACAGGGCAGGGCTGGACTGGACTGTGCTGTGTTACTTACACACCCACTGACAATGGTAACCAAGAAGTGCCTGTGAGCAGCCATATTCAGCTGCACAGGCACACTGTTGGCGGTGAAGCAGAGGAGGATTGCTAAATGTCTAGGTTAGACTCCTAATCACACAATTAGCAATTGTTCTAATGCATAATATAAAAGTTGTATATATTATTCATATAATTAAAGGGTATTTTTTTTGTTTTTTTCCCAGAATTCCACTTTAAATGTAGATGTTTTTTATTTTCTGTACAGGAAATGACAGCAAGGTTCATTTTACATCATGTACAGGACAGAGACTCCTTGATACGACAGCAAATCCCATATTATTCTGAAGCAAAGACAATACTTTCCAGCAGGAATATATGTGCTCTGTGTGGGACGTGGTTTCTAGACATGTGGCTTGAATGTGTAAAGTTTGTGGACATAAAAAAGGTGTGTACTATACAGACCCTATAATATTGTATTCAAACTACATTACAATACTTGGATTTAAAGCAGAGGGAATAGTTTATTACAGCTTTTTTCAACCAGGGCCAGATCTAACCTGTCCAATGTGGGGGTGCAGTAAAAAATGTCAGGGGGGCAAAGGATGGGAGGTCAGCAGGGCAGTGTACAGGGGTCATCGGGGAGTTTGTAGGGAATTCTACATAGGGGAGTGTACAGGGATCAGCAGGAAGGAGGACAGGGGTCACAACTGGCAGGAGTCACTGCTGGCAAGGCAGAGGACAGGGGTCACTTTTGGAAGGGCAGAGGGACAGGGGTCACTTTTGGAAGTAGTGGTCAGACAAGGACAATATAGTGTCTGATTATGGCAGTATAGTGTCAGATTAGGGCAGCAAAGTGTCACGTTAGGGTGGTATATTGCTAGACTAGGGCACTAAAGTATCCGATTACGGAAGTAGAGTGCCATATTAGGGTGGTATATTGTCAGATTATGGTAGTATAGTGGCATGTTAAGGCTGTATAGTGGTAGGTTAGGGTGGTATAGTGTCAGATTACGGCAGTATAGTGTCAGATTATGGTGGTATAGTGTCAGATTAGGTTAGTTTAGTGGCAGGTTAGGGTAGGATAGTGGCAGGTTAGGGCAGTATAGTGGCAGGTTAGGGCAGTGTAGCGGAAGGTTAGGGTAGTAAAGTGGCAGGTTAGGGTAATATGGTGGCAGGTTAGGACAGTAGAGTGGCAGGTTAGGGCAGTATAGTGGCAGTTTAGGGCAGTGTAGTGGAAGGTTAGGATAGTATAGTGGCAGTTTAGGGCAGTGTAGTGGCAGGTTAGGGCAGTATAGTGGCAGTTTAGGGCAGTATAGTGGCAGTTTAGGGCAGAGTAGTGGCAGGTTAGGGTAGAATATTGGCAGTTTAGGGCAGTGTAGTGGCAGGTTAGTGAAGTATAGTGGCAGTTTAGAGCAGTGTAATGGCAGGTTAGGGCAGTATAATGGCAGTTTAGGGCAGTGTAGTGGCAGGTTAGGGTAGTATAGTGGCAGGTTAGGGCAGTACAGGGGCAGTTTAAGGCAGTGTAGTGGCAGGTTAGGCTAGTATAGTGGCAGTGTAGTGGCAGGTCAGGGAAATATAGTGGCAGGTTAGGGCTGACAGTGGCAGTGTTCTCAGTCACTTACACCATGACTGCAGATGAAGACACCCCCAGCTTCTGTGTCCACTCCTCCCCTTTCCCCTTCTTCAAATTCATGGATTAGCCAGAATGAAGGAGTCTGCAGGAGAAGTAGAGGAGGCAGCCACACCCCCAGTACACCCCTAAATCCTGCACTCTGTACGTAGCTCACCCTTCCTTACTGCTCTGCTGCAGGTAGCATAACTAGTCCCACCCCCAGCCCCACCCACCAACTCTGGCTGCCTCAGGAGATATTCAAAATTCTGAGAAGCAATTTAAGCTAATTAAAGGACAGGGGAGTGGTACAGGTAGCCTCCCCTGCCCCTCTGGGCCCTCTTCTGACCCAATCATTGATGCAGATGATCAGTACATTTACCAGTACATTTACAAAGCTGCAGGGAGAGGGAAAGTGCAGCTGTATGCTGAACGTTCGGGGTGAAAGGCAGTTGGCTTTGGGGGGGGGGGGCACAACTTAAATCTAGGGGGGCCATAGCCGCCCAGAACTACCCTAGATCTGGCCATGTTCTTGACCTTTTCAAAACAGAAGGACCCTTGAAATAACTTTCAGATCTCAGTTCTCCCTCTCCGCTGTAAGCAGTGAGTCGAGACTGTGGAGAGGGTGGGAGGGGCTGACTCAGGCTCTCAGCAGATCACTGAGGGGCTGAGTCAAGTGCTAATTCAGGCTTCAGGGTGGATTCTGACCACATGGTTGGGATCTTTTTAGAGCCTGGACCGGCTTTGTGATGAAAACAAATAACAGGAGTGCAGATTGAGTGCCACTCCTGTGATTCTCCTTTAAGTGTAAATATGACTGTAATAAATATATGGTACATTATTTTAGGCTTCTTGGGGGGCGGGAACTAATGCAAATGGTTCTATGTACTCTGCAAGTATCATATAAACACAGTAGATAAAACGTAACATGTTCACTGTGTTAGGATTCCTAGTAAATATTTATGCCATTATCTTTCTTAAATTTAAACTTTTGTGCCTTATTGTTTATTGACAGAAAATGAAAACCTCTAGAAATTTACAGCTTCTGCCAATGAAGATTTTATTATGTTCGTACAGATGCTTCAATCAAAGACAGACAGATATGTTTGGTGTAGCAGTCCAGTAACACACTGTGGTTTTTAGGATTTGTCTATGGGGCCCCTTAATGGACCAATAAGAAAAATGGCAACAATAATATGCGTAGGGGCTTGTTTATACCATATGGAGTCGAAAAATGTTTTTAACACCAATGCAAGAAAAATTTATTTCAATAAGCCTAGTTTACACTACTGCTGTGCTTTCATGTGCGTTTAACAAAAGTTCAGCATTTTGTCACACTGGAATGTACTTGAACTCAACACAAATGCATGTAAATGCAACTCAATAAAGTAATAATGACAAAAGAAACACCACAAATGCATGTAAATGCACATGCAGAACTGCACTGAATGCAGGGGTTGTGGTGTAAACAAGCCCTAAAGGAAGACGGTTACTCTTTTGTTTTAGACTTCATTATTTGTTAAATATGTTGTTAATGTGTAAAAATAACCACTTTTATAAGTTGTTTGTTTTAATGCGTGTATGGGGTCAGCCGCATTAAAAATTTCTATAGAAATATTATTATCTTATAATGTTATTTTTTTCTACAGGTTCCTACAGGGATTAACTGGGGGCAATAATTGTATCTGGGGGGTGAAGGGGGCAGTGGGGATCAAAAGGTATTCTACTCTTCGCATTTATTTTTCTTCCACACATATAAGACCTTTGTCTGAGCCTTTAGGATGGAGGCTAAGGAGTTTTTATCAAAATACTAGATGAAGTTAAGTGACACATAACATACACTTTCTTCAAAATGTAAATTTTATTACTCAATTAAAACATACTCCTGGCCTCCTCACCACTGCTAGCACAAAGTCCTACAGACCACCCTTCTCCCTCTTTCACTCAATTGTCTACTTTGGAACCTATCCTCTTAGTTTCACACTGGGCAATGTGTATGAGCGGGAGGCAGGGATATTAGTGCTAGCAGTAAGCAGTAGGACTTGGGGAGTTGGGGTGTGGGTATACTGTGAAGTAACATACACATAGATTCTATAGGATCTAGGGTTGCCACCTCATCCCTTAAACCCCGAAAATATATTAATTACACAGGTTCTGTGGCTGATTAAGGTGGTAATTAAACTCACTTGGTGCATTATCTGCATTAAATTAGCCTCAGAACCTGTGCAATTCATATGCGTTTGGGTTTAAAGTGGTTGTAAACCCTTACACACCACTTTTTCCTACAGGTAAGCCTATAATAATGCTTGCCTGTAGGTACTGTAAATATCTCCTAAACCTGCACGGTTTAGGAGATATCTACCATATATGCTTGCGTCGATGTCAACGGTGCATGCGCACTGAAGTGAGGGCACGATCGTGTTGTTTCTAAAGGGCCCGTGTCGTGACCTCGAGGACATCACAGGCTTCGTTTGCAGGTAAGTGCAACATAATGGGCTAGTATGAGATGCATACTAGCCCATTATGCTTTTACTTTGCAGGGGAGAAAAGAGGACGTAAAACCCATCAGGGTTTACTTCCTCTATAAAGGAATGAGGTGGCAATCCTAATAAGATCAGTGTTACAAATGTCTGTAGTGTGAATTATGATACATTTGAAAAGTGAGAATGAGGGATAATAATTGTGAGATAAAATATCAGAATTCTGATATAATATCTCAGATTTATCTCTCTGAAATATGACAGGTTCTGTCATATTATCTCAGCTTACTCTAGAGATAATATTTCAGAATTTGGAAATATTATGGCAGAATTCTGATGTTAGAATTATGAGATATCTTGAAGCACTTAGAGAATTGTCACAATTCTGAGGCATTATCTGAGTGCTTTTAGAAAATATTTCAGAATTCCGACACAGGGTGCAGCTGTGCATATTAGCCAGGGCCCTCTTTAATATTAATTGGACCCTGGGCAAACATTGTCTTTAGCCCCCCCCCCAACTTAAAATCAGGTAAGTCCGCAATTGAGATTGGCTGCCAGATGTTACAGCATATCATTACTGCTCATTGAATGGATGCTAGAGGTAAACTCGTCAATCAGTAAGAGGTTACAGCACATCATTTCTGCTAACCAATTGTTTTCTAGAGGCTACTGCACATCCTTACCGCTCACTGATTGATTGCTGGAGGTTACATGTTTACCACCACTCGTTGGTTGCTAGAGTTTACATGCTTACCGCTCACTTATTGGTTGCTAGAGGTTACATGTTTACCACTTACTGATTGGTTGCTAGAGGTTACATGTTTACCGCTCACTGATTGGTTGCTAGAGGTTACATGTTTACCGCTCACTGATTGGTTGCTAGAGGTTACTGTGCATCAGGATTGAGGGGTGAGCTATATACAGGGTGCAGGATTGAGGGGGGATCTGTGTACGGAGTGCAGGAGTAAGGAGGGATCTGTGTACGGAGTGCAGGATTTAGGGTTGTGTTGTGTATATCCAAGACCTGTTTGGAGCTTAACCTCGTCCATACACAGAATTGCTGTGGCATCAATTCCTCCCCCCTTTAAGTACTGAGCACATCCTGAGTCCTCACTAGCTAAATAACGTCAGAGTGGCGCTGCAGAAGAGCTGCTGCAACTTACTGAATGTCTGTAGTAACTTACTAATGTCTGATCTCTCTGCTATCTCATAGAGATCAAGAATATGTTTTGTAGAGCGGGGAGGGATGTGAATGACCGCCGGGAGGAGAGCGCTGTCACTTGTAAATACAGAAGCAGCTCTCCTGTATTTACAAGTGACAATAGTGGGCAGCTCAGCAACCAGCGCTGGATCCTGGAGGTGGAGGAACTCCGGCTGAAAAAAAGCTGGCAGGCAGCACAGGTCCAAGGGGCAGCTGCTTTGGGCCCCTCAACAATGATGGGACCATGGGCAGATGCCCTGTGGTAAATACGACCCTGATGGGAGCCAATTAGCTTCTAACTTTAGCTTGTTCAATTAAGCTTTGGCAATAAAACCTGGAGCAGTTTGGTTTCTGTGCAGAACTGCACCAGATTTTGAACTCTCCAGTTTTAGTAAGTAAGAGCTCTCTGTGAAAAATAGATGTTATCACACAGATCTGATAAAATGCCCTTGAACCTAAGAGTAATAATCCTAAACGGTAATATGCACATTTGCTGCCACATTTACTTACTTTATACATTGCCTCTGTCTGCACTTTACTGCAGACATTGGTTTATCTCTAGGATGAGCGAATGATCCTCCAGGACACGTATGACAAATTCAAGACTAAGGCCCCATACACACTATTAGATTTTCTGCAGACATTTGTATTCAGATTTACCATATAATATGAGGTCAACCCTTAAGAGTTTCAATTTGTATGCAATCAGGCAGGCCCTTGTACTACACGGTTTGGTAAATCTGAAGACAAAAATCTGCAGAAAATCTAATAGTGTATATGAGGCCTTGGACCCCTATTCACCCTTGTAGTGTTACCTGCATATGATTGGCCCTGGATGCAGACTATCTGCATCCAAGGACCATCATTTGCAGGTAATCTATAAAATATTCCCAACACCACCAGTAACCTTCATGTAGCGTTAGCTAACATACAATTTTATATCACATATACCTCAGGGCAAATTTAGAATAAAAAAAGTGAAGGGCTCAACATCTAGTGATGAAATAAAAAATGTGAATATACTATATAGACACCAAAAAAAAAAAATACTAATAAATCTCTTAACTAAAAACAGTTACATCAAATAAATTGCTATAACATACGTGATACAGAGTTAGTAGTGATGATATGTACAGTTTTACTAACACATGTCAAAGTCAAAAAATTGTGCTAAGGCATGCAGATTTATTTTACCATTAGGCGCGAAGTGGTTAAAGCCGCGCCCTCCATTATACTCTTCTTGTGGCATTCAATCACTAGAATCAATGCCATTTAGTTCACTCAACGGTTTTGCCAAAACTCCTCCCAGTAGCGTGCTGACGACACAAACCAGCCCTGTCTGACATGTTGTGTCCCAATGGGACTGCCTCAGAAACTAGTTTTGTTTTTGTGAGTTATATTCTGAGGTCAATAAACTAGTTTATAACTAGCGCATTGGATTGACACTGAATGAAGAGCACCTTGGATGAATATTTATGACCACTTTGACTTCTATGGATACTTTCATGAACTTTTAAGAGCTTATAATTAGTGATGGACGAACTTCCGACGGGACGTTTCGCGAACGCGAAATGCGAACGGACCCAAACGTTCGCGAAACCGACCGTTCGCCGCGGGCCCCATTGACTTCAATGGGAGGCGAACTTTGCAAACCTTCATGTCGAATTTGCGGCCACGTGGTAATTATTAGGGGGTAAAACGTAGTCCCACCATCTGGACAATGACATAATACATGTATGAGGTGAATTTGGGATCGATAACTACAAGCATTTTTATTTTATTTGGGAAATTGTTCTAACAATTCAGGACTATGGAGCTAATGAAGGCAATGGAGGAGAGGGAAGGTCAGGGACCAGGGTAGGCAAAGAAGAGGGTGCAGGAGATGATCACCAGCAGCGTGACATACCGGAATGACACATGCACCGTGATAGAGGCATCTGACAGCAGCACCGTAATACAGAGCACTGACAGCAGCACCGTGACATACAGCGCTGACAGCAGCACCGTGACATACAGCGCTGACAGCAGCACCGTGACATACAGCGCTGACAGCAGCACCGTGACATACAGCGCTGACAGCAGCACCGTGACATACAGCGCTGACAGCAGCACCGTGACATACAGCGCTGACAGCAGCACCGTGACATACAGCGCTGACAGCAGCACCGTGACATACAGCGCTGACAGCAGCACCGTGACATACAGCACTGACAGCAGCACCGTAAGCAGCCCCAGGAGGAAGTCAGCACAGCACAGGGATGGTGTGATCCCCTCATAATAAGAACCCCCAGGAGGAAGTCAGCACAGCACAGGGATAGTGTGATCCCTTCATAATAAGAACCCCCAGGAGGAAGTCAGCACAGCACAGGGATATCATAAGCAGCCCCAGTAGAAATATGACACCGCTCAACCTCTTCAAAG
Source organism: Lithobates pipiens (assembly GCF_037356315.1). Lineage (NCBI taxonomy): Eukaryota > Metazoa > Chordata > Amphibia > Anura > Ranidae > Lithobates > Lithobates pipiens. The sequence continues at coordinate 493,153,559 of NW_027507764.1, forward strand.
AGGAGGGTAGGGGCATATAGTACGGTGTGCTTTTTTGGGTCAAGGAAGTGAGCCAAATGAATTAAGAAGGTCTGTGTGCTTGATTAAAAAAATAGTTTATAGACATATACATGGTCTACTGGTCACATGTGTTGAATTCCTCCGAGATCCATGCCTCATTCATTTTTAGAAATGTGAGGTAGTTAACACTGTGGTGAGCTAGGCGAGTACGCTTATCGGTCACAATCCCCCCTGCTGCGCTGAACGTCCTTTCGGACAGGACACTGGATGAGGGGCAAGCCAACAGTTCGATTGCAAATTGGGCAAGCTCTGGCCAGAGGTCAAGCCTGCCCACCCAGTAGTCTAGGGGTTCATCACTCCTCAGAGCGTCCACATCGGCCGTTAACCCAATGTAGTCGGACACCTGACGGTCTAGGCGTTCCCTGATGCTGGATCCGGATGACACCTGTCGATGGGTCGGCTGAAAGAATGACCTCATATCCGAAGTCACCAACACATCTTCAAACCGGCCTCTTCTTGCAGGCGCTGTTGGATTGGTACCCGCAAATCCTTCTCTGGGAGTGGGAATTGCTCCTCTGCCAGCGCACGCAAAAGCAGAATGCAGCATTTCTCGAAGCAAGGCCTGGAAGTGCTGCATTCTGACAGCCCTCTGCGACGGCGGTAACATTTCCGCCATTTTGTGTTTGTACCGGGGGTCTAAGTACGTTGCCACCCAGTACTGGTCCTTGACCCTCATTCTTTTTATACGGGGGTCCCTATTAAAACACTGGAGCATGAAGGCCCCCATTTGCACTAAAGTGGAAGCGGTGTGGTGGCCTGGCTCCTGCTCATCATCCAGGATAATGTCGTCCTCTTCATTCTCCTCTCCCCATCCTCGCACAACAGGGATCCCAGAAAGGTTTAAAGCATGCTCTTCTTGCTCCTGCTCATCCGCCCCGGCACCATCCTCCTCTGACTCCTCATCAGACTCCTGTTGTTGACTTGTCTCAGATAGAGTAGCCCCCCCTGGGAATTCATCCAGCATTGCGACTTCCTCATCTTCCCGCTCCTGCTCCTCCACAGCCTGATCAATGACACGACGCAATGCACGCTCCAGAAAGAAGGCATAAGGTACCATGTCACTGATGGCGCCATGGCTGCGACTGACCAGTTTGGTGATCTCCTCAAATGGCCGCAGAAGTCTGCATGTGTCGCGCATGAGCAGCCACTGGCGCGGTGAAAAAAAACCCAGCTCCCCAGAACCGTTTCTTTCGCAGAGTTCATACAGGTAGACGTTAACTGCACGTTTCTGCTGGAGCAGCCTATCAAGCATATAGAAGGTTGAGTTCCATTGCGTCGGGCAATCGCAAATAAGACGTCTGACCGGCAGATGGTGTCGCCGCTGAATGTCAGCAAGGCGAGCCATGGCCGTGTAAGATCTTCTGAAATGGGCCGAGATTTTCCTTGCCTGCCGCAAGATGTCCTGGACCCCAGGGTATTTGACAAGGAATCGCTGCACGACCAAGTTTAAGACGTGTGCCATGCACGGCACGTGCGTGATTTTGCCCTGTTTCAATGCGCTAAGCAGATTGGCACCGTTGTCACACACCACTTTACCAACTGTCAAATTGAGCGGTGTTAGCCACTCATCTGCCTGTGAACGCAAAGCTGAAAGGAGTGCCGGGCCAGTGTGGCTCTTTGCTTCCAGGCACAACAGACGCAGCACGGCATGGCAACGTCTCACCTGGCATGTGGAATAGGTTCTGGGGAGCTTGGGCGGTGCAGTGGAAGAGACGCTAGCAGCGGAAAAGGAGGAGGCAGCTGAGGAGGAGAGGGAGGAGGATGGAGTAGGAGGAGGAGAAGAAGAGTCAGGCCTGCATGCAATCCGTGGCGGTAAAACCAAATCTACACGGGTGCCACGGGTTACATGCTTGACGGCCGTCAGAAGGTTCACCCAGTGGGCAGTAAAACTGATATACCTTCCCTGCCCGTGTTTGCTAGACCACGTGTCTGTGGTCAGATGTATCTTGGCACCGACACTGTGTGCCAGAGATACATTCACTTGCCGCTGAACATGGCCATATAGCTCTGGGATGCCCTTCTCTGAGAAATACTTCCTTCCTGGGACCTTCCATTGTGGTGTTCCAATGGCCACAAATTTGCGAAAGGCCTCCGAGTCCACCAGTTTATATGGCAGTAGTTGGCGGGCTATGAGTTCTGACAAGCCAGCCGCCAACCGTTGGGCAAGAGGGTTATCCGGCATCATCATTTTTTTACGCTCAAACATTAGGCCCACGGAAGCCTGCCTTTTTGCAGAAAAATGTGAGCTTGGCGTGATGGAAGGTGGAGTGGAGGACAATTGTGAGGAGAGAGGAGAAGGAGAAGTAGAAGACGAGGCTGGACGGTGAGAGCCTGCAGTGTGGCTTTGTGTGTTCCGTTGCTCCCACTGGGCTCGGTGATGGCTGCTCATGTGCCTTCTTAAGGCGGTCGTCCCTAGGTGAGTATTGGGCTTACCGCGACTAACGCGTTGACTGCAAAGATTGCAGATGGCAACGCTATTGTCAGCAGCGGACACGTTAAAAAAAGCCCACACTGCGGAGCCATGTGCCGGTGTCCTGGGAGCGCCAGATGTGACCGTACATGGTCGATGACTCGCTCCTGATACATTTGCAGTCTGCTTTGTCCCTGCTGTGCAATGTAAGTCATTGCTGCTTCTCCTCCCTATCTGCTGGTCCATATCTCCCTCTGAACTCCCCTCCTCTTCCTCTCTTGTGGGCACCCACGTGACATCACTAGACACGTCATCATCAACGTCACCTTCCCCACCGCTATAAGTAGAGATCTCGGAGTAGGCAGCAACACCGGGGACCAACCTCCTCCTTGGGCTGATCTGGGTACTGGCGTCAGACTGCTGAGTAGCGCTTGTTGCTACCTCCTCTTCCTGATCCAATACCAAGAGTGGCTGCGCATCAGAAATGTCCTCTTGATATGGATCGGAAAATAATTCCAGTGACTCAAGCGGAAGGTATGTGGTGGTGGTGGTGGTGGTCGTGTTGTTGGTGGTAGTGTCTTTGGGGGTGCACATAGCAGAGAGTGAAGAAGAGGGTGCAGATCGAGAGGATGAGGAGGGTGCAGAAGAGTAAGGCTGAGCGAGCCACTCAACCAAGTCTGGTGCATCCTTTAAAGTAATTGAACGCACCTTCTGCAACTTCCCACTTTGGCTCAAGCCTGTTGCTCCTGCCCTACCCCTACCACCCCTGCGGAAGGGCCTGCCTCTTCCTCTGCATGTCATTTTTTAAATGACCCTGTGACAAAACTCTTAGTCCCTATACCGCTGAAGGACTGCTGCAGTATAGGTGAGCGGTCAGCAGTGGTGCACGTCAACCCTATCTATTGTGGACCTATAGCGGTCCTTACAGAACAGCAGACTGTACCGCACTCAAGCCTATGTACCGTAGCACCCTATACCAAGTTACCAGTCCTTATAAGAACTTTTGTGGACCAAGCAGGTTGTGTATTAGTGTTTAGCAGACTGTACGTCAGTCCCTATACCGCTGAAGGACTGCTGCAGTATAGGGCAGCGGTCAGCAGTGGTGCACGTCAACCCTATCTATTGTGGACCGATAGCGGTCCTTACAGAACAGCAGACTGTACCGCACTCAAGCCTATGTACCGTAGCACCCTATACCAAGTTACCAGTCCTTATAAGAACTTTTGTGGACCAAGCAGGTTGTGTGTTAGTGATTAGCAGACTGTACGTCAGTCCCTATACCGCTGAAGGACTGCTGCAGTATAGGTGAGCGGTCAGCAGTGGTGCACGTCAACCCTATCTATTGTGGACCGATAGCGGTCCTTACAGAACAGCAGACTGTACCGCACTCAAGCCTATGTACCGTAGCACCCTATACCAAGTTACCAGTCCTTATAAGAACTTTTGTGGACCAAGCAGCTTGTGTATTAGTGTTTAGCAGACTGTACGTCAGTCCCTATACCGCTGAAGGACTGCTGCAGTATAGGTGAGCGGTCAGCAGTGGTGCACGTCAACCCTATCTATTGTGGACCGATAGCGGTCCTTACAGAACAGCAGACTGTACCGCACTCAAGCCTATGTACCGTAGCACCCTATACCAAGTTACCAGTCCTTATAAGAACTTTTGTGGACCAAGCAGGTTGTGTATTAGTGTTTAGCAGACTGTACGTCAGTCCCTATACCGCTGAAGGACTGCTGCAGTATAGGGCAGCGGTCAGCAGTGGTGCACGTCAACCCTATCTATTGTGGACCGATAGCGGTCCTTACAGAACAGCAGACTGTACCGCACTCAAGCCTATGTACCGTAGCACCCTATACCAAGTTACCAGTCCTTATAAGAACTTTTGTGGAACAAGCAGGTTGTGTGTTAGTGATTAGCAGACTGTACGTCAGTCCCTATACCGCTGAAGGACTGCTGCAGTATAGGTGAGCGGTCAGCAGTGGTGCACGTCAACCCTATCTATTGTGGACCGATAGCGGTCCTTACAGAACAGCAGACTGTACCGCACTCAAGCCTATGTACCGTAGCACCCTATACCAAGTTACCAGTCCTTATAAGAACTTTTGTGGAACAAGCAGGTTGTGTGTTAGTGATTAGCAGACTGTACGTCAGTCCCTATACCGCTGAAGGACTGCTGCAGTATAGGTGAGCGGTCAGCAGTGGTGCACGTCAACCCTATCTATTGTGGACCGATAGCGGTCCTTACAGAACAGCAGACTGTACCGCACTCAAGCCTATGTACCGTAGCACCCTATACCAAGTTACCAGTCCTTATAAGAACTTTTGTGGACCAAGCAGGTTGTGTATTAGTGTTTAGCAGACTGTACGTCAGTCCCTATACCGCTGAAGGACTGCTGCAGTATAGGGCAGCGGTCAGCAGTGGTGCACGTCAACCCTATCTATTGTGGACCGATAGCGGTCCTTACAGAACAGCAGACTGTACCGCACTCAAGCCTATGTACCGTAGCACCCTATACCAAGTTACCAGTCCTTATAAGAACTTTTGTGGAACAAGCAGGTTGTGTGTTAGTGATTAGCAGACTGTACGTCAGTCCCTATACCGCTGAAGGACTGCTGCAGTATAGGTGAGCGGTCAGCAGTGGTGCACGTCAACCCTATCTATTGTGGACCGATAGCGGTCCTTACAGAACAGCAGACTGTACCGCACTCAAGCCTATGTACCGTAGCACCCTATACCAAGTTACCAGTCCTTATAAGAACTTTTGTGGACCAAGCAGGTTGTGTATTAGTGTTTAGCAGACTGTACGTCAGTCCCTATACCGCTGAAGGACTGCTGCAGTATAGGGCAGCGGTCAGCAGTGGTGCACGTCAACCCTATCTATTGTGGACCGATAGCGGTCCTTACAGAACAGCAGACTGTACCGCACTCAAGCCTATGTACCGTAGCACCCTATACCAAGTTACCAGTCCTTATAAGAACTTTTGTGGACCAAGCAGGTTGTGTATTAGTGTTTAGCAGACTGTACGTCAGTCCCTATACCGCTGAAGGACTGCTGCAGTATAGGGCAGCGGTCAGCAGTGGTGCACGTCAACCCTATCTATTGTGGACCGATAGCGGTCCTTACAGAACAGCAGACTGTACCGCACTCAAGCCTATGTACCGTAGCACCCTATACCAAGTTACCAGTCCTTATAAGAACTTTTGTGGAACAAGCAGGTTGTGTGTTAGTGATTAGCAGACTGTACGTCAGTCCCTATACCGCTGAAGGACTGCTGCAGTATAGGGCAGCGGTCAGCAGTGGTGCACGTCAACCCTATCTATTGTGGACCGATAGCGGTCCTTACAGAACAGCAGACTGTACCGCACTCAAGCCTATGTACCGTAGCACCCTATACCAAGTTACCAGTCCTTATAAGAACTTTTGTGGAACAAGTGAGTTGTGAATGTTTAGCAGACTGCAGCAGAAGGGCAGCAGTCAAGTATAATATCCTTTCTATATTTGGAAGAAAGAATATTATACATGTACAAGCCTATTACTGTACCACTGATACCAGTCCTGAAAAGAACCTTTGTGGAACTAATAATAACAGCAAGTCTTTAAAATTACCCTCACTGCCTGACAACACTGCTTCCTTCCTGTCCCTATACAAATTGGCAAAAAAAGAGAACGATTAGTGGTTACTGGAACAGCTCTTTTGTGGACCTTGATAGTAACAGCTAATGATGATGATGATGATGATGATGATGAAAGACTAATCTGGCTGTCCCTGTAGCATACACCGTCCTTTCCCTTTCTCTAAACTAACAAAAGACACTCAGGCTGCTGCAAGAATCAGCAGCACAGCAAACCTATCAACACCTAACACCTATACCAGTCCTGAAAAGAACTTTTGTGTACCAAATAGCTAGTGGTTTATCTCTCCCTACTCCACACAGGAACCTGTCCCTATCTTAACAGAAGAAAGAATGTAAAATGGCCACCGGATCGGGTGTATTTATAGGTTAGGGGGAATGTACAAGTGTCCATGTGCTGTCATGTCTCAATTGGCTGTCCTGTATCACATGATAAACGTGTCACCAAAGGTTAAAGTTCTTGTATACATTAAACACGTAAGTCCGCCGCGGCGAACGACGGAAAAAGGCGTTCGAACGTGCGGACCGCGAATGTCGGAAATTCGCCGCGAAACGACCGCCGGGCGAACCGTTCGGCCATCACTACTTATAATCACATATTATTGGAGCACATAAATTTGTGAGACTTTTGGGAGGAGTGACATTTAAGTGTTTATTTTTCACAAATTTTGGATCACAAATATTTTAGCGATTTATTCGATGTAAATGTTTTTAGTTTTTTTTGGTGCATATATATATATATATATATATATATATATATATATATATTCACATTTTAATTGTATCACCATAAGCAGCAATTACAATTACATGAATAGCTGCAGTAGCTGTCAACCTCTCATTGCTTTCAATTGGTTTTCCACCTGCAGTTAATCACAGGGAACCACTGCTGGGTTACCCTCAGTTAATCACATAGCAAAGCACCCCATTTGCAAGTGTGAATGGGGCTAAAATAAAAAAAATCCTTACAAAAAAAAAAAGGTACAGTTCTTAATGAAGAAATTCTCATTATTCATGCAACTTTTGTGATGATTCTTTAACTGGCTCCACAAAGACATTTGGATTGATTTACTAAAGCTTGAGATTTCAGAATCTGGGGCAGCTGTGTATGGTAGCCAATTAGCTTCTAAATTCAGCTTGTTCAAATCAACCTTGACAATAAAACCTGGAAGCTGATTGGTTTCTATGCACAGCTCCACCAGATTTTGCACTCGCCCGTATTTGTAAATCAACCACATTGTTTTAAGCTGGCCATGCATGTTAGATTCTGCAATCTCCTTTGTATTTATCAACACATATGTAGAATAAGAGCATACCAGCATACTTTTTTTCCTGCCAGTCATTCAGCAGCCAGTTGTATTTTGGGACTGTAGGCCACACCCACCCACCAACTTATTCCGCAGATACAACCATGCAACAAAACTCTCACCACACCATGTTTGGCAGAAATTGCCGAGGCACTTTATTGGTTTATAAGTCTCATAACAACCATTATAAAGAATCAAATACTTGCATAATATAAACATCAAATAAGCTTTGCCCAGTTGTCAGAACTCAAGCAGCTTAAACTTTATTAAACAAAGATTTCAGGGTGACCCAACCACACAAAATGCCACGACGGGAAGGGAGGAAAGTCTTTCCGTTGTCCTGGCCGCTGCAAAGGAAGACACAAACCCTCTGCAGCCCTTATACAACATCCCAAGGGAACTCCAGAATTTTCTAGAAATTCCCATTGGACAATAACAGGATCCTTCTTTGCATATTTAAGGGGACAGTGCCCCCCTTCACCCATTACATACAACTATAGCTATCATTATAATACAATAACAGGGCCAGGTGGCCCCAGTCCCAAGAAAGTGGACCCAAATAGGTGTGCCCCCTTCTGTACATTGTTTTATTTTTTACTTACTGTATTTGGTCAGGGCATTAGAAGTATTACTCCAAAGGGGGAAATGGTATGGCCATAGTTTGCTTACCCTTCCACAGTACAAGTGCAAGCAGCAGCAAATGGAGGGGTAAACTCTGCAGCCTGGGGAGGTGGCAGGCAATTGCAAAAATTAAACGTACATTGTAGAATGCTATCGTCATAGTCTGCCCTCCTTCCCCAAATTAGGTCTGCTTGGAAAAAAACAAAAAAAACAGGCAAGCCTAAAAGAAGTGTTAGCCCTTGTACACACGGTCGGAGATTCCGACGGAATGTTTCCTATCGGACCGTCTTGTCGGATATTCCGACTGTGTGTTGTCTGCATCGGACTGTTTCCGTCGGAATATCCGACGGACCAACTTTTCCAACTTGCCGGTAAAATTTTCCGACAAAATGCTCCAATCGGACATACTCCGATCATGTGTAGCCTACTCCGACGGACAAGGTGCCACGCATGCTCAGATCAAATTCCTAGACCAAAGCTATTGGCTACTAGCCTGAACGTAGTCCCGTCCTAACGAAATAACGTCATCACGTTATGTACAATCGGATTTTCCGACAACTTAGTCTGACCGTGTGTATGCAACATCACTTCCGGACCTCTTCCAGAATTAATCCGTCTGAATTACTCCGACGGATTTGGTTGTCGGAATCTTAGACCGTGTGTACAAGGGCTTAGAGGTGCTTTCGCATGGAAGTAGTAGGTGGTAAGCCCTGCTAATTTGTCCTCTTCCTTCCTTTTCTTCTCCTTCTCCTGCTCTTCCTACCTCTACTCCTCCACTCCTTCCATCTTCACCTCTTCCTCCTCCTCCCTCTCTTTTTCCTCCTTTATATCTTTCTCCTCCACTGTCCTCCTATGTGATTATGACTGAAAGAGATGCTTTGGGGAGCTGTATTTACATGGGGAGAATTGCTAACCTAATTTGGAGCCCCCTTCCTCCAGTTTAAAGCCTGGACAGCCCCACCTTAACATATTTCCACCCGACAACACAAGTTTTTGTCTGAATTTTTATTTAAGCTTTGTTCCCCACTGTCTCCATCCACCAGGTCATTAATTTCTCAGAAAATTGGCAATCTCGTCAAAGAGAAGACTGGTGAAATTTGGGACAAGATCCCCGTTGTTCTCCACAACCTAACACACTTGTCTACCACCAGTTTTGGGGAGGTGAGGGGTTTTCAATAGAACGGACCTTACATTTTCATAGAAGGATGGCTTTAAAACAAAAGCCTGTGAGAAAAAAACATTACAGCCAGCAACAATTGGGAAATATGCCCTGATAAAAAAACACTTTTTTCCTGTAGAGCATGTGGATAAGGATAATGTGTAGAGAGGCTGCAGAACACGTGCAGCATTAAGATGTAGCAATTGATGAAAAAAGGTACAAATTCCCTCCCTTCACCCTTAAATACTCCAAGATTGACACCATTTTGCTACCTACAGGACTTTAATCCAGGTTTTTCATCTACTTTAACAGACTTGCCATTGCCTACAAACCACACTAATTTCTACGTATGTACTTAATCAGCAGCACATTGTTACTATAGCTGCTTTTCACACGTTTATAGTGAGGGGCTGTTTTATCCAAAAGCCCCTTTATTGGTCCTACTGAGCTAGCTGACCCAAGTTCAAAGGCCAATCACTGTATTATGATTATGAAGACTTCACTCTGGTGAATCTCACATTAGTGGGATCCACAAACCTCAAGCAGGTTTGTCAGAAACCCATGGTGGCAGTGAACCCGAACCTCATCCCTACTCTTTAGATTCAGTTCCTCTAACATTTTTGTTTTTCTGAATTTTTAAACTGTGTTTCAGAGTGTGCATTAACAGTGCTAGCACAATTGCAGCTCCAGGCATATAGAGACTGTTCTGTTTCAGAGTTCTGTTATAGCGTATTGCACACCATGCCCCACCTCTTCTAGACTAATCCTGTAAGTGGGAAGGAAGCTTATCCAAGGGCACTCATCTATGTTCACATTACACTGCAGCGATTCCAGCTCTCAGCTACACAGGCTCTGAAGCATAGTTAAAGTGAAACTTTGCTTCTCACATATTTCTTTCTGAAAAGTTTGAAGTGAGAAAAAAAAAAAATGCCATGCAGGAAAAGATATGTTAGTATGCTTTTTAAACAAATATCAAGCATAGGCTGCTCAGAAATAAAAGCATGGTGTCTCGGAAGAATCCCTATCTTGGAGTGGGCTCACAAGTACAACCTCCGACAGAACCTGATTCCTGACTGCATCTCCGGAACGATGCTGACAGTTCACCAAGTGGCACACGGTACTGTGACTATCTAGCTTTACTTTCTATTTGTGATATTGTGCAGTATTACGCTTTCTTGTAAAGCATGATAAGAAGCAGGAAACGACTAGCAATGAATAACTTCACCTTTGAGTAGGATTTCAGTAAGAAAGGACATTCCAGTTTTTATGAACACCTTTGTTTTCATTGTTTTTATTCTTTGTCTTTTATCTCTGATAAGTTCCCATGCACTTGTCTCATTTTCAGCCAGGGTTCAAGTGTTTTGAATAAACATTTTCTCTTTTAAAGTAAAGCATCTCTTAAAATAAATGTATAATGGCTTTGCTTATTTTCTTCTTTATGTATTCTGGTTAAGACTCAAAAATAAAATTAAAATCAATGTTTTTCAGGTGAATATGATATTGCATATGAATATTTTGTATTCTCACGTTCAGCCAACCAGTAAAATCTTAAGGCTTAGTTCTGCGTTTTCCTGTTCAACCTTATTTGCTTTGTTAAAAGATGCTTATTGTTAATAGAGGTCAATAGCTCAAGCTGAAATTTTTACATGCACATTATAACAAGCCTTCACTCATTACTATGGCTTTGCATGGTTGCAATCGTTCCTCTCTCCATAATATCTAAAGCTGCAATTTAACGTGGTTATAAATCCCCTTCATGAAATCTGACTGGGGCACATATATCTGTAGTGTTTACTTATCTCTCTCCAAAGTTCTAAGTCCAGAGTCTTTCTGCTGCTCCGTTCCTCTGTTATCAGCATGATAACTTCTGACAAGTTCTCAGACACAGGAGATAAAAGCAGCTGAAAATTTGTGTTGGGGAGGAGACTTAGAGACAGATAGACAGAGAGCTGGTCTATTCGTAGTACAGCTCTGCAAGTTTCTTCGTTCCTCTGCCTATGTGGAGGGGAGGTGCGTGCCTTTCCTCCAATCAGCTGTCACACAGTGTATGTCCAGACTCCACACCCACTGCTGAACATGAAGAACAATTTCTAACACAATGAGCACTTTCTAAAGAATGTAGAAAGCTGAAGACAGCAGATGTACAAGTAAAACTTATGTAAGGAGATTTGTTTCATCTCTGTGCATCATCTGAGGTTATTTACTTCACTGGGTATAGGAGAGGGTTTAGATCCACTTTAATTCCTTTATATTTTATATATATATATATATATATATATATATAGATATATATATATATATATATATATATATATATATTATGTGTCTAGCTCTCTTCCTCCTCCATTCATTTCTACTCCTGCAGCCCCCTGGGATATAAATATCACATTTCATAGGAGGTTTCAAGGAACCTTACAGGGGCAGGAGGACAGACCCAACACTGGAAGAGGGCAGACCTGACATACATCATGGAGGGGGGGGGGGTTGGGCTGGCTGAACCCAAAGGGGATAGCCAGGTACCCAATGACATCAATAAGAAGTTGGTGGCACAGTACCTGACATGTGGTGCTGTGGTGGGGGGAGGGGTGACAGACAACACTATGGCACAGTCCAGAACCCTCTATTGCGTAGACTTCCAACAAACAGTTATCTCGAGTTGCGAGAGGTAACGGCAAATCCCAGACATACCCCCCACATGTAGCACTAACCCCCGAAGGAGCTGCTGGTTTTATTTGGGCTTACCGTTACCTCACCTGCTTGCTTCTCCCAGGGGCTCCCATCACAGGGGTCCCCTTGGAAAGTAACCCAATTGATGTTGAATCCGACACTTAGTCCTTTTTTTAACATTTATTTAGGATAAACACAAAAGTCCTTGAATAGAGGGTCAAAGGATAAAGGGGGAATTCAGGCACCTAGTAATTGCGGGTTAGATGTATTGGTCAGATCCAGAGGACAAACAGCAACACAGACTGGATCCAGAAACCATTGGATAGGCCCCTCTCACTGACCTAGTAGCTGATGAGATGCTCAACAAAGTCTCTGCCATAGACTTGTCAATTAAACTCAGAAATCTTGGGAGTTTTGAAGAACTACCATACATTACCAGTTTCTTTCAGCCGATCCGGCGATACTGTATGGTTGTTGATCGGGTTGCGTCCTCTAACTGAGTTTCCAGGCTCCTCCAGAGACACCAGCCTTGCTCTCGGTCCTCTACTAGAAAAGTCCTCCCCTGGATACTCCAGTTTTCTTGGCTTCTCCCCGCAGTCGAGACAGCACAGGACCACTGCTGGATCAGTAGGCCCCAAGACTTTTCCTACCCTCTCAGTTGCAAAGCCTTGGGCCAGCCGGCCCCGAGGCACAAGACCATGTGACACAGAGCCCAGGCCAGGAGGGCCATGAGGTTGGGATAGCGGACCCCGGAAACAACCACCAAAAATGGCGTCGATACCTTAAATACCCTCTCCCAGAATGCACAGCAGGGAAGCCACTCCCACTGAGCTATTTCCGAGCAAGAGGTAGCATTCAATATATCCAGCCTGCTGCATTTCCACACTTACTGGCGGTGACAGCGACACCTACGATCAAGTGGGAACCAGTGCAACCCAGCTGGACTGGCACAGAAACCAGAACTTTTAGGAAAAATTAGCCTGAGCACAACTGCAGCTTCAGACAACTAAATGTGAAAAAAATAATAGGGTCTGCCCATTAGGAGCAGGGCACAACATATGCTTTTGTGGATACCAGCAATGAGAGGGGTAAAGGGGGGTACATACACACATGGGGGCTGAAGTTCCTCTAATAAATCAGAAGAGTGTCCTCTCTTTCTCTCTTCCCTAATTGGCTGCTTCTGAAATTCTGTGAAGTTCCCTGAAATGTGTGCTATGCTTTCTTTTTAGAAAACTGTACTCTGGGAATCCTTTGTCACAGCTGTTTTCTGTATTTTTTTTTGTAAAACAAAAGAAAGCTATAGACATAGAAAAAATATTGTACGCCAGCTTACAGCTGTAATAAACCTAAAACGAAAAAAGTATTATGTAAAAAGAGAAGGGGTAATTGGGACTTTAATCGAGGCATGTGGGTGTATTTAATAATTTGTATGGAATGTAAATAAGTTAAGTGTCACAATCCCAGGGGGTAGTTCATGATAGTCATATTGATACACATGACCCAATAGTATAATAAATCCAGCTGTCAATCCAGGTAACTTAGAACTCTCACCTCTCCTTTCCCTCCATCTCTTTCACCCTAACTCATTCACACTCACCCATACACACACAAACATGATCCCACACACTGACACTAACATTTACATTCACACATATCACACATCCATACACACATTTACATTCATACATTGTAACTCCGTCACTTCACTTTGATAATAATTATTTTACTTGTATCAATCACACAACACGTGTATTAACTACACCTATCTCTAGGTGTATATATAATTAGATTATATTTGTTTTCTTGTCTTTGGCCAGTAACATACCTCCTGTAAGTAAGTAAGACAGAACACTGGGATACCCGCGATCGTCTCACGGTGAGGAAGAATGGGGAGGTGCTAATATAAACAAGCATCTCCTCATTCTGCCTAGGGACACTATCACTGATCAGCTCTCCCTGTAATCGGGAGCGCTGATCAGTGACGTGTCACAGATAGCCCCTCCCCCCACAGTTAGAATCACTCCCTAGGACACACTTAGCCCCTACAGTGCCACCTAGTGCCTAACCCCTTCACTGCCAGTGAAATTTTTACAGTAATTAATGCAATTTTTTAGCATTGATTGCTGTATTAATGCCAATGGTCCCAAAAATATGTCAAAATTGTCCAATGTGTCCGCCATAATGTCGCAGTCACGATAAATATCGTTGATCGCCACCATTACTAGTTAAAAAAAAAATTATCAATAGAAATGCCATAAAACTATACCCTATTCTGTAGACGCTATAACTTTTGCGCAAACCAATCAATAAACGCTTATTGCGATTTTTTTTACAAAAAATATGTAGAAGAATACATATCGGCCTAAACTGAGGGAAAAAAAAGGAAAAATTTATTATCAAATACTTACCATAATTTTCCTTTCCTGATGGACTCCGTGGCAGCCTATGTGTGGGTTAACCCTGCCTCCTCTCCAATGCTATAGGACCCTTATTCCCATAAATGAGAGCTCACCGCTAAGTACTGCATTCCGTAGATTGGCCTACTCTTTGACCGATGGGTGGGAACTCCGTCTGCCATGGAGTCCATCAGGAAAGGAAAATTACGGTAAGTATTTGATAATAAATTTTCCTTTTTCCTGACAGACTCCATGGCAGCCTCCATTTGGGAAATAACTAGCCAATTATATGGTTGGGTATGCTGAACAGCAATAAGTTTTAATTTGATCCATCAACCGACAGGATTTATAACCAAAGTTCACAGAAGATAGCAAAGCAGGCTCATTATAGTAATGTGATAATAAAGTTTTAACAGAGGCCCATGAAGCCACCTTGTAGATCACGTCTAGAGTCACATGCTGGGCTGCTGGTCATGAAGCCGCTATACATCTGGTGGAACGTGCCATCACTGCTTCCAGAGGAGCCAGGCCCCTAGTTCTAAAAGGCTGATGAACTGGATGATCCAGGCCGCAGTTGTTCTGGTCAAAGCTCGATTCAGTTTGTTACTGCCAAAATGCAGTTAGGCAGAGCGTCTAAAGCAGGGGTGCTCAACCTGTGGCTCTCCAGCTGTTGCGGAACTACAAGTCCCATGAGGCATAGCAATACTCCGACAGCCACAAGCATGACACCCAGAGGCAGAGGCATAATGGGACTTGTAGTTTTGCAACAGCTGGAGAGCCACAGGTTGAGCACCCCTGGTCTAAAGGGTAAGAAGTAGCTTGCAGGTATACCTTCAGAATTTCGCCTAAGTCCAGAAGATGAACTAACTTTAGTGGACTCCTACATTCAGGACTCCTGGTCCTGAATGTAGGTAGGACGATCTCCCGGTTCTTATGAAACCTTGAGGTAATTTTTGGATTTGAGCTGAGCATAGGAATAAGGACCATCCGGATTGCAAAGAAGGACAGAATTCAGGGACGCGTCCTCTGAGACCCTCTTGGCCAAGGTAACGGCTACAAGGAAAGTGATTTCCAAATAGAAAGCGGGAGGACCACGTATTAAGAGTTCAGACAGTGAGTTGAGGACAAAAGGAAGATTCCAATTGGGGAAACTTGGTCTTCTGTGAGGGCTGAATTTAAACTCCTTACGGAACAACTGCTGGATTGTAGGGTGGACAACCCACGAAGTTCCGAAGAAGGCCGACAAGGCTGAGACTTGGACTGTAAGAGAGCTGATGGATAGAGATAAATCTAAGCCAGAATAAAGAAAGCTGGAGATATCCTGAGCTTTTGGATTTCTACCTAATCTGCCCGAAGAATATGAGACTCGACAGTCTTGGCCCATCTTCTTCTATCTATCTAATTCATGCTTGTCCCCGTAGAGCTCATGAGAGTGGAAATCACCCTTGAAGAGCAAGGACAAGTGTGCAGGACTGGCCCTTGAGAAAGAAAATTGGGCCCGAGAGGGAGAGGCAATGGATCCCGGAAGCTGAGCTGGCACAGGAGGGGAAATCAAGGTTTGTTTGGTAAGTAAGGAGCTACTGCCACCATTTTGAACGCTTCCGCATAAGGACTTCGAAAGAACCTAAGGTTATTGGGAGCAGTGGAAAGGCGTATGCCCTCTTGGATGACCGAGATCTTCCCCACTGGAAGAGAGATGGTGCTTTCCTCTGTAAAAAATTGGGCCCCAAAGAACATCAGGCGCTGGACTGGTTCTAGGTAGCTTTTCCCAGATTTAGGAGCCACCCGAAAATGGTCAAGGTGGAGATTACCCGTTCCCTGTGAACCAGCAACTAGACTTTGTCTTGGGACAGCAACAGGAGGTCGTCCATAAACCATTTTCTATTTGTGTTAAGAAGAGGGGGAAGTATACTCCCTGGAATTTTATGTCCCTTGGGACGTGTACCACTGCTCCCTGAGACTACAGTGAGTCCACGTAGGACAGTAACGTCTGCTTCTGCTCTTCCGACTGAGTTAGCAGAGTGGAATAAATCTGCGTGGAGGAGTACGAGCCTCCCCACCTGAACTGTCTGGGCTGGCGTAACCCAAACGATTTAGCCGGTTCACAACCACCGGACACCTGGTTCTTATCGGGTTTTTTGGAAGGACACTTGCCCTCTGCTCCAATCCTTTCAGAAGTCCCGGCAGGCCTTTAAGAGCAAGCTTCTCTCGAGTGTTCAGCACCTTGTGTACTGGGGACTTTTTGGACTAAGCAGACCCCTATCCTGGAAAAGGCGTAACTATAAGGCCCATTGAACCGCAACCGAGGACGATTTAGTCCAAGCCAACAGCTCCTTAACTGCTGAACTTTTGGAGAACTCTTCTGAAAACTCCCCTGAGTACGAGACTATGTTCTCTGTCCAGGCTTTCATTCTTGAGGTCTTAATTCATTTTCTCTCAAGCCTGTCCAGAAGAACACAGCATCTTTTAAAGATAGAGTAATCTGTTTTGCCAGATGCAACAATGCTGCATCAATGAGGGGAGTGTTTCCCAGGCACTTCACTTCTTCTGCCTTGAAGGGATACAATCTAGAGGTTTTGCTTGACATAGAAGTTCTCTTGTCCACCTTGCTCCACACCTCATCCTTTAAATCCTTAAGGAGCAAAATGAGAGAGTGCGTTCTTTCTCCAGGTGCTTAAAGAACTACTTTGCTTAGCCGTGGGGTGGAAGGGTCTACCCACTTAAAGGCTTCCATACAGACCAGGACAAATGCAGACCAGGCCGGGGGATCTGCTGCTCATAGTCTGCGGGAATTCCCATTCCGACAGGAGATGGCAGACCTTTAAATCCCCCACCTGAGTGATGTCACTGCCCCCCCCACCTCGCGCATGCATTGTAGGAGACAGCCGAACGACGACAGCAGGCCTGTCAGACCATCCGACCCTCCACGCACGTGCGAGTCAAGACACAGAAGCGTTCCAAGCGCCGCAAGGGGAAACGGAGGCACCGGAAAGTACAGGAGTACTGGGAGGGACAAACAGATAATAGAACCACAAAACATGAACAAAGAGACAACTGCCATGGGAAGAAACAAAAAGTTGCAGACCTTGCCAGCCGTTGATGCGTCCACCTTCAGGTATACCGAGGCAACCTTCCCTCCATCACTGGGGTATCTAGTGCCACAAAAAGCTACTAGCCTGCTCATAGCTGGGCCCTGAGCTGCACTGCATGAATGGTATGCTGGATTCTGGAAACATTCCGACAGGACGCCAACAGGAACAATCGGGATGTAGGCCCATGGAGGAGGACAAAAAAGGAATGCAGTACCTAATAGTGAGCTCTCATTTATGGCAATGGGGTCCTATAGCATTGGAGAGGAGGAAGGGTTAACCCACATGTAAGCTGCCATGGAGTCTGTCAGGAAATGTGTTTTTAAATATTTATTGGGGATATATCAATTATAGCAAAAAGTTAAAAATAATGCTTTTTTTTTCCAAAATTGTTTTTGCTTTTTTTTTGTTTATAAAGCAAAAAATAAAAACCGCAGAGGTGATCAAATACCACCAAAAGAAAGCTCTATTTGTGGGGAAAAAAGAACATACATTTTGTTTGAGAGCCATGTCACATGACTGCGCAATTGTCAGTTAAATCGACGCAGTGCCAAATCGCAAAAAGTGCTCTGGCCAGGAAGGGGGTAAATTCTTCGGGGGTTGAAGTGGTTAAGTGCACAATTACTTTAGCAAGATTTCCTTTCACTTTGCGTTACATCTTCAGAATGTAGTGGGACACAGGCAGCAAAAAGTAAAACTATGGAGGTTTTAACTAGTGATGGACTAACTTCCGACGGGACGTTTCGCCAACGCGAACAGCGAACGCGGCCAAAAGTTTTGCGAACCGCAAAGTTTGCGGCGGACCCCATTGACTTTAATGGCAGGCGAATCTTAAAAACCTCCAGGTCATATTTTCAGCCACAAAATACTTACTAGCTGTGCACACATAGTCCAACAACGTGGACACTGACATAACAAAAGTATTAAGTGAATCTGGGATCGACAACGACAAGCATTCTTTTTTTATCTGTGAAATTTTGACAATTCAGGACTCAGGAGTGCATGAAGGCCATGGAGGAGAGGCAAGGTCAGGGCAGGCTATGAAGGGGCTGCAGGAGATGATCAGTGCCACAGTCAGGGCAGCGCAGTCCTGTGCCAGTGTCCCAGTGTGCCAACCTGTGCTTGAGCCCCTCCCTCTGCCCGGCCCTTACCCCCACCTTTGCAGGGCTCCATTGCGGTGGTCCGGAGGTGCCAGTCCAGTGCTGATCCTCAGCCATGGTGCTGGCACTGCCTGCTGATTGGCTTCTCCGATGCTATCTCCCTCACTGTCTGAAACCATCACACGATAGAGACTGAGCACTGACACCAGCACCATGATAGAGAGCACTGACACCAGCACCGTGATAGAGAGCACTTGTCAGGTCACCTTGAGGCCAGGTGACAGATGCACACCGTAGGGATTAGGAGTGCACCGCAAGGTTGTGGACCCTACGGCTGACTGCTGCTGACAGAGGTCAAGGTGATACGAAGGCAGGGCCGCCAGAACAACAAGATGGATCCCACCGGGGATAGAGCGTAAGATTCCCTGGGGCGCGGAGTCTAAGAGCCAGCAGGTGTTCACCAGAGCCTCGAGTGGTGAGGATGGACTTGGCTGCAACTGGCTGCAGGTCGCGACCCCCAGGGTCCCCCAGCTCGCACCCACAGTAGGCAACAGGAGGATTGGATGGTGAGGGACAAAGCCAAGGTCGGGGCCACAAGCAGACAAGAATAGTCGGGGACACGCCAAAAGGTCAGGATCACAGGCAAACAGGGATGGTCAAGGACACGCCAAAGTCGGGAACGGAATAACAGCAGAGCACAGGAAGCTAACACACAAAGGTTGATCAGCCGGGCTGGCCTGCGGTGCACAGGTTAATATAGAGCTCTCTGATAGGAACTAGGGTGGGGCCATGCCAGAAGATGGATTATAAAAGCAGTCAGGTGAGGGTCGGCTGGTCTCTAGAAATGAACACATGGAGACAGGTAAGCAGATGAACTCTATTGCATAACCATGACAGCACTGACACCAGCACCGTGATAGAAAGCACTGACACCAGCACCGTGATAGAGAGCACTGCCACCAGCACTGAGATAGAGAGCACTGACACCAGCACCGAGATAGAGAGCACTGACACCAGCACCGTGATAGAGAGCACTGACACCAGCACCGAGATAGAGAGCACTGACACCACACCAGCACCATGATAGAGAGCACTGACACCAGCACCGTGATAGAAAGCACTGACACCAGCACCGTGATAGAAAGCACTGACACCAGCACCGTTATAGAGAGCACTGTTGGTGGTAGTGTCTTTGGGGGTGCACACAGCAGAGAGTGAAGAGGGTGCAGAAGAGTAAGGCTGAGCGAGCCACTCAACCAAGTCTGGTGCGTCCTTTGACGTAATCGCACGCACCTTCTTCAATTTGCCACTTTGGCTCAAGTCTGTTGCTCCTGCCCTACCCCTACCCCCCCAGCGGAAGGGCCTGCCTCTTCCTCTGCCTGTCCTTTTTTAAATGACCCTGTGACAAAAGTGTCTAGAGAAGTGCAGTATGTATGTCATTTTTGGGGGCCACTTGTCTATCACACCAGTTATAATACTTTTTTTTTAAATTGTGTTTGTCACTCTTTGTAGTATCATTGCAGAACCGCTCAGAAGTCACAATGCTGCACAGTGGAAATGCACTATACTATGCTTTCTATATGTGCAAGTATTTTATATGTGTATTACACCCCTATATACTGCACACCAAATAGTACACCTATACCAGTCCTTAAAAGGACCTTTGTGGACCTAGTAGCTAGTGATTTGCAGACTGTCCCTCAGTCCCTACACTGATAAAAGACAGCTGCAGAATCGGTGAGCAGTCGGCTTTCTATATTTGAAAGAAAGTATATTATACGTGTACAACCCTATATACTGTACACCTATACCAGTCCTTAAAAGGACCTTTGTGGACCTAATAGTAATAGCTAGTGATTAAACTGACTGTCCCTGCTCCACACAGCGTCCTGTCCCTACACTGACAAAAGACAGCTGCAGAATCGGTCAGCAGTGCACTCAGCAATCACCAGCACAGCAGTCAGCAGCAGTGCATCAGAACCCTATATACTGTACACCTATACCAGTCCTTAAAAGGACTTTTGTGGACCTAATAGCTAGTGATTTGTGTCAATACAGTCTGTCCCTGCTCCACACAGCAACCTCTCCCTACACTGACAAAAGACAGAATGTAAAATGGCCGCCAGATCAGGTCTATTTATAAGGTAGGGGGAATGTCCAATTGTCCATGTGCTGAAATGTCTCAATTGGCTGTCCTGTACCCCATGATGGATGTGTCATCATGGGTCAAAGTTCTTTCACAATGTAAACGCATATGTCCGCCGGGCAAACAGCGCCAGAAGTCCGCGGGTTTGGCAAATCGCGAACATGCAAAATTCGCCGCGAACCCACCGCTGGGCGAACCGCAAGCCCATCCCTAGTTTTAACTATTCCCTACTCTGTCCAAAACAAAAAAAAGTTTGGTCATTAGAATATTGTGAACATACAATTCATTATTGATCTCTTTGGATCTAGTGACTTGAAATAACGGAACAACATTTTCCTCATTTAGATTAATAAGATGCATTGAAACACAAATTTTGTCTCAAGTGCTAATTTTTGTTTTGGCTCCATAGGCCTGGCTTTTGCTGTGATGTCATCGGTTCACCCAATGTTTGGATTATATGGGTCTGTGTTCCCACCATTGATCTACGCCATATTTGGCATGGGCCGTCATGTTTCCACAGGTGAGACCTAAGAGTTACAGAAGCAGAATGTACCCAAGTATAAGAAAGAACTTGAATGCCTTTTGCCTTCACTGGTTGAGATTTTGGACTGTCCAACAGGATCAAGTATTGGTCATCGATCCTCAGGAAAGGCATTGAATTAAAAAGATTTTAGCAACAGGCAACAAAATTAAAAGGGAGTGTGAAAGACCTCATAAATGAGGATCGGTTACATAGATAACAGTATTCACTTTGGAGAAGAGGGGATATGATTACAATGAACAAATAAATCAAAGGTGACTTCAGTAACTGTTTACTCTAAGGTCCCTGAAGAGGACACTCTGCCACAATTTGAAGTTAGAAGAAAGGAGCTTTAATCTCAGATTGGGGAAAGGGTTCTTTACTGTTAGGGCATTAAAAATGTGAAGAATATACAGAGCTATGGGAACTGTTAACAAATAAAAATCACACTATGCAACAATAGCATTTTTACTTTGTTCTCTCTCTTCTTCTAAATTCCATACCCTGTTAAAGAACGATGTCTATAGTTACCTACTCTGAGGGTGCTCCACTCAGGGTCACATGATTGGTTCCTAGCGCCAGTCTCAATGTAGAGGAGGGACTGCCGACAAAGAATGCCCTATAGTAAGCCTATGGGTGTCATCACCACGTAGGAATTGCAGCCATTGCCAACGATCTCTCCTCTTCACTGAATCCGGCCACTGGGGAGATCACATGACCAGACTGGAGCGCCTCCAGAATATGTAAGTTTAGTCATCTTTCCTTTACAGTGTATAGGGCTTGGAATGGGGGTGGAAGCAGGTTTAAGTTTAGGTAGGACTTGACTGGGCTTATACTTTCATATTCACATGAAACTAGGGGCACATTTGTTAGTTTTCAGCCCTCATTGATTTGGCTACAGTAAACAAATCCCATTGGTTGTAGTTTTAACACAGATGTTGGAGTTCACACAAGCTTAACAATATGAAATGTTTTCACATTTCCAAGCTAAATGCGCATTCATATTTCTACACACAGGTTACCACATACAGTATGTTAAAGCTGAACTCCAGGCACAAAAATGCCCACTATCTTTGGCAATAGCCATTAAGCATATAAAGCGGAAAATGGAACTTTCACTTTAAGCACGCCTCACCCCCTTACATGCCAGTGCGTACCCAGCTATGAAGCCGCAAGCTGTCACAGCCGGGTGCCCACACTTGCAATGATGGCAGGGGAGAGGAGCGAGGCTTTGAGCGGCCGCATTGCTGGACCGTGGGACAGGTGAGGGTCTGTTTATTAAAAGTCAGCAGCTACAAAAGTGAAAGTTCCATTTTTGGGTGGAACTCCACTTTAAATCCACTTTGTGTGCACCAAATACCTTTGCAAACCCAGATATTACCTTCTGAATGTAGCAGTAACATCATCACTGTTCTGTACATAGCCTGTGCATAAACCAAGCAGGCTCCACCCACTACAAGCAGCCTGCAGAACACTACAGGAGGGGCGGAGACAAGACCAGCCACTCTATACAAGGAGAGAGAAGCGTCTGCTCAGAGGTAAAGTTTCACACTGGATTAATGCCTCTTGTATTTAGGCAATATTTGCTAATCCCAGAGGTCAGATTTAAAGAAGTGGTAAAGGCTAAAAGTTTTTTTACCTTCATGCATTCTATGCTTGAAGGTAAAAAAACTTCTGTGTGCCGTTCCCTCCACAGTTGGCCCCCACCCATACTCACCTGAGCCCCCTCTTGATTCTGCAATGTGCATGGGAACTACAGCTGTCTTGGGTCTCTCTCTCCTCATTGGCTGAGACAGAATTATCTCTCACTGCTGTCAATCACAGCCAGTGAGACAAAAAAAGGGGCATGGCTATATGTGTCATATCAATGCATAGTGTGGGGCTCGGGAGTGAGCATGCACCTGTGCCCCCATAGCAAATGGCTTGCTATTGGAGCAATGGTCAAGGGGGGGAGGAGCCAGGAGCGCCGGTGAGAGACCCGGGAAGAAGAGGATTGGGGCTGCTCTGTGTAAAAGAAGGTACACAGAGCAGGTAAGTATGACATGTTTGTTATTTTTTGTTTTTAAAAAAAACCAAACCTTTAATTAAACTTTGAGGGTGGATCTACCTGCCTTGGACACATGTTAAAGAGGAAGTAAACCCTGATGAGTTTACTTCCTCTTTCATTCCCTGCAAAGGCAAAGCATAATGGACTACTATGCATCGCATAGTAGTCCATTATGTGTCACTTACCTGACACAGGAGCCAGCGAAGTCACCGCTGTCCCCTGTAGTCTGGCGCATCCATCTTCTCGGTGGGTCTCGCAGCTCCGCCGCTGTCATTCGGCGAAGCCGCGATGACGTCACTCCCGCGCATGCGCACGGGAGCCGAGACGCGCGGCATCTTCGTTATCGAGAATGCCACGCTCAGTGCGCCTGCGCACCACTGTCTACGGCGCATGCGCCGTAGACAGCGGTGCCCGTCTTCGGGCAAATATCTCCTAAACCGTATAGGTTTGGGAGATATTTCTTGGACCTACAGGTAAGCCTTAATCTAGGCTTACCTGTAGGTCAAAGTGGTTTGTAAGGGTTTACAACCACTTTAAATGCATGCATATTGGGTATGTCCCCATTCAGTTGTAATAGCCCCACACACTAAATAACACACTTGTCCCCCAAGGGTTTGTTTCCCCTGGAAGCAAACAGGGAAGATTTTGGGTGTTTTTCTGCTCTTGAAAAAAAATACCAGGTACAATTGAGATAATGTAATTGATAGGCTGAGTACTGTGCCCCCATGTGTATCTCAGTGTACATTGTGTGAAAATAAGAGTTCTTTATTACAGTTTTAATTACAGATGTAATACGAGTTTTTCTGTGCTGCAATAAAAGGGTCTGCCTGTTTGTACATTTTGAATTTTTATTTAAAGTTCCACTTTAAGTAGTGGTCTATATTTATATTATATATAGTATGAAATAGCAAGAAAATCTGTAGATATTAGTACCAACATGCCTAGAGAACATCAATATTTGACACTACATATACTGTATGTGGGGGGATTTTATAGGCACCATTGTTGTACTATGATTTAAGATATATTTACATTTTATTATACAAAATTTCATAAAAACATAAAATTAAGGCTGACATATACTACTCATTCCTCATGCAAGAGGGTAAAATTACACTATATACTACAGACGTCCTACATGCTAACAGATCTTGCAAAACACATGGCGTCATACTTGTAAATAACCCATCATTAAAGAAAAGTGTATTGAAACGCATTGGGTTATCCGCAAGAATGATGCCATGTGAGTGGACTCATAGGCTTTCGTGGTCTAGCTATAATCCAATGATTGGAACAGAGTTTTTAGCCATGTGTGCCCAGCTTACTGCCCTTTCTTTCTGTTTCAGGTACTTTTGCTATTACATCACTGATCTCTGCTTCAGCTGTTGAGAGGCTTGTTCCTTGGAACAATGGCACTGCCACTAATGGCTCATTGGGAGATATGGCTATATCTGATTTTGAGATGCAACGAATAGGAGTTGCTGCAGCTGTAACCTTCCTAGGTGGAGTCATACAAGTGAGTGCCTCTAGGCTGTGTAGGGTTATTATTCATGAATTCAGCTATTTCCCTACAAAATGAGATAATCCAGAATTGTATTTTCTTGTATTTCACGTTTTCCAGATTTGCATCGTAGATCAACTAGACCGGTCTACTTTTGAGAATCTCTTAAAAGACATCTATACTTAAAGAAATATGGAGGCTGCCATAGCTGACCTACTAAAAATGATAGTTGCCTGGTTGCCTGGCTTTAATACTTTAATTGACCTGGAATGAAGATCAGAAAATTCTTGATATGCATATTTGGTTTTTACAGTGTTTCAAAAATTACTGAAACTGATCAGCATGACAGAAACATCATTTTTAGAAGAAGAGTTCAGCAAAAACAGCCTCCATATTTTCTCATTACATGCATTCTTTAATTAGAGTCTACATTCATGCGTGCCATTTCTTTGAATTGGTAATTCAGAATGATGGTATACTGAAAGACATTAATATGGGTGTAGAAATACTGTAGAATACTTGAATTGGGTATATGATATGGGTGTTGAAATACTTTGGATTTGGGTGTAGATTTGGGTGTAGATTTGAATTTTCAAAAGTTTAGCAATCGAGAGCTGTCCACACATGCAATTTGATTGTATAGTCTACTAAGTTTAGATAAAAATGTACAGAAATTTACAGGTTTGTGGGTTCACATAAATTACAATGCATTCATAAAATTTGTATTAGGTTGCATGAAACATTGATTGCATCATTTAGCATTTTTGGTGAGAGTTAAATAGATTAAGTTAGATTGTAAAGTTTGACACCTGTATTACAATCTTACAAACAACTAAGAACAGCCATAGGCAGAGCAATTTTCTTTCCTGCAACCACGCTTAATAATAGAATAAAAATGCAGCACTATCCCTTAAGAGCATATAAACATATGTGGATATAAAAGTCTCTCAAAATGTGGAATCCCAAAGAGTGGATGCAGTTCATCCCAAAGAAATATAGGCATAGAGTGTTTGCTGTATGATGCTCCACCAGTACCAACACTACAAACATGCAGCCTCTTACCAGAGAGATTTGGAAACCTCTCAAGCATCCAGATAGTGCAGTGAAACAGCTCCAGGCAAGCTTGAGCTAAAACTTTCCAAAAGGCACCCCTCCAGGATCCAACACTAGAGTTACGATCGCAGTCCACTCCAGGTTATCATATATATCAGAAATATCATTTTATCTCTGGAGTTGATCCCCTTTTTAATACATGCCAATATTCTGTTTGCTTTGTTAGCAGCAGCTTGTCATTGCATGCCATTGCTGAGCCTGTCATCTACTAGGACCCCCAGGCCATTTTCCGTCCTAGATTCCCCCAGAGGGGGGAAAAAAATCCAGATACACCACACTTCACTGGCGATCTCTGTCAGAATTCACCCTCCCAGATTCACCAGCTCAGAGGTGGACAATCGGGGAGTGAAGAGATCATTTGGGGGGAACGGGGGGGGGAAGATTATTAATTTCCTTCTACCTCCATGTTTTTCCCAAGACTATAGTTGAGTCTTGGGGTTAGTTGTTCAAAATTGTGGTTTTGCCATCAGTTTGGCTGGGCTGTACTAATGTTCTGCCTGGTCACAGGTGTAGATAGCACCTTTGACACGCATTGGAACGCAGTCTGGTTGGACGCATTGGGTACCAATCTCTCTCTTGGAGCCAATCAGTGGGTGTGTTGTCTCGCTGTTTATTCCAGGAGAGGGTGCTGAAGTCACATGGTTCTGGGTTCCAGTCCAGAAGTATGTTCTGACTCCATGGTCCTGGTCCTCCTGACCAGCCCCCGGGGGCCCTCATGGCCTGGGGTGTGGATCCATCCGTTTCCGAGTCTCGGAACTGGCTAGTCCGAGGCACAGTAACTGGAAGGAGGATTCTAAAGTGGTCCGGTGCCGTCTCGGGTTTTGGAGAGGCTCGTCATGCAACCAGGGGAGGACTCTTCGGAAGAGGGCCACGCACAAGGCTGGCTGCTCGATAAGAGCCTGGATGCTGAGCTGTATGGATACTAATCAAATCCACATCACTTCTTAATAAACGGACACCTCTGTGTTTCAGTGAATTTCTGGTACTGTAAATCTCGTAAAGTCTCATGAGATTCCAGTATCAGGGGCTGTTCTCCGCTGTTTCAAATGTTTGTAGATCACTTCACTCCTCCAAAGGAGAAGCAATCTACAAAGCTTCATAAATTGGCATCCAGAGGAGAACGATCTCCTCTGAGAATGCCAGAGAATGAAGCAGTAAAAATTTTTTTACTGCTTCATAAACGGACACCATAGATCTACAAGGGCAGAAACTGGTAAAAATGGCTCTGTGAACGTATGTTGGTGTTATAAAATTTAATAAAATAATACTGGTCTACTGTTATGCAACGTTTTTCAATCAATCTGTATTTGACCTTGAAATGACAACATACAATATACTTATGTTGAGGACATCTATCCTCTTGGAAGAATGTGAGTTAGCATAAATTAAGGTGGAAAAAATACTGTCTGTTAAAGCTGAAATCCATCCAATTTTAAAAACACCTTGTAAGCCAATTGTGTATTAGTTAAAAATATTCTTAATCACACTTGTTACAGCATAAAGTCAAATAAAAGCACTAGTTGGTAAATCTGAAATCCATCCAAAATCACCCTTTAGCCCAGTTGTGTATTAGTTAAAAATATACTTTAAAGAGGAGCTCCAGCTCCTGTTAACTTTTCATATAAGGACACTTACCTGTCAGAGATCCAGCATTGTCCTCACCCGACCCGATTCTTAAATTCTTCAAGGGCGCCAGCATCTTAGCTAAAGAAAATTTAGTTCCTTCCCACTCCTCACTTAAGCTCTTAGGGGCTTGCCCCTGTGCCGCCGCAAACCACGCTGCACTTTGCAAATGGTCTTGCAGTCTTCTGGTACCTGTGATGTGTCCCAGAAGGCTGCGAGGGAAGGAAGGGGGGGGGGAAACTTTCTGCTCAGATCGCCCAGATCACCCATCACTCAGGTACCCGCTCCCCCTCACTCCAAAAACTTTCAATTGTGAGGGTGAAGTTCCACTTTAAATGCCACTAGTATAGGTTCCTGAGATTTGTGTTTATTTTAGTTCCCCATATTCCTTGCTCTGCATAGCAGGTACAATACTGATATTTTGCCTGCATAAGGTCAGAGCACAGAGATGACCTCACCAGTGGGATTTTGCTTCTTTATTGTCCATTTTCCAGATTGGGAAAGGAGAGATACCTAAGGAAGCAGAAATTTGGCTGCTATCTTTTCCACAGTCTGACCTCATGGATAAACACTATTACTTTTGAGGCAGGTAAAGGGGTTGTTGATGGGTGCACATAGAGGGTGCTTCCAACTATATTATTAAGTTGGACATTGTTATAGGGCATGCAAGTGATCCTGATGTAGCACCCTCCAGTGTGCTAGAGTAGGAAATGTTAGATTTTGTTAGTGTAGGTAAAAGGTTTTGGGTTGGCTGGCAGCCCAGTCTGTGTTTAATCTGTGTCGGGTTAATGATCCAGGCAGCGCTACTATCCCTACGCATCTCTGGTACCTTCCCCTACTTTTGGAACTTGCTGGAAACTTCCAAAAGAATGGGAGGGAGGGAAGGTAGGAGGAGCTGCAAGGAGTATTCATGAGGGCCCTAACCAATCCCCAACAGATTGGCAGGGGGCAGGCCCCCTCAAATACTCAGGGTCAGCCCAGCTAGGGCAGGAGAATTTGGGTGGAAGTTGGAGATAGCATGCTAGGAAGCCAGGGCTGGTGAGTGTTGTAGTCAGGGAGGACTAAGAGGTAGCCTTAGAAGACTGGCTGAGAGCAGTCTGAGATAGATGCAGAGTCAGTCTGGGAGGACTGTGGAAGCTTAGCCAGGAGGGCTAGAGAAAGGGGCAGCTGCAGCCAAGTGGGCTGGTAGTGCCTGAAGAAGTGTTTCTGGGATCAGTAGCCACAGAAGGACAGCTGAGCACTAGGAAATTGCAAAACAACCAAGGGGCCCGCAGTCCTGGCCTGTAAAGGGCGGTTGCTAAAATCTGACTGAGTCCTATTGTCAGATCACCCAACAGTGTGCCAGCTGGTCCTGGGAATTTTACGGGGGTAGCGCTACACTGATATTATGTTTTTTTTTTTCAATTGGCGTCTATATTCAATGCGTAACACCAAAATTTTAAGGGGACATGCCAGTGGAAAACTGTCATTAGAGAATCATGGCGACTACTATTACTGACTCAAAAAGTGCTAGTTGGCAGCTTTATGCAGACATCTGCCACTCCCAGGATTAGAGATACGCTTGTTTTTCAGGGTGAACGGCTCTCTTCACCCATGTGAACAACCTCTTATTGAGACAGTCCCATTATTATTATGTTTTATGTTTAATGTGCACAGTGAGGCTACAACCTCTCAAGATACAGGATTGCCATTGCACATGTTAGTGGTCGTTCATATACTGATGTGGGTCACCAATCCAACTGTACCCTAACAGCTTGTCCTTAATCTTATTTTGTTTCTTTAGCAAATCATCCTCAGTGTTTGTGTTGCATGATTATGTCTGGATTGCATGTACCCAACTAATCATCTAAAGCCTCGTACATATAGGACAAAAATCAGAAGGGGATTCTCGTTTGACAGGCTTACCGTTATTACACTCCTTTCAACAATTGTTTTCCAATATTCAGCCAACAAATGTTGGATGACAGGCTAGTAAATTTTTGTCAAGCGACAGCTCCGTGTCAGATTTTCGGATGGTCAGTTCACAAATCCATCACACAAAAGTCAAAAGTACAAACACACATGCTCGGAATCAATGCTCACAAAACACGAAATTAGCAGAAGGGGCCCAAAGGGTGGCACTCAAGAGCTGAAATTCCTTGTAGTACGCCACTACGTTCGCGTTTGTGGCACGACAATTTGTGTAATGTTAGTATGCAAGACCAACTGTGTTGTCCAACTGTGTGTACGAGGATTAAGTTATTTTAATATCTTAACAAATGTTCTATATGTCATTTGCATTTTCTTATCACCAAGAGTGTGAAAGTTTGTATTACATGTACAAGGTGTGATTAGATAACAGCAACATGAGAGTTCCAGAGTTGAATGAAGGACAAGCAGTGTTGTGCAGTTGAGAACTGGATATACCACATTTTCGTGGTTACACAAGTAAACTGATCAAGTATATACACAGCTCCCTTACAGAATTATAACAACTCAATTTACAGCAACAATAAAGGGAATAAAAAAAAAAACACTGCTTAAAGGGTAACTCCACTTCCGTGGGGGAAAAAAATACCAAATAAAAATAATAATAATATAGCATATACAATTGTGATACAAGTCATATTGTAATTGAATGCTATTAAAAATTGCCTTTCCTTTTCAATCTGCAGCTCTGTAATTTTCTGTAAAATTCAATGCAATATGGCTACCTGGAGGTGTTCTGTACACAGAATGTGTGCAAGGATTTTAAAAGTTTGTTAAAATCTTTGCAATGTACATAGATCACCCAGAGGGGAATGTTTTTTTCTCTTTAAAGCAGTGTTAAACCCAAAAGCAATCATTTATTATATTGCAGCTTACCAATGCTGTGATGGCTGCATTTGTTTTCTTTTTTAGGCTTTCTATCTTTTATTTTCATCTGGTCATTTAGCCAGTAAGCCTGTTTGTTAAAAGAACAAGCTCCCCTGCAGAAGTATCAATTACAAGGAAGTGAAAAACCATTTAACACTGACAGGGGTGCTTACAATTTTCATTTTTTATTTATTCATGTAAAACCTTTATCCCAAAAGGAAAAAACTGTTTACTGTAACTGAATGTAAAGTATTTGCAGGAGTTTGGCTTCAATTTGTCAGTGTATTTAAATCTGCTAGTACATCTAACACCCCTCCTAGACTGATTAAAAAAAACACAACACAGCAGCATGATATATATGATTTATGTGAATAAAGTCTGACAATGCCCGCTCTGTGCCTGCTCTGTGCCCGCTGTCACCTCGGCGCTCCGCACACACACACACAGACTCCCGCTCAAACATCTGCCGGGACAGGCCACGCCCCTCTGCACAATGTCAGCGGGAGTCTGTGTGTATGTGCGGAGCGCCGAGGTGACAGCAGGCACAGAGCAGGCACAGAGCGGGCATCAAAGGCTTTGGGGCACTAACGTTCCAACTGGTTGGAGTATCTGAAGAGAGAGGCTCGGTGTGGTTCCCAGGACTGTTTATCTAGAATATCTCCAAATGCGTTCTTGATCTCACTTAATACTGGGAAAAAGGCTATGTGTTCCTTTTCGGCTCCTAAAGCTTGCAATTCTGAGGCTCTCCTTCCTGAAGTTATTGCCACTAGGAAACCGTTTTGAGAGTCAGGTTCCAAAGTGAAGTGAACGGCTAAGCCATTAGACATTCTAGAACAAAAGCTAGATCCCAGGCCGGAAAGGAACATTTTAGCGGTGGGCGAATCTTCTTGACTGCCTTAAAAAACTGTGCGATGAGTGCATCCTCTGCCCATCTTTTCTGGGTACTCGCCGAAATTGCTGCCACCTGGACCTTAAGTGAACTTAGACTGAGTCCCAGGTCTAATCCGGACTGTAAGAACTCTAAGATTACTTGGTGGACGGCATTGTTGGATCTGACTGCCTGTCCCCTGCAAACTGCTTAAATTTATTCCATATCTTAGAATAAATGTAATTTGTAGAGGGTTTTCTAGCCTTTAATAGAGTTGAAATTACACCTGCCGAGTATCCTAGGGATTGGAATTTCTCCCGTTCTAGATCCAAAGATGTAGGTTCAGCTTCTGTGGAGCTGGATGCACAAACTTCCCTTGTGCGGGAATACCGGAATCTTGAACGGAGGACATATGCTTAGGCTCATTGCCCAGGGGAACCATGGCCTTCTCGGCCAATAGGGAAGAATCGCCACCACCCTGACTGGTTCCCTCATCAATCGGAGCAGAAACGTCGTAATCAAGGGTCTGAGAGGAAATGCATACGCCGTCTTGCAATGCCAAGGGCTCGATAGGGCCTCTACCGCTTCTGCCCTGGGGTGAGGCAGGTGGGATGGGAATCTTGGCAACTTTGCATTCATTGGGGAGGCGAACAGCTCTATTTCTGGAGACTTCTGCAAATTCATGATCCACCTGAACACTGCTGGGTGTAGAGACCACTCATTGTCTTGAAAACAACGAGATAGATGATCCGCCTGCTGATTCGGATGGCCTGGGAGGTAGATTGATATAGTGACTTCCTCTTCCATTGTGTCAAAAAGCCCCATTGAAAAGTCCTCAAATGCCAATGGACCCAGGGTACCATCGGTATACAACCTGACATGGTCCCTATCCGACTTAAGCAATTTGACACTGATAGGTGAGAGAGTGTTCTTACATGGCACATCTTCTGAGTGATCGCTATCACCTTCTGGAGGGGGAGGCGCACTGTACCTGCCTTGGTGTCCAAGAGGACACTGAGGTAAACCATTACTTGAGTCAGGGTCAGGAAACTCTTTTCTGTGTTTATCAACCACCCAAACTCTTTCAGGGTGGACAGAAGAAGCTGCCTGTGTACCACCAATTGGTACGCTAACAGTAGGATGTCGTCTAAAAAATTGAAAACTCGAACTCCCTTTTCCCTGAGAGGTGCCAGAACTGCGATTAACACTTTCGAGAATATTCTTGGCGATGTGCACAGGCCGAAAGGAAGACACTGAAATTGGATGTGTGTTGAGCCTACTGCCACTCTCAAAAACTTTTGTTTTGTAAGGCAGGTAGAACAGGCACATGGGAGTAAGCATCTTGCAAATCTACTGAGATCATCCAGTCTCCCGGTTGAACTGCCTGGATGATCGTCTGTAAGGATTCCATCTTGAAAGAGTTCAGCTAAATAAATCAGTTTAACTTCTTCAGATCCACTACCGGTCTCCACTCTCCACTTTTTTTGGGGGTAAGAAAGAGAGGAGAGTAGAATCCTGTGAATCTTTCGGGGGGAGGGACAGGTATTACCGCCTGCTGCACTAGTAGGAGTTGAAGGTATCTTTGCAGAGCTTCCACTATTTGAGGCGAAGTTGGAATCTTTGTTAGACTGAATGAGTCTTGTGGGGGTCGTTCTTAAAACGTCCAGAAATGTCTGAACCTGACCGTAGATACCACCCACGGGTCCTTGCACCTGTGTAACCAGATCTCTGCAAACTTCTTCAACCTGGCCCCTACTAGTGGGGATGGACTTTTGTCAAAAGGACTTCCTCCCTTCCTGGGGAGACTTCTCTGCTTGTTCGCCTTCAAAAATGTGGCCTGAGTGCTTCTCCAGTTCTTTTTGGAGTCCCTATTTTGCCGGAAGTTTGTGAAATTCTTATTTCTGGACCACTGAAATTTAGAAGACACTACTCGAGAGCCTCACTCTTCTATCCTGGGGGAGCAACCCCGATTTCCCTCCAGTCACTCTCGAGATCGCCTTCTCCAGCCTCTCTCCGAAGAGAGCCTTCCCGTCAAACGGGATTTTACACCAATTTTGTTTATATGCCGCGTCAGCCACACACGGCTTCAGCCACAATGCTCACTTGGCCATGACTGTGTGTAACATCGCTCTGGCTGAACATCTCATAGAGTCTATTGCGGCCTCTCCAATGAAATCCGCCGACAATTTGAGCTCATCCAAAGCTTTTATGATATCATCTTTTGGTACATCCTCCCGAATGGCTGCCTCAATATTTTCGGTCCACACCCTCACCGCATTACAGACTGAAGCTAAGGCAACAGCTGGCCTGCAGGCTCCCCCAGCTAACTGGTAGGCCTTCTTTAGATCAGCATCTATGCACCTATCCAGCTGGTCTTTAAAGGATGCTGAATCCACCATAGGTAGGGTGATGTTTTTTGCTAGAAGCACCACCGCAGCACCGGAGTGTCCAGGAGGGCTGTGTCCGAATCTGCCATAGAGTATAACTTCTGAAGCCTATTCAAAGAGAAACGTTTGTCCGTCCTTCTCCATTCCCCCTCCATTAGGTCTTTTAATTCTTCCAGAAAGGGAAAAAAGTTTTGCTTTCTTCTTTAGAAACAGAAAGAGAGACTTTGCACTAGTGAAAAATTGAAGCCAGAGGGTTCCGATTCATCAATGGAATCGCCCCTGTCTCCTGATAGGGGAGGTGGGCTTGATGTGGTGCCTGCAAGGCCTGCAGAAGACGGGCCAGGGGTGGCTAACTCTGAAGTCTGCAACTGGCCACTAGAAGTATCATGTAGAGAGGGGTTTGCATGCATTAGCTCAGCTAAAGAGTCCTTGACTACTCTTTTGATTAGATCTGTGACTTGCTCAACCTCGGATCTCTCCTGGTTCGCATACCCCTGTAAACAGTCTTTGCAGATTCGTTTATCTGGTAAAGGAGTTGCACCGCATGCTCTGCATTCTTTGATTTCTCGTCTGGGCGGGCTGATCGACCAATGTCTTTTGGAAGACGACTTCCCTTTAGAATGATGTTGGGAGCTAGCCGATCGACTATGTCTTGGGCCAGGGTGGGAGCGCCCACTGTGATGGCCAGAAGTCTGATTAGACGTATTCTGGTGTATAGGGCTGAAACGAAAGTAACAGCACAATGCACTCTTTTAGTCCAGTTCCTTTTTTTTTTATATATATGTACGTGCCCTTACCTAAGAAAGTGAGGGTCTTGGTCAAACGGCGGCTGGCTCATAATTGTAAAGGCAAGCAAGGGCGGAAAGTCGACTGGATAGACGCTAAAAGAACGGACAGAGGAAAATAGATAAAGCCTATAAATAAGTCTGAGCCCAACAAATATTCCCCAACAACTATATTCCCAAGATTATAAATATATATATATATATATATATATATATATATATATATATATATATATATATTACATCCACACACAACTCACTCCCCTTTTCTTTTATTTTTTTTAAAAACTATCCATCATTATATACATACATACATACAAAAATAATAAAAAATAACCCTTATAGTTAAATAAATAATCAATTAATTATGCTTTAATTATTAATTTATAATTATATTTGTTTCTTACTTGAGGCAGAAAAGCAGAGCAGCGCAGGAGCACTCAATAGGCAGGACCTGTCCCGTCAGAGCCTGCCACCTAATAGACCATCCTGAGTTTAAATGAGAAAGGGGGAGGAGACTCCTGACGTCTCCCTCCCCCTAGGCCAACCTTCGCTGCTGAAGGGCAAAAACGGCAGCCTTTTTCCATTACCAAGATGACGGTGTCCGCGTCACACATCTGCGCATGCGCCGAACGGTCACGCCACCCCTCCACCAATCCGAGGCAGACCCAGATCTATAAGCTTTGCAGAGACACGGCGCCCCGCGCTCTGGTGCTCGCTGGTGTCTTATCATATAGTGTATAGTGATAGTGTTAGTGTCCGCTGTGTACTGCGCATGCGCAGTACACAGCACACACAGATTCCGAAAATAGCCGATGATGAACGTCGCCTGCGCCATGAGTCCAGGTTCTATCCCCACCATCCAAGTGGACATGGAGTAGGAATATAAAAGAGCCGAGCGCCCGCGAGGGGCCCTTTAATTTTCACAACCCTATGTCCGCTTGGATGGTGGGGCTACCACCTCCATTCACGGCACAGGCGCCGTTCATGTTCGGAGATTTTCCCGAAGCTTCTTCTGCCCCCTACTGTGCAGACACTATATGATGGCAGGACACTATCTGCCAGAACACCGACCACCCAGGAGCCCGGGAAATACAAATTATGCTGCCAACAACGCCACACAAACTACACAGCCAAAACTGACAAAAAAAAGGATAGAAAAAGGGAAAATTAGACTCAAGAGCGAGCCCCTACCTGCCTTCACTGAGACCAGCTTCGCCTGCCTGCAGACCTGCTGCCCCATCTTAGGAAGCTGCTGCTGCCCCAAAAGACCCTCAGAACGGGCTCCCCTCTTATCAGCGCTGATTAGCAACCCGAGACAGGGGACTGCATCTGGGAAAGGCCTGAACCCAGACGGAAGCTGCACCAGGCCGAGGTAAGACCACGTACTGACACTATACATCAAGTGTGAGGAAAAAAAGGAGAATGCTAGGGGGGATATGGTTGTCATTTTTATAGCTTATCACAGGTATGCTGCCATGGAGGCACCAGGAAATTATGTTTTATATACTGTCTTTGTTATATAAAAAACATTTAAAACATAGCAAAAAGGATTCCCACAGCACTATAGGTTTGCCAGAAAGTCAGTACAGCAATAGCATTCTGCCTTTTGGCTCACCTCTTCTAACAGAACTCATGGATGGAGCTGGCCAATAAGGAACAACTCACTCCTCTGACTCAGTCAATTGTATGCAAATTTTCAACAACAGAGGAAAATGTGTAAAATGAACTAAAACTTCAACTTGTTGGCTTGAAATTAAAATACATAATATTTAGGCCTCATAGACGCAGGGCGTTAGAAAAAATGAGCTGCAAAGCCACTACCAGTGCCAATAAAAAGCATCTTTAAAAACTTGCTTTTAGGAGCTTTTTGCATTGGTGTTAATACACGTTTAGCCGCACTAGCTTTTAGCAGCATTTCTCTGCCTCTATTCAAAATCATTGGTTTCCTATGAGAGCCCATTGATTTGAGTAGAAGTCCCACCATGATTCGACTTGCGGTGCTGCTTGTACACTGAGGACTTTGAAGGGGAACTCTTGCCAAAATGAAAAAAAAATGGTGTGGGGTTCCCCCCAAGAGCATACCAGAAGTGTCTGGTATGGATTTTAAGGGGAACTCCCACGCCAAAAACATTGGCGTGTGGCCCCCCCCCAAAATCCATACCAGACCCTTATCCAAGCATGCAGCCAGGCAGGCCAGGAATGGGGGGGGGGTGAGCAAGCGCCCCCCCCTGACCATTCCAGGCTACATGCCCTCAGCAAGCCCTCCCACCCCAAAGCACCTTGTGGGACAAGGGCCTCTTCCCGATGACCCTGGCTGGTTGTCAGGGGGCATATCAGAATCTGGAAGCCCCCAGATATCGGCCCCACACTCTATGTGAATGAGTATGGGGTGCATTGTACCCATTCACCCAAAAAAAGTGTCAAAAATAAAAACAGTACACAGGTTTTTGATAAAGTCATTTATGAAAGCAGTTCCGGAGTCTCTTATTCCAATTTCTTTTCCCTCCGGTGATGTCTTCATCCTCTGGTTCTTCTCCCTCCGCTGATGTCTTTTTCCGCCACTAGTTCTTCTCCCTCCGCTGTCATCTCCTGCCGCCGGTTCTCCTCTCTCCGCTGTCTTCTCCCTCTCCCAGGTCTCCTCTCTCTGTTAGTTTTTATATTTGAACTTTTTTACTATTCATGATAAATAAAGACAGTGGAGTTGATTTACTAAATCAGTAGAGTGGTGAAAGAAAGTGAAAATTCACATTGCAAAGAATACCCAATCAAAAGCATGGGAGATAAAAAAAAAAAAGATTTTTTGCTCACAATTTGGATTATTGAAGTCAGCTAAACTTCATCTCATTTACTAAAAGAAGTGAAAATTCCTTCTGCAAAGAGAAAATCAACTTAGCTAACTCGGTAAAATTGTGCTGTCTTCACTCCAATCATGTTTAAGCAAAAAACGTTGTTTTTTTTAAACTTTATTTGTGTCACCTCATTTGCTATGATAAGAGAAAATGCACTTTGAACGTGGACATGTTCTAGTCCTTTAGTAAATCAAGACTAATACATACTAATTCATCATATGTTCTCTGTAACAGAATACTGGAATTTTAGGGTTAAATTGGTGCTCTGAAAGGACAAAAAGTCTGTGCAGGTAGAAGGAGGTGGGTGAGCTAGACTAATGCTGGATTTGATAGGAATTAGATTTAGGAAAGAAATTGAGATTGTCACTTTCTTGATAATGCATGTGAATAGAAGCTTAGGTTTAAAGCTTGTAGGATTTGGTGACTTACCTATCTATTTTATTATATCTATCTATTAGATATAAAACTGCAATAGATTCAATTTGTGGACAACCTGTGCTAAACTGTTTCTGCTTCTGAAAGCTCCATGCACACTAGGGCCCTTAGCCTGTGTCTGTCTAATCCGGGCACCCGAGAGGCAAAGCTACAGTGCTCAGCCCTCTGCTGCCTTCTGAATGGTATTCGCATTTAGAGCCCTATGCATTCAGGAACAAATTCCTGGAACACAGAGTACTTGCACTCGAGCAAAAAGTTCCAGTGAAATCAGGAACGTAACAGTAACTAGAATTTATAGTTTTATAACACTACCATTGTTCAGAGAAGAATCAGTGTCAATGTCTGCGTTATAAATGCCACCTATAGAACAATGAGGGTTTCTGCTCTTTGGAGTTTGTTATGTATACACATCATTGCCATCTCTTGTCAATTGCTCTAATAAAAGCAGGGTATGCACTCATAACTTAGTTTAGAGCACACCAACAAAAGTGTGCTGCTCTCTCTAAGAATTTCTCTTTTACAAATTTGTGTACCAGCGATCTAACCCCCACTGTGCAGGTATCCCCTCCCCACCCTGCCCTCACTTATCCCCCTTCCCCCCCACCCTGGCCTCGCTTATCCCCCTACTCCCTCCCCCCCCACCCTGGCCTCACTTATCCCCCTACTCCCCCCACCCTGCCCTCACTTATCCCCTACTCCCCCCACCCTGCCCTCACCTATCCACCTACACCCCCCCACCCTGCACTCAACTATCTACCTACTCCCCCCCCCACCCTGCTCTCACCCAACTCCCTACCTCCCCCCAAACCACCCCTCTTCCTAGGCGATAGGTATTGGTAATTGATATTTGGCGAGTACTTAAAAAAGGTATCGGTGCCCGTACTCAGTGTTAAAAAAATGGTATCGGTGCATCCCTAGTAAGGGGAATTTGTTCCACTGCCCCACTAAATGGATTTTAATAGCAGTTCCCTGAGACTTGCAATGATTTCCTCTAGGGTAAGAATTTGAGAAAGCCAATCTAGAGACCATATTTCAGTTATGAGTGGACTATCTCTGATGTCTTAAAGAATATCTTCTCTCATGGACCCAAATGTTGAAACTTTCTAACTCAAGCTCACAGCCTGGCTTTGCCATTTTAGAGTCTCTTTCAAAGTAAGATATATGTAAATTATAATTTCAATGACTAGTTTATAGGAATAATTACTACACAAGCTTTTTCCGAATCTAGTGTTAATACAATTTACATTTCTAGTTACACTGATAGTCAGCGTTGGCTTTATAAAACTGGAAACATTTGACTACCTTGTATAGATGTGTTTTGTACAAAGTTGATGTATAGAGCTTCCCTGGAAGTGGTATTTCCTGTTCATGTGATTAACTCACTACTTTTTCTCCGATTACAGTTCTGGGATGGATCATGTCACTGCAATGGGACAAACCTCCCACTGAGCACTAAAGTAAGAAGTGACTGTGGTAGTCAGGAAGTGTGTGGAATCAGTGTAGGCAGTAGGTAGGACTGTGCAAAAATGTTTGCTTAAATCCTTGTAATGTATGTAATTGATAAGAGGGTATGCACTACTAATTGTGTTTTCCATTTTTCAACAGATGTCAATGTCTTTGCTGCAGTTGGGGTGTGTCACTTTTCTCCTCTCAGAGCCTGTAGTCAGTGCAATGACAACAGGAGCAGCGACTCACGTGGTGACATCACAAGTCAAGTTCCTGCTAGGAATGAAGATGCCTTATATATCTGGACCATTGGGGATGTTTTATGTAGGTTTGTTAACTTATGTCTGTGTGATGTAAGCTACATTTGATTGTGGTTGTTTAAATGAAGGAAATTCTTTGTAATCAACTCAGATTCACCCATTTTATTATAAATGAGAAGTTGTAAAAAGCACTAGAAATGTGTGTAGCTCTGACCCCCGAAGGAGCTGCTGATATTTGATTGGGCCTGCACTCTGCTATTATACCCCCAATAACTTGGCTCAATCCTCTTGACACAGCTGTGGTGCAGCCTAAGTGTGCAGCTAACAACAGAAGATGACCCCACAATGTACAATACCACAATAGTGTACCTTTACCTTTACCTGGCTATCTGTTGCTCCACCTGTAGGAAAAGGAACAACACAACACACCAATTATAATTAACCAGAACGTGTTTTTACTGAAATTGGTATAAAACAGTAATTTCAATATGTACAATGTCACACAAACATAATGCAACAGTGCAGTAGATGTTCACCACAATTTTAACACATAAGGAATTATTGGGTAACTCTTGCACGCATGTCTTCAAGTGGGACCAATGCTCAAAGTGACAATGCCTTAGCTCCGGGCACCTTCCCACTTCCAGCACGCTGTGTTAAACACAGTTATGCAAAACCATCAACACTATACATTACAATTGCTAGGGAGCTCCCCTGCTTTATAATGCAGTCCTTTCCTATAGTAATTGAATGCAAGTCCTTGCAATAAAAAATGCATTCTTTGGTCTTCTGTCTTCTGCTAGCTATTGTGTTGAAGTAATTGTAATCCACAGGGTTTAACCAACAAGAATAGTTTAGAATGAATATTGAAACTGTTCTTGTGATGTAGCACACTTATAACTACCTCCGGTGTAGTTGTCTCCAAATCACACAGTGTCAGTTCTCAGTGGAGTATAGGCTTGAGGCCTGCTTTAACTCAGTCTTAGTGTGAAACCTCCTCTGTGGGACTACAGGTCCCATCAACGATGGCCTGTGTCTAAGTGTATAAAAGTGCGTTATGGATTATGGGCGGCAGCCCTCTCACCAAACTGGGTCCAAACAGATGGATGCCTCCGCTTCACAGGATCTCAGTCTATTTTCGGCGGCCACGCCGTCACGCTGTTCTGTTTTGCAAGGTCACCAGGAGCTCTCAATTACCTCCGTTAGGGTGCCTCTGGAACCTTCCCGATCCGACCACACTGCTGCTTCAGCAAGTTGTGGTGTGAAGTCCTCTGGCTTCAGATGTTGCTCCGCACCGAGCAGGCCGTAGTGCTGTGGGACACACACACCCACAGCTCCTTGCAGGCAGGCCATGCGTCCAGAAGAGAAAGAAAATGGCCGCGTGGGGTCTTGCAATTCAGTACTGGCCACTAGATGGTGCCAAATACCAATTTATAACACTATCCATAGATTAACATTGTATAGCACTAACAGGCAAAAATACCAGCACTAAAAAAAGTGAGTACACCCCTAAGTGAAAATGTCCAAATTGGGCTCAAAGTGTGAATATTTTGTGTGGCCATCATTATTTTCCAGCACTGCCTTAACCCTCTTCGAAATGGAGTTCACTAGAGCTTCACAGGTTGCCACTGGAGTCCTCTTCCACTCCTCTATGACGACATCACAGAACTGGTGGATGTTAGAGACCTTGCGCTCCTCCACCTTCCATTTATGGGTGCCCCACAGATGCTCAATAGGGTTTAGGTCTGGAGACATGCTTGGCCAGTCCATCACCTTTACCCTCAGCTTCCTTAGCAAGGCAGTGGTCATCTTGGAGGCGTGTTTGGGCTCATTATCATGTTGGAATACTATCCTGCGACCAAGTCTCCGAAGGGAGGGGATCATGCTCTGCTTCAGTATGTTACAGTACATGTTGGCATTCATGGTTCCCTCATTGAACTGTAGCTCCCCAGTGCTGGTGACACTCATTCAGCCCCAGACCATGAAACTCCCACCACTATACTTGACTGTAGGCAAGACACGCTTGTGTCTTTGTGCAAAGTGTAATTTCTTCACTGTTGCCACATAAAAAGATCTAATAAAATATTTAGAAAAATGTGAGGGATGTACTCACTTTTGTGAGATACCGTGTATATATATATATATATATATATATATATATATATATATACACTACCGTTCAAAAGTTTGGGGTCACATTGAAATGTCCTTATTTTTTAAGGAAAAGCACTGTACTTTTCAATGAAGCTAACTTTAAACTAGTCCTAACTTTAAACAAATATACTCTATACATTGCTAATGTGGTAAATTACTATTCTAACTGCAAATGTCTAGTTTTTGGTGCAATATCTACATAGGTGTATAGAGGCCCATTTCCAGCAATTATCACTCCAGTGTTCTAATGGTACAATGTGTTTGCTCATTGGCTCAGAAGGCTAATTGATGATTAGCAAACCCTTGTACAATCATGTTCACACATCTAAAAACAGTCTAGCTCCTTCCAGAAGCTACAAAACTGACCTTCCTGTGAGCAGATTGAGTTTCTGGAGCATCACATTTGTGGGGTCAATTAAACGCTCAAAATGGCCAGAAAAAGAGAACTTTCATCTGAAACTCGACAGTCTATTCTTGTTCTTAGAAATGAAGGCTATTCCATGCGAGAAATTGCAAAGAAATTGAAGATTTCCTACAACGGTGTGTACTACTCCCTTCAGAGGACAGCACAAACAGGCTCTAACCAGAGTAGAAAAAGAAGTGGGAAGCCGCGTTGCACAACTAAGGAAGAAGATAAGCACATTAGAGTCTCTAGTTTGAGAAACAGACGCCTCACAGGTCCCCAACTGGCATCTTCATTAAATAAATGAATAAGGAAGGCTATCACTCCATTTTGCAACGCCATGCCATACCCAGTGGACAGCGCTTGATTGGAGCCAATTTCATCCTACAACAGGACAATGACCCTAAACACACCTCCAAATTGTGCAAGAACTATTTACAGCAGAAGCAGGCAGCTGGTATTCTATCGGTAATGGA
Source organism: Lithobates pipiens (assembly GCF_037356315.1). Classification (NCBI taxonomy): domain Eukaryota; kingdom Metazoa; phylum Chordata; class Amphibia; order Anura; family Ranidae; genus Lithobates; species Lithobates pipiens. The sequence goes on from NW_027507764.1 coordinate 493,195,854, forward strand.
GTGGCCAGCACAGTCACCAGATCTGAACCCCATTGAGCTGTTGTGGGAGCAGCTTGACCGTATGGTATGCCAGAAGTGCCCATCCAACCAATCCAACTTGTGGGAGCTGCTTCTAGAAGCGTGGGGTGCAATTTCTCCAGCTTACCTCAATAAATTAACAGCTAGAATGCCAAAGGTGTGCAATGCTGTAATTGCTGCAAAAGGAGGATTCTGTGACGAAAGCAAAGTTTGATGTAAAAACAATGTTATTTCAAATACAAATCATTATTTCTAACCTTGTCAATGTCTTGACTCTATTTTCTATTCATTTCACAACGTATGGTGGTGAATAAGTGTGACTTTTCATGGAAAACACAAAATTGTTTGGGTGACCCCAAACTTTTGAACGGTAGTGTATATATATATTACTCTAACACAATAATAGTATGGCATGGCAATACAAAATACTGGAATGCTCTTGATGGGGCTAGGTGTCACTGTGAGGGAATAAGGGGTCTTTAGGTGGCACCTTCACACTGTAACCCTAAAAGAGATACTTTTGATGAAAGCAAGAATTGGCCTTGCTGTCAAAAATTGCAATGATATGCACCTGTCAAACAGGTGTGGAAAAATTGATCTTTGGGTGTTAATTGTGCCCAAAAAACCTACACCAAAAATATTCTTCCAGATAAAATTAACACCACCCACAACGCTAGGCAGCCTAGAAGTCCTGCAGAGATTCCACATCCAAAAAGACTTAATCAGTGACATCGGCATCAGGGGCTTCATAGCTGCTGGTAATCCATGACTGATTCATGGAGTCTGTGGACAGATGCATTCTATTATCATTAACAAAACCTCCAGCAGCACTGAATACCCATTCGGAAAGTACTCTGGATGTAGGGCAGCCCAACAGCTCAATTGCATCCTGGGCGAGTTTTAACAAGTGGTCTATTCTCATGACCCAGTAAGCCAGTGGATTGTTGACTGGAAAGCTCTCCATCTCTGTTTTTGCCCCTAGATAATCATCCACCATGTTATGCAGATGCTGCCAATGGGATGTGAAAGCTGACAGCCCTGGGCGGCGAGGACTAAAAAAATTGTGAAATGCATCACTTTCTTCACCGCTCCTCTCTTGACCAACAGAAGCCTCAAAACTATGTTTCCCCTTTGTTCATTGACGGACACAGCACCTTTAATCTTGACCTTAGGGTTATATCGCCACCTTCAGAGAGGACTAGGCAGAACATGTAAAAACAGCAAAACTGCATAGTATCGCCCAGGGGGCGGTCCTACTGGCTATAACCCCTCACTCTGCTTCCAGCAGCTCTGTTTTTTTCTGCCTAGTCTTGGAGAAGGACCTGGCTCCCTGTGGGGACCAATGGTCCTTGGAATTTTTTTATTTTTTCTGCTTTTTGATTCCTGTGATCTACAATCAACAGCCGGGCTGGGTGACAAGCTGGATAATATAGATCCTGGTAGTCTTCCCAGCCTGGCCATCGAGCGTGTGCAGACCTTAGCTACGCGTTGGGTCGGTTATGACATGCCCCATCTGGTGCAGGGGCGGCTGACGAGCTATATGCTCCGGCGCACACATATGACCAGGCTACTGCTATCTGTGTCACAGTGTGTCGTGGCCAACAACCACCCTGTACTGCTCGGGTGATGGGTCTGTCCGTGGAATGTGTCCAGCAGTCCCTGCAGTAGGGGTAAGTATGGTTCCACCTGTCTCGGCAGGATGGAGCAGCTGGGCATTCCCTGGGAGGTCAACTAGGGGGGCTCTCCCTCTCACTTTCTTCTCACCCTGTCCCTTTCCCTCCTCCCCATGCTAAGGGGCCGCTGTGTGACTGGGTACATGGGGGTGCGGGGCACATACCTGGCCGGGGGTCCTCTGGGGGTCTCTGGGTCCTGGCAGGGGGCTGTGCTGGGCGGTGTGTGGTCTACTAATTTATCCCTGTTTTTAGGACATTTTTATAGTATCTGTGTGTTGCCATGTGGGGACTGGCTGCCGCGGGAACCGTGGCCATTTTCCAGGGGCTGCGCCCATTTTCTTGTAGCTGCAGCCAGTTTCTTAACCAAGTCCAGTGGTCATTTTACCGGCGCTCTCAGACATTTTTTGCTGAGGTGGCTGGTGGCCATTTTTTAGTAGCCTCAGTTTTGTTTTACTCTAGCGCTGGACGGTTGTTTCATTTTGGAACAGCTCAAAATTGACACAGAACACGTGGCTGGCACAGGGGAGAGCAGACAGCAGCAGCACAGCGCAGTACCTGGGTCAGGGTAGTGAGTCCTGCGGGGGGCCCCTCAGTCTGTGGCAGCTAGGAGGGTGGGCATTTTTTGTGGCTTGCCTTAGGTCCTTAGTGGTGACAGGTGAGAGTGAGTCAGCATGGTGTCAGAAGCTAGCGCTTCTTCCCCAGACCAGGGTGGAAGCGGTATGCGAGCGCAAGGGGGGCCCCACCGTCTTCTGGGGACAGCTCTGATTCAGACTCGAGTTTCACTGTGACAGGTGGCCCCTGTTCTGACATTTCAGAGGATGCGGACCAGGACCCTTCAGATAGTGAGGATGACTCCGTGTCCGGGTCAGCGCAGGAAGAAGCGCTAGTAGCACTTATCACAGCAGTGCAGGATACCCTAAAGATTGAGGATACGGCGGGGGCATCTGCAGAGGTGCTGGTCCCTTTTGGGTCCCACAAGCCGGGCCACACTGCTAAGGTGTTTCCCTACCTAACTTATTTTGATAAGTTTATCTACAAGGAGTGGGGAAGCCCGCAGCGGCCTTTTCAGTCCCGAGATGGATGGCGGTGCGTTAACCCTTTGAGGAGAGTTTCCTGAAAAAATTGACATCTCCTCTGGTTGTTGACTCCCCAGTATCCAAGTTAAATAAGGTAACCACAATTCCGGTGGAAGGGTCCCCTGCTTTCAAGGACCCTGTTGACAGAAGGGCCGAGGCGGTTGTCCGGTCCATGTTTACAGTGGTGGGGTCAGCATTGCGGCCAGTATTAGCCATGGCCCTGGTGTCACAGACGCTTACTGAATGGGCTAAGTTGTTGCACCACGAGTTGGAGAAGGAATAGGTTTCCCCGACAGACTGGCAGACCAGTTGTTGCAGGGCCTGAAGTATGTCTGTGATGTGGCCTTAGATAGGGCCCCTTTGGTTTCTAGAGCCTCAGTATTAGCTGTGGTGCTACATCGCCTGATTTGGCTTAAATGCTGGTCTGTGGACCAGGCTTCTAAGAAAGCGCTGGCGGATTTGCCCTTCCAAGGGGAGAGGCTATTTGGAGCCTGGCTGGTTGACATTATTAAGAATGTTACTGGGGGAAAGAGTACTTTGCTCCCACAGTACAGAAAGGATAAGGAGCTACACCGTAGGCAGGGGCCCCCCTTTTCCGCTCAGAAGTGTATTTTTTGTCCGCCCGGTTCGGCAGGTAAGGGTCCGACAATGTGCCTGCTGAGGGACAAAAGCGTCCCTGGTTTCACAAGCCAAACAAGCCTGTGAGCAAATCTGTTGCCGCATGAAGGTTTGCCCCCGTCTGACTCTCGGGGGGGGGGGGGGGGTCGCCTTTGGGAGTTTGCAGCCCGGTGGACCTCCCTCCATTCTGACCAGTGGGTCTCTGAACTGGTTTCATCAGGCTACAAGGTAGAGTTTCTTTCTTGTCCACCAAATAGATTTTTTTCCCTCCAACTTTCATCTTCTTCCGGCTCATCGGCAGGCCCTGTTCAGGGCAGTAAAGGACCTACTGCTGCGTGGGGTGATAGTATCTGTGCCGACGCCGGAAAGGTTTCCTGGATTCTACTCCAATCTGTTTGTAGTCCCAAAGAAAGAAGGGGTCCGTCTAGTCCTGGATCTCAAGACCCTCAGTTGCTTTGTGAAAGTACAAAGGTTCAGGATGGAATCGGTTCACTCCGTGGTCGCTGCACTCCATCAGGGGGATTTCTTGGCTTCCTTGGACATCAAGGACGCATACTTGCATGTCCCCATATGCTTCAGGCATCAGAGGTTACTACGATTTGCGATCAGGGATGAGCACTACTAATTTGTAACTCTCCCTTTTGGCCTAGCAACGGCGCCAAGGATCTTCACCAAGGTGCTAGCCCCAATTCTGGCATTGCTAAGACAATGAGGGATCGCAATCGTGGGTTACCTGGACGACCTACTCCTGAGAGCAGCTTCTGCCTCAGAATTAAGGGAGGACTTGGCGATCAACATACAGACTCTCCAGGAGTTTGGTTGGGTGTTGAACCTCCAGAAGTCAGTGTTGGTGCCAACTCATCACCTGGAGTACCTGGGCTTGATTCTGGACTCCTCAGAGTCGAGAGTCTTTCTCCCTTCAGACAAGCTGTAGACTCTTCAAGCTGCGGCGAAGTTAATGGTGTCCCGCAGGTAGTCGCCACTGCGTTTTTGCAAACGAGTTCTGGGTCTCATGGTAGCCACTTTCGAGGTGGTACCGCATGCTCAATTCCACAATCGAATCTTGCAGAAAGGGATCCTGTCCAAATGGGACAAATCTCCGACATCCCTGGATTGTCAAATTCGGGTTAGCCAGCTAGTCAGGGATTCCCTTCTCTGGTGGCTGAGGTCTCTGGCCCTTCAGTCCAGGAAGTCGTTTCTTCCTCTTCATTGGACGGTGATCACAACGGACGCCAGCCTGACTACCCGGGGGGGGGGGGGGAGTTTGGGGCGTACAGTCGGCCCAGGGTCGCTGGACGCAGGAAGAATCCTGCCGGCCAATCAATGTGCTGGAGCTTTGGGCTATCAGGCAGTGCCTCTCCACATGGTCACAGAGGTTACAGGGGCATCCGGTCAGGATCCAGACGGACAACGCCACGGCGGTGGCGTATGTCAACCATCAAGCAGGGAAAAGGAGCTTGGCTGCAGCACTGGAGGTCACTCAAATGGGCAGAGCGGTGCGTGCCGGCTCTGTCACCTGTATACATTCTGGATGTAGAAAACTGGAAGTCGTCAGCTGCTGGACCAGGGGGAATGGTTGCTGCATCCGGATTTATTTCAATTAATTTCCTAAGGTGGGGCACACCAGATGTGGATCTCTCGGCCTCTCGGCTCAATCGGAAGGAACAGAGGTTTGTGGCCAGGTCAAGAGACCCCTGGGCGGACGCATCAGACGCATTGGTGGCTCCATGGGGGCATTATCGGCTGATTTATGCCTTCCCCCCGCTGAGGCTCATACCCCATCTGCTATGCAGAGTGGAGGCCGAGGGAATTCTGGTGATTCCGATTGCACCAGATTGGCCTCGACGTCCTTGGTATGCCTACATAGTCAGGATGGTGGTGGATGTTCCTTGGCGGCTGCCGATGAGGGAGGACCTTCTGTCGCAAGGTCCGATACTTCATCCTGTTTTACTATTGCTGGTTTTAACGGCATGGCTGTTGAAAGCTAGGTGCTAAGGGACTGAGGACTGTCGGATTCAGTAATCTCCACTATGCTAAGGGCACAGAAGTCCTCTTCTCTGAAGATTTATCATTGTACGTGAAAGGCCCACATCTCCATGTGCGAGGGGATGGGGTGAAGTCTGCATACGTATTTCGTTTCCAGGATCCTGCTGTTTTTGCAGTGAGGAGTGGATCAGAAACTTGCATTAAGCACCATTAAGGGGCAGATATCAGCTTTGGCTGTCTTTTTTCAGCAACGTTTGGTGACTCATTTATTGACGAGTACGTTTGTTCAGGGGGTTCGACATGCGACCCCTTCAGTTCGACCACTGCTGCGTTCGTGGTTGGTTCTCTCAGTTCTTCAGAAACCGTTGTTTGAAAACATTAGGGAGATTCCATTATTGACATTCTCTCAGAAAGTAGTCTTTCTAGTGGCTATTACATTTGCAAGGAGGGTTTCTGAGTTGGCAGCCTTGTCATGCAAGTCTCCCTACTTGGTCCTCCACAAGGATAAGCGGTGCTGTGCCCGCAGCCTTCGTTTCTCCCAAAGGTTGTTTCAGCTTTTCCTCTAAATGAGGACATTGTGCATCTGTCCTTATGTCCTCGGCCGTCACATCCCAAAGAAGTTGCTTTGCATTCTTAGGACGTGGTCTGGGCTCTGCGGGTGTATTTGTCTACTACAGCTCCTTTTCGGAGGTCAGACTCACTGTTTGTATCGGTGGCTGGTCCGAAGAAGGGCCAGGCGGTCTTGTCGGCCACCATTTCTAGGTGGATCAGACAGACCGTAGTACAGGCTTATGCCATAAGGGGGCGGGTGCCCCCTTTCCTGTCATGGGACATTCTACCAGGGCAATTGGTGCCTCCTGGACTTTCCGACATCAAGCGTCCATTTCCCAGGTGTGTAAGGCGGCGACCTGGTCATCCGTTCACACTTCCACTAAATTTTACAAGGTTGATGTGAGCACATCTGTGGATGCATGCTTCTGCCGCAAGGTTTTGCAGGCGGACGTTTAAGGTTGCAACTCCTCCATTGAGTTATGGATGGAGTTTATTTTCTTGCTGTTCCCACCCCTAGTTTTTTTACACTGGGGACGTCCCTAAGGTTAAGATTAAAGGTGCTGTGTCCGTCAATGAATGAAAGAGAAAATAGGATTTTTGTACTCATCGTAAAATCCTTTTCTCTGAAGTTAATTGACGGACACAGCACCCATCTCTCCTATCTATGTTTGTACTGCTTTTTGACAAACTGAACTGTTGAAAGCAGAGTGAGGGGTTGTAGCCAGTAGGACCGCCCCCTGAACAGTACTGTGCAGTTTTGCTGTTTTTACATGTTCTGCCTAGTCCTCTCCTGAAGGTGGTGATATAACCCTAAGGTCAAGATTAAAGGTGCTGTGTCTGTCAATGAACTTCAGAGAAAAAGGATTTTATGGTGAGTACAAAAATCCTATTTTACCAGGACACTGCAACCTACCATAATCAATAAAAACATTAAATAAACTCCTCTTTAAGGTGTCCTTAAATTTAATCTTCTGCACTTTCTGCGGGGATGGGATGAATTCTGAGACTTTCACCTTGTAACGGTGGTCAAGGAGGGTTTCCAACCAATAGTGATCCTTTTCCTTTACACAATGTATTCTTGGGTCCTTTAGCAGGCTTTGAAGCATGAAGGAGCCCATGCGCCGCAAATTTGCGGAGGCATGAGAAGCAGACTCCTCAGAGTCACTGAGGATTATAGTATCTGGAACAGCCTTCTTCCAGCCACGCACTACTCCCAAGGGTTCTGGGGATGGAAAACCATCTCTTACTGTTTGACGTATGTCTTCCGCTGCGTCAGTGCCTCCAAAACTACTAGAATCCTCCTCCTTCTCCCTCTCCTATTGTGTGTTCTGTGGTGTAGGAACAATGGTGTCTGCATAAAGTGGGTCTTGAGAGGAAAGGAAGTCCTCCTCTTTCTCCCACTGCTCTGCCACGAGTGCCCTGTTCATAATGCCACGCAGAGTCTGCTCCAGCAGGAACACAACAGGGATTGTGTCACTGATGCATACATTGGCACAGCTCACCATTCTTGTGGCCTCCTCAAATGGTGACAGTACAGTGCATGCATCCTTTATGATCAGCCATTGGCGTGGGGAAAAAAAAGCCAAGCCAGCCTGAGCCTGTCATTGTGCCTTACTCACACAGGTACTCGTTGATAGCCCTCTGCTGCATGTGCAGCTGTTGCAGCATTGCCAAAGTTGAGTTCCACCTGGTGGGCATGTCACAAATCAGGCGGTTTACAGCCAGGTGGAATTCCCACTGAATTTCACCCAGCCTGAGCACTGGCTGTGTATAACCACCTGAAAAGGCTACAGACTCTTCTGGCCTGCTTTAGTAGATCTTCCAACTCTGGGCACCTATTTAGGAAACGCTGCACCACCAAATTGAGGTTTGTGCCACCATTCCTGGCTCCAGCTGGCGTAGAGTGAACCACCTCTGTGCATGCCCTTTAAGAACTGCAAGAATCTCTGCTCCAGTGTGGTTACTGTACCATAGACACACCAGCTGAAGCACTGCATAGCACCTTTTAGCCTGACTCATTGAATAGCCCTTTGAACACTTAGGGGATACTTGTGGTTCATAGGACAATTCAGTGGAGGAGGGCATGGAGGAGGAGCAGGAGGGGGTAGAACTGACAAATCTCACATCATTACCACTTGTTGTATAAAGACGTGGGGGCACAACAAGCTGCAGCACTGAGCCCTGTCCTGCATCCTTCCAAGTTCCAAGCAGAGTTACCCAGTGTGCTGTGAACAAAATATATCATCCCTGGCCATGGCTGCTGGACCATGTGTCAGCAGTAACATAGACTTTGCAGCTGACTACCTTGCCCGACGATGCCACAACATTGCCTTCCATGTAATGGTATAGAGCTGGAATGGCCTTTACGTGAACCTGCCATTGTGGTACAGCACATTCTGTAAATTCACAGAAGGGGGCATAATTCACCAGATGGAAAGGCAGAAGTTGTAGAGCCAGCAGCTTTGGCAAGCTTGCATTTAGACATTGGGCATGTGGGTGGCATTGACCTTTTTTTTTTCTCGCTGCAGCAGATGAGGCAGAGAAATTTGCCGGCTATAGTCTACAGCTGGTGGTGTACTGCTGGCAGATGGGCTGTAAGGACCTGGGACACCTTGCGCAATACCATCATCCCTGCCAATGGAGGCTGCTGAGATGGCATGAGGTATAGCAAGGGTAGACTGAGGTGAGTAAGGAGGATTAACAGATTTGCACCCCTTTTGTGTGGCTTTCCGGTGCTCTTGCCAATGGGCTGAGCAGTGGGAGGTTAAATGCCTTGTCAAGCATGTGGTATCCAAATGTCTGGTGTTTTTGCCACACTTGATGTGCTTGAGACAAAGTTTGCAAATTGCAATAGTGCGATCAGCTGCACATGTGCTAAAAATAGACCAGACAGCTGAGGGAAGTGGGCTGGGAGATATAAGCTCCACAATGTGATGGGATAGGGTGGCTGCTCTCTACTCTTCCATGATGGCTGCCTTGTTGGGGTTGTGCCTCTGTCACGTACCTGGTTGGAGAGCCCAAGCGTGCAGGGAGCGGCGCCTCGTAAGCCTCCGGCTCGAGAGCCCCTGGAGGTGGGAACAGGGATTCAGGAGTCAGGAGGACACAAGTGCCAGGCTTGATAGCTGGTAGTAGGCAAGCCGGAACAGGAGGTAGACTGGAACGGCAGGTGCAACCAGCGCTGGGTGCTGGACTGGAACTGCTGGACAGCTGGCACAGGTGAACAGGCAGGAACCGCAGAAGTAGTCGGTGCTGGACTTCAGGTAGATAGGCAGGCGTGGTCAGGGACGAGCTGGGTCGGCAACAATCGGGCAGCAGAGGTACAGAGCAGAAGGCAGAAGCGAGGTCAATCAGGCAAAGGGTCGGAGGCAGGCGGCAAACAGGCAAGGTCCAGGAACAGGCCGGGTACAGGATCAGGAGCACACACACAGGAACGGATAGCAGGAGTCTCGGGAACGCTGTAGGACAGCACTGAGGAGCAGGAGCAGGTCCCTTAAATAGGCAATTGGGCGCCACGAACGGTCGCACGGTACGTTTGCGTACCCCCGCGGGTAGCCGTGCTCCCGTTCGTGACCCCGCGTACCCGCGTACGCCCGTTCGGCTCATTGCGCACCCGCGTGCGCCCGCTCGTGTCAACGCGCACCCGCGTGCGCCTGTTGGGGACTACGTGCACTCGCGTGCGTTCGTTAGCGCCAACCCGCGTCCGAAGGCATCGACGATCCCCTTGTACGGGGAACCTGCGGGTAAGTCTTCCTTGAACGACCGGGATAGTGGAACGACCGTGACATTGCCCCCCCCAAGGGGCAACCTCCGGATGCCCAACTGTAACATCTTATCCGGATGAGCCCTCTTGAAGGCATGGATCAGTCTTTTAGCATGCAGGTTGGACTCCGGTTCCCACGAATTCTCCTCAGGGCCATATCCCTTCCACTTAACCAGGAACTGGGTCTGGTTACGTCTCCTCCTGCAGTCCAAGATAGATTCAACCTCATACTCCAATTCCCCATCAATCATTACGGGTTCTGGGGGGTTGGTACTCCGGTCGGCAAAGGGGTCCGGAACCGCAGGTTTGAGCAACGAGACATGAAAGACCGGGTGGATCCGGAATGACCCCGGGAGTTTCAGCTCAAAGGCCACTTCATTTAATTTCCTCAGAATGGGGACTGGACCTACAAACTTCGGGCCCAGCTTCCTGGAAGGGCAAGCTAACTTCAAGTTCAATGTAGACAGCCAGACCTGGTCCCCGACCTGGAGGTTAAGTTCGCCCCTTCTCTTCCTATCAAAGACTTCCTTATAGTGTTCCTGGGTCTTGGCCAGAGTTTCTTGAAGAATCCTGTTGTTGTTCCTGAAAAAATTAAGATCCTCTTGAACCGCCGGCACTGAACACTCGGGAAGATTACCGGGTAGAAAAAGTGGATGGAAACCAAAGTTTGCAAAGAAAGGGGACTGTTTGGTGGCCGAATGGATAGAATTATTGTATGCGAATTCTGCTAAAGGTAGGAGCGATACCCAATCGTCCTGGGAGAAGGAGGAGAAACAACGCAGATATTGCTCCAGCGTTTGATTGGTTCTCTCGGTCTGGCCGTTAGTCTGAGGGTGATAGGCCGAAGAAAAGCGAAGTTCAATTTTCAGGGCCCCACAGAGAGCTTTCCAAAACCTGGACGTGAACTGTACTCCCCTGTCAGAGGTGATGTCAGCAGGAACGCCGTGGAGCCTTACCACTTCTTTAATAAAAGTCCTGGCCATCTCTGTGGCCGACGGGGTCCCCTTCATAGGTAAAAAGTGGGCCATTTTGGTAAACCTGTCTACCACCACCAGGATCGAGGAAAAGTCTTCAGAGGGGGGCAGTTCCACGATGAAATCCATGGATATCATCTTCCATGGCCTATCCGGGATGGGCAATGGTCTCAGCAAGCCCCAAACCTTCGATTTACTCCCCTTATTCCTGATGCAAGTGGTGCATGCCTCTACATATTCCCTGCAGTGCTTCTTCATCTGAGGCCACCAAAACGTGCGTTGGAGTAAGTCTGTGGTTTTGAACACCCCAAAGTGACCGGCCAATGGGTGGTCGTGGCAGGAGCTGAGGACCGCAGTACGTATCTCCTGGGGGACAAAGATTCTGTCCTGGTGCCAGAGAAGACCGTCTTTGAAGGTTAAGGAGATGTCAGATGATAGAGCCGGATCACTGGAGGCCTGCTTAATTCGGGAAAGGAGATCTTCCTGAAGCAGAAGGAAGTTTCCTGGGGGAAGAATGGTGTCTGGAGTAGGAGGTACCACTGATTCATTGTACATCCGGGAGAGAGCATCGGGCTTCACGTTCTTTGACCCAGGCCTGTACGTGATGTGGAACACAAATCTGGAAAAGAAAAGTGCCCACCGAGCCTGTCTTGGCTTCAGTCGCTTGGCTGATTTAAGATATTCCAGGTTCTTGTGGTCCGTATAAACCAGGATCGGGTGGGAAGCACCTTCAAGGAGGTAGCGCCACTCCTCCAACGCTGCCTTGATTGCCAGTAGTTCCCGGTCACCGACGTCATAGTTCCGCTCAGCTTCCGAAAGTTTGCGGGAGAAGAAGGCCATCGGGTACAAAAGTGACTTAGGTCCCTGTCTCTGGGATAGCACTGCCCCAACGGCTACTTCCGAAGCATCCACCTCCAGAATATAAGGCAGCGTGGCGTCGGGGTGTCTCAGGATCGAAGCAGATACAAACAGATTTTTTAGGGTTTCAAAGGCTTCTTGTGCCTTAGGAGTCCACAGGAATCTTTGACCCTGTTTGGTCAGTTCAGTGATGGGGGAAATGATGGATGAAAATCCTCTGATGAACTTTCTGTAAAAATTAGCAAATCCCACGAACCGTTGGACCCCTTTTCGGTCCGAGGGAGCGGGCCAGTCCAGGATGGCTGAGATCTTCTGAGGATCCATCTCTATTCCATTTACTGAAATGATCAGGCCCAGGAATTGAATGCTTTGCTGCTCAAAAATGCACTTCTCCGGTTTAGCGTACAGGCCATGGAGGCGGAGACGAGCCAGGACAATCTTCACATGTTCCGGATGTTCGACTAAAGAGGGAGAGAAAATCAGAATATCATCAAGGTATATGACAACAAACAGGTCTAGGTACTCTCTAAAGACGTCATTGACGAAATGCTGAAATGTAGCAGGAGCATTACAGAGTCCAAAGGGCATAACAAGATATTCATAATGCCCGAAGCGAGTACGAAAGGCAGTCTTCCACTCATCGCCTTCGCGAATGCGGACAAGGTTGTAGGCACCCCGTAGATCCAACTTGGAGAACACCCTAGCCGACCCCAGTCTCTGAAATAATTCGGGCACCAACGGTAGAGGGTAACGGTTTTTAACAGTAACTTTGTTGAGTGCCCGGTAGTCTACACATGGCCGTAAGGAGTGGTCCTTCTTCTGAACGAAGAAAATCCCTGCACCTGCCGGGGAAGTGGATGGCCGGATAAAGCCCTTCTTTAAGTTATCATCCAGGTAGGTCTTCAGGGCTCCCAGCTCGGTCTCAGATAAGGGGAAGATTCTCCCGAAGGGAATCTCCGCTCCCGGAAGCAAGTCAATAGGGCAATCATATAGCCTGTGGGGAGGTAAAGTCTCTGCGCCCTTTCTACTGAATACGTCCATAAATTGATGATAGACTTCGGGCACCGCCCGTCGGATCTCGGTGTCTGTCTCCAAGCAGAGCAGAGAAGAAGGGTCTGTTTTGATGGCTGGAAAACAATACCGATGACAATAGGCGGATGGAAACTCAACTCCTCCGGTGAACCAATTTATCAAGGGGTTGTGGGCCTTCAACCAGGGCATGCCAAGGATTATGGGAAAAAGTGGAGACTCGATAATGTCCAGACACAGGTGCTCCTGGTGGTCCCCAGCGATGGTGACACGAAGGGGGGATGTTTCCTGGGTTACAGGTCCGGATCTCAGAGAGGAGCCATCGGCCAAATAGATAGGAAGTTCCTTTGCCCTAGGCCGAAGGGGAATGTGGTTTCTCAAGGCAAAGGACAGGTCCATAAAGCCACTGCAGGCCCCAGAGTCAATAATCGCGTTGACGCTGATAGTCTTTCCGGAGAACTGTAAAAGAAGAGGCACAGCCAGGTGAGAGGTGGTACTGGTACTAGGCGGAGTAGGAGAAGAGGCAGGAGGTATAAGAAGGCACTTACGCGACTTGGCGGGGCAAGTGCGAACATAATGTCCAGATCCCCCGCAATAGAGGCACAGGTTACCAGTTCTTCGGCGTTGGCGCTCCTCGGGCGTCAGAGATGGACGAAGTAGACCCAGCTGCATAGGTTCCGATAGATCCGGAGAAGAAGGACCAGGAAGGACCGGTGGATTGGAACTTGGAACCCGTGGCAACATCCAGACTGGGCGAGAAGTGGAAGAGGAACGCTCCAGACGACGCTCTCTTAAACGCCTATCGATCTGGACAGAGAGGTCGATGAGCGCTTCGAGGGTCTCGGGGGTTCCTACACGAGCCAGTTCGTCTTTCAATGCCTCCGAGAGCCCCATGCGGAACTGGTAGCGGAGAGCTGAGTTATTCCACTCCGTGTCAGCGCTCCAGCGCCTGAACTCAGACACGTAGTCTTCTACTGGCCTGCGACCTTGTTGGAGAACGTGTAAAGCTGCTTCTGCGGTAGCTGCAAGCTGGGGGTCCTCATATAGACGAGACATGGCTTGGAAGAAAGCATCTAAAGAGTCCAGAGAGGGGTCTTTTCGTTCTAGAAGGCGATGTGCCCAGGCCTGGGATTCGTCGGTTAGTAGGGAGATAACGAACCCCACTTTTGTTGCCTCGAGGGAGAAGGTCCGGGGTTGAAGAGCGAAGAAGAGCTCGCAGGAATTCCGAAAGGCCCTGAACTTATTCCGGTTACCGGAGAAACGGTCTGGTGTAGGGACCCTTGGCTCTGGCGGCATCATGACCACTGAAGGTGGGCCTGGAGGTCCAGAGGCAACTGGAGCTGTGGCAGATAGGGCCTGAACCCGTTCTTCCAAACGACCGTAGCCTTCTTGCAGGTTTTTCACGGCCTGGGTGAGGCCGGCTAGATGGTGGCAAAGTTCATCCATTGGAGTCGCTCCCTGCGAGGGCTCGGACATGGCTGTCCTGTACTGTCACGTACCTGGTTGGAGAGCCCAAGCGTGCAGGGAGCGGCGCCTCGTAAGCCTCCGGCTCGAGAGCCCCTGGAGGTGGGAACAGGGATTCAGGAGTCCGGAGGACACAAGTGCCAGGCTTGATAGCTGGTAGTAGGCAAGCCGGAACAGGAGGTAGACTGGAACGGCAGGTGCAACCAGCGCTGGGTGCTGGACTGGAACTGCTGGACAGCTGGCACAGGTGAACAGGCAGGAACCGCAGAAGTAGTCGGTGCTGGACTTCAGGTAGATAGGCAGGCGTGGTCAGGGACGAGCTGGGTCGGCAACAATCGGGCAGCAGAGGTACAGAGCAGAAGGCAGAAGCGAGGTCAATCAGGCAAAGGGTCGGAGGCAGGCGGCAAACAGGCAAGGTCCAGGAACAGGCCGGGTACAGGATCAGGAGCACACACACAGGAACGGATAGCAGGAGTCTCGGGAACGCTGTAGACAGGACAGCACTGAGGAGCAGGAGCAGGTCCCTTAAATAGGCAATTGGGCGCCACGAACGGTCGCACGGTACGTTTGCGTACCCCCGCGGGTAGCCGTGCTCCCGTTCGTGACCCCGCGTACCCGCGTACGCCCGTTCGGCTCGTCGCGCACCCGCGTACGCCCGCTCGTGTCAACGCGCACCCGCGTGCGCCTGTTGGGGACTACGTGCACTCGCGTGCGTTCGTTAGCGCCAACCCGCGTCCGAAGGCACCGACGATCCCCTTGTACGGGGAACCTGCGGGTAAGTCTTCCTTGAACGACCGGGATAGTGGAACGACCGTGACAGCCTCACCCTCACTTTCCTCCTCTGCTCTATCTGGCAACCAAGTTGCGTCAGTGACCTCATCACCATCATCTCCTCCATCCTCATTACCACTGGAGACAACTTGGCAATAAACTGTGGCTGGGGGAACATGACTGCTAATTTGTGTACCAGTGTTTTCTCCTCTCTGTAGGCTCATGTTCCTGCCTTCCTTGTCCTCAGAACCAAAATCTGAATCAAGTAATGGCTTTGCATCGTCAAAGAGCAAGTGGCTGATTATGTGCTCAAATAACTCAGCTGACTCCTCCATGCCTAATGCTGGAGCTATGGCAGGAATAGCTGGGGACAAGGAGGCAGGTATAGCCACTCTGGAAGCTGCAGTAAATTGTGCACTAGTCTCTGCTTGGGTGATAGACGATGAGGAGGATGAGGACAGTTTAGTAAGCCAGTCCCCCACCTCCTCTGCATGCTGCGGCTGGATAGCATGGGCAACTTCACTAAAAAGAGGAAATGATGTCCGCCTGAGGACTGACCACATCCACCTTTGCCCATGGACAAATACGCTGCTGGCCGTCTCACAATTTCATGGGAACCTCTGCCTCTATTTGTTGTCCTCCCAGATGTGATGGGGGGGTGCTTATTAACTAAATGTAATAAAGATGTAAAAATGTGTACGTGGATGCACTTTAATCGATGGAAAGTGGTGTTTGGTACACTTGAGTACTCACTTCACAGACACACTCCACTGATACACTATAATATACTGCAGTAAAACTGCACCGACACACTACATTACACTGCGTCAAATGTGCAGTAATGCACAGAAATATACTGCATTAAACGTGCAGTAATGCACTGAACTATACTGCATTAAACGGATGGTAATGCACTGAAATATATTATATGAAATATACTGTGTTAAATGTGCACTAATGCACAGAAATATACTGCATTAAATGGCATGTAACGCACTGAAATATTCTGCGTTAAACTTGCAGTAACACACTGAACTATACTGCATTAAAACGGAAGGTAACGCACTGAAATATGTGAAGTTAAACTTGCAGTAACACACAGATATATACTGTATTAAACTTGCAGTAATGCACTAGAATATACTGGGTTAAACGTGCACTAACATGCTGAAATATACTGCGTTAAACTTGCAGTAACGCACTGAACTATACGGCATTAAACAGAAGGTAACGCACTGAAATATATGGGGTTAAACTTGCACTAACTCACTGAAATATACAGCGTTAAACTTGCAGTAACGCACTGAACTATACTGTGTTGAACAGATGGTAACACACTGAAATATATGGGGTTAAACTTGCAGTAACGCACTGAAATATACTGTGTTAAACGCGTACTAACACACTGAAATATACTGCGTTAAGCGCGCACTTTTGCACAGAAATATACTGCATTAAGCGCGCACTATTGCACAGAAATGTACTGCATTAATGGGAATGAAACTCACTCAAATATATGGCATTAAATTTGCAGTAACACAGAGAAATATACTGTGTTAAGCATGCACTGAAATATATGGCGGTAAACTTGCAGTAATACACTGAAATATACTGCGTTAAATATGCACTAATGCACTGAATTATACTGCGTTAAGCATGGACTAACGCACAGAAATTTACTGTGTTAAACGGCACGTAATGCACTGAAATATAGAACGTTAAACTTGCAGTAACGCACTGAACTATACTGTGTTAAATAGAGGGTAATGCACTGAAATAATATGGCGTATGGTGAATATACTACATTAAGTGTGCTCTAACACACTGAAGTATACAGCGGTAAATTTGCAGTAACGCACTGAACTACACTGGGTTAATTGGAAGGTAATGCACTGAAATATACAGCGTTAAACATCCAATAATCCACTGAACTATACCGGTGTTAAATGGAAGGTCACACACTGAAATATACAGCGTTAAACTTGCAGTAATGCACTGAACTATACTGAATTAAACAGAAGGTAACACACTGAAATATGCGGCGTTAAACTTGTAGTAACATACATAAATATGGGGGGAACATGACTGCCAATTTGTGTACCAGTGTTTTTCTCCTCCCTGTAGGCTTATGTTCCTGCCTTCCTCATCCTCAGAACCAAAATCTGAATCAAGTAATGGCTATGCATCATCAAAGAGCAAGTGGCTGATGCTGTGTTCAAATAACTCAGCAGACTTCTCTATGCCTGATGCTGGGGCTATGGCAGGAATAGCTGTGGACAAGGAGGCAGGTTTAGCCACTCTGGAAGCTGCGGGGGTCTGCTCACTAGGCTGTGCTTGGGTGAGGGAAGACGAGGAGGATGACTACAGTTTAGTAGGCCAGTCCACCAGCTCATCTGCATGCTGTGGCTGGATAGCACAGACAACATCAATAAACAGAGGAAATTATGTTCTGCTTGAGGACTGACCACATCCACCTTTGCCTGTGGACATATATGCTACTAGCACCCCTCACAATGCCATGGGAACGTCTGCCTCTTGTTGTTGTCCTCCCAGATATGATGGGGGGTGCTTAATAACAAAATGTAATAAACATGTGGAAATGTGTACATGCAGTAACGCACAGAAATATACGGAGTTAAACATGCAGTAACGCACTGAACTATACTTCATTAAACGGATGGTAACGCACTATAATATACTGTGTTAAATGTGCAGTAACGCACAGAAATATACTGCGTTACAGGGTTCATAATGCACTGAAATATACAGCGTTAAATGTGCAGTAAGGCACTGAACTATACTGCATTAAACAGAAGGTAATGCGCTGAAATATACAGCATTAAACTTTCAGTAACACACAGAAATATACTGCATTAAATGTGCACTAATGTGCTGAAATATATGACGTTAAACTTGCAATAACACACTGAACTATACAGTGTTAAAGTGCACTAACGCACTGAAATATAGGGAGTTAAACTTGCACTGAAATATACGTGTTGCAGTAACACACTGACACAAACTGCAGTAAATGTGCACTAACACACTGAAATATACTGTGTTAAGCGTGCACAATTGCACAGATATGTACTGCGTTAATCGTCATGTAACGCACTGAAATATACAATGTTAAAGTTGCAGTAACTCAGGGAAATATACTGCATTAAACGTGCAGTAACGCACTGAAATATACAGTGGTAAACTTGCAGTAACGCACTGAAATATACTGCGTTAAACACGCACTAACGCATTGAAATATATTGCATTAAACATACACTAACACACAGAAATGTTCTGCGTTAAACATCATGTAACGCACTGAAATATAGGGCGTTAAAGTTGCAGTAATGCAGTGAAACATAAGGCATTAAATTGAAGGTAACGCACTGAAATATATGGCGTTAAACCTGCAGTAATGTACTGAAATATACGGCATTAAACTTGCAGTAACTCACTGAAATATACTGCATTAGATGTGCACTAAGACACACTGAAGTATATGGTGGTAAATTTGCAGTAACACGCTGAACTACACTGCGTAAAATGGAAGGTAACATACTGAAATATATGGCGTTAAACATTCAGTAACTCACTGAACTATTCTGGTGTTAAATGACAGGTAACACGCTGAAATATACAGCGTTAAACTTGCAGTAACGCACTGAACTATACTGCGTTAAGCGTGCACTAACGCACTGAAATATACGGCATTAAACGTGCAGTAACACACTGAAATATACCGTGTTAAGCGTGCACTAACACATACAAATGTACCGTGTTAAATGGCACATAACGCAATAAAATATACAGCGTTAAATTTCCAGTAACGCACTGAAACATACAGAATTAAACGGAAGGTAACACACTGAAATATACGGTGTTAAACTTGCAGTAATGCACTGAAATTTACTGCGTAAACATGCACTAACGCACAGAAATATACTGCGTTAAATGGCATGTAACACACTGAAATATACAGCGTTAAACTTGCAGTAACGCACTGAAATATATTGTGTTAGACGGTCACTACACTCACACTGACCAAACTATCCCTAGATTCACACTAATGTAAAGATAAATGGTGGTCACACTACACTCACACTGATTGAACTATCCCTAGATTCACACTAATGTAAAGATGAATGTTGGTCACACTACAGTAACACTGATTGAACTATCCTTAGATTCACACTAAACTGATTTTCTACATTGACAATAGAATCACAATAGTACACTAACTGTCTAGTAGCACTGAACAGAGCCCTGTTCTATCTCTCGCCATGCCTGCCCCACACTATACTCTTATAGTGTGGGGCAGGACTAAGAGCAATGAGCCATGATTGGATAGAGTCATCATGACAGTGTCCAATTATAGCTCTAAAAGTGATCCGTGCCCTAATTGGGCAAAGCTTTCATTGCTTCAGCCAATCAGGGCTTTGTTTGTCACAAATCATGTTCATCAATTAATCATTCGCTATTAAATGTATTATTATTATATATATTGACTCTTTTTTTGATTACATTCTGTATCATAAATGTTTCACTGCTATTGGCTTTATTATGTTTATTATTATTATTATGAATTACCCCCTTGGGGATTGTGACATTCAATTTATTCATGTTTATTCTATATATCATTATATACACCAACATATAAGTCCAACCCCACTTCTTTTTTGTTCTTGCATAAAATTTATGGATGGAGGCATGCTGATGTTGTTGCTCTAAGTTGAGACAGGTCACAGTTATTTCTACATTTATACTAGTTTTTGCTTTTTTAAACCGCCGTTTTTTTTTGTTGCAGATTTATATCTATGTTTTCAAAAACATCAACATGATCCAAGTATCAGCGCTGTTGCTATCTCTGCTGTCCCTCACAGTGCTGATTCTAACAAAAGAGCTGAATGAGAAGTATAAAAAACAGATCAAGTTTGTCATTCCTATCGACCTGATACTAGTAAGTGTCTTGTTTTACTTTTCCCTCTTAAACATAACACGTTTCAAGTGATCACTTTCTTATGTCACACCTGAAGTCAGCCAATAGAAAGAAAATAAAATATCTTTCTCTCCCAGATTGTTTCTGAAGATGTCAAACAAAAATTAAGCATGTCACACATCTGGTGTCTTCCAATTACACGATTTTGATGGTAGACTATTTTATCATTGTACTCCACTCTACTGTCTATACTTTCTGGAACCATAAAAACTATCATAAAAATGTATCAAAAAACTAAAAGACATTCAGGGGAATTTATAGTGTCTACTGCACTCTTGAGTTCCATTATGCCTCCGCACGACTAATGCCGGTGTGGGTGACAGTCATTTGCCTGTTGGAGACATGTCCAGGAATTTGGGGCAAGCACTGCTTGTGGAAACACCCAGAAACTGGAGTAAAGCTGACAACATCCATAATAACCAGTGACAGGTGGGGAGCGGTGGGGGTAGTGATGGCAAAAATGACTCTCTTCTACCCACCTACAGAGGCATTCTGCCTGTCTCTGAACTCTATGTTAGAGTAGGTCTTACCTTCACTTTTGTTATCAATGAACTGGAGATAATTCTTTTTGATGCCAATACATTAGTAACCAACTGGTAATTTTATCCAAGGGCAGCAAATGTGCAATAGTAGCAATCATGGGCTTTCTTGACAATATGTATGAAACCAAGGTCAGTGGTGTCAATACAGGGGCAGGAAATAGGCATTCTTGACAATACATGGGCAACAAAGAGGCTGCCCTGGAGGGACTTGAAGAACAGTGGGCAATTCTCACAATACATGGGCAACTAAAGGGTAATGGTGGTGGTGATGCATTGGCAACAAATACACAATCATGTACTGCATAGTTATATAGACAGTGTATTGACAGCCACTGGTAAATATTGACAATACACAGGCAAGAAACAAGCAGTCCTAGAATACATGGGTGGCAGTCCAAAAAATGATTAATCGTAAGAACTCATGGGCAACACATTGCTAATGGCAACATTACATGGACAAAACACAGATAATCTTGACAATTTGGCAACAACAAGGCTCTCATCACAAGTCATGTGGGACATACTTTCAGTTTTGTCTTTTTATCCTTGCTTCTGTTTTCATAAATCAGTTCCAATCAGCTAATGCCTGATTTACCTCTATTGAGTTATTCCTCAAGAAATATTTTGTGGTCATCATTTCTTAAAGCAACATCCTTTTCAAAATGTACGAGCAGTATTTTTATTTTTATAATTTTACATTCAATGTTCCTTAATTAATTGGTAGGCTTATGATTTTCTTTTACAGCACAGATATGTATTGCACCCCAGGCCATTGTATGAACCAATATTTTAGCAGTCCAATAAATAATTAGGCATCTAGACTAAAAGCTCAACCCTGTGAGCCTTAAAGAATAAATGATATTAGAACTAGAATAATTTAAATGAGTTGCATGTAGCACTTTAACACAATGACTCATCCTAATTTGCTAACAGTACCATTTTCTTTTTCTTTGCACAGATGTCTGTAACCACCCTTGCTTGTTATTTTGCAAATATGGAAGAGGATTACAGCATTGAAGTCATTGGATTTATTCCAAAAGGGTAATTCATTTTATAACTTTTAAGGCAATGTTTCTCAACTCCAGTCCTCAAGGCCCCCCAACAGGTCATGTTTTCAGGCTTTACATTATTTTGCACAAGTGATTTGATCAGTTTCACTACCTTAGTAATTACCACAGCCATTTCATCTGAGGCAAATCTTGAAAACATGACCTGTTGGGGCGCCTTGAGGACTGGAGTTGAGAAACACCGTATTAAGGTATTGACTGGAAATGCCATTATTATGCAGCACACAGCCAATATTTTTACCTAATTACCCCCCAAAATAATTGCAAAAATATTTTTTTTGCTACTGCAGTTCACTTTGAATGTTTGAAAATCAGATCATGGCTGTTATTATATAAAATCAGTGAAGCTGAATGTCATGGTTATGCAATAGAGTTTGTCTGCTTACCTGTTTTCCATGTGTTCATCTCTAGAGACCAGCCGACCCTCACCTGACTGCTTTTGTAATCCATCCTCTGGCATGACTCCACCCTAGCTCCTATCAGAGAACTCTATATTAACCTGTGCACTGCAGGCCAATCCTGCTGATCAACCATTGTGTATTTCTTTGTGTGTTAGCTTCCTGTTACCTGCCGTGTGCTCTGCTGTTGTTCCGTTACCGACTTTGGCGTGTCCTTGACTATCCCTGTTTGCCTGTGATCCTGACCTTTTGGCGTGTCCCTGACTATTCCTGTCTGCTTGTGGCCCCAACTTTGGCTTTGTCCCTCACCATCCCTATCCTCCTGTTGCCTACTGTGGGTGTGAGCTGGGGGACCCTGGGTGTCGCGACCTGGAGCCAGTTGCAGCCAAGACCATCCTCACCACTAGAGGCTCTGGTGAACACCTGCTGGCTCTTAGACTCCGCGCCCCAGGGAATCATACGCTCTAACCCCGGTAGGATCCATCTTGGTGTTCTGGTGGCCCTGCCTTCTTATCACCTTGACCCCCATCCCCAGCAGTCAGCCGTAGGGTCCACAACCTTGCGGTGCACTCCTGATCCCTACGGTGTGCATCTGTTACCTCGCCTCAAGGTGACCTGACAGTTTGATCAGCCATGGACCCAGCTGATGTGCCGCTATCCGCAGATGACCCATTGCAGGGCTTAGTTCGCAGACTTGAGACCCAAGAATTGCATCAGACCCAGGTGATGCGATTCCTTCAGGATTTGGCATCCCGTGTTGAACAGGTTCAGGCCTCATAAGGACCCCCGGTTCAACAATCTCAACCGCTATCTGCTGCTGCACCTATCACATCAGTCGCAGCCACACATTCATTACAACTACCAGCTCCGGCCCATTTCTCTGGGGACTCCAAGGCTTGCAGGGGGTTCCTTAGCCAGTGCACAATTCATTTTGAACTTCAGCCCCAAAACTTCCTGTCCGATCGGGCGAAAGTAGGATATATATTATATCCCTCCTGTCCGGCGAGGCGCTAGCTTGGGCTGCCCCTCTGTGGGAACTGAATGATCCAGTGGTTTCTAGCCTGTCTGATTTCTTGAAACTTTTTCGGAATATCTTCGAGGAACCGGGTCGTGTCTCCTCAGCGGCTAGCGCTCTTTTACGTCTCCGTCAAGAGTCCGCTTCTGTGGGACAGTATGCTCTTACAGCTGAATTGATTTGGAATAATGAGGCCCTAGTTGCAACCTTTTTACATGGCCTCTCTGATAGAGTGAAGGATGAATTAACAGGAAGATCCCTTCCTGCTGATCTGGATAGTGTGATCACCTTGTGGAACCAGATTGATATTCGCTTTTAGGAGAGGGCCCTGGAAAAAAGACGCCAGCACTCCCCGTTCTTTAGGCAGCCTGAGCCCCCAGTCCCTTCTCTTCGATCCAAGGAGCACCCCCTGGCTACTGAGGAACCTATGCAGTTGGGCCGGACAAAGTTATCTCCCGAAGAACGCGCTAGGCGCAGAACTCTGGGCCTATGCCTCTATTGTGGGGTCAAAGGTCATTTCCGTGACACTTGTTCTCTTCGTCCGGAAAAACGCTCAGGGCTAATACATCTGGAAGGTGGAGTATTAGACCCTGAAATATCACCTTCACCTTCTCGTCTTCTCCTTTCTGTGTTGCTTCATGTCGGTGCTTCCTCTCGTTCGGTCTCAGCACATCTAGATTCCGGAGCCGCTGCCAATTTCATGGATTGGGAAACTGCATCCTCCATGAGACTTACCCTTTTGCCCCTTACAACACCATTGGTGGTCTTGGCGATTAGTGGCACTGTTCTCCCAGGGGGCCCTATCCGCTTCCAGACTCTTCCTGTTAAGATGTCAGTAGGGACACTCCACCAGGAGTGGATATCCTTCCTTGTCTTACCTAAGGCTTCATCTCCTATCATATTAGGTCTTCCTTGGTTACGGCTCCATTCTCCACACGTTGACTGGTCTGCTGGACAGATCCTGGCTTGGGGTTCCTCCTGTTCCTCTTCCTGCCTACTCAAGGGTACCCTAAAAGAGTTTGGCTTTGTCCCTCACCATCCCTATCCTCCTGTTGCCTACTATGGGTGTGAGCTGGGGGACCCTGAGGGTTGCGACCTGGAGCCAGTTGCAGCCAAGTCCATCCTCACCACTAGAGGCTCTGGTGAACACCTGCTGGCTCTTAGACTCCGCGCCCCAGGGAATCTTACGCTCTAACCCCATCTTGGTGTTCTGGCGGCCCTGCCTTCCTATCACCTTGACCCCCGTCCGCAGCAGTCAGCCGTAGGGTCCACAACCTTGCGGTGCACTCCTGATCCCTAGGGTGTGCATCTGTCACCTTGCCTCAAGGTGACCTGACACTGAATCAGCAACTGACCCACCTTTACAAAGCAGATCTGGCATGAAAATGTAAGGTCCTCTACTGACAACATCCAAATGAACAAAGCTTCAAACGACTGTCAAAAATAAACTTAAAATATATATATATATATATATATATATATATATATAAATAAATAAAAATTCCTTACCTGGCTCTGGCCCTTTCCAATTGCTGAAGGTACCACCATGCCTTACCGCTTCCTCCCGGAAAAATCGGGCACTCAAAATTCTATAAGAATGATCTCAAGCACATACAGTATTTTTATATCCATTCAACACTAATTTCACTATTTGTATGTATGTTTTGTATTCAGACATTGTGACTTCAGCATCCTTGTGTGATTTTCTATAGATTTGTTTCACATTTATTGGCCCCTGCACATGACTACATTTTTTTTATTTTTTTTTATTTAGTTTATTCTGAACAAATATATAGGGCTTGGTTACGCAAAGGAAAATTCACTTTGCAAAGAATGCCCAATCACCTGCAAAAAAAGAAAAAAGGGTATTTTTCCTTGCACATGATTTGATGATGTAAGACAGCAGAGCTTTGCCTCATTTGGTAAGCCATGGGAACATTCCCTTGCAAAGTGAGCAGACTATTTGTTTTTAGTAAATCACCCCCATACTGTACATACTGTACACACAGTCAAGTGTGGCATGGCAAGGATAATCTACTAGGCCATAAATTTCTTTAATCACAATTTGTCAGGTTTCTTTTTGTTCTGTTGTTTCAGAATTCCTCTTCCTCAGGCCCCAACAATGGATGTTCTGCACCAGGTTGTGGTAGAAGCCTTCAGTGTTGCATTGGTTGGATACACAGTTTCCATATATCTTGCTTACAATTCAGCCAGAAGGTTCAAATACTCTGTTTCGGAAAATCAGGTAGTCAAAGTAATCTGATATTTCATCTTTGTCTTGGAAATTGCTTTCATTCATGAATTTTCATCTCACAAATGCCAATAACCTGTAATCTGATTTTAAGAATAACTACAGCTCAACCATTTCCAATATGACTCAATCTTTCTACAATATGGCTCATAAGAGCCACATATATGTATTAAATACCTTTCAAAAGGATACTGTTGTTCATATATTAAAAAATATGTCAAATATACTGTAAACAAGCATTTGGATTATCTGGAATATTTGTTATACTGATAATGTATATTGTTAATTATTTGACGATTTCCTGCAGTGAAGTATTATTTCTGTATGTTACAGGAGCTTTTTGCCCATGGACTCAGCAATATCATTCCATCTTTTGTCTTCTGTATACCAAATGCAGGAGCTCCAGCCCGGACATTTCTCCTATATAGCCATGGGGCACAGACACAGGTCAGCACTCATAGGATTTTCATTTAACATTTGCTGTCCCCTCAAAATAACTCAACACACGGCTATTAATGTCTAAACCGCTGTCAACAAAAGTGAGTACACCCTAAGTGAAAATGTCCAAATTTGGGACCAATTAGCCATTTTCCCTCCCTGGTGTCATGTGACTCATTAGTGTTACAAGATCTCAGGTGTGAATAGGGACCAGGTGTGTTAAATTTGGTGGTATCGCTCTCACTCTCACATACTGGCCACTGGAAGTTCAACATGGCACCTCATGGCAAAGAACTCTGAGGATCTGGAAAAAAAAGAATTGTTACTCTACATAAAGATGGCCTAGGCTATAAGAAGATTGCCAAGACCCTGAAACTGATTTGCAGCACGGTGGCCAAGACCATACAGTGGTTTAACAGGACAGGTTCCACTCAGAACAGGCCTCTCCATGGTCCACCAAAGAAGTCGAGTGCACGTGCTCAGTCTCATATCCAGAGGTTGTCTTTGGGAAATAGACGTATGCACTGCATCAAATTGGTCTGCATGGCTGTCGCCCCAGAAGGAAGCCTCTTCTAAAGATGATGCACAAGAAAGCCCAAAAACAGTTTGCTGAAGACAAGCAGATTAAGGACATGGATTACTGGAACCATGTCATGTGGTCTGATGAGACCAAGATAAACGTATTTGGTTCAGATGGTGTCAAGCGTGTGTGGCGGCAACCAGGTGAGGAGTACAAAGGCAAGTGTGTCTTGCCTACAGTCAAGTATGGTTGTGAGAGTGTCATAGTCTGAGGCTGCATGAGTGCTGCTAACACTGGGGAGCTACAGTTCATTGAGGGAACCATGAATGCCAACATGTACTGTGACATGCTGAAGTAGAGCATGATCCCCTCCCTTCAGAGACTGTGCCGTAGGGCAGTATTCCAACATAACGACCCCAAACACACCTCCAAGACAACCGCTGCCTTTCTAAAGAAGCTGAGGGTAAAGGTGATAGACTGGCCAAGCATGTCTCCAGACCTAAACCCTTTTGAGCATCTGTGGGGCATTCTCAAACGGAAGGTGGAGGAGCGCAAGGTCTGTAACATCCCCCAGATCGGGGATGTCGTCAAGGAGGAGTGGAAGAGGACTCCAGTGGCAACCTGTGAAGCTCTGGTGAACTCCATGCCCAAGAGGATTAAGGCAAGGCTGGAAAATGACGGCCACACAAAATATTGACACTTTGGGCCCAATTTGGACATTTTCACATAGGGATAATTTTTGTTGCCAGCACTTTGAGGGGACAGCAAATGTACACTGTTATACCAGCGGCACACTCAATACTTTACATTGTACAGTGTAATTTCTTCAGTGTTGTCACATGAAAAGATATAATAAAATATTTACAAAAATTTTAGGGGTGTACTCACTTTTATGAGATCCTGTGTATATATATATATATTTTCCCCCTAACATTACAGTAAACTAGTTTGATTATGACACCTGCAAATATATTTATAAAACACACTTTAGTTAATTAATGTCTTGAACTATTTTTGATTTGAGCTTGTGAACCTGTTTTATATGTGTAGTTAAATAGAGATTCTACATACCAAATAATCATTAGGGCCCATTCATACCTATGCATGCGTGCTTTTAGTGTCGATTAATGTGTGTCTGCCATCACCAGTATGATATTATTTACTATTAGGCTCTTCACTTCTTTTACTTTTTTTAATAAAAAAATAAGACAACAGTAAACTTAGCCCAATTTTTTTTATATTGTGAAAGATAATGGTACACCGAGTAAATTGATACCCAACATGTCATGCTTCAAAATTGCTCCCGCTCGTGGAATGGCGTCAAACTTTTAGCCTCAAAAATCTCCATAAGCGACATTTAAAAAATTCTACAGGTTGCATTTTTTGCGTTACAGAGGAGGTCTAGGGCTAGAATTATTGCTCTCGCTCTACCGATCGCGGCGATACCTCACATGTGTGGTTTGACCCCCGTTTTCATATGCGGGCGCTACTCATGTATGCGCTCGCTTCTGTGCGCAATCTCGTCGTGACGGGGTGTTTTTAAAAACCTTTTTTTTTATTATTTATTTTAATTGATTTTATTTATTTTTACACTGTTTTAAAAAAAAAAAGGGATCACTTTTATTCCTATTACAAGGAATGTAAACATCCCTTGTAATAGAAAAAAGCATGACAGGTCCTCTTAAATATGAGATCTGGGGTCAAAAAGTCCTCAGATCTCATATTTGGACTAAAATGCAACAAAAAGAAAATATGACATTTAAAAACAATATACCTTTAAGAGGTATGGGCGAAAGTGACGTTTTGACGTCGCTTCCGCCCTCCTATGGCATAGAGACAAGTGGGGGCCATCTTATCCTCACTCGTCTCCATACCCAGCTAGCGAAAGGACCCGATCGCCTCCGCTGCTACCGACGGCTCCAGTAAGCGGCGGAAGGTGCGGGAGGGCGGCGGGAGGGGGGTGGCAACTCTCCCGCCACCGATAGCGGTGATCTCGCGGCGAATCCGCTGCGGAGACCACCGTTATCGTACCGGCGCCTGAAGAGATGGATATCTCGGTTGTGGCAGTAGCTGCTGCCGTTACCGAGATATCCCTCTTCAAAAATAAGACGTACATCGTCGTGCGCTGGTCAGTAAGTGGTTAACCGTTCTTTACATGTTTCACTTGTGTAGCGCTTACCTTCTAACGATTTGTTGTTTCTCGGGTCTCGGGTTTTCTCAGTTGGGTGGGGAATATTTATTGCAGATGTATATGTAGTAGTCCGGTAACAAAAGAGATATGAATATTGGTAACGACACAGCAAATAGCTAAACAATAGCAAGAAATATACTGCAATGGGTCAACAGCAGCAAGAGCTATGTTGCAAAACACTGATATAATGGGCAACCCCTCCTAAACCCTATACTCAGGCAATAATAACTAAGGAGAGTAAGACCACCATAATAGTTCAGCCGTGTGTAATATACCCTCCCTCTTCTGCTGGCCAGCTCATTGGGTCCCAACGGTTATATCGGAGCACTAAAGATAATGTCTCCTCAAATACTAATAAAAGCACCGGCTTTGTAATACTTTGTAATACTTGCAGGCAACACTGTTCCTCTTCATGTAGTGGGATTTGGGCAGTGACCTCTCACCTATTCATATGTTTACTGTAAGCAGCACAATCGGTCAATGTCCACATTATCTTTCCCCTTTATCAGACAATGGGCTTTGTCAGCATCTGTGGCACTCTCTGGTGTTCCAGGATATCTGTTACTGCACCTCTATCCCTCTCAATTGTGGTGGTGAGTGGTCTGCTGGCAGCCTGAAGCACACTCAGTCCCTCCAAACATTCTTCACAATCCTCCTCAGCCTAGGAAAAACAACCTTCTCCTTTTACTCTCTGCTCAGAGCTCTAGTTACTCTAGGACAGTGATGGCGAACCTATGGCACGCGTGCCACAGCTGGCACGTCAAGCCCTCCCTGTCGGCACGCCAGGGAAATCCCCCAGCCAGTCAGTCACTTGCACTGACGTTGCAGGCAGGGAGGAGCCGGCTCTCTTCCTTGCTTCATTGCTAGTGACATCGGCAGGGGAGTGGACAGCCAGTCATCTTATTCCTTGTGTGTCATTTAAGTGTAAAATTCTTCTTTCTCCACCATCCAGACTCTGTTCAGCAGCTTATTGCCTCCCCCGGACCCCTACACTTCTGGTAAGGCATTCAGGGATTCCTTTTTGCAGGTACCCTATGTCAGCTCCCCCTGCTCCAGGACGACTTTGGTTCAGTCTGTCCTAGTGCAGCCTGTGAAAAAGAGAAGGGGGAGGGGCGGTGCTGGGAGCTGATTTTCCATGGGGAGAGGTGCAATGGCTGCTAGCTGGCATCCAGGGATATCGAGGAATGGCCGGATGTCGGGGATTCCTTCAATGCTGTCTGGGGAGAGCTGGACGATGAGGCAATAGAAAGGTAAGGAGGAGGGTGGATCCTCCGATTTACATTGTACTGTGTGGGGGCATGTTAGTAGTGCAGGAAGCATGTGTCATGTACAGTAGGTGAGTGTAATGGTCATGTAGGTGAGTGCATGTGTCATGTAGGTGAGTGCATGTGTCATGTAGGTGAGTTCATGTGTCATGTAGGTGAGTGCATGTGTCATGTAGGTGAGTGCATGTGTCATGTAGGTGAGTGCATGTGTCATGTAGGTGAGTTCATGTGTCATGTAGGTGAGTGCATGTGTCATGTAGGTGAGTGCATGTGTCATGTAGGTGAGTGCATGTGTCATGTAGGTGAGTGCATGTGTCATGTAGGTGAGTTCATGTGTCATGTAGGTGAGTGCATGTGTCATGTAGGTGAGTTCATGTGTCATGTAGGTGAGTGCATGTGTCATGTAGGTGAGTGCATGTGTCATGTAGGTGAGTGCATGTGTCATGTAGGTGAGTGCATGTGTCATGTAGGTGAGTGCATGTGTCATGTAGGTGAGTGTAATGGTCATGTAGGTGAGTGCATGTGTCATGTAGGTGAGTGTAATGGTCATGTAGGTGAGTGCATGTGTCATTTAGGTGAGTGTAATGGTCATGTAGGTGAGTGCATGTGTCATGTAGGTGAGTGCATGTGTCATGTAGGTGAGTGCATGTGTCATTTAGGTGAGTGTAATGGTCATGTAGGTGAGTGCATGTGTCAGGTAGTGCATGTGTCATGTAGGTGAATGCAATGGTCAGGTAGGTCAGTGTATGTTGCACAGTGCATTCTGCATTCTTTTTGGTCCCTTAGGGCTCATTCAAAGCTGGCAGGTTTAATTCTGTGTTGGCACTTTGAAAGAAATAAGTTGGTTTTGCGTCGCGGTTTGGGCACTCGGGATCAAAAAGGTTCGCCATCACTGCTCTAGGATCTGTAGTTTCCTTTTTCTCAGTCCATAAAGCAACTCAATCTGTTTGGAACTAATTGTTCTCTTCACCCTTTCAGCTGCAGACTGGGGCTATACCCGTATATTCAGATATGTCACTGGAGTTTAATAATTACATTATTATAAATTTTCATTATTTCATGACCTTACATGTACATTTTGTTTGACCTCTAGGTTGCCTGTTTGGTGTCATGCTTCCTTGTCCTCCTGGTCATTTATTTCTTAGTACCCTTATTATACTGGATACCAATGGTAAGCAAAAATATTGTTTAAATTGTAGCTCTCCTTTATGTGATCTATACAAATTGCAAGGATTTTTAGAAAACTTTGTTAGAGTCACACTTTTTCATCCACATAAGTAGAAAAAAAAAACTCAGCTCACGCCGAAGGCTCCCACCCATCTGCCTGCTCTGTCGCCTGACATTTCTTAAATAGTTAAGGGGTGGGGCCATCCAGCAACATCACTGGGTGGCACCACCCCCTTGTGACACCATTGGTTGTTATAAATCTTTTAGGAGAGTAACATAACAGGATATGTTTGTAACCCAATTTTTTTTTAATAGGATATTTTTATTAAACAAATCTGGATAACAAAGAGCATATGAACAAGCATTTGACATTGTGCACGACATCATGCACAGTTACAAGAATTAACTCTAGCTAGCGGGGTTACCCCTAAACGTACATTATACAAGAAAAATCATCCGTTGTTAGGGGGGAAGCCCAAATTTTACCAATTGTTTGTTTTTGGTTTTTTTGTGGGGAGAGTCTGACCCTCTATTAAGTTTTCATTGCTTTCTGGGTTCTTGTTTGGGGGATTTGTTCTACCAGAAGTCCATTCTACACTTCTTTAAATATATTGTAGACCAAAAAATGAATTGAAAATGTATTGCTACATATGTCCCCATTGGGAATATTCATCTTCTATATTTGTCTTGGTGACCATTATCAGGGAGGGAAAATCCAGAATTTTGGCATCAGGATAGGAATAGAGGGGAACGGTTCCATTGGGAACATTGGAATTCCTTAGCCTTAGAGAGAATTCCTCTAATTTCCTGTCTTGTTTACAGGGCATAAAATGAAGGCAAATCTCTCCATTTGAACATGAATGGCAAGGGTTTAACCATCCCATACTCTATCCAATCTAAAAAAATAATAATAATGTTTTGGTTTTATATATACTTTAACCCAATGTGTGTATTTGTGTGCTGTTATTGCAGTGTGTTTTGGCAAGTGTCATTATTGTTGGATTGAAAGGAATGCTTAGACAGTTCCAAGATTTAAAGAAATACTGGAATGTTGATAAATTTGATTGGGTAAGTACTGAGCTGAAAATTGAGACTTCCTACTAAGTCAAATATTTACATGAATATGTATGAAGCCTGTAATAGTACTACAAAGATAGACACACAAACTATAAGTGAAATAGTGAGGCAACATTATATCAAAGGCACATGCGACAGGTGGCAAGAAATGGAAGATATTACTGGAAGTGGCAGCAGAAAAGCTCATTAGTGGGTGACCCGTCCTCCCGGCTGCAACAGGATTCGTGATCAATTATCCAGTGAGAGGATCGAACATAGGATTTTGTTTTCTGTGCCTGTTACCTAGCACAGTCCGGTAAGAATCTGATTCATAGGGGGATTTTTTACCCCCCCCACTCTACACGTGTGGAGGTGATGGTGGAATGGTTATATCTAGGTCATAATCAAGCACTCTATCTTTGCTGGACTCTATTTAAATCGTAATGTGAAGTGATCACATCTCTGCAACGATTATTTTTGCACTTTAAATTTATATGCACTTGCATGACAGCACACCCATCATAGTAGGATTGTGTGTTTATCACTGCCTTGATGAATGTTTTTGTTTGTTTTAAAGCCGCATGCCTAATTTCACATATTGCAGCAAATGTTTGGTGCCTTTGGACACATCTAGTTTTCAATTGGCTTCTATTGCACCTAAAATCATTTTTGGCAAAGTGATCTTCTCAGCAAAACTGGTTAGAAATTGCATATCACTTTAGCTATTCAATTGTTTTGAGCATTGCTGGTATAATTGTGCCATTAGGAGGATATGTAACAAACAATTCCACCTATTAGGGAGATAGAATATTACAAAGACCATTCCTGACTCACTGTTCTGTAATGAATCTTTAAAAGTCACACATTATGGGGTGTATTCATTCCAAAATTGCATAGCAATATTATTGCATTGATTTAAAATGGAAAATACCACATTTAGCCACCAGATTAAAATCATTCGACCAGCACAGGAAATAGCATAATAACAATATAAGGTAATGCACTTG
The DNA here is from genome assembly GCF_037356315.1 of Lithobates pipiens. Taxonomy (NCBI): domain Eukaryota; kingdom Metazoa; phylum Chordata; class Amphibia; order Anura; family Ranidae; genus Lithobates; species Lithobates pipiens. The sequence continues at coordinate 493,228,546 of NW_027507764.1, forward strand.
GGGGTAAAAATATAAACACAAGTTACTCATTAGGGGGAGAGCCCCTAGGGGCTTCTAGGATGGGGAAGGATCTAGGGGGTTCTAGTAGAAGACAGACAGAGCAATAGCATGCAGTGCCAAGCTGCAGCTACCAAAGCCAGAAGAATATTAGAATGCATTAAAATAGGAATTTACTCCAGAGATAAAACGATAACTGTCCCACTTGATAAAACTTTGGTTCGGCTGCATCTGGAGTATTCTGTCCAGTTCTAGTCACCAATCCTCAGAAAGGATGTGGCAGAGAGAGTCCAGAGAAGGTAAACTAAATCAATAAGGGGACTGGAGGACCTCAATTAGGAGGAACGACTACAAGTACTAAATGTATTTTCCTTGGCGAAGAGATGCTTGAGAGGAGATATAATAGCGATATATACAAATATCTCAATGGTGATTCCAGTGTAAGTATGAAACTTTTATGTTCCAGGGAGTGTAGGAAGACACGGGCCACACAATCAGACTGGAAGAGAAGCAGTTTAACCTTAAGCTGCGTAGGGGGTTTTTCACTATCAGGGCGGTAAGGATGTGGAACACTCTTCCACAATCGGTGGTGTCGGCAGGAAGTATGGATAGTTTTAAAAGACTCTTGTAGATACATCTTAGCGAAAACAATATACAAAGATATGGGAAATGTTTTTTCTACACACACACACACACAACTACACGGGTTGAACTGGATGAGCTGTTGTCTTTATTCAACCTTACCAGCTATGTAACCATGTAACAGAACAACATGCACTTTTACTGGGTGAAGTGCTATGCTTTTTGTTCTATAAATACACCCCTATGTGTTGTTTCTTTATTTTCAATATTGGATTTTTTTTTTCCAACAGGTAATATGGATTTGCACCTATGTGGTAACAATCTGCTTTGCTGCAAATATTGGTTTGCTGTTTGGTGTTGTCTTTAATATTGCAGTAGGAGTATTTCGATTAACCAAGTAAGGCTATTTTCTCTTCGTTTTATTATTTTATGATTTGTCTTTTTTGAACATCTTAGTATAGATCCCAGCATATAGTATAATGTCAAGGTCAGGGCTGTTTCTTGAAGAACACTTGAGACATACTTTATGTGTGTTTTGAGGCGGCTCCCTGCAATCTCTAGTGTGATATACCCACAATGTTCCTGGTAGCTGTTAAATACTAAATGTGGAAATGTTTGAAGCTGCTATTTTTCCGTGCCCATAAATGGTTTCATACTTCCTGCTGTAATACAGCGTGAATGCCAATACATGGCTTGTGTGTGTTTCCTAAAAACCTTAAAAAAACAAAACGGTAGACACCATGTGATTTTCATTTACATACATTTTTATTCTTGCCAAAAAAGAGGTATCTTGTTAACAATAAAAAATTTTAACGCAGATATGAGCCCTAGTGATATATGTAGAGCAGGAATTTTAATAGTTTTTCAAGGCACTGTACAACATCTATAATACTAAATAATGATAAAACTGTTTTTTTTGTTAATTTATTTTTTATTGCAATAATGAAAAACTTACAAGGACATATAAAGCAAGATAAATGTGACACAGTCAATGTGATAGATCAAAAAATAACCCCCTAAATGGGACTTTGACAGACCACCAACACATGCAAGGACAGTATAAAATGTAATATTTATTAATACAAAAATAATAAAAACAAGGACAGGCGACTAGCATCTGAACAGTAACAATATGCAATACATTGCAAGACAAAAAACAATACAGCCATATAACAACACTTATGCTCTCATAGGGAATGGATATCCCAAAACCCGACAGTTTCCAGTTTTGCTTGAAAACTTTCATCAGGGGTGGAGAGTAAGAGGAAATATAATGTAATAATAGCTCTAAAAATTAGATAAAGAGACATGTTAGAAAAGCAAAAAACGCCCAAGAGGGAATACATTACATATCATGTCCCGCATGACCCAAACAGTTCCAACAATCCCCCCATATATATACATGTGGGTACTACATACCGTGATTGAGCCACTCCTCAATGGGAGATACAAATATTATTCCGTATGGATGCAGCCAGACCACTATACCAAGTCCCCAATGATGACCCTGGATATTAGCACATCCCTCCGTAAGAAGTACAAGTTGGTGTAGGTACTGCAAATTACATATCCACTGTCTCTGTTGATAACAAACAACGAGGAACTGGCTATAGATGAATAGTCAGTCTTTGAACCACCCAGTAAGCCCCCCAGCAAAGGCAAAGTTTAGAAAACACATAGAGAGTATCGAGATCAAGATGGCCATATATAAAGCCACACCACAAAGGATTGAGTGGTCTGAAAAAACAAACAAACGAGATACCGACAAGCACACCCCACCATATTTGTTACAGAAAACCTACCAACATGCACTGTAGGGTAAAAATGAGGGCAGCCATTGTACTTACCCCTAAGGTAATGCGGGTGAAATAGACCCCACACCAAAATAGATCCAAGCCTAAAATATGGCCCCCAGGAGGTCCCCTGTCCGCGTGGATCCCTTGTTGAAAATACCTATATTACAATACAGCAAATGAGAGCTATATTCCTAAATACCAGACAAGCCTGGTTCAAGAAATACCATATCAGTGTTGCTTACCAAAGAGAGGATATAGGGTGTCTCGTCTGGGTTAAATGCTGCCCGTTACCTCCTACAGAGATGGGGTTTAAATAGTGGTCAATGGCGCACATATCTGCGTCATGGAATGATGTCATTGCGTGTGCGCCCATTGACCCTCACTTCTCCGTATCCGGCGCACGCAATCATGCAATAGCGCACACGCATGCGCAATCGCGTACTCACACATGCGCGAAAGCATATGCGCGAGTGCGCACATCGGCAATGATGGTAGCGCGCACAAACAGGCAGCCAGGGGCTTCACCAAAAACATCCTGGCGCCTTAGTGCGCGCACCAATACCGACGGCAACTGTGCTTTGGAGAGCCCCGGACAATCACGGGTAAAGGTCAATAACACTAGGGACACCTAAATCAAACAGAGAAAAGTGGAAAAAAGGAAGGGGCGGAATACCCATCAGGGACACCAGGACAAATATATAACAGGGGCCATGCGTGCGCATAACAATATGTCTATCCACCCATGAGATGCACCTGAATGTAAGTGATTAAGCGACCAATGACATCTAGTGTAATGGGTGCTTAAAGGCACATGTATACACAGAAGGGATAAATGGCCTAAACCAGGATATCGCCATCTAGTGTAGATATAATAGTAACAGATAGTAAGTACCAAGTGGCTGCCATCCAACAGGGTAAGCTCTGCAGGGAAAATATATATTCCATCACGACAAACTGTAACCACCCACAGGAGAGAAAGAACCCCTTGCATGGGGCATGCGGGAAACGACATACAAAAAACACCATGACGTGCAAACCACTGACAAAAAAAAAGAAATATACCACATGTGTATACACAAGAATTGCGATTTAACCAGTCATTTACAACTGTTCACATTTTTAATCCCTGGAAGTCCAAGGGGAATGTTCTGACTAGCTCCTAAGTTACATCACTTAAGTATGTATCATTCCAATCCTTCCCAAGTACCAGACGTAAAACCTTCCAAAAAAGGTCGATAACTGATAGTCATTGAGGCCAGGTGGTCGTGTGACCTGTAAGGCCACTATCCACCTGGTATCACGCTGCAAAAGGGTCTTGTCCCAATCGCCACCTCTGGTGTTGGGGTGTACATGATCGAGTACTAGAAACCTAATTTTGGGGAAATTGCCCATGTGTATGTCACAGGCATGTCTCCCTAATGGTAAATCAGGGTTGCATACTCGTAAACTTTGTACATGTCTGCTCATTCTCTTATGTAGTTCTTGTTTAGTTTTTCCTACATAAAAGCAGCCGCAAGGACATGTCAGTAAATACACTACTCCATAGGTGCAACAGTTCGCAAAATGGGAGGGTTTGAATCTCTTCCCATTTGGTAGCCTGACCTCACTATCTGTATTAATAAATTGGCATTGGGGGCAACCACCGCATTTAAAAGTGCCCCACCCCCTGAATTCCCCTGTGTATTCTCTAGTAACCAGTCTATCCCTTAAGGACTTTGCGCATTTAAAAGTGATCAAGGGTTCCCTAGATATAAACTGGTCAAGCATTGGATCGATTTGGAGTATGTGCCAATGTTTTTTGAGAATGTTTCTAAGGGCTTGATGTTTTGTTGTAGGTCATGACTAATCTGATTTGCTCCGGTGCTTGACTAGTACAGTTAATCTGTTTAGAATGGTCAAAGATTAAACTTTGTCTGGTTTGCATCTGCGCCCTTTTAAAGGCCTTCTTCAGACCCGTGGAGGAGTAGTCCCGTTGAAGCAATCTATGTTTTTTTTTTTTTTTGCTTCAACCACAAACATACAATCATTGGTGCAATTTCTCAGAATCCATAGGTACTGAGAATATGGAATGGATTGCACAAGCGGAGCCGGGTGGAAACTTGTAGCGTGCAGAATTGTATTGCCCGCTGTTTCCTTTCAATACAGAGTACTGGATAACTGACCATCGGGGCTTTTTTGTATAGAGACATCCAAAAAGTTCAGCTTCAAACTGTCACATGTCATGGTAAATTTCAAATTTAAATCATTGATCCCCATGGCTGTCACACACTGATTGAGGCTATCCATCGTTCCACTCCACACAAGAAATATATTGTCGATATATCTGTACCAGAGTAATATCTGGTCCAAAAATAAAGAGTTCGATGGCAAAAAAGCATTCTTCCATTTCCCCAGATACAGGTTGGCATACGAGGGTGCACAGCAAGTCCCCATAACCACCCCCTGTATGTGGAGGAAATGGGAGCCATGGAACGCAAAGGCATTGTGTAGAAGAATGAACTCCAAAGCACGCAGAATTAAGTGGTACAGTGGCTTGTCATCCTTAGAGGATTGAGAGAGAAAATGTCCAATGACCTCTAATCCTTTCTTGTGAGGAATAGAACAATATAATGCCTCAAAATCCACTGTAACTAAGATGGAACCAATGGGGATACACAGGCCATCAAGATGTTGTAACAAATAAGTAGTGTCCCTAATGTATGAAGGTTGATTTATTACTAAGGGGTGTAATTGTTCATCAATGTATCTACTTATATTTTCAGAGATACTACCCCTCCCAGAGACAAGCGGTCTCCCTGGGGGGTTGATGAGGTCTTTGTGGACTTTGGGGAGACTATAAAAGGTCAGGATTTTTGAGTGCTTAGTGCGTATAAATTCCCAAGTTTGTTGGGTGATGGTATTTTCCAAATACGCCTGATCAACTAGTGCAAAAAATTTGCTGTCAAACTTCTCTCTCGTGATCTTAGATATCGGTTGGTACCATTCTTTGTTGGACAAAATCTTCTTGCACATCAAAAGATATTGGGAGTTATTCATTATTATAATGTTGCCCCCTTTATCAGAGGGTTTGATTGTTAATTGATGTTGACTACCCAATGTCTCTAGTGCATTTCTCTCAGCCACAGATAAGTTATCTGAGGAAGTGTCCTTGGTCAGTTTTGTTGATATCATCAGTTGCCTTAGCTATAAAAGCCTTTAAATTTGCATTCTGAGTTAAATATGGAAATTTATTAGACTTTTTCTCCAATCTAGATTTGCCCTTGATTCCCCCTACCGTGGGGGTAATATACGCCGTTAGGAGGGGTTCCAGGTCTATTGTGTCAATCAACTCCTTTTGTTCTTGTTCTTCCAACAGAGACACCAGATCATCCAATGCTTTTTTCTCTTTATTGCACGAAACCATGACCTGTTTTGGTTTGGTATTTATACTTTTAAGAATTAGCTTGCGTGCAAATAAGTGTAAATCCTTAATGGTCTTAAAGGTGTCGATGTTGGAAGAAGGACAAAAAGTGAGATCCTTACTCAGTATGGTTCTTTCATCAACCGATAGCATGCAGTCAGATAGATTTATAATGTTTAGAGCCTCATCTAAAGTCACTTCCCGTGTTGTATGTCATTGTCCCTCCACCATGTCATTCCAAGCCCCAACACCGGGAGGGTCCGCAGTAGAACATCCCTGTCCAGATGGGCCACAACGTGAGTTACCTGACCTCAATGTGCGCTCAGTACCCACCACCGAAGAAGGAGGTTGCGTGGATGTTGTTGCCTCTGTCATATGTCTCTTGTTGTTTATTGTAGGTTCAGGTGATCGCCATTTCTGTTTCTTTCAACGTCTGTGAGCATGTAGAAGAGAGAGAATTCAGGGATGAGTTAGACCCCCTATCTTTATCTCTATTCATATTTTTTGACCTCTAAGGCCGCGTACACACGGGCGGACTGTCCGCCCAACTAGGTTCGTCAAACAGTTTGACAAACAGTCCGTTCAAAATTAGCATGAACGGACTTGACCACACACGACGAACGAACAGTCCGCTGAAAACTTGCGCAATGACGTGAACGGCACGCACGACGGGACGAGAAATTCGAAGTCCAATACACTGCAATGCAACCTTCGCCGTGTAAATTCTTTCTGAGCATGCGCGAGACTTAGTTTATCGAACAAGCCTACACACGAGCGGACTGTCCGCTCAAACCAAGTTTCAGCGGACAGTCTTACGGAAATTCCGAAAAACTTTGTTCATCAGACTGTCCGCTGAAACTGTCCGCTGAAGCCCACACACGAGCGGACTGTCCGCTGAAACACTGTTCAGCGGACAAAGTTGGGCGAACAGTCCGCCCGTGTGTACGCGGCCTTAGAACTATTTTTCTTATTACCCTGTTGACTCCCTTGGGGGTTCCGCTGTTGCAGTAAGCTTTCCCTTCATTAAAGGCCCCTTTGTCCCTGCAAAACTTTTTTCTCTTTCAGGGAAATAGGTTATTTCACTATTAAATCAATGTGGCCCTTAATGCATTCCTCCTGTTCCCCAAATGAAGGCATATCTTTGAAGTTTTTTTTTAAATCTATACATAGGGATGGGACCACCACACTGCAAACGCTGACACAGTGGGAGCCCTCTTTTTCTTGCCAGTCAATGTGATAAGGCAAAGCATTTTGTGAAAAACAGAATAACAGGTTTGAGATATTGGAGACAGTATTGTATTTTAGGTTTAAATAAAACAAACCTGAAATGCCATAAAAATAAAAGTAACAACAAAAGAAAAAATCAACTGAACTATGAGCAGCTAGAGCTCTGTGAAATAAGCAAGGCAATATATGATGCATGTCAATATATATATTTTAAATATAATACCCAACATCTGAGTCTTCTGTCTTCTTTAAATTTGTGGTTGAGTACAGATGGTATTAAAGAACTATAGCTAAGAGATAGGCATGGAAATACCCCAAATATAACTCATTGGGATTCATATTTGTTGGCAGTGCTTACTCACTCCACCCATATTATTTCAAATTTGGTAGGAAAGACCCTGGCTTCATATGCCGGCCTAATAGTTAGTTCACTTCTTCCATGCATACAGTTTTAAAAGGTTGGTGTTCTTCCATTCTAGGGATACAGATTTTTTTCACATAAAAATACTGGAGACTGGTTAAGTGTGTCTTAGCAGAACTCTCTTCAACATCTTCCAACAGACCCAGTAAACATCTCTTACTGTCATGATCAGGCATCAGTTTCGAAGACCAGTTGCTATAGCAGTAGTGGGACTTCCATTGGCCGGTAACGAATGATAGCAAAGATAGGGATGGCACCAGGGAAGACAGAGCGAGATGTTGGCTGGAGAGAGCACAGTAATCTGGAAAACAGGAAGTGCAGAGACATGGCTTAAATCAGGAAGTTCATGGGAGGAGCAAGGAGTTCAAGGTTCAGCAGAAGTCAAGGCAGGGTTGTTCAATGTATTAGACAAGGTGCTGTTCAGCATTTCAGGTAGCTCTGGAGAACAATTTTCCAGGTTTATATTCCTAAAGCAAAATATAGAAACATCGACACAAACCCCCTTAATTCTCTCTAATTACATTGTAATTATTAAGTACACAAGGTGCACTGACATTGCCCAGTCTGCACCTCTATTACTTTGTATCTTATCTGCCATATATCCACTGGTTGCTGTTCCGAAATCTAAACAATGCAGCCACAGCTACCAAAGTGGCCTTAGTTACATCCTATATAACACTCTTCAACCTGATATACAGGAATGTAGTCTTGATTATCACTGGCTCCTCCCTGCACCCATAACTCAGTTTGGCTCCCTTCAAACTCCCCCCCTAGAGTGTATATGCTACTTTTAACTAAAAACATGAAGCTCATCCCCAGATGCTGCTCCATACTTATGCAGACACGTGGTTCTAAATGTCAGAGACCAGTGAGGTAAAGACATTCCTGATCTTGATGAACAGGACTGGAAGAAATAATTTTTTTTAAATTTTACACTCATCTTGTATAGATATAAATTCATCTAACTTAGATACTCTCATAGAGTTCACAGTACTTTTAACTGCAACGGTTATTTGAAATGGGCAAACATGACACACCTAAATGTCAGGGTGTTAAGGTCCGTAACCTTATGTGTCAGGGCCAGTCCTTGAACCTGGGACCTCTGCTGTGTCTGGCAGTCTTGGAGAACTTGTCAAAGGTTATCAGGCTGATAATAGAGCTACTGAGCAGGAGACAGCTATGGGACATAGTGCTTTGAAGAGAGATACGAAAACACTACAGATATCTGTGCCCAGCTCAAATTTCATGAATCGGGTTTACATCCACTTTAAAGGAGTTGTAAAGGCAGAAGGTTTTTTTATCTTAATGCATTCTATGCACCGTCTATTTTACCCTATTTTTACTGACGCGTTTGCTTGGCTTTTCACTTGAATGGATTGCCGTGATTGTGACATGTTGAGTAGTTTTTGCCACAGGCACAAAGCATCACAACCACAGCATATAAACACCCATGTCCCATTTGCAGCTTAAGGCTAGGTTTCCACTAGTGCGACTTTTCATGTGATTTGGGACTGCAAAGTTGCATGACAAGTCATACCCCATGATTTCCAAAGAGTGGCGTTCATATCTGTGCGACTTCAAAGTAGTCCCTGCACTACTTTGGTCCCACTTTGATGCGACTTGAGGTCCATAGACCTCAAGAATACACAGGCATTGCTTCAAGTCACGGCAAAACATCGCTGTAAAATCGCTCGACTTTGGGGACGCAATAGTGGAAACATAGCCTGAGGGGACAGTAAAAACATGGCTCAAAATTTACTCTAAACTTAGTCTTGCTAGTTTAAACTGAGCAGCTTCCTCAGAGTTTTTAAGATTAGGGGGTTAACTAAAATGCAATTTGTTTTCTTACCATATAGAAGTACTGATGTAGTAAGTTATCTTTGGTTAAGCCTAAAGTCTCTGGAGACCATATACCGTATTTTTCGGACTATAAGGCGCACCTAAAAGCCTTACATTTTCTCACAAATCGACTGTGCGCCTTATAATGCGGTGGGCCTAATGTATGGCAAAAATCTGTCAAAATGTTTTAGCACGGCCAGCATGTTGTACTGCGTGACTGATAGCCTTGAGTTTGAAACTTTTCTTTTGGCAGAGTCTTCCTCTTGAAAATTAGCATGGGTGGTAGTTTCTGGCCATTAGCCTGGCACCCGAGAACTACAGTGAAGGATGACTTCTCGTTTCCTGTAGTGCGTATAGATACCGTACTGGTCCCTGTTCTTTCGACAGTACGGTTTACGGGGATATCAAAGGTAAGGGGGACCTCATCCATGTTGGTGATGTGTTCTGGCCGGATCTTCTTTTCATTGATCTTGTTCTTGCAGTAGGTACGGAAAATGGCCAGCTTCGCACAAGAACTACTATGTCACAGCAACTGCCAAAGGATTACGAAGGAAAGCTGGCCATTTTCCGTACCTATTGCAAGAACAAGATCAATGAAAAGAAGATCCGGCCAGAACACATTACCAACATAGATGAGGTCCCCCTTACCTTTGATATCCCCGTAAACCGTACTGTCGAAAGAACAGGGACCAGTACGGTATCTATACGCACTACAGGAAACGAGAAGTCATCCTTCACTGTAGTTCTCGGGTGCCAGGCTAATGGCCAGAAACTACCACCCATGCTAATTTTCAAGAGGAAGACTCTGCCAAAAGAAAAGTTTCCGGTTGGCATCATCATCAAGGCTAACCCGAAGGGCTGGATGGACGAGGAGAAGATGAGTGAGTGGCTGAGAGAGGTTTACGTCAAGAGACCGGATGGCTTTTTCCACAAATCTCTGTCCCTATTGATCTATGACTCCATGCGTGCCCATCTGACCGATACTGTCAAAACCCAAGTGAAGAAAACTAATTCGGTGCTTGCCATCATTCCGGGTGGATTAACCAAAGAACTCCAGCCACTAGATATTGGTGTCAACAGGTCGTTTAAAGTTAAACTGCAAGCTGCATGGGAGCATTGGATGACAGAAAGCGAACACACATTCACCAACACAGGGAGGCAACGCCGGGCGAGTTACGCCACTATCTGCCAGTGGATCGTGGATGCCTGGGCGAAGGTATCAGTCTCCAGTGTCATCCGAGCTTTCAGGAAGGCCGGAATTATCACTGAACAGCTAAGTACCGATGACAGCAACAAGACTGACTCGGATAATGATGAGAATGATGAGAGGGATACGGGCGTGCTTGATGCCGAAATCACCCAATTGTTAAACTCAGACACTGAAGATGAAGAATTTGATGGATTTGCGGGAGAAGAATAAAGTGAAAAAGTGAGTGTATTGTTTTCTATTTTACTGAACAATGTTGAGAGTTATTGTTAAAGACCATGTTATGGTTATTGTGAAAGAGTTGAATAAAATTTGACTTACCGTATCAGAGTTTTGTTTAATTTAATGCGCCTTATAACCCAGTGTGCCTTATATATGAAAATAAACCCCGTTAGTAGCCGATCATTGCTAGTGCGCCTTATAACCCGGTACGCCCTATGGTCCGAAAAATACGGTACTCTTTATTTGCATTCATTTTACCTATATAACTAATTCAAAATATGGCATAAAAACATCACATCAGTGGAGTGTGATGTGAGTGCTTTTAATTAGCAATTTAGCAGGGAGTGGATGCTGTTAGTGCAGTGTAATTGAACTCTGCACTGACAGCACAGTTGCTCCAGGCCCTAGCTGATTGCCTTAGTAACATACACACTGTGTTGCTACAAGCATCACAGTGGCTTTCTTCCTTGTCTTTGCAGTCTTTGTGAGTCAATGAACTGTCACATCAGGGTCCCCCTTTTCACACCAGAAGCCTGATTTCACATTAGGAGTGCCATTTATGTCAGATTACTTCCTTTACATCAGGAGCTCCTCTTTATATCAGTGTCCTTAGAGCCCCCCTCACTTATGTGTTTGTTTTTGTTACTGAAGTGTTGTTTTTGTAAGACAAAAAAGCCTTTCAATAAAAAAGGAGTTTGAAAAAAAAAAGAGCCCCTTCACCTCGATGTTCTAGAATTCCACCTTACATCAGCGTCTTCAGAGGCTCTCTCATGTGGGAGTCCTCGGAGCCCCTTCACATCCATGTCATCAGAGTTCATCCTTACATCTGTGCCTTCAGAGCCCCCCTCATATCCATGTCCACAAACCTCCTGTCACATGGTCAGTGTTGTTCCATTGTGCAACTGAACCAACCTGCCGATAGAGGTGGTCTATAACCCCACATTTGTTAAAGGTGGCCTAATTCCTCATTCTACTGTTTTGGGGGCAAAAAACAAGACCATCTTTTGCCAAAGGGCTTAGAAAGGTGGACGGCATCTGCCTTATGGAAGATCTTACGTTTATCACACGCTCCACTCCAGGTTACCACATCAAGATATGGGCCTGTTGGTTCAAGTTCAAATCTACTGCTTTGTATTTTGATATTAGCTCAGACCTTTCTATTGATGAATGATGAGTAGAAGTTACTACTTGAATTTTGTCTCAGAATACAACTGTCCCTTTCTTTCTTTTCCCATTACTGTTCCTCTTTCTGGCTCTTTTTCCCCACTATTTTCTACATGGTTCTATCAGGTCTTGGGAGACCATTGGTTATATTAAGTCTGGTTGGAACCTGTACTTTACCCTCTCTGGATGCTACTGCAGTTATTAATCAGTATGCAAATCCCCCCATCATACTTGTTGTAATAGACTTTATTATGCTCTTTGTCTTTATCTTTATATTGTGTTTTTTTGTATGTGTTCAAAACTTTCAATAAAAAATTATTTAAAAAAACCTTACATCATTGCCCTCTGAGTCCCCCTCACATCAGGGTCCTTAGGGCATCCCCACTCCAAAGTCCTCAGGGCTCCCACCACATTAGTGTCCTCAGAGCCCCTTCACATAAGTCCTATAGTCAGTACATGTGTGGCAGCACGACACAGGGCAGAAGGCAAAGCAGGTCTGTACAGAAGTGGACTTCCCTCCTCTAAGTCCTTTAAATGCCAGGGTTGACACTGGATGCCACCCTGTCCTGGAACATTTCAATAGTGCAGATGGGCCAGTCCACCCGCACCATGGAAACAAATGATGCTAAAGGATTAAATAGGGGACTCTGGGAAAAATCCAGGATTTAATAATAAAATACAGGTGCTGTGATCTGCTAACCCGACAGGGGTGCTTTTGGGGTGCTGGGGCAAACATGTATACATCCATAAATTAGTGTGTGGCATATGCACTGCTGTTTACACATTGTTGATATTTACCTTTTGGCTCTTGGGCAGCATCAGTGGCCAATAGTCTACATTTGTGCTGTATGCATGTAAAACACAAATGTTTATATGTTTATATGTGTACAGCACAAAATACCCTCCATATTTAGGTTCTCAAACTCTTATTTGGTTTACGCAGCTTTACACCGTGAAGCAATACAGACCAGTGTGCAGGTGGCTATAGAATACAATAATGATGCGTTCAGATTTTTATACTAGGGTGTACTGGATAAAGTGACCCTGGAATCATAAATTAAGTGAGCATAAGCTAAGCCCCTGATGTGAGGAACAAAATGTCTGTTATCACATAATTCTTTATTAAATGTGAGGGATTATTGCCTTGACCAGTGTGCCCAAATAATCCACCCTCATCTCCTTCTCTATCCACTTCCTCTGACATATGCAGAGAACAATGAAATATGATTTTCCCAGGTAGGTCGGAGATGTCTTTTACGTGTGGGAGGTAATTGAAAGTCTGCTTTCACCTTCTCTATTCTGTGAGAGAGGTGAGATAGGTAGGGTGACCAGATGTCCCTGTTTGCCGAGGCAGTTCCCAATTTTAGGGGGCTTTGCCCTGGAAAATAAAATGTCCTTGATTTCTTCCCAATTAAAAGAACGTGTCCACATTTTCTTACTCTCCTCTCGGCTTGTGCATACTTCATTGCAGGAGGTAAGACTATGGATTATTTGCTGCCATGCCCTTGATATTGATGGCTACTCACAGTGCACACCTGGGCCTGCAATCTTGACAAAGTGCAAAGTAGGCTTAGGTGCTATTAAGCTATACCTCTTTAACTGTTGGCACAATTTGGCCCCACCCAACATTTAGTGTGGGGCACTTCACATGCTAATATCATCCATACGCCCTGCTCTTCCTCAGCCCCCCCCCAATAAAATTGGGCGTGGTCAGTAGGGCGTTCCCTTATTTCATTTTGAAAATCTGGTCACCGTAACCAAAGGGGAATGTTGGGGGGCAGACTAGAGCAGAATTTTTTTGTTACCAGTGTGTTTTTATAAGCCAAACGATGTATTCTTTCTGTAAACATTGGTAAAGGAAAAGGTTATTTTCATTGGCATACATTTCTTACATAGGATTTATTTTATAACTCGATCAATTCAGGTCTGCAATCTTGAACTTTTATATTGTTATTGATTTACCTAATGATTCTGTCTAATTCATCCTACAGAGCGAGGACACTGCAGCTTGTACATCTAAATGAGGATTTCAGCTCAACAAGTGAAGAGGATTATGGTGTAAGTGTTCTTCAGTTTTCAGTAGAGCAGCTGCAAGACTATTTGAAAGATTATAAGTAATGTGTTCTATCTTTGATGATTTAGGATTGCCCAATAGTAGTCATGGATCAGCTGCTCCCCCTTGTTATGTGGCATTTTCACTGAACCCCTGTGATCTTTGGTGGCTGGGCAGAAGTGGTTTGACATGTGCTCACTACAACTATTAACTGCTTATCAGCATACCTCCTAACCATTGAACTTGACAAAGAGAAAAAATTTGTAAAAGGGAGAAATGCCGAATAGTGGATGTGGCCAGTGGAGATCAGGCATGACCATATGGGTTTGATTAAAGTGATTCTAAACCCAAATTTTTTTTTTTTTAGACCATTTTAGAACATACCTCTCACATCTCCTTATTTGGATACACAGTCACAGCTTGCTCCCCCCAGTCCTTATGCTCTCTTCTAGCGGCCAGGCAACTTCAGGGGTTTCTCCCAAAGGGGGAGATGACTTCACCCTTCCATGTGCCTAGGTCTAAGGCCTAGGAGAGACTGACTGGGCCGACATCCTCATAGGGCAAAAGCCCCTAAGGGAAGAGACAGAACAGGCAGGACCTCTGATAGTTAATACCTCTCCCAGCATGCACAGCAGGTTCCCCAGGGCTACTGGTATCTAGCACACCCTGCTGGAACAAGCTCAGACAAAATGTGCCAGACAAAAATACACCCTGAACTTGGTGGGGCACACCTGTTGAGGTACAGTTACACTGAGTACAGTGTGTACCTTTCTAGATTGAAGCTGGAATAAACTTAAAATATGTACTTACTGTACAATGATCAGCCATAACATTATTACCACCACCAATATTGAATAGCCACTAAAAAAGCCCTGACCCATCAAGACATAGACTCCATTGGACAAAGCATCACACTGCCTCCACCGGCTTTCCTTCTTCCCATAGTGTATCCTGGTGCCATCTCTTCCCCAGGTAAGTGATGATACAAAAGAAAACATGTGATTCATCAGACCAAGCCACCTTCTTCCATTATTCCCTTGTCCAATTCTCATGCTCACGTGCCCATTGTAGGTGTTTTTGGCTGTGGACACGGGTCAGCATGGGCACCCTGCTGGGTATGTGGCTACGCAGCCCCATACACAACAAACTGTGATGCACTGTGCGTTCCAACATATTTCTATCAGAACCAACATTAACTTTATCAGCAATTTGAGCTACAGTAGTATTTCTATCGAATCAGACTATACTGTCCAGCCTTCACTCCCCACATGTAGCAATGAGCCCTGATCGCCCATGACCCCGTCACCAGTTTTCCTTCCCTGGACCACTTTTGGTAGGTCCTGACCACTGCAGACTAGGAACATCTCAAAAGAGCTGCCGTTTTGGAGTTACTCTGACCCAGTCGTTTAGCCATTACAATCTGAATTTTTTTAATCACAATATTACTGAATTTCAACAAATCCAATATAAATTATAATGAAACAAATTTTTTGAATTCGAAAATGAATTTGATTTCCAAATGGAGACATATTGCAATAAATACAGTAAGGTAAAAAGGGGAATAAGATGATGATTCCTACGTAGGCTGCTATATAGAACAGAAATTAATAGAATAGAGTAGAATAAAATACAATAAAATCATAATATAACAGAATAAACATAAAGATATAGAATAGTAGTAAATAGAATAAAATAAAACAGAATAGAAAATAAAGAAATAGCATAGGAAATAAAAGAATAGAGTAGTATAAAATAGAACAAAATTTAACAGAATAGAGTGGAAAACAATAGAATATTCTATTTTACGCTATTATATTGTTTTCAATTCCATTCTGTTTTATTCTATTTCATTCTATTCTGTTTAATTATAGTCTAGACCTTTATTTTCTATTCTATTCTTTTATCTATTCTATTTTATTCTATTCTATTATTTTCTCTTCTATTCCTTTATTTTCTATTCTATTTTATTCTGTTCTGTTTTATTCTATTATATTCTATCCTTTTCTAATCTGTTCTATTCTATAAACCAGCCTAAGTAGAAATCGTCGTATTTCACTTTTACACATTACTGTATTTATTGCAATATGTTTCCATTTCAAATTCAAATACATTTTCAAAATCAAAATTGATTTCAAATTGATTTGAAAATAATGAATATACAAAATGAATCCAAAAGAATTTGGATTCGATAACAAATCATTCTAACATACGAATATGATGAAACAAAATTATTAACTTAATGAGCGAATCAGAAACAAAGCAAATGTTTCCGTCATACACATCTCTACAAGTCAGTCCTTGTCAAAGTTATAGCCCTTGTCAAAACCTTAGGCCCCTTTCACACGAATGGACTGATCAGGTCTGCCTGTTCGTTTTTCAGGCGAACCCGATCGGGCCACTCATTGTCCTCTATGGGGAGGCGAATGTCAGTGGATATGTGTCCGCTGATATCTGATCCGTCAAAATATGCTGAAAACAGACGTAGGGCGATAAGTTTGCCATCCATCCAGCGGATCACAGAAGAGAGCGAGAGGAGAGCAAGACTCTGACAGATCCGTCTCTTCACAGTGAGTAGAGATGGACCTATCATCTGCATGTTGAAGGGGGATCAAAGAAGCAATCCCCGCTGACCAAGTGGAGTCCGTCAAAGCAGATCCGCCCCGTGTGAAAGGGCCTTACGCCTGCTCATTTTTCTTCTTTCAACACATCGCCCTTTAGGGACAACATGTTCATTCGCTGCCTAATATATCCTGTGCACTTGTAGGTGCCACGGTTAGTGGCCATAGTGTTATGACTGATTAGTATATAACTTCTAGTTTACCATAAAGGTAAATAATAAATAGAAGAACAATTTGCCCAAGGGACTTTAGAGAGTGGCGCTCTATAAAAAAGGTCCTATTGTCTAAACCAGGGATATGCAATTAGCAGACCTCCAGCTGTTGCAAAACTACAAGTCCCATCATGCCTCTGGATGTCATGCTTGTGGCTGTCAGTCTTGCTATGCCTCATGGGACTTGTAGTTCTGCAACAGCTGGAGGTCCGCTAATTGCATATCCCTGGTCTAAACCATTTTTTCTTAGGGGTTCTACAGTGGGGGCTTTGCTCCTCTCTTCTCTGCCCAGCCTACGGGTCATCAGCTGCCTTCAGCTCCTGGTGAAAAGCTCCTGCCGTGGTTGTCCGCAGCTTTTGAGATCTAGAGATGCCATTTCTTTTAATCCTTGGTTTTGAACTATATCCAATTTATGCCCAGTCAGACACTTTTTGGACTCCTTTCACTGAAATTGAAAGTACCATTTAATCTAATCAACCTGTTTTGTTGTTCTCCATTGACTGTTGAAAACTATCTCAATTTATTGACAGAGTGACATGGTTTTCCCATAGATACACATACAAACTGACTGTGACTGTCTCCTGATGAAGTGAGCATTGCCTCACGAAAAGCATAGAGATTACAGAGTTCGCAAATTAATATTGATCCATTTATCATTATGTCAGCATCCTGAATGTACATTACTGAAATGGTGGCTTTTCTCTTACACAATGAATGTGAATATGTATTTGATATTTTTTATGCAAATCAAATACATTTTGTGTTTTTTATACACTCATTGTACTATTTTATAGAGCACCACTCCCCAAAGTCCATTGGGCACATTGTTCTTCTATTCTGTATTATTGGGGGCTGAGTGCTGCTCTGGTCTGAGCATGGGGGGGGCTCTTCTTTTTCTATGTAAATAAATACTACTGCCTGTGAGTTAATTGTACTAGCTTTTTCTCCTTAAGCCACAATAACTAAAAAAATACAATCATTTGTTTATTATAGGATTATAAAGTGATCTCTATTGATTCACCACTGTTATTTCTTACTGCCAAAAAATTCTGCAGTGATATCCAGAAAGTGAACCAGAAACCTAGTACAGCAAAGGAGTCCAATCAGGTGAGGAATGTCCATGATTCAACAGCATGTGTACTTTTCACAAGTGAAATATTCCTTGATCCCCTATAAATTAGACCAGTGGTCCCCAACCTTTTTGGGACTGGGGACCGGCGTTGTGGAGGAAATTTTTTGCGAAAATAGCTTGTGTTAGCATTTCAATCACAGCAGCATCACAACACACCATGGTTGATATGATTTCAGGATGATTGAAGCGCATTATTTCTATTATTACATTGTAATATAAAATGAAATAGTTCAACTCACCATAATGCAGAATCTGCCACCAGACGTGGATTGTCACTTGCCACGTCGCCTGCCACCAGATGCAACATGTCACTTGCCATGTCGCCTGACACCAGACATGGATTGTCACTTGCCACGTCGCCTGCCACCAGATGCAACATGTCACTTGCCAAGTCGCCTGCCACCAGATGCAGTATGTCACTTGCCACGCTGCCTGACACCAGATGTGGATTGCCACTTGCCACGTTGCCTGCCACCTGATGTGGTTTGTCACTTGCCACATTGCCTGCCACCAAATGTGGATTGTCACTTGCCATGTTGCCCATCATCAGATGCGGCTTGTCACTTGCCACGTCACCTGCCCCCAGATGTGAATTGTCACTTGCCACATTACCTACCACCAGATATAGTTTGTCACCTTCCACCAGATGTGGTTTGTCACCTGCCAGTGCTGCCACCAGATGCAGATTGGCACTGCAGTGGTGGCAGTACAGGCATGCGCATTAGTCCACAGAACACAGAGGCAGACCAGGAGTAGTGGGAGGTGGTGGGTTCAGAGTGAGGGAGAAGAGCGTTGATGCAGGGCGGGCGGTGAGAGATGGTCTCATCTCTCTGCTCCCCTGTCTCACCTCCAGCAGTGTAGTGGCCCCGCTATGTGGGTGGAACAGCAGTGATGCGGGTGGGCTGTGAGAGATGATCTCTCTGCTCACCCACCTCATCTCTAACAGTGTAACAGTGTAGTGGTCCTGCTGTGAGGGGGGAACAGCAGTGATGCGGGCGGGCTGTGAGAGACGATGTAATTTCTCTGCTCTCCCGCTGCTGTCGCACCTCAGACAGTGCGGCCTCCATGGCCGGGCTGCAAACAGGACACAGCCCCAGGGGTGGGGACCCCTGAATTAGACTTTTGCATTCCCTCCCCTCCACTGCACGGAGGAGGAGCCTATCTAGTCTAATCTCTCCCCAAACAAGGCAGATCCCCGTTCTGACAGGGAAGTGCACAGAAATCTTCTGTTCCTACTAATTGGGAACAGTGATCACTGTGTTCTTCCTGTCAGTCCATCCCCCACACTATTAGAAAATACTTGCAAGGATCACAGTTAACCCCTTGATTGCCCCGGTTGTCAACCCCTTGCCAGTGTAATTTATACAGTAATCAGTGCATTTTTTTTAGCACTGATGACTGTTTTGGTGTCACTGGTCCCCAAAAAGTGTAATTTAGGGTTAGATTTGTCTGCCGCAATGTTGCAGTCCTGATAAAAATCGCAGATCCTCACCATTACTAGTAAAAAAAATAATTATAATAAAAAAGCCATAAATCTATCCCCTATTTTGTAGACTCTATAACTTTTGTGCAAACCAATCAATATACGCTTTTTGTGATTTTTATTACAAAAAATATGAGAATACATATCAGCCTAAACTAAGGAGAAAAATGTACTTTAAAAAAAAATGGGGCTATTTATTACAGCACAAAATGACAAAATATTGTGTTTTTTTCAAAATTGTCACGCTTTTTTGTTTATAGAACAAAATATAAAAAATGCAGGGATGATCAAATAGCACCAAAAGAAAGCTCTATTTGTGGGGAAAAAAGGACGTCAATTTTGTTTGGGTACAGCGTCGCACAACCGTGCAATTGTCAGTTAAAGCAACGCAGTGCCGTATCGCTAAAAATGGTCTGGTCATTGAGCGGCCAAATCTTCCAGGGCTGAAATGTTAAAATTTGACCCAGTATAATTTTTTTGGGCTGAATATATTGATTATAATCGTATATTAGCTTTGTTATATTGCCCTTCATTGCCCATGACATAAAACATAAGATTTTTTTCTGTCACAACATAACTATGTATAACATTTTGTCCTTTGTGATTTGGTCTGTACTGTATTTCAGCACAATGGAGACATTTTACTAATTCCAGTGTCTAATGAAAGCTGTGGTGGTAAGTTGCAGTTCTAAAATTTGGAAGTAGATTATAACAGTAGTAGTTTAATACTGTTATAGGAATCGATAAATGTGAAAAGTTTAAAGTGAAAGAGTAACTTCACTTTTGTTGAGAAAAAAAAACTTTCCCCCCAGGGTAATAGGGGATGCCGGGAATCTGACTTGTATCTTAGTGCAGACTTCTGAGAAAATCAGTGAGCCAATCACACAAGCAGGACATGACATAGCTTGGGGCGTTCTGTACATATCCTGTGTACAGAACACCTCCAGGTAGCCATGTTGCATTTTACAGAAAATTACAGCTCTGCAGATTGAAAAGGAAAGGTCATTTTTAATAACATTCAATTACAATACGACTTGAGTCACAATTGCATATACTATATTATTATTATTTTTTTTTTATTTCTATTTTTCCCCTGGTAAGTGGAGTTACCCTTTAAGTGATGACTCTTTATTGTTATTAAAGAAGCAAACTTTTGTGTGGGCTGCCAACACAGCCCAGTGCAGCTAACATCTGACCTTTTCTCAGGAATGTAACGCATTGCAGCACAGCTGTGTTGCCTTAATGCATTAAGGTAAGGTTACGAGATGTCCCCAGTTTCAGGGGACAGTCCCCGGATTGAGGACACTGTCCCCGGACCAAGTCTGTCTGCAGTTTTGTCCCTGTATTTGACTTCAACGGGAGCTGGGGCAATTTTCAAAGACAGTCAGTGCAGAATAAAAAATAAAATATGATTTATACACCCCCTCTCCTACTAGCTTAGGGGGGTGTATTTGTTCCATTATCTGTGTTACTTTCTGATGATGATGTGCTGGTCGGAGCGGATGGACTATTTCTTCAGTTTCCGGCACATGTCCGCTCAGGTTTTTCTGCCTTGGCTCAAATCCTGGCCAGCCGCCTGCCTGCTTATCTCCTTGCCTTCCCCGGCAGAGTCATTTTCCTCCGCTCCCCACCCAGTAGTAGCCGGGGCCCGGAGAGAGAGACCTGAGAGGCTGTGAGGCCGGTGGCGGCAGCGGCGATGGGCAGAGAGAGGCAGCTGAGCTCAGCTGACGATGTCCAGCAGCAGGAATAGAGGGGAAGCAGATCCAATCATGGGACTGCCAGTGCCTTCAACACAGGTGTGCTTTGGGGGTGTCTGTGGCTAAACTACATTGCACTGTGTCTGTCCCTCTGGCATAATGGATGGTATCAGAACTCACAGGCAGCAGGCACTTATTGGTCATAAGTTAACAAAATCAGCATCCAGCAGCCATGGTATGTGACACACTGTGACAGAGCCAGCCAGAACCATGATAGAGTGCCTGCTGCCTGTGAGTTATCATAATGCTGATGACCTTAACCAGTTGCCGATCATCTGATAGCAGATTTACTGCTACAGGGCGGTCGCACTTATATACGTGATCCTGCATTTCTGGATGTCAGAGCCAATCAGCAGATCCGGCGGACTCGTCTAGTGGTCTGCCTATGTAAACAAGGCAGTTCGCCATTCTGTCAGTGTGAAAGACATTGATCCTGTGTTCCTGCAAAGCAGGTACAGGGATCGTGTCTTCCCTTAGTAAAATCACCTGCCCCACAGTGAGAAAACACTTGTTAGGCACACATTTAACCCATTGATTGCCCTAAATGTTATCCCCTTCCCAGTCAGTGTCATTAGTATAGTGACAGTACATATTTTTAGCACTGATCAATGTATTAATGTCACTGGTTTCCACAAAGTGTCAAAAGTGTCACTTAGTGTCTGATTTATCCACCGCAATATCGCAGTCCTGCTATGAGTCGCTGATTGCTGCCATTACTAGTAAAAAAAAAATGTCCCCGGATTTAATTTAAAAAATCTGGTCACCTTACATTAAGGTGCCATTCAAAATGAATGGTACTGTAGCGCACCAGTGGCTTGTAGTAGAAGCAGTTAGAGTCCTTACACAGAACTAGATAGATTGAGCTCTTCAGGACACAAGCTGATGTCCCCTTTACATGGACACACAGATGACCACCAGAGGGGTGGCAGCAGCCCAAAAGTCTCTAACATCTTTCACAGAAGTGAATGAATGAATGAAATACTTGTATACGTGCCCAAAGCCCGGTATAAATCCAAGGGTGATCGGAGATTCGCTGTCCAAGGGCCTCGGCTATGGAATGCTCTACCAATCAACATCCGCCTGGAAGAAAATCACCTGGCTTTTAGGAAAAAACTCAAGACCTTCCTCTTTTAGCAGATGATCAAAGCTCGCCACAGCGCCTAGAGGCGATTCAGTTCGCATTGTGCGCTATACAAGTATTTCATTCATTCATTCATTCATTCAGCTGGGGCCTCACGAAGAACAAGCACATGGCAGCGCTGCCTAGGTGGGCGTCAAGTCCTCCAGGTTGTGTTCCTCTCCTGATGGAAAAGACCCAGCAGCTTTTTGTCTCAGAGTACTTACACAGACTCCCAGCAGCCTTCAAAGCCACCCTCTCTGGGATTGGCCAGGGCTGTATAAATACTCATGCTGCTATATGCATTGCTCCACACCTATGTTCCAGAGAATTCTACTGCTCTCTGGAAAACAGAGGAAACAATCAAACCAGCAGCAGCTGAAACTCTGAGCAGACCTAACTAAGCACTCCTGTGACCCGGAAAAGATGCCTGGACCGGCACGCGGCTCAGTCTCTCAGCGGGCCACTGAGAGCCTGAACCGGCCCCTCCAGCCCCCTCCACAGACCAGTGCTTTGGTGAGCGGGGGGAGGAGAGAGATGACAGAGAGAGAGAGAGAGAGAGAGAGAGAGAGAGAGAGAGAGAGAGAGAGACTATTATGAATGAATGAATGACCAATGCTGCTTGTTCCTTCAGGGTTGTGGCTCTGTGTAATATATCTGCAGTTGCTTGTGCACACAGGGCAGATTCTCATTCAGCGTAAAAAGAGGCTTTGTGCTGGCTGTACCTACCCGCACAGGTACACCCATAATTTGGGCTTCAGAAGGGGGTAGAGATACAGCCGGCACGTAGAGGACAACAGGGCCTCCAATCAGAATGGGACCAAATGCTAGATACCTATTATCAAAACCACTTGCCGACCGCCGCACGACGATATACGTCGGCAGAATGGCACGGGCAGGCATATGGGCGTATATATAAGTCCCTGCCTTCCCGCGGGTGGGGGGCCCGATCGGGCCCCCCCCGGTGCCTGCGGCGGTCGGCATTCGTTCGGGAGCGATCCGGGATGAGGGGGCAGTACCGAGGAGAGAGGATCGGTGAGTTGCACCAACACACCACACGTACAGTAGAACATGCCAGGCACACTCACACCCCCCCTTTACCCCCCGATCACCCCCAATTACCCCTGCCCCCCCCCAGTCACAGTGACACCAATTGCATTTTTTTTGCATTGGTGTCATTTGTGACTGTAATAACTGTTAGGGCAGTTAGGGTTAGCCCCCTTTAGTTCTAATGTGCCCCCCTAACCCCCCCAATAAAGGTTTAACCCCGTGATCACCCCCCGTCGCCAGTGTCACTAAGGCTGGGTTCACATTGCAGCGGTTTATGAGAACGAATGTGATTCGCACCGCACTGCAGTGCAAATCACATCCGATCTCTGTGCGATTCGAGTTCAGCCATTCGCCGCACCCGCCGCAAATTCGCACGGGACCCTTTTTTTGGTCCGCAGCAGAATCGGATCGCATGGGTGTTCACACCATGCGATCCGAGTTTGCAGATCGCACTGCGATATGCGAACTGATCTGGGGGTATCATTAACATTTCACTGACACTCCCAGCAGTTCGCATAGGGCAGTGTGAACTGCCGCCGGGAGGCATGCGATGCGGGAACCCGCCACGGATTCGTGGCGTTCCCGCATCGCTCCAGTGTGAACCCAGCCTAATAAGCGATCATTTTTCTGATCGCTGTATTAGTGTCACAGGTGACGCTAGTTAGGCAGGTAGGTATTTAGGTTCGCCGCAACTTTTTATAGCGCCAGGGACCCCCATATACTACCGCATAAAGCCCCCTGATTGCCCCCTAGTTAACCCTTTCACCAGTGATCACCATATAACTGTTAGAGGTGACGCTGGTTGGTTAGTTATTTTTTGTATAGTTTCAGGGCACCCGCCATTTATTACCTAATAATAAAGGTTTAACCCCCTGATCACCCGGCGGGTGTCATTTGTGACTGTAATAACTGTTAGGGCAGTTAGGGTTAGCCCCCTTTAGTTCTAAGGTACCCCCCCTAACCCCCCAATAAAGGTTTAACCCCGTGATCACCCCCCGTCGCCAGTGTCACTAAGGCTGGGTTCACATTGCAGCGGTTTATGAGAACGGATGTGATTCGCACCGCAGTGCAAATCACATCCGATCTCTGTGCGATTCGAGTTTAGCCATACAGATAGTATGGCTGAATTCGCGTTGCACCCGCCGCACCCGCCGCAAACTCGCACGGGACCCTTTTTTTGGTCCGCAGCAGAATCGGATCCCATGGGTGTTCACACCATGCGATCCGAGTTTGCAGATCGCACTGCGATATGCGAACTGATCTGGGGGTGTCATTAACATTTCACTGACACTCCCAGCAGTTCGCATAGGGCAGTGTGAACTGCCGCCGGGAGGCATGCGATGCGGGAACCCGCCACGGATTCGTGGCGTTCCCGCATCGCTCCAGTGTGAACCCAGCCTAATAAGCCATCGTTTTTCTGATCGCTGTATTAGTGTCACAGGTGACGCTAGTTAGGCAGGTAGGTATTTAGGTTCGCCGCAGCTTTTTATAGCGCCAGGGACCCCCATATACTACCGCATAAAGCCCCCTGATTGCCCCCTAGTTAACCCTTTCACCAGTGATCACCATATAACTGTTAGAGGTGACGCTGGTTGGTTAGTTATTTTTTGTATAGTTTCAGGGCACCCGCCATTTATTACCTAATAATAAAGGTTTAACCCCCTGATCACCCGGCGGGTGTCATTTGTGACTGTAATAACTGTTAGGGCAGTTAGGGTTAGCCCCCTTTAGTTCTAAGGTACCCCCCTAACCCCCCCAATAAAGGTTTAACCCCGTGATCACCCCCCGTCGCCAGTGTCACTAAGGCTGGGTTCACATTGCAGCGGTTTATGAGAACGGATGTGATTCGCACCGCAGTGCAAATCACATCCGATCTCTGTGCGATTCGAGTTTAGCCATACAGATAGTATGGCTGAATTCGCGCTGCACCCGCCGCAAACTCGCACGGGACCCTTTTTTTGGTCCGCAGCAGAATCGGATCGCATGGGTGTTCACACCATGCGATCCGAGTTTGCAGATCGCACTGCGATATGCAAACTGATCTGGGGGTGTCATTAACATTTCACTGACACTCCCAGCAGTTCGCATAGGGCAGTGTGAACTGCCGCCGGGAGGCATGCGATGCGGGAACCCGCCACGGATTCGTGGCGTTCCCGCATCGCTCCAGTGTGAACCCAGCCTAATAAGCCATCGTTTTTCTGATCGCTGTATTAGTGTCACAGGTGACGCTAGTTAGGCAGGTAGGTATTTAGGTTCGCCGCAGCTTTTTATAGCGCCAGGGACCCCCATATACTACCGCATAAAGCCCCCTGATTGCCCCCTAGTTAACCCTTTCACCAGTGATCACCATATAACTGTTAGAGGTGACGCTGGTTGGTTAGTTATTTTTTGTATAGTTTCAGGGCACCCGCCATTTATTACCTAATAATAAAGGTTTAACCCCCTGATCACCCGGCGGGTGTCATTTGTGACTGTAATAACTGTTAGGGCAGTTAGGGTTAGCCCCCTTTAGTTCTAAGGTACCCCCCTAACCCCCCCAATAAAGGTTTAACCCCGTGATCACCCCCCGTCGCCAGTGTCACTAAGGCTGGGTTCACATTGCAGCGGTTTATGAGAACGGATGTGATTCGCACCGCAGTGCAAATCACATCCGATCTCTGTGCGATTCGAGTTTAGCCATACAGATAGTATGGCTGAATTCGCGCTGCACCCGCCGCAAACTCGCACGGGACCCTTTTTTTGGTCCGCAGCAGAATCGGATCGCATGGGTGTTCACACCATGCGATCCGAGTTTGCAGATCGCACTGCGATATGCAAACTGATCTGGGGGTGTCATTAACATTTCACTGACACTCCCAGCAGTTCGCATAGGGCAGTGTGAACTGCCGCCGGGAGGCATGCGATGCGGGAACCCGCCACGGATTCGTGGCGTTCCCGCATCGCTCCAGTGTGAACCCAGCCTAATAAGCCATCGTTTTTCTGATCGCTGTATTAGTGTCACAGGTGACGCTAGTTAGGCAGGTAGGTAATAGGTTCGCCGCAGCTTTTTATAGCGCCAGGGACCCCCATATACTACCGCATAAAGCCCCCTGATTGCCCCCTAGTTAACCCTTTCACCAGTGATCACCATATAACTGTTACAGGTGACGCTGGTTGGTTAGTTATTTTTTTATAGTTTCAGGGCACCCGCCATTTATTACCTAGTCTCACTAGTGTACCCCTAAATTTAGGGGTGTCTACTTTCCAAAATGGGGTCATTTGGGGGGGGTTTGTGCCATCTTGGCATTTTATGGCCTTCAAAACTGTAACGCCCTTAGAAAGCCTGAAGGCGGTGCTTGGTTTTCGGGGCCCCGTACGCGGCTAGGCTCCCAAAAAGTCCCACATATGTGGTATCCCCGTACTCAGGAGAAGCAGCAGAATTTATTTTGGGGTGTCATTTCACATATGCCCATGGCATGCGTGAGCAATATATCATTTAGTGACAACTTTGTGAAAAAAAAAAAAAAAGTTTGTAATTTTCCCGCAACTTGTGGCAAAATATAAAATATTCCATGAACTCAACATGCCTCTCAGCAAATAGCTTGGGGTGTCTACTTTCTAAAATGGGGTCATTTGTGGGGGTTTTGTGCCATCTTGGCATTTTATGGCCTTCAAAACTGTAATAGGTAGTGAGAAGTGAAATCAAAAATTTACGCCCTTAGAAAGCCTGAAGGCGGTTCTTGGTTTTCGGGGGCCCCGTACGCGGCTAGGCTCCCAAAAAGTCCCACATATGTGGTATCCCCGTACTCAGGAGAAGCAGCAGAATTTATTTTGGGGTGTCATTTCACATATGCCCATAGCATGTGTGAGCAATATATCATTTAGTGACAACTTTGTGTAAAAAAAAAAATAAAATTTTTTTTTGTCATTATTCAATCGCTTGAGGCAAAAAAATAAAATATTCAATGGGCTCAACATGCCTCTTATCAATTTCCTTAGGGGGTCTACTTTCCAAAATGGGGTCATTTGGGGGGGGTTTTGTACTGCCCTGCCATTTTAGCACCTCAAGAAATGAGATAGGCATTCGTAAACTAAAAGCTGCGTAAATTCCAGAAAACGTACCTTAGTTTGTAGATGTGACAACTTTTGCGCAAACCAATAAATATACAGTTATTGACTTTTTTTTTACCAAAGACATGTGGCTGAATACATTTTGGCCTAAATGTATGACTAAAATTGAGTTTATTGGATTTTTCTAATAACAAAAAGTAGAAAATATCATTTTTTTTCAAAATTTGCGGTCTTTTTACGTTTATATCGCAAAAAATAAAAATCGCAGAATCAGTCAAATACCTTTAAAAGAAAGCTCTATTTGTGGGAAGAAAAGGACGCAAATTTCGTTTGGGTACAACATTGCATGACCGTGCAATTACCAGTTAAAGCAGCGCAGTGCCAAAGTGTAAAAAGACCTCTGGTCATTTACCAGCAAAATGGTCCGGTCTGAAAGTGGTTAAACACAAAAGCAAACATTTATTGTATTGCAGCTTATCAATTCTTAGATGTGACGGATGTATTCGTTTTCTTTTAGCCTTTCTTTCTTTTATTCATGTAAAACAACTGTTTGCTGTAACTGCTCATGACGTGTGAGCTGGAATTTGACTTCAATTTGCTAGTGTGTCTAAACCTGCTAGCGCATATAATGCTGCGTAAACACGACCGGACATTCCGGCAGACTAGGTCCGACGGGATCAGTCCACCGGACAATCCGATTGTGTGTGGGCTAAACCAATCATTTTTCCTTATAAAAATCAGACGGACCTAGAAATAGAACATGTTTCAAATCTGTCTGACGGATTCAATTCCTATCGGGAAAACCGTTCATCTGTATGCTGGTCCGGCGGACCAAATGCGACGCAAGGGAAGCTATTGGCTACTGGCTATTGAACTTTTTAGTCATGTCTTACGTCATCACATTCAAAACGAACCGACTTTCGAAAGGACTTAGTCCGTTCGTCTGTGGCCAAGTTCGTTCATTCGGAAGTCCGTCGGAACTCCACTAAAAAGTCAGTCAGGAAGACCATCGGACCTAGTCTGCCTGAAAGTCCGGTTGTGTGTACGCCGCATAACACTGTTCTCCTCCCAGACTGACAATGTTCTATCCAAAGGTGTCTCTGTTGCTTCTTCTTCGAGAGTGTAGGCACTAGTCAGATCACCAGGTGAAAACAGAGGGAAAACTAGCTTAAACGGAGAAAGCTACTGCAGCCACCATATCTAATGGTAAATTGCAATATATTACATTTTTGGTTTTGGGTTTAATACCACTTTAAAAGGCAGAAGGTTTTTAATCCATTCTATGCATTAAAATAAAAAACCTTCTGTGTGCAGCTCAACCTCTCAGCCCCCTAATACTTACTTGAGCCCCATCAGCAACGTTACACGAGAACCTTGGCTATCCAGGACTCTACCTCCTGATTGGCTGAGACATTGCAGCGGGTGCCAAGCCATGGCTCCATGTCTGAATGGACACACAGAGCAGTGGCCTGGCTCTTGTGGCCCCATAACAAGCCGCTTGCTGTGGGGGCACTCGGCAAGAGGGAGGAGCCAGGAGCGCCAGCAAGAGACCCGAGAAGTGGAGGATCTGGGCTCCTGTGTGCACAGAGCAGGTATGTATGACATGTCTTTACATGCAATTTGCATCTGTTCCTTCCATAATCCCCTGTACAACAAGATTTTAAATGGAGAGCTATGCCGCATTCACATGGCCGGACTTTCCAATGGCAAATGTGTGATCGGAGCTTGTTGTCGGAAATTCCGAACGCGTGTAGGCTCCATCGCACAGTTTCCATCGGAATTTCCGTTGCACAAAATTTGAGATCTGGTTCTCAAATTTTCCGACAACAAAATCCGTTTGCGTAAATTCCGATTGTGTGTACACAATTCCGGCACACAAACTTCCATGCATGCTCAGAATCAAGCAGAAGAGCCGCACTGGCTATTGAATTTAATTTTTCTCGGCTCGTCGTACGTGTTGTACGTCACCGCGTTCTTGACATTTGGAAATTCTGACAACTTTGTGTGACCGTGTGTATGCAAGACAAGTTTGAGCCAACATCCGTATGAAAAAATCCCATGGATTTTGTTGATGGAATGTCTGATCGTGTGGATGCGGCATTTGAGCACAAGAAGGCAGTCAGGCTCTTCTACAGTGTTTTTGCACAAACAGTGAAGGTGCAGAAGAAGAGAGCAGTGTGGTGATCTTGCTGTTGCTTTATATTGTCCAGTGGTGGCTGGTGCTCAATCAGATTAGTCTGACATGATCTGACATGATCTGCTCTCAGTAACGGCCAGCATATTGTGTGTATTTAAATGATCATTAATCCTTCATTTTAGGAATGATTTCATTAAATTTACTTTTGCTTCTAATAGGAATGAGCCCATATAGAGGAGGCAGAAAGACTTTGATTTTGAACTGCAAAGGCATTTCCTTTTTTGATTTTACGGGAGTCTCTTCTCTCTCTCAGGTACTTTCTAGCATTGTCTAACTGATATCAGATTGATTTTTAGAGACACAGTATATGATAGGGAGAAACAAAGTGAACCTTTGCTTTGCCCATGCAGGTTTCTTTTATGACAGTCCAGCCCGCAACATCATAGCTCCCAACTGTCCCTGATTTGGAGCAATGTGCCTCTGTCTTTCTTTCCTCCTCATTTGTTCCTCATTTTGGTCTGATCTATATAGTTGTATATAAAATGCACTTTTTATCTTTCAAAAAGTGTTTCCCAGTGCTAAACCTTTTATCAAAATTCTAAATTGCTGCATTTGTAAATTTTAAAAGCCAATATAAAGAAATAGTA
This sequence comes from Lithobates pipiens, assembly GCF_037356315.1. Classification (NCBI taxonomy): domain Eukaryota; kingdom Metazoa; phylum Chordata; class Amphibia; order Anura; family Ranidae; genus Lithobates; species Lithobates pipiens. The sequence goes on from NW_027507764.1 coordinate 493,258,657, forward strand.
GTGGTAAAAAAAAAGCCCTTGTGAATTTAGTTAAACTTTTTTTTTGGTTAATTCTCCAAATAAAGGGGTGTGGCAGGGGGCGTTTCTTATGCCTACATACGTTTGGTAGTAGGTGTCCCTCATTCCCATCTGAAAATGTTGGGAGGTATGCGGCACATATTCACTTTCACTTCAATCTCTCGCTGCCTTTTCAGCCAGCGGGTGTTTCATACTTTTGGGTATCGGGAAGCATGTGACCCATTCTTTTCCTCCCATTATGACAGCGCTGGTACTTAGTGATTGGTGGCTCAGGCACCTAACATTGTAACATGGGGACAGCTCTATGTATATTCCAAGTTGGCAAATGATACATGGTTTACTCTCTGAGCAACAGGAGAGCTAAGGAAAGGTAAGTATATGTAGCTGGTACCAGCAGCATTAAAGATCACCTGTTTGTTAGCAGGTGATGGCCTTCCTATTCGTGGCTATAGCGGCAGCCAAAGCACCCCTAACCACAAGTCTGAGTAGACTAACCTTCCTGGGCATACCAGATCTTGCTCTGTAGTATTTACACTCTCTTCCTCTTGATGCGTGGGTGGGGGGCAGTGACTCGATCCTCTGCCCACCCTCCTTCTTGCGTGCCTGTACCCTCTCACACCCATACTGGCCCACTTCTTCCATGGCTCAGCAGCCATGTGGCATCGCTGTAGCTATACTCTCATACTCCATCTACTGCATTACCTGAAGGACTCACACAGAGGCCGCATGCAGATAAACCTATTTTTTACTGAAGATTCACAGTATATAACAGTCAAACAGACCTTGGGCAAAACACAGTCCCACAACAAGCTCCAGACACATTTGCTGTGGAGCGTCTCCCTGAGGCTAGTGATGTGCAGTCAGGCCCAGCTAAAGGGGAACCCAGGATAAAGTACAGTTCTTAGGTGATCATTCTCCTCATGGCTACCCTTCCCATGGCCAGGGCTCTACTCCTCTTCTGCTAACTCCTCCCATGCTATAGAAGAAATCCTGCCTGGAAGGAAGTGACGTCACTCTCCTTCTTGGAAGGATTTAAACGGGACACACTCTTCGGTGGGCCACATAGCGGGCACAGCTTAACCTGTCTACACATTGCATTAAAATAAGGAGGAGATATGCAAAATTTCTGAATAAAACACCTGTTGCTTTCCCTGCATGTAATAGATTTTGTCATACACATTAATGGGAAAGTTATGTTTTTGTATCATTTCTAAAATATGTTTTAATGAAAACATTCAGTAGTTCTGTATACATTTTTTTCCTCTGATTATTAATCTCAGTACTTATCCAGTTCCCCTTGCCCACAGAACAATAACAGGCAGGCTAAGCGACGTACCCCTATGTGGCTTAGCACATGCCTACTGCCTAGCCACTCCCCCAGTGGACATAACAGATTGCAGATCGTGGTAACCAGCTGCTTTGAGATGTTATGTCATCGCTGTGCACCCACATGATCTCAGTGTCAACACAACTGTTATGAATGGTTTTATTCATAACAGTTGTGCTTAGTATTGTAATGCAGTGATTGGCCCACAGCCAGAACATTGTACCTGGGACAATCACATGATTGTGTACCATGTAATTAGCTGTAGCTAATCACAGATCACTAGTAATCACAGCTGTTATGAACGAAACCCATTCATGACAGTTCAAAACATCGCTGTTACAGTGACAAACACTGTAACAGCAGTAAAAGTATAAAAATAAGTCTTCACCTTTCTTTGTAAAGAAAATATTTTCTTTCTCAGGCCTGACATTTCTCTTCCATGTGGTGCCATTGCTGACAGCATGAAATGGGAAGGGGTTTTCTTTGTTAAGTAACGCTCTTTTATAATCAACTGTCTGCTGGAAACCTGTTTAATGAATAATTAGAATCACCTTCAGTTGAATTCCTGTTAATTAGGATTTTGTTGTCTGAAATTTGGCTTCATTGGGGTGTATTCATTTTTGCAACATGGTCTTAAATGAATTTGTTAGGAAAAATACTTTTTTGTGTGTGCGCAAATGAATACATTTTTGTTGCAATCAATGGCCCGCATTTGTGGGAGTATTGTGTAGTATAGTGTCCCATAGAAAATGCTGATTCTTCAATTTGTCCTGAAAAAATCAAGGTATAATACACCTGGATGCACAAAGTAGTTGTAATGATGATATGTTACATAGTAGATAAGGTTGAATAAAGACACTAGTCCATCCAGTCCAACCTTTGTAGTTGTATGTGTGTCAGTGTCGATAATCATTTCCCATATCCCTGTATGTTGTGTTGTTTAGGGTGCACGTCCAAGGGTCTTTTAAAAATATCAATACTTCCTGCTGACACCACCAATTGTGGAAGAAAGTACCACATCTTTACCACCCACACACTGAAAACCCCCTGCGCAGCTTAAGGTTAAAGCGCTTCTCCTCAAATCTCATTGTGTGGCCACGTGTCCTCTTACACCCCCTGAGACTGAATATGCTGCAATCACCATTGAGGTATTTGTAAATCGCTATCATGTCCCCTCTCAAGCATCTCTTAGCGAGAATACATTTAGTGCTTGTAGTCGCTCCTCATAATTGAGGTCCTCCAATCACGTTAATTAATTTCATTGCCCTTCTTTGGACTCTCCCTAGCTCCAGCACATTCCTTCTGAAGACTGGTGACCAGAACTGGACGGAATACTCCATATGTGGCCGGACCAGAGTTTTATAAAGTGGCAGGATTATATTTTTATCTCTGGTGTACATCATCTTTTTTAAGCATGCTAATATTCTGCCGGGTTTTGGTAGCTGCAGCTTGACATTGCATGCTATTGCTCAGTCTGTCTTCCACTAGGACCCCCAGATCTTTCTCCATCCTTGATTCCCCCAGAGGTTTACCCCCTAGAGCAGAGATCTGCAAATAGCGGACCTCCAGTTGTTGCAAAACTACAAGTCCCATCATGCCTCTGCCTCTGGGTGTCATGCTTGTGGCTGTCAGAGTCTTGCTATGCCTCATGGGACTTGTAGTTCTTCAACAGCTGGAGGTCCGCTAATTGCATATCCCTGCCCTAGAGAGTAGTTTGCGTTTATGTTTTTAGCCCCCAAGTGCATTACATTACATTTCTCCACAGTACACCCCATTTGCCATGTAGTTGCCTACTACATTATTTTGTGAAGTTATTGCCCTGCTTATTTTTGTGTCTTCTGCAAAAACTGAGATTAGGCTAGTGTGTATGTATCCCATCCTCCTATATCATTTATGAATAAATTAAACAGAATTGGTCCCAAGACTAAACGTTGCGGTACCCCACTTACCACTCCAGACCAGTCTAAGTACATGTTATTTATCGCTACCCTTTGGACACGCCCCTGTAACCAGTTTTCTATCCAAGAATAAACCTTATGGTCCATGCTGCAGACCTCAGCTTGTAGATTAAGCATTTATAGGGAACTGTATCGATGTCTTTGGCAAAATACAGATACATCACATACACAAGCCTCCCCCTATCTAGATAGCAGCTCACTTCCTCATAGAATGTTAATAGATTGGTCTGGCAAGAATGACCCTTCAGAAATCCTGTACACCCATGCTGATTATTACTAATGATACTGTTTTCTTCAGCAAATTATTGGATATAGTCCCTTATCATACCATCCAATAATGTACCTACTATTGATGTTAGGCTGACTGGCCTGTAGTTACTGGTAATATGTTTATGACCTTTTTGGAATATTGGTACAACGTTGGCTTTTCTCTAATCAGCTGGTACAATGCCTGTCAGTATGCTGTCCGCAAAGATTAGGAACAATGGTCTAGCTGTAACCTTACTGAGTTTTTTGAGGACTCTTGTGTGTAAGCCATCTGGTCCTGGTGATTTATTTGTGTTGAGCTTATCTAGTCTTTCCTTGACTCCAGCCTCTGTTAGCCACGATTGTACATCCTGCGATGTGCTACTAACAATACTGTCATGGTAAGTATAGCCCTTTAAGTTGCTTTCTCTGTTTCATCTGTAACCATCCTCCCTTCATCGTCTTTTATGTGGGCAATGTAACTTACCCCCACTATTCATTTTCCACTTATTTCTTCTCTTTGGAGTTCTATCCACACAGATTCCACCTCTCCCTTCATTCCATTCACGATGTCACTCCTCTTTACCACCCTTACATTATTTTTGATCTATATAGACACACCCTTCCCCCTCTTATATCTTCCGTGTCCTTCCGAAACAAGAAATACCCCTTTGCCAGCCAGTTGTGTGAGCTGTCAAACCAAGTTTATGTTATTCTTGCAAAGTCTAAGTGCTTCTTGTCTAATAGTAGTTCCAGTTCCTCCTTTTTTGTTAGCTGAGCACCGGGCATTTGTGTATACTCCTCTCAGTGTTCTATGAGTGCATATTCATTTCTCCTTAAGTTTTCTAATGCTTTGTTTTTGATTTGACCTCTCATTCACTCCGGGGTTAGATGTTTGGGCTATATTGTAACTACTGATCCACTATTACCCTCTGTCCTTTGCTCACTGCTGGCTGTCACTGCCTTTGAACCCTCCCCCCAACACCGAGTTTAAAAGCCCCTACAACTTTGGGTCTACGATCAAAGTTTCAAAATTGTGCTTAGGCATTTAAATTTGTTATATACTTAGGCTCAAAGGGGTTAATCTTCTGAGTATAATGATGCCCAATAAGGGGGAGAACTGGAGGGAGCTGAGTTGAGATTGGAGTTGGTTATTACCAATTCTAAGTTTCCCATTCTCATATACATTCGGTTTAACCCCTTGCCGACCGGCTCACACCGATATACCTCGCCAGAGTGGCACTCCTGCTCAAGCTGACGTACCCATACATCAGCCTGCAAAATCAGGATAGCGAGCGCGCACGTGCCTCCAGCAGCGTGCACCTGCCTGCCGCGTGTCACAGGAGTGTGCCCGCGGGTCCTGTGACTTGATGTCTGCCGTGGCCCGCTATTGCGATGAGGAGAGGCAGAACGGGGAAGTGCCTATGTAAACAAGGCATATCCCTGTTCTGCCTAGTGACATGACAGGGATATACTGCTCCCTGTCATCGGGAGTAGTGATCTGTCATGTCAGTGGTAGCCCATCCCTCTATAGTTAGAACACACTGAGGGAACACAGTTAACCCCTTTATTGCCCCCTAGTGTTTAACCCCTTCCCTGCCAGTGACATTTACACAATAATCAGTGGCTATTTTTAGCTCTGATCGCTGTATAAATGTCAATAGCCCCAAAATAGTGTCAGACGTGTCCAATCTGTCCGCCGCAATGTCGAAGTCCTGATACAAAATCGCATTACTAATAAAAACAAATAATAAAAATGACATAAATCTATCCTCTATTTTGTAGACACTATAACGTTTGCACAAAGCAATCAATATATGCTTATTGCATTTTTTTAAAATCAAAAATATGTAGAAGAATACATATCGGCCTATACTAAGGAAGAAATTAGTTTTTTTATATATTTTTGGGGGATATTTATTAAAGGAAAAAGTAAAAAATATTGCTTTTTTTTCAAAATTGTCAGTCTTTTTTTGTTTATAGTGCAAAAAAATAAAAACCGTAGGGGTGATCAAATACCACCAAAAGACAGCTCTATTTGTGGAAAAAAAAGGACATCAATTTTGTTTAGTTGTAGCGTCGCCAGACCGCGCAGTTTGTCAGTTAAAGTGATGCAGTGCCGTATCACAAAAAATGTTCTGGTCATTAAGGGGGTAAAATCTTCCGGGCTGAAGTGGTTAAATATACTTCTACATATTCAAGAAAGTATGTATCTGGTGACTCCAGAATCCCATGAAAATCTTTATTTTCTACATAAAGGTCAAAATTAAAAACAGTTGACGCGTTTCGGCATACAGCCTTGTTCACAGCATTCATTCATACTTCTACATATATTTTGCAGATTTGCTCAGATCTAAAAAAGCAGGGAACAGATGTGATGTTCTTAGGCTGCTGTGGTATGTACAAATATATGATACAATATAAGAGTATGATTTCTTTTTATATGGGAAATTAGCTGCATTTGTTTTACAGAATCTCTAAGGAAGTCCCTTCATTACTGCAACTGTGGAGCGGATGAGCAGATTTTCTTTAACTCTCTAAAGAGCGCGTTGCATGTCATAAAAAAGGTATGTTTTTATATAAGAAATGTATGCCACGTTAATTATTTTTTATGCATTGAGGGATACAGGGCGGGAGATTTACTAAAACTGATACACACAGAATCTGGTGCAGCTGTGCATAGTAACCAATCAGCTTCTGAGTTTTATTGTCAAAGCTTAAAGTGATTGTAAAGTCTTGTTTTTTAGGTTAAAATAACAAACATGTTATACTTACATGCTCTGTGCAGTTGGTTTTGCACAGATCAGCACTGATCCTCCTCTTCTAGGGTTCCTCTTCGTGCTCCTGGCCCCTCCCTCCTCTTGAGTGCCCCCACAGCAAGCAGCTTGCTATGGGGGCACCCAAAACAAGCCACAGCTCAGTGTGTCCATTCAGACACGAGGCAGCGGCCCAGCCCTTTCTCTCCCTATTGGCAGACTGACTTTTGATTGACAGCAGTGGGAGCCAATAGCACTACTGTTATGTCTCAGCAAATCGGGCAGCCGAGGCACTCATGGACATCACTGGATAGAGATGGGGCCCAGGTAAGTATTAGGGGGTGCTGGGGCGGCTGCTGTACACAGAATGTTTTTTACTTAATGCATAGAATGCATTAAGATAAAAACACTTCTGCCTTTACAATCACTATAATTGAACAAGCTGAAGTTGGGAGGTGATTGGTTCCTATGCACAGCTGAACCAGATTCTGTGTGCACCGGTTTTAGTACACCTCCCCCAGTAAGTTGGACACTGGGCAAACAAAATTTTAAGTCAACCCAGGATAACCCCTCCAACAACTAGCATGCCTCAGCTTTTTGCTAGTGTCCTAAGAGTATGGTGTTTTTTTCTTCTCTGTTAGGAAAACTCTAACTATTTTGCAGGTAGCTATTGTTTCTTCCTTTTTTTCTGCTCGTCAATAGTCTTCTCTTCATCACTTCAAAGCTGATCCCTATAAAAGCAGCTATCTGGAGTGGCCTATCCTCATAGTTACATAGTTAGACTTAAAAAGACACTAGTCTATCTAGTTCAATCAATTAAAAAAAAAAAACACGCAATAGAAAACCTCCATATACATTATCCTATACCCACAGTTGATCCAAAGCAAGGCAACAAAAAAAAAACTCCCACTAAAGCATGGTCCAATTCCGCTCCACTGGGGGGAAAAAAAATTCTTCCTGAACCCCTGGAAGGCAATCCAATATTCCCCTGTATCAATTAGCCCTGGCATTATTACCTATAAGAATTAATGTCCCATTATATTTTATGTATTTAGGAATGCATCCAACTGTTCCTAAAACAATCTACTGAGCTGGCCAGAATAAGTTCTTGAGGGAGTCTATTCCACATTTTTACAGCTTGTACTGTAAAGAAGTCTTTCTGTATTTAAAGATTACAATTTATTTTCCTCCAGGAGTAAAGACTGCCCCTTCAGCTCAACTCAGCTTGGCTTTTGAAGATCATGATCAGAACCTGCTGGACTGGAAGTTATGGGGCTAGCCTGGGCACTGGAATCTGCATGAGGCACTATTAAGTTAGCTATAGAGCTATTTTCTGGTCCAGAACTATTGGCATTGCCTCAGCACTTGCACTGGCTCTGAAGGTTCACTCCTTGAACAGGACAACTGGGCTGAGCACTGGGATCTATCTCACCAATAGGCACAATTAAAATTCTTACTATCTGCTGGTTTCTACCATGGAAGGGTTAAATCTGAGGGACTGAGCGCTGATGTCATCCGCCGGGTGGAAAGTGACACACACTCTGTGCTCTCTTTTCTGCCTTTGAGCATTAAGCATCTCCCAACTGTTGCTCCTGCTTTGCAGAGAGCCATGTGGAACTCCAGTCTCTAATCCTACTTCCTGTGCTTTTCTCTAGTCTTATCTGGACCACAGCATCTGGCCTTGAGTGCCATCAACGTGCAAATCTAAGCTCTGCCTCTTTAGTTTCAAAGTCTGTTGGCCTCTTTTACCCTAGTTAGAGCATTGTGAGGGGTGCCACATACATAACTCTCCCTATCCGTACACCAGTTACACCATGATAGCTTGGTTCCTTTGGCACTTCAGAGGACTCCCTTCAAGCCTATCCTGTATTTTCCCATTTTCAACCTTTCTCACTCAATGTTTTTGCTCATTGCTATCACCTCTGTGAGGCGGGTCTCTGAGATAGTGGCCTTATCCTGTAAGGAGCCTTTAAAGAACACATTTTTTTCTTCCTAAAATGGTTTCCTTCTTCTGCCTGAACTGGGACATTGTTCTACCCTCTTTTTCTCCTGTTCTGTACCATTGCGAAGAAATTTTATTTTTTTTTACCACTAACCTAAATATAGTATGTGCTCTGAGAGACCATATGGGCCTTCCTGGATGTGGATGTACAGGTCTCATCTGATGCCAATTTTACACGTAAGGTGCTTCAGGTTGCTCTATCGAGCCCTCCCTTGACATAAAATAGTAAAAATAATGCTACGCTCAAACACAATAATAAATAAAATCAACAAAAACTATGTCACAAAACATAAATATATCAAGTGAAGAATCCTAGTGAATAAATGGTTACTGCTCCTTTAATGCTGCGTACACACAATCGGAATTTTGGGCGGAAAAAGCTCTGATGTTTTTCCCGACAGAATTCCGATGGGATTTCGCTCAAGCTATCTTGCATACACACGGTTACACCAAATTCCGACTGTCAAGAACGCGGTGACGTACAACACGTACGTCGGGACTAGAAAAAGGAAGTTCAATAGCCAGTAGCCAATAGCTTCTGTCTCATAGTTGAATGTGAGCATGCGTGAGTTTTTGCACGTCGGAATTGCATACACACGATCAGAATTTCCGAATTGAGAACCTGCTCTCAATTTGCAACCCTGCCTCCCACTAACTACAGCCATTAATTCATTTTACTTATGTAAAGTCTATATAAATCTACTAGTCCATTTAACACTACCTCCTCCACTAACTGACGATAATGGCCCTGAAATATTTTTCATTAAATCGTTTCTTACTGTTTTTCTGCCTTTTATTCTAACATCTTCCATGAACTCCCAAACCTCTCCTCATACCCTTCACTTCTGTTTGTGTAAAATGAGCAGTGCATGTTAGTTTCAGTCATGTGCACTGCTCTATACACACTACAAATCCCATAGTATATAGTAATCTCAGAAGATCAAGAGAGGGTGGCAACACTCCTACATATAGAGGGCCATGGACAAGGAACAAAGCCAGCCTCTAACAGGAAGTCAGATCACAGCAGCTTTTCTACAGTGCCCTGAAAATGTATTCATACCTCTTGAAATTTTACACATCATGTCATGTTGCAACCAAAAATGTAAATTAATTGTATGTGATAGACCAGCACATAATTGTGAAATGATAAATGTTTTTTCAATTTTTTTTTTTTTTTTTTTACAAATATCTGAAAAGAGTGGCATGTATTTGTATTCAGCCCCCTTACTCTGATACCCCCTAACTAATATCTAGTGGAACCAATTGCCTTCAGAAGTCATCTAATTAGTAAATAGAGTCCACCTGTGTGTAATTTTAATCTCAGTATAAATACAGCTGTTCTGAAGTGGAAGGAAAATCATAAATGGTTTTTAAAAATGTTTACAAATAAATATGTGAAAGCATTTGTGTTCAGCCCCCCTGAGTCTTTTTGGGGATGTCTCTCCCAGCTTTGCACATCTACAGAGTGGCATTTTTGCCCATTCTTTGCAAAATAGCTCAAGCTCTGTCAGATTGGATGGATATCGTCTGTAAACAGCAATTTTCAAGTCTTGCCACAAACTCTCATTTGGATTTAGGTCAGGACTGGGCCATTCTAACACATGAATAATTATGCTTTGATCTAAACCATTTCATTGTAGCTCTGGCTGTATGTTTGGGGTCGTTGTCCTGCTGGAAGAAAACCCTCTGCCCCACTCTCAAGTCTTTTGCAGAAGCTAACAGGTTTTCTTCTAAGATTGCCCTGTATTTGGCTCCATCCATCTTCCCATCAACTCTGACCAGCTTCCCTGTCCCTGCTGAAGAAAAGAATCCTCACAATATGATGTTGCCACCACCATGTTTCAAGGTGGGAATGTTGTGTTCAGGGTTATGTGCAGTGTTAGTTTTTCACCACACATAGCATTTTGCTTTTTGGCCAAAAAGCTAAATGTTGGTCTCATCTGACCAGAGCCCCTTCTTCCACATGTTTACTGTGTCCCTTGACTTCTTACAAACTGCAAACGGAACTTCTTATGGCTTTCTTTCAACAATGACTTTCTTCTTGCCACTCTTCCATAAAGGCCAGATTTGTGGTGTGCATGACTAATAGTTGTCCTGTGGACAGATTCCCCAACCTGAGCTGTGGATCTCTGCAGCTCCTTCAGAGTTATCATGAGCCTCTTGGCTGCTTCTCTGATTAATGCTCTTCTTATCTGGCTTGTGAGTTTAGATGGATGGCCATGTCTTGGTAGGTTTGCAGTTGTGCCATACTCTTTCGATTTTCGGATGATGAATTGAACAGTGCTCCTTGAGATGTGCATGCGCCGTAGACAGCGGTGCCTGCATTTTTGCAAATATCTCCTAAACCGTGTACGGTTAATCTAGGCTTACCTGTAGGACAAAGTGGTCTGTAAGGGTTTACAACCACTTTAAGAGGTGTAAAAATGCTCTAACTCTGATAAAATCTTAAAAATGCAGAAAAACTAGGCTATTCTGTGTTTATCAGCGTTTTTGAGCCATAAGCTTTTGTAGGAGTATAGTTTTGCTAAAAAAAAATACTAAAAAACGCTGAAAAACACTACAGCAAAAACGCTGAACAACTCATTCTACAGGCATTTTTATAACTTCCAGTGTGCATGAGGCCTAAGGGGTGCTGCCAGTTCAGTTAAAATGAATGGACTACCTTAATAAAGGGCTTCTTAACATATGGTAATGCATTTTCTTAACACAAAATATAAATGGGCTCCTAATGTTTTCCTTTGTTGCAGGACCATGGACCAAATTCAGAGGGACTTGAATCACCCGACGTATAGGACCTTAAGAAGGCACTATGTGTACGACTAAAGATTTTTTATTTTATTTTTTATTTTATTGTTCTTTATTTTTGCTCTGAAAAACATAATTTATATACATTTAATAATTTACAGGCTAAATAACTGATGCTAGGAATATTAATCTCTAAAGATATGATTTACAAGACAACCTGCCATATACCATACATAAATATTACTGTCAATTATGTCATGCAGAAGAGAGCAAAATTCTCAACTCTTATTTATGGCTGGAAAGCAATTACAGCTTATAGTCAGACTTGTGAGCCTTGCTGCAGGTACATGTTATCTTTTCTGTTGCACAGCTAAAAATACCCCCACCGGTGTTTATACAATGGACTTCAAATGCCTTTAATCATTTCCACATTTTGCCGAATATATATATATTTTTTTTTCAAAACTACACAATAATTTTGTTTTAAATTTGGATAGAGTGGTGAAGGATCAAAACCTGTCAGGCTTTCATTGTTGACTTCCGATTTCCATGATGAAAATATTTTTCTTCACTTCCTGTTTTAAAAATTGTAAATTAGTGGATATCTTCCATAATAAGGGGAAACAGCTTTCACTGGAACAAGTATCCCCGATGGAAGAATTCCCCCTATCTCCTGTTCTGAGTACAACTGTAGAATTTTGGGGTTAACTTCACTTTTATCGCAGTACAAATGGTCACAATAATAAATATTGAGGATGGATAACTTCAGAACAGACATAGACAGCAATAACAACCTAATAGATGCTCTAATCATCACCCTATTCCTAACTAGAAAATAATAGGACAGGAGGTTCAATTTAAATTTCAAGTGTTAAAATAAACTTAATGTAACCTGTTATTGCATAACTTGTATTTAATACAATAACACAAGTAAAATTCAACATGGGATTTGTTTTTAAAATTCTTCAGAAAGTTGATGGCCACATATAGTTTATATATATATATATATATATATATATATATATATATATATACATATACAAGAACTGCTGTGCAAATGCATTTTTCCAATGCCAGCTACATCTAGTGGTCAATATGCAGTATTTTTCTGATTGACGTATGACAGGAAAATACCACATTATGGCCACTAGATGGAGCAAATGATCAGAGGACATACACTTATTAGACACATGGTTATTATTTGTGGTGGCTGTGCAAATGTGCAGGCATGTATATGGAGCCTGAGGTGTTCTGTAGTCACTGTATAAAGCTGCAGAAAAAACTCCCAGATAGGTGTTCGCCTCCTCTTGACACTTTATTTGTACATTCATTAAAAGGGGTTGAGGCTTTGCTTGCTTCAGGGATCAAAACCAAATGAAGTACAAACCACATTTGTAAAGAATACAGCTGTGTCCTTCATAAAGGTCCAAGAGGTATTTCTTTTTTGACCACACCTGATCATACACCTGTCTATTCACTTAAGACCTGAAATTCATTAAGAGATTGTGTGTTCTAAAAAGTCATATGCTGCCAATTAGGGGAAAGCATCAATGAGTTACCCCATCCAATAGTTGTATTTCCCAAAAATAATTTGTGTGGGATGCCTAAAGTATTAAGTATAACCAAAGTCAAAACTTTTTTAGTTTTGGTCATAGTGGAAAGGGTTTAGATCACCTGCCAGTTTTTTTCTTTGCTGTCTGTGCCCCCATTAGGGTGATTCCCTTTCTATCTGTCCTGTTTTGTTAACCATTATCTCCCAAAAAGTGAAAGAAAATCCCAAAGTTTGAGTTATCACCAAAACAGCAATAGAGGGGGAATCTTCCAGTGGCCCCATAATCTCTGATTGCCTGAGGGCCCCATAATCTCCTGGGGACCCAGTGGATTAAACCACACACACACTGGTATCTGGCACACGCGGAAGTGTCAAATTCATTAGGGTCTTCAGCCGGCAGTTTCTGTTTGCTAGTTCATAGATGCTAAGGAAGTTTTCTGTGATTTCTTTGCTAAGGGCACATTACTGGAAAATCAGTAATATCATCGATCACTGTATTAGCGCCAAAGTCAATTTAACATACAAAATCATTGGAGAAGCATTGCACCATCATTTGGCTTTGTAATGTCCACAACAGTTGATGCATAAGAGAAATTCAGGTGGAGAAGAGTCTTTAGTGTTTTTAAGCTAAATTACCAATTTTGGCCAGAGTTATACCTAGTACACACAGGCCGATTTTCTAGAGACGCCGGCCGTTTCAATAAAAACATTTGGCCTGTGTGTATGTCAGTTGGTCCAATAGAAGCCAGCCTTTGGATGATCAGGTTCTCCAGCAGCTGACCAATTCCCAATCAGTGCTCTTAGCGAATGGCTAAGAGCAATGACCGGAGTGTTCTTGGGGGGGGTATCCCCCTGTCAGAACACAACGGCTTAGCGGGGGAGATCGCTTGTTAGTACAACGTCTCCAACTGAGCTGTAATTTTTTTCCCCGGATTGAACGAAATAAAGATCTTAGTGTGTGCCTGGCTTTAGTCCTTAAAGAGGGAGTCCACCCGAAAAAAAAATATTAAAAGCCAGCAGCTATAAATACTACAGCTGCTGACTTTTAATAAATGGACACTTACCTTTCCTGGGGTCCAGCGATGTCGGCAGCCGAGGCCCATTGATCTCTCGGCTGCTGCCGCCGCCATTCTCAGTGAGGGAATCAGGAAATGAAGCGTTGCGGCTTCACTTCCCGGTTCCCTACTGCGCATTTGCGTGAGTCACGCAGCGCACTAGGAATGGTCGCTCTGGGACCGGTGTGTGTCCCAGCATACAGTGCGGTGGGACAGGAAGAGCCATAGACTCCCGTGGGAGTCTATGCCCAGAAGTGGGTGCAAATACCTGTCTTAGACAGGTATCTGCACCCCCTCCCCCCTTAAAGGTGCCAAATGTGACACTGGAGGGGGGGGGGGGGTTCCGATGAGCGGAAGTTCCACTTTAGGGTGGAACTCCGCTTTAACCCCTTCAGCCCCGGAAGGTTTTACCCCCTTCCTGACCAGAGCACTTTTTACAATTTGGCACTGCGTTGCTTTAACTGATAATTGCATAGTCATGCAATGCTGTACCCAAACAAAATTTGCGTATTTTTTTTCCCCACAAATTTCCACAAGCTTTCTTTTTATGGTATTTGATTGCGTCTGCAATTTTTATTTTTTGCGATATTAACGAAAATTTGTTGCAAAAAAAATCCAATAAACTAAATTTTAGTCATACATTTAAGCCAAAATGTATTCAGCCACATGTCTTCGGTAAAAAAATGTCAATAAGCGCATATTTATTGGTTTGCGCAAAAGTTATAGCGTCTACAAACTAGGGTACATTTTCTGGAATTTACACAGCTTTTAGTTTATGACTGCCTATCTCATTTCTTGAGGTGCTAATATGGCAGGGCAGTACAACCCTGCCCCCCCCCAAATGACCCCATTTTGGAAAGTAGACACCCTAAGGAAATTGCTGAGAGGCATTTTGAGCCCATTGAATATTTAATTGAATAATGACAAAGAAAAATAAATTTACAAATAGTTGTCACTAAATGATATATTGCTCACACATGCCATGGTTATATGTGGAATTGCACCCCAAAATAAAATTTTCTGCTTCTCCTGAGTACGGGGATACCACATGTGTGAGGCTTTTTGGCAGCCTAGCCGCGTACGGGGCCCCAAAATCCAAGCACTGCCTTCAGGATTTCTAAGGGCGTACATTTTTGATTTCACTCCCAACTACCTGTCACAGTTTTGAAGGCCATAAAATGGCAAGATAGCACAAAATCCCCTCAAATGACTCCATTTTGGAAAGTAGACACCCCAAGCTATTTGCTGAGAGGCATGGTGAGTAGCATGGGCAGCTGGCCGAATCACCGGCTGCATTTTCAGGTTCCCTGTTGGAACAGGAGAGCCAGAGAAAAACATGGAAGATGGTGGGTGGGGGGGTAGACATTCCCTCCCACTGCTTGTAAAAGCAGTCTAGAGGCTAGGATTGCTTTGTACATGAAAACCGACCGCTGGCTGAAAATAACGATACCAAGATGATACCTAAAACTGCAGGCATCATTCTGGTATAACCTCTCAAAGTCCAGCAACATACCAGTACGTTGCTGGTCCTTGTTGGGCATATATTGTAATCTTTTTTTTCATTTCAACGAAAAAAAAAAAGAGATTGATTGGTGGGTATGCCCACCAATGCAGCATTTATATATGCCGAAGCATGGGGGCATCCCCCCAAAAGGTAGGAGCAAATCTCTCCTCCACCCCTGCTGCCCCCATGCTTCGGCAAATATGCTCTTTTTTTTAACTGTGGTGGTGAAATCATCTCCTATCGTGGGAGCAAACACTGTTGCTGTCAAGATAAATAAATCCACGCTGCAACTGAATGGCGTACCTGCTAAGCAAATGATGGTTAACAATAAAATAAAGTAACATTACAGTATAACAGTAAGACTTACCATACCTGCAAAGCAAATACAAAAAAAAATTCTAAAAAATAACAAATTTTTTAACGCAATCTGTGCCTAAAATATATATATGCCGAAGCATGGGGGCATCCTCCCGCAAAAGGTAGGAGCAAATTGCGTCTCCACCCCTGCTGACCCCATGCTTCGGCATATATGCTCTTTTCTTTAACTGTGGTAGTGAAATCACCTCCGACAGTGCTGGAGTAACGGCTTTATGTATCATGGGAGCAAACACTGTTGCAGTCAAGATAAATAAATCCGCTCTGCAGCTGAATGGCGTACCTGAAAACAAAAAAACTGGTTAACAATAAACCACAGTAAACAGTAAAGTATAAAAAAATTGCATACCTGAAAAGCAAACATGTTAAAACATAATAACAATAAAACATTGCAGAATAGAATACAGTAAAAAAGAGCAGAACAATAGAGAGAGAATAGAGAGAGAGAGAACAATAAAACGACAACTATTTTTTATTTTTTTATTTTATGTATTTTTTTGTAACTGTAACGGTCGTAACAGTTGTAACCGTTCCAGTGGTTTGGGTCTCTAAAAATGCAATGGCATCTTGGGAGACCCTGTGAAAGTGTGCCTAGTCTGTGCAATGCTGTACCCTACTCTAAAACTCAACAAGTGTATGGTAGCGTTCAAAACATTCACCAATGCAAATACCAGGATTGTCAGGACAGGAGGGGCAAAAATAGCGGGTGTCATGCCTCAATCCGCGCTTGCTGCAGACATGACATCTTCTTTGGGGGGTTCGTTGGGTAGGGGTACTCGGGAGGACATAAGGAAAATGCCTCTCATGTAGCCAAGCCGGCTTACTGCATTTGGTTGGGGAAGGTGAGGTGGAGCATCGTCTGGAAACAGAAGGGCTCTGACAATCTCTTCCTGGAATTTAAGGAAGGATCCAGTCCCTCCTGAAGCTCTGTATAGCACATGAGCATTCAGCAAAGCCAATTGAAATAAATAAACAGATTCTTTTGTACCAGCGTCTGGCCTTACGGCAACGAGATACGGTGCCAACAACTGGTCGTTGAGGTCCACTCCTCCCATATTTTGGTTATATTCGTGGACACAGAGGGGTTCCTCCACAACACCAGTCGCCGTAGTAATTTGGACCTTTGTGTACTGAATGAAGGGAGGTAAGAACGAAAACATTCATATTATCCCTCCACTTCATAGCAAGCAAGTTTTTACACTTGAAGCAGGCTCTCTCCTCCAGCTTAAAACGGGAATCTACAAGCCGCTGGGGAAAGCCATGGCGATTAGATCGCACGATGCCACATGCTCCAATCTGATGATCAAACAAGTGACTAAAAAGTGGTACGCTTCTGTAATAATTGTCCACGTACAAGTGGTACCCCTTTCCGAATAAGGGTGACACCAAGTCCCACACAATCTTGCCAGCTCTTCCTATGTAGTCAGGGCAGTTTGTCAGCTCTACGTGACTATCTTTGCCCTCGTAAACCATAAAACTACATGTATAGCCT
The DNA here is from genome assembly GCF_037356315.1 of Lithobates pipiens. Classification (NCBI taxonomy): domain Eukaryota; kingdom Metazoa; phylum Chordata; class Amphibia; order Anura; family Ranidae; genus Lithobates; species Lithobates pipiens. The sequence continues at coordinate 493,275,687 of NW_027507764.1, forward strand.
GTGGCCCTGTCACAGAGCTTATACATCTTGACCCCATATCTGGCACGCTTGCTGGGAAGGTTCTGTTTGAATGACAAGCGGCCAGAAAACGTAATCAGGGACTCATCAACACAGACAACTTGATGGGGAGTAAACAAGTCTGCAAAACATTGTTTGATGTGGTTTATGAGGGGCCGAATTTTGAAGAGCCGATCATATCCAGGGTCTCCATGAGGATGTCAGAGTTCATCACTGAAATGCATGAACCGCAAGATCTGCTTGTATCGTGCCCTGGTCATGGAAGAAGAGAACAAGAGCATATGACCGCAACTCACTCTTTTTGGTTATGCCCATGTTGAGGGAAAGACCCAGAAAGAGCTTAAATTAGGAAACCGTAATTGGTTTCCAATCTCTGGCAAGGGAGGGCTGGGGAATAGTGGCGATGTGTTGACCAGCCTACAAATTGCTTTGGTCCACAATAGAGCTATAGAGATCTTCTATGAAAAACAGCAAATAAAAATCAAGTGGCGTAAAATCAACTGTTTCCACCTGAATGCCAGGATGGCCAGTGAATGGAGGAAGTACGGGTGCTGCAGAAATGGTGGGTTCCCAATTAGGATTGGCGAATGCATCAGGAAGGGCACTATGGGCCTGTGTTCGTCTTCCTGGTGGCAGCGGGACACTTTTTGTGCTTGCCACCTCACCAGCTTGAACTGCACTTATGGGACTTGCCATGTCACCACATCACCACGTCACCACGTGATACTGCAATGCTGGTTTGACTATGACCAGGGTGTACTAGGCTGCTGGTGCTTGCCAGTTCACCAGAAGGATGAGCGGCACTAGTACTGCTCTGCTCCATATGAGGGACATGCGGTTCTTGCACCTCAATGACAGAAGAAGAAGATTGGGGTCTGGTATGCCTGACCTTGGCAGGGACCACAACTCCGTTGTCAGAGCTATCTGTCATGCAGCTGCTGTCATCTACAGAATCATATTCTGAGCCTGAATCTGACATATGAGTGACTTCCTCTTCACTATCTGTCATGCTCAGAAACGTGTAGGCCTCTTCACTAGTGTACCTTCAACTTGCCATTTTGGGCTCCAAATTTAGTGGTACACTAGTGAGACTCACAGGTAAAAAAGCTCCAGACTGTTAGCGACTGTATGAAAATACTACCATAAAAACTGTTAGCGATCGCAGGGATCAGGCCGGACTCTGCGAACGCTGCATTTATGTGTGTTTAATGTTTTGTAAGTGACAGGGATTGATCGATACTGCACTTGGGTGGGCTGAGCGGAGGGGCAAATCGCAGGTGCTAGCAGATATCTGGGCTGATCCTGCTAACACTGCATTTTTGGGAACCCTAAACTGCTGGGGACGCTAGTATAGATTTGATCAGATCAGATATCGATCTGTTCAGATACTATACCAATAAGGGAGGTGTATGCTGCGTGCGTGGGTGTTAGTAGTACTGGCACTAAACTGACGCTGCCTGGGGCGACGCAGACGCTAAAACCTAACTTATATCACCAGCCGGGTGATCAGGGGGTTAAACCTTTATTAGGTAATAAACGACGGGTGCCCTGACATATAAAAAACTAACTAACCAGTGTCACACATAACAGTTATACGATGATCACTGGTGAAAGGGTTAACTAGGGGGCAATCAGAAGGTTAAAACCTTTATTAGGTAGTATATGGGGATACCTGATGCTATAAAAAGCTGACGGCGAACCAAAATACTTACCTGCCTAACTAGCGTCACCTGTGACACTAATACAGCGATCAGAAAAACGATCGCTTATTGACACTGGCGATGGGGGGTGATCACGGGGTTAAACCTTTATTAGGGGGGTTAGGGGGGTACCCTAGACCTAAAGGGGCCTAACACTAACTGCCCTACCACTTATAACAGTCACAATGCAGTAATCAGTAAAGAAAAAAAAAAAACTGCTATTGGTGTCACTGTGAGAGGGGGTGCAGGGGGGGGGGGTGATCAGGGGGCTATCGGGGGGTAACTGGGGGCTGAAAAGTGTGCCTGCATGTTCTACTGTAAGTGTAGTGTTGGTGCAACTCACATTGATGTCTTCTCTCTTCGGGAGCCGGAACGAAAAGGCTCCATGAGAAGAGATTACATCACTTTCTCTGCTGCGTTACTTTGCCTGCCCGTGCCATTCTGCCGACGTATATCGTCGTGAGGCGGTCGGTAAACCAAACCACAGTGGTATCACTGTTGCTCCTAATAGCTGATGCCTTAAGTTGCTTTCACATTGGAGCGTCGGCGGCGTCGGCAGCTACTTTTTAGCCCCCGATAGCAGCGGAAAAAGGGTTGAAATTACCCTCAAATCGCAGCAAAGCGCCGCTGCATCAGCGCTTTTCCGGGCGGTTCGGCGGCACTGCCCATTAAATTCAATGGGCAGGAGCGGTTTAGGAGCAATGTATACACTGCACCTTCACCTCTTCACAGATGCTGCTTGCAGGAGTTATTTTAACTTCCTGCCAGCATCGCATTGCCTCAGTGTGAAAGCACTCAGGCTTTCACACTGAGACTGCAGGGGAGCCGTTTTTCAGGCGCTTTACAGGTGCTATTTTTAGCCCAAAAGTGCCTGAAAAACACCTCAGTGTGAAAGGGGTCTTAAAGGAGACTAGTCTATCTAACTCTGTAAAAGAAGAAATCGCTATACATACCTTTTCTGAAGCCAATCAGGTCCAGTGGTAGATGGTGTGTGCAGGAGAGAACCGACAACGGCTGTGAAATGCCTGGGAAGTGACGTCACCAATAGACTTAACATGGGGCTTCCGCTGTCGGCTACCTCTACTGCACATGCCTATGCACTGAAGCAGTGGCTAACAGCTCAGCATGGGACCAGACCGGATCGGTTTCAGAAAAGATATGCATGTAGCGGTGACCCAGTGGGATCGCTGTGTGTAGTAGTTCCACACGTCACCCTGCTTGGTAAGGCATTCACTTCAGACACACTTTGCCAGTCAATGAACAGTCCTTTAGCTTGTCTTTTTGTTATTTTATTTAGGGGATTAAACTTGGATGGGAAAAAGGGACAAGGGATGCCCAAATAATGAATCTTGCTTGTTTGAACAGAAATAGTTGAATCTATATTGACAGTCTCTAGAGCTCCACACTCCTCCAGCACACTACTTGAGATCACTTTGCTTTCTCTACTGTACAATCCTAGATTGCTATCACCGTTAGCTACATGGTTGGGCCTCACTCTGAATAAGTCCCAACAGTTCAATAACAGCCATTTGCTGGCAGGGGTCTGCAGTCCCCTTTGGTGTAGCAACCAAATAGCGATGGAAAAGGACATTTGTGCTAACTGAGACTTGGTGGACTACTGATCCCAGGAAGTCTGGTGCAGATCCTACCAACCCTCTTGGCTGCAGCAACTTGACTTCAACGACACCCCAGTCTCTCCCTCTGGCTTCACATCCAATCCTGGCATGTCCCTCCCAGAGCTTCTCACTGTGCTTCTCACTCACCGACCACGGAATGGATCCCTCCTGAATGACTTGCCCTGCAGTGATCCCCACTGTCCTCCTCCTGATCCCGTTCAGGACACCTCTCAATGACCATGTAGAGCAGTGATTCTCAACCAGGGTTCCTCCAGAGGTTGCTAGGGGTTCCTTCAGCATTGGGCATTCTCTGCCTCTCAGATAAGATCCCACTGACACCATTGATCTTTTTAGCTATCTGTAAGGAGCTAATTCTTCCCAATGACCACAAGTTTAAGGACCATTCCTCTCACTGACCATCACACTAATGTATCATGAGTTGCAGAGTTCTAATTTTTAGCAGGGGTTCATTGAGCCCGGAGAACTATTCAAGGGTTCCTTTGTGTTGAAAAGGTTGAGAAAGGCTGATGTAGAGAGAGGCTCCCCCCCAGCTCCTGAGCTCCAGACCCAAGGTAATCCCCCCAGAAAGGGGTTTCCCTCAAGTACCACGACAGTCTAACACTCCATCACTCAGTTCTTCCACCCGATAACTCCTCCCACAACAGGCTGACCATGAGCATATATAGGAGGCCTGCCCCCTGTCAATCCTAGTTGGGGATTGGTCAAAGCTCAAAGATACACTCCATGACCCTCCCATCCTCTGCCCTGGCTCTTTTGCAGAACCCTCTAGAAACAGAGGAGGCGCCAGAGAGATGAAGTACATGTCAGTCACCTGCTGCTACACTAAACCGCTCCCCAGACCCCAGATCAAAAACAAACAGGCCTAGCTCACAGCTAGGCCTGCCTAAATTTACCTGCACTGGCTGTAACAAAAACACACTACTCTAGCAACCTACCTACCTAAGGTAGAGGGTGCTACACTTATAACAATTTTTGCTTTACAGGGCTAGATAGATTCGTTTTAGAATGTGGCTGCAAGTAGGTTTGGTTGAACTTCTACTTTAAGGGATCTGCGAGTATTTCACAGACAAAAGATCATCACACAATCCAGCCAAATACATCCGGATCTGGAGATTGTCCGGTCATATCTACGGGTACATTTGGTATCTACTACAATGTTAATAATAAAGTATTATTTAGAATTTGATGACAATGACTGCAGAAGTGCAGAAGTCTGTTGGAATTTTGGAAATAAATAACTGTAATGATGAAATTAGCTCTGCAAACCTATTATGTGTATAAATGAAATTCTTCTGGGATCTCACAATATCTCCTCTCTGTACTCAGCATGATGCTAATGCTTGTAATTCCGAATCCTGCAGCTCCAAAAGATAAAAGTATTACAGAGCGTTCTACAAACATAGAGCTTGTAAATAACCGTTAAAGAAAAAAGTGCAGAGGAAGTCCGATCCTAATTGTGTTGTATTGCCCAGGGAGCATCACTATTTAGGTGTGTATTTTGTCTTTGTCCTTTGTTTTGTTCATAATATGCCCCCAGGCAAATATTTGTGATTTGTATATATCCTGACACGACCGTCTCCTGGGAGGCAGCGCAAATGTGCCCAGATTTACAATTAGTTGTCCAGAAGGATACACCTTATGTTGTTTCCATCTTCCTCAGTAGATCCCCATCTTTGCTCGATAAATAATTTGGTTATCATCACAAAATTACCACGTTAATGTTTGCCTGTCCATATGGTTACTAGTATGGCAAATGTGTGCTAACAAAACATCTAAAATGAGACATAAATAACAAAAAAATAACCGTTCAACCCTCTGTGGGATACAGTCTACTACAGAGCTTGGTGTATTGCTCAGATTATTCTCAGAGCCATTTGTGTTTCTTTGTATATTTGCCATATGTTTCTTATGTGCTGTGCATTAGGAAAATTGGAGGCAGGCTGTGCATTAGAGTTTATTTGTTGGAGAAAAGGAAATGATCACACCTACATTAAACTCATCACATTATACTTTTATGAAAAAGCAAAGCAGTTTACGAGCATGCATTTCTATCCTGCTCTGTCTTTCTGCCTATTGAGAGTATGCCTGCCTACCTAAATGCCTATTTTGATGGTCTATCTATCTGTCCCTCCATCTATCTATCTTTTTGTCTGTTTGCCTGTCTAACCACTTCTTACACATCTATGGCTCCAATGACTTTATAGGCAAGATCAATACTAACAAAAACAAAATGGGAGATCATATTGATTTTAGTTGTGAAGGTTCATTTTCCAGGTTTCTAGAGACACAGGTAGCAGATGAACTGTCTTGCTCAAACCTTAATAAAGCAATGGGTCCTGATGGATTGATCCCAGAGATCTGGGAGAACTTAGAGGTATAGCTGGACCATTAACCAATCTTTTTAATCAATCTCTTCTAATGGGAAAAGTTCCCAATGACTGTCAGACAGCTAATGTACTTATACATAAAAAGGTAGTAAGGAAGAAAAGGGCAGATATAGGCCAGTGAGTGTAACATCTTTAATATCAAAATGACGGGAAATGCATCTAAAAATTATGGATTGATGATCATATAAAAACCCAAAAGTTGCTGGACCCAAAGTGGCATGCTTTACAGAGTACAGATCATGTTAGATTAATCTGAATTTGTTTTTTTTCGACTAGAGTGGTGCTGTAGACATAGTCCCTCTTGATTTCAGCAAATCATTTGATACACTTGTATTAACAACAGGAATGCTGCATGCCGAGTTTCTTGGTGTGCGGCATTCCTGTTGCTGATATAAGGAATTGCTTCAGTGGAGACAAGCTGAGCCAAAGCCAAGCCAGCACCTGAGATGTGATTAGGGAACGTGGAGCCTGATCTTGCCTGGAGCTCATGTGAAATATGTGACAAAGCATTTGATACAATTCTACATAATGATCTCATAAAAGTGGTACAGGCTAGGACTTAACCCTTGGGTGGTTCAATGGATATGCAGTTTGCTAAAGGCTAGATATCTTAGTATGATTGTAAATGGGGTTCATTCAGTGCAGAGACCAGTCATTAGCAATGTACCTCAAGGCTCTGTACCAAGTCTTGTTCTAGTTAATTTGTAAGTGGTATAAATAAGTTTGGTGGTCTCAGCTGAGCTGAAAGCATCTGTCTTGAGGGGTGGAATGTGACCTGGCCGATCCAAGCCCAAGTGGGGAGCTTTCCAAGAAGAATGGGGGATCCCTATGCTTTCCCTACTCATTTGGAACATTTCCCTGCTGCTAATACTATCCCTGATAGACGGATGACCTGTCCTTGTCTGTTCACATGCTGAATGCATGCCAAACCCAGGAGCCAGGGACTTGCCTGACCCAACATGGCCACCAGAGTCACATGGGCTGTCAGCATTCAATCGGATCACTGCCCCAGTGACCCAGGAAACCATAGACAAACCATGTTCCTCCTGACTTCCTCTTCTTCTGCACTGCTGCTGAAAATAGACTATACCTGCTTACACAAAGGGTTTGCTGTCCTGAGGGGGTCAGATGGCACTTACCATGTACAATCACCTTTTAATAGATGGCCCTTTCTCACAAACTAGACAGACATGGTATTTTTTTATGCAGTTGTATGAGCCCCAGGTGTTGGTAGCCTATGGCACAAAAAAGGCGAAAATTGTCTATACTGTGTGACAATTTTCTTATGCGTATTTATATCTTATGGACATGTATGTGGATAGTACTTTTGTCTAGAATACAGAATCCTTTTCTGTCTACACAGCAGCATGATCTCCTTTTCCTGTCTTGTGCAAAATGCTTTTTTTATTTGTTACAGTATACTTTTATGACTTAGAATATGCATTGAAAACATAATAGAATTTAACTATGATTCATATCATTTTTATGGGATAATTTGTATTTCTGCCAACAGTGTGCACATTGTTAGCATAGACATATATCACATGCTCAAGGGGACACATAGTTAAAATTCACCTAAATTGTAGTCTTAATGTTTTCATTTAAATAAACTTTAAAGAAGTGAATAATAATTGTATATTTGGTATCTAGTTTATGTAGATTATGACCAGATTTACATCTCTGGAACCTGTAGGCTAGGGGGATCATTATATTTAAAGCTAAACTCTAAAAAGATGCAAAAAGCTCAAATTAACACAGCTCTGTAATCATTAAAGCGGGAGTCCGCCGGGACTCCACGTTTTTTTTTTTTAAAAGCCAGCAGCTACAAATACTGCAGCTGCTGACTTTTAAAATAGTGACATTTACCTGTCCAGCGCGCCCGCGATGTCGGCACCCGAAGCCGATCTGTAGATCGTTTCTCGGGTGCTGCCGCCGCCATCTTGGGTATGGGAATCAGGAAATGGAGCCTTTCGGCTTCATTTCCCGGTTCCCTACTGCGCATGCGCGAGCCGCGCTGCGCAATAAGGACGGTCCCCGCTGCCTCTGGGATCTGTGTGTTTTCCCAGCAGGCAGCGGGGCACTTGCGGAAAGGGGCGGGCACTTGCGGAAAGGGGCGTAATCTACGCCCCTTTCCGCAGAGAGCTATCCCGGAAGTGGGTGCATTTACCTGGATTATCCAGGTAACTGCACCCCCCTCCCCCCTGAAAGGTGCCAATTGTGGCGCCGGAGGGGGGGGAGGATTCCGATGAGCGGAAGGTCCATTTTAGGGTGGACCTCCGCTTTAATATGTCATTAAAGTGGTTGTAAACCCTTACAAACCACTTTGACCTACAGGTAAGCCTAGATTAAGGCTTACCTGTAGGTCCAAGAAATATCTCCTAAACCTATACGGTTTAGGAGATATTTACAAAAAGACAGCCACCGCTGTCTATGGCGCATGCGCCGTAGACAGCGGTGCGCAGGCGCACTGGGCAGGCCGCAGATCGCTTGTGCATAGTATCGCTATGCATACTAGCTCATTATGTCTTTGCCTTGCAGGTTGCTTTTTTGTTCCCATGGGTTTACAACCACTTTAAATGTATTTTACATACAAGTAGTGCAAGTACCTTAATGTGGCCTGGTATCAGCCTCCTGCAGTCCCGTATAGCAGAGCTGGTGTGTGAGAGGAAGAAGCAGCACAAGGAGCCAATTGATTATTGTGCTGATAAGAAGCATGCTGATAGAAGGAAAAAGCAGAGTTGCTGGGAGATAAATTCATCACTGTGCAACTTTTTCTATTACTGTTTAGTGCAGCTTTTCTCATCTTTTTTTTTTTTTTGTGAATCCCTTGAAATATGCCTCATACATTCGTGGTCAGTTAGAAGAAGGCCGTCCTTACAGTAGTAGTCCAAATGCTATCTTTACAGACTAAGGCCGCGTACACACGGGCGGACTGTTCGCCCAACCTTGTCCGCTGAACAGTGTTTGGGCGGACAGTCCGCTCGTGTGTGGGCTTTCAGCGGACAGTTTCAGCGGACAGTTGGACGGACAAAGTCTTTCGGAAATTCCGAAAAACTGTCCGCTGAAACTGTGTTTGAGCGAACAGTCCGCCCGTGTGTGGGCTTGTCCGCTGTACTTTCGAAATGAGCGGACTGTTCCCGCTCGGAAAGTCCGCCCATTTCGAGCGCGTGTACAGGTAGGCGGGGCCCGCGAAGGACACGTCGCGGACTCCGCCGCCTGGAATGGGCTTAAAGGGGAACCCCAACGCCGAAAAAAATCGGCGTGGGGGTTCCCCCCAAGTCCACACCAGACCCTTGTCCGAGCACGCTACCCGGCCGGCCAGGAAAGGGGGGCGAGCGAGCGCGCCCCCCCTCCTGAGCCGTACCAGGCCGCGTGCCCTCAACATGGGGGGTGCCTTGGGGAAGGGGGGGCCGCGCGGCCCCCCCACCCCAAAGCACCTTGTCCCCATGTTGATGAGGACTCTTCCCGACAACCCTGGCCGTTGGTTGTCGGGGTCTGCGGGCGGGGGGCTTATCGGAATCCGGGAGCCCCCTTTAAGAAGGGGGCCCCCGGATACCGGCCCCCCACCCTATGTGAATGAGTATGGGGTACAATGTACCCCTACCCATTCACCTGTGAACTAAAGTACAATAAAAAACACAACACAGAGAAAAAATATTTTATTGCACAGCTCCGGGGGTCTTCGGGGGTCTTCTCGCCGGACTCCTCCGCTATGTGTGTGTAGCTCTTTTGCTAGCGGAGGAGTCCGGCTTTCTTCCTCCCCGCCGCCGGCCTCTTCTCCAGACTTCGGGGGTCTTGTCCCCCTCTTCGGTTCTTCTGCCGGGCCACTGCGCCTGGTCCGGTGGCCCGGTCTTCTGTCGCCGTCTTCCGTTCTTCTGTCGCCGCCTTCGGTTCTTCTGCCGGGCCACCGCGCCTTCTTGTAGCTCTTTTACAGGCGGTGGCCCGGTCTTCTGTCGCCGCTGTCGTCGCCGCCGCCGCCGCCTTCCGTTCTTGTTCTTCTTCTTGTTCTTCTTCTTCTTCTCCTGGAGATGTTGACTCGACGAGCTCTCCGGCCGGAATGCCAGAGCCGCGCTGTGCGGTCACTTATATAGTGACAATGGGGCGGTGTCACATGGTATATGTCACATGGGTTGGTCACATGGTGACCCCGCCCCCTTACGATGTCATAGTCCCCATGTGACATCAACCCATGTGACCAACCCATGTGACATATACCATGTGACACCGCCCCATTGTCACTATATAAGTGGCAGCGGAGCGTGTCCCTGGCATTCCGGCCGGAGAGCTCGTCGAGTCAACATCTCCAGGAGAAGAAGAAGAAGAACAAGAAGAAGAACAAGAACGGAAGGCGGCGGCGGCGGCGACGACAGCGGCGACAGAAGACCGGGCCACCGCCTGTAAAAGAGCTACAAGAAGGCGCGGTGGCCCGGCAGAAGAACCGAAGGCGGCGACAGAAGAACGGAAGACGGCGACAGAAGACCGGGCCACCGGACCAGGCGCGGTGGCCCGGCAGAAGAACCGAAGAGGGGGACAAGACCCCCGAAGTCTGGAGAAGAGGCCGGCGGCGGGGAGGAAGAAAGCCGGACTCCTCCGCTAGCAAAAGAGCTACACACACATAGCGGAGGAGTCCGGCGAGAAGACCCCCGAAGACCCCCGGAGCTGTGCAATAAAATATTTTTTCTCTGTGTTGTGTTTTTTATTGTACTTTAGTTCACAGGTGAATGGGTAGGGGTACATTGTACCCCATACTCATTCACATAGGGTGGGGGGCCGGTATCCGGGGGCCCCCTTCTTAAAGGGGGCTCCCGGATTCCGATAAGCCCCCCGCCCGCAGACCCCGACAACCAACGGCCAGGGTTGTCGGGAAGAGGCCCTTGTCCTCATCAACATGGGGACAAGGTGCTTTGGGGTGGGGGGGCCGCGCGGCCCCCCCTTCCCCAAGGCACCCCCCATGTTGAGGGCACGCGGCCTGGTACGGCTCAGGAGGGGGGGCGCGCTCGCTCGCCCCCCTTTCCTGGCCGGCCGGGTAGCGTGCTCGGACAAGGGTCTGGTGTGGACTTGGGGGGAACCCCCACGCCGATTTTTTTCGGCGTTGGGGTTCCCCTTTAAGCCCATTCCAGGCGGCGGAGCCCGCGACGTCTCCTTCGCGGGCCCCGCCTACCTGTACACGCGCTCGAAATGGGCGGATTTGCCTCCGCCTTACGTGGGCGAGTCCGTTCATTTCAAAAGTTGAGCGAACTGTTTGCCCAACCTTGTTCGTCAAACAGTCCGCTCGTGTGTGGGCAAGTCCGCTCATGCAAATTTTGAGCGGACTGTTTGATGAAACTGTTTGCCGAACAAGGTTGGGCGAACAGTCCGCTCGTGTGTACGCGGCCTCACTGGTGACGCTGGTTAGCCAGTTAGTTATTTAGGTTCCCCGTCAGGTTTTTATATAGCGCCAGGGACCCCCATATACTACCTAATAAAAATTTGAACCCCCTGATTGCCCCTAGTTAACCCTTTCACCAGTGATCACTGTATAAGTATTATGGGTGACTCTGGTTAGTTTGCTTTTTATAGCATCAGGGCACCCGCCATTTATTACCCAATAAAGGTTTAACCCCCTGATCACCCGGTGGGTGATATCAATTAGGTTTTATGGTCAGGGTCTGCGTCACCCCAGGCATCGCTAGGTTAGTGCCAGTACCGCTAACACCCACGCGCAAAGCATAAACCTCCCGTAGTGGTATAGAATCTGAACAGATCAATATCTGATTTGATCAGATCTATACTAGCGTCCCCAGCAGTTTAGGGTTCCAAAAAAACGCATTGTTAGCAGGATCAGCCCAGATACCTGCTAGCACTTGCGTTTTGCCCCTCCGCCCAGCCCACCCAAGTGCAGTATCGATCGATCACTGTCACTTACAAAACACTAAACACATAACTGCAGCGATCGCAGAGTCAGGCCTGATCCCTGTGATTGATAACAGTTTTTTTTGGCAGTGTTTTATATTTAAATCCGGAAGGCAGTGCTTGGTTTTCGGGGTCCCGTACGCGGCTAGGCTCCCAAAAAGTCCCCCACATGTGGTATCTCCGTACTCGGGAGAAGCAGCAGAATTTATTTTGGGGTGTAATTTGACTTGTGCCCATAGCATGTGTGAGCAATATATAATTTAGTGACAACTTTGTGCAAAAAAAAAAATTGTAATATTCCTGCAACTTGTGGCAAAATATAAAATATTTCATGGACTCAACATGCCTCTCAGTAAATAGCTTGGGGTATCTACTTTCCAAAATGGGGTAATTTGGGGGGGTTTTGTGCTATTTTGCCATTTTATGGCCTTCGAAACTGTGATAGGTAGTGAGGAGTGAAATCAAAAATTTGCACCCTTAGAAACCCTGAAGGCAGTGATTGGTTTTCGGGGTGCCGTACGCGGCTAGACTCCCAAAAAGTCCCACATATGTGGTATCCCCATGCTCAGAAGAAGCAGCAGAATACATTTTGGAGTGCAATTCCACATATAACTATGGCATGTGTGAGCAATATATCATTTAGTGACAACTTTTTGTAAACTTTTTTTTTTTTTGTGTCATTATTCAATCACTTGGGACAAAGAAAAAAAATATTCAATGGGCTCTACATGCCCTTCAGCAATTTCCTTGGGGTGTCTACTTTCCAAAATGTGGTCATTTGGGGGGGGGGGGGTTTGTGTTATTTTGCCATTTTATGGCCTTTGAAACTGTGATAGGTAGTGAGGAGTGAAATCAAAAATTTGCACCATTAGAAATCCTGAAGGCAATGATTGGTTTTCGGGGTGCCGTACGCGGCTAGACTCCCAAAAAGTCCCACATATGTGGTATCCCCGTACTCAGGAGAAGCAGCAGAATATATTTTGGGGTGCAATTCCACATATAACTATGGCATGTGTGAGCAATATATCATTTAGTGACAACTTTTTGTAAACTTTTTTTTTTTTTTTTTTTTGTGATTATTCTATCACTTGGGACAAAAAAAAATATTCAATGGGCTCAACATGCCCCTCAGCAATTTCCTTTGGGTGTCTACTTTCCAAAATGGGGTCCGTTGGGGGGGGGGGGGGGTTGTACTGCCCTGCCATTTTAGCACCTCAAGAAATGAGATAGGCAGTCGTAAATTAAAAGCTGTGTAAATTCCAGAAAATGTACTCTAGTTTGTAGACGCTATAACTTTTGCGCAAACCAATAAATATACGCTTATTGACATTTTTTTTACTAAAGACATGTGGCTGAATAAATTTTGCCCTAAATGTATGACTAAAATTGAGTTTATTCGATTTTTCTTATAACAAAAAGTAGAAAATATATTTTTTTTCTCAAAATTTTCGGTCTTTTTCCATTTATATCGCAAAAAATAAAAATCGCAGAGGCAATCAAATACCATGAAAAGAAAGCTCTATTTGTGGGAAGAAAAGGACACAAATTTCGTTTGGGTACAACACTGCATGACCGCGCAATTACCAGTTAAAGCAGTGCAGTGCGAAATTGTAAAAAGACCTCTGGTCCTTAGGCTGAAAATTGTTCCGGGGCTGAAGTGGTTAAACTGATGAAGAATTTTTTTTGGGGATATTTATTATAGCAAAAATGAAAAAATATTTTTTTTTCAAAATTGGCACTATTTTTTTGTTTATAGCGCAAAAAATAAAAACTGCAGAGGCGATCAAATACCACCAAAAGAAAGCTTGATTTCTGAGGAAAAAAGGACGTCAATTTTGTTTGGGTATCATGTAGCACGACCGTGCAATTGTCAGTTAAAATGAAGCAGTGCCTTATTGCAAAAAAATTAAGGGGGCAAATCCTTCTGGAGCTGAAGTGGTTAATGGCCCATTCATTTTTATATTGTTTTTGGATGGAGTACTGCCTTAAAGTCGAGCTGAAAAGATGAATTTTAATTTACTACATCAGTCCCCCAATATTTAAATATTTTAAGCCCAGAAATGCTAAAAATGACATTATTTACTTACTTTAGTCCATTCTTAAGTGAGCATCAAAGGTGCATCATTCTATAATAGAGATTGGTCAATGAAAGCTGCTGTGTGTCCCTCATGTTGTGATGTCACAGTGATAGCCCTATAACAGTGCAGAACCCATTGACTGAGTTTTTACACAGCCAATAACAAGTGTTACTTTTGTTTGGCTTTAAGTCAGCTATAGAATCACAAAGCTGTGATTTATACTTCAATTCATTAATATTTATTAATGTAGGGACCATACCATATTCAGTTGTGTCTCATTCTAAATTAAGTACTGCTGGGGCGTAGTCATCCTCAGCCTGAAATGATAGTTCTGCTTGTGGGTGGGGCCTGGGGCTGAGGTAGACAAACTGGGAGAGATCACACACAGAGGTTGATTTCTTAAAATTGGAGAGTGCAAAATCTGGTGCAGCTCTGCATGGTAGCAAATCAGCTTCCAGGTGTTATTACATAGTTAGTCTGGTGGGAAAAAGACAAAAGTCCATCTAAATTAACCAACAGAAGGAAAAAAATATATACAATTGTATATTGCCCGTAGGGGCTTCTAAGTAATATGGCCCACCGATTACCCTGCCCTGGTTATTGGGGCAATTCAACTTGGATGGGGATGGGAATTATGGGATGCCCAGTGAAATAATAGCACAGTTGCTAGGGACAACTATGTACACTCCTCCAGCACAACTATTTACTTCCTATCTAGTGGTTCACTCCATTCCTCCTGCATGTCGCTTCCTATTTAGAGGTTTGCTCCATCCCTCCTGGATGTTGCTTCCTATTTAGTGGTTCCAGGATCAGCAAGCACATGGTGGTTAGACCTGACACTGGTTCAGGCAGGCCCAAGTAACTTTCCCTTTGCAAGCAGAGACCACAGGTCCCTATATTGTAGCAAAAAATATGGAAAGTCTTGTTAGTGCTTGCTGTCCTTCTGGTCAACTACTGCTCCCAGTCAGTCCTTTTCAGGCCCGGCCAGCCCTTCTGACTTCACTGCCTGTGACGTTGCAATCCTCCCTACTGGCTCCACACCCAGCTCTGACTGTTTCCTCTCAGTCCTCTCTGGCATGCCTCTCCTGTCCTCCTGAATGCACATGACCCCTCCACTCTCTGCGTAGCGCAATCCTGACCCCTGCACTCTACGTAGTGCAATCCTGACCTCTGTACGTAGTGCAATCCTGACCCCTGCACTCTACGGGGTGCAATCCTGACCCCTGTGCTCTGTATGTAGCACAATCCTGACCCCTGCACTCTGTATGTAGCATAATCCTGACCCCTGCACTCTGTACATAGCGCAATCCTGACCCTTGCACTCTGTAGGTAGCGCAATCCTAACCCCTGCCCTACAGATACAACCGGCCCTTTGAGGGCAACCATCCTGCTTATGTGGCCCCCAATGAATTTGAGTTTGATACCCCTGATCTAGAAGAAAGACAGAGGTGACAGTGGAGTGATGCTGTCTGTGAGTCACAGCTGCTACTCTGAGCCACTCCCAGCCCACACAGATCAAAACAAACAGGCCTAGCTGCCAGCTAGGCCTGCCTTAATTTGCCTGTACTACAAAAATCCTAACTTCTAGCACCTAGCTAAGTAAAGGGTGCTACACAATCCTATATATACAATCCTATACCCACAATTGTCAAAGTTTAATTGAACAAGCTGAAGTTAGAAGCTGATTGGCTAACATGCACAGCTGCACCAGATTCTGAGTGCTCCGGTTTTAGAATCAACCCCACAAAGTCCAGGAGGTTGTATAGTTTCTTGTATATTGTAATATAATTAACAGAAGTCATTGCAATTAGTTGTTTCAGGCACTAGTATTCAAATATTACACTGTGGGTGTTCATACAATTTCCAGGGAACAGTATTTAATGGCACAGTGTTGCAGCGATAATACACTCAGTAAGGCACAGTATTCCAGCAGCAGATTGCCTGGCAATGGCACAGTATTGCAGTAGTATTTTACTCACTAATGACATAAAATGGCAGTAAGGTAGGCAGTAAGGCAGGCTGGTATTCCAAGCTTTACCAGAGGACTGTTTCTGCTTGGGGGGGGGGGGCTGGCAGACCAACATAAAAGGCAGTGGCTCACTATTCTGCTGAGAAGATCCCCAAATGCTTACCCGGATACTGGAATGACTGCAGAGAAACAAGAGGTGTCCCTACATGTGCTGTCCTGTCCTATCCACTCCCTAACAAACAGTCTCTGTCTCTCATCTAACCACTTGCTCTAGGCGTGCCCAAATGGTGCAGTCACCCTAATTTAATAAATCCCACCTTTTTACCAACGGCGGTCATCAGAAGTTGTAGCATTCAATTGGACAGCTGCAACCTCTGTGACAACTACGGGATCTCACAAAAGCAATATTCATTTAGCGATTCCACTCCATCACTACATCAGCACAGTGCCACCTACTGAATGTAGGCCAGGTTGCACCTGCCTACATGCCTTCTACAGGTTTTCCCTATGTTTAGGTTATGGTTTTATTATGCCTGCTGATGGGGAGTGTCTCTGCCAATATTGTGGGGAGATCCTGAAGCTTGCACTGCCTGGCTAGAGCTGTAGCCCAGAAGGAGTTAAGCTAAGTTCTGAATTTGAGCACCAGGGAGGAACTGCGGTTGAGTATTCCAAATAGCAAAGTAAATGCTTGAGCGTGGCAGGAAGTCATCCAGTGAATTAAGTGCTTTACAGCCTGGAACATTACAGCCTTGCTTAAAGACCCCTTTTTTGCATCTTCTGTAAATAGGATTTTTGGAGTCTTTGTTCTTTTGTGTAACCCTCTCCCTGGAGTCTATTGTGCTAAATAACCCTATAAATTAACTGTATGAACTGGCAACCATTTGTTCATGTCTTAACTACACATCAAGAATACCACCCTGTGGTAAAATGTCAGCCCACCAAGCCTTTCTCGGGGTCCCTAACTGCTTCCCCCCAAAGGAAACACCATAACTGCACACCAGACATTTGGGCTGATATCCCCATAACATGAATACTGTGAGCATACAGGCTCACTGCTATTTTGAAAAAAGCCTGTATGCACGTAGAAGAGACATGCATCTGCTTCCTTCCCCTTCAAACAGGTAAATGAGCTCTTTGGTCCTGCACCAGTTACAAAGGCAGTCCACCTTCACTGTTGTTGGTGGTGAACAGGTTCCCGAGAGGATGTAGACTCTGTCCAGCCACAGCATTGTAAACTTAAACTTGGTATTTATTGGTATAGAATGCATTGAAAAATCAAGGTCACATTGGACAATTTATTTAAAAGTAAACTTCTCTAAAAAGAATGCATCTGTGGCACACTACAGGACATCTCTAGTGTCACCAGGTGCTAGAAATAAAATCTGCTGACAGTGCTGAGTATAATGGGAAATTATCCAAGCGAAAAGGTTACTCATTGTCCTTTATGGCTCTTTAGTGTTTGATTGCAGTATAATTGCTCTTCTCTTTTAGTTTCTTTGGCTTGTCTTCTAGACGTAATTTGGCTGTTGTCTGTACTAATGTGTCAGGACTGGGCTTAGCCCTTCCTTCCTCTAAGCTGGCCGCTCAGCTGTTGGCTAATTGCCAGCTCCTATCTCTCCACAGTGACTCACCTGTTGATGATATCCTGCTCGTCAGTCCTGCCTACTTAAGCCGCCCCGCCCAGATGCTCTGTTTTTGCTTGGTCAACATCACAGAGACTATCTCCTGCATTCCTGTTGAAGACTTGCTGGCTGACATTCCTTCTGGCTCCAGATCCTTCTTGCTGTTCCACTAAGGTGATCTCTGGCTTCCTGACTTTCTGGCTTGTCTAACTATCCGTTCCGATTACCGGACTTTGGCTGTGTTATGACTACATTTGTTCTATTTACTTTTATTATTAAACAAGTGTGATTTAACTATACTTCTGTCTCAGTCTGATTCATGGTTTCTGACATAATGTTAACAGTCATTCAGTCATGATAGTTTGCTGCCAGCTCAGGACCAAAGTCTGCACCATAAAGTCAGTGCAAGAAAGACCTGCATGTTAAGGATTTTGCAAGACGATCTCAGTTGCCAATGCCACAACACTGCCTTACCCCTGGCATTCATTATTCTATGGAATTTTCTTGTACTTTTTAAATTGGTAATTCACTATGGTGTTTTGTTTTCATATTGCCCATCAAGTGTGGGGTTAACCTCAAGAACAGAACCTGCAAGGTTTCATCATGCCAGGAAACCTATACTTTTTTGAGGTTTCCGATAAATACTGGATCCTTCTAGGGCCAGATTTATACTTTATGCAACCCCCCCCCCCCCCCCCCCAGGCCGACTGTCTTATGCCTCCTCCCTCCAACCCATAAGGCTAGCCTTGGAACCACACTAATAGAATCGGACATCATAGCCAGAAAAGACACACTGAGGCAGAGGACAGATAGGGCAAGCTGTATATTTCACTCTATCTATGTAACTAAAGTTAAAACTAAAAGCTTGGGGCAAACATTAGTTCTGCTAGCAGTTTGGTTCTAAAGGTACAGAGCAAATGAGCAACAAGATATGTGTATGGCTGTGCGCTGCCCTAGGCCATTAATTCTTCAGAAATCCAGGCCTTCACAACTCTGGAGACGAAGAGGTATTTTGTTGAAAATATCACATCACTTCTTTTTGAAGTGCTCACCATTAGCAGTTTGGAAAATTTGCATGGAGGTTCGCGCCGATGAATTTTATAAACACATGAATTATGGCCACCAAGCTTACAATGGCCAATAATGAGGCTTCTAGTTAAACCAGCCCCCTCACTGTTTTAACTGCTGTCTCATTCATAGCAAACTTTTAAATTTTTTCCTGCAAGGCAGACTGCCTTTTTAGATGTTGGTATTTAAGGGTACATCATTTCTATTTTATGTTGATAAGGCCTTTATTTTAGGTTAAACTTTCTTTTGTGCGATGCAAGGCTTCCATTTCAAGCAAGTGGGCTTTTATTCAAGAATAGTATTTTGAGTTTTTTTTTACTCCTTTAGTGATAATAATTTTTATCTAATGTTCGTAGGGTCTTAATTCATGTATGTGTTTATTATTGGGGGCTTTTTCTCTTTTATTTTATTTTGTGTTTGATTTGAGGTCAGTGGTCACTTTTTTTTTTTTTTTTTTTGAAAAATGTTTATTTGGTTTTACAAATAAAAATTACAAAACATAGCCGTAAAGTTTTACAGAAACAGATTCCTGCACGTGGTCACTTTTAGCTGCTGTCCCATTTAGAGCAAGACAAAACAAAATGGTTTGTTGTAAAAAAAAATGTATTTCAGGGACTGGTACTTTGAAGTTTTCATTTATTTTGGAGGTAATAATGAGGCTTTTGGTTTAACCAGTACTCAAACTATTTAGCTGCTGTCCTATTCAAAGCAAACTATTGCAGTTTCCAATGCAAGGCAAATTGGCTTTTTTTACAGATGTTGGTATTTTGGGGTTTCATTTATTTTATTTTATATTGTACCGTTGTGTTAGGTTACACTGTTTTTTTTCTGCAAGACTTTACAAAGCAGACTTGATTCACAGATGGTATTTTGAGGTTTTAGTTTCTATTCTGTTTTAATCTTGGGGTGCTAAAACAGAGCAGTCACTTGTTATTGACTATCTGTTCTTGGAGCAAGAAAAAAAAACAAGCAATAGACAGTAAAAATCAATAAAACGCAGTGCACGTACAGCATGCACCACCTGCCAGGCTCCAGATCTGAACCTGTGACCTCTGTTGTGCCTGGCTGTAGCTCTTCTTACTGTGTTACCTGAGATGCTGGACAGCTCAGCATCTGATCCCTTGGACAATCTTGCCTTGTACCGTTTTTCTGATGAACCTTGAACACTTTGTTTGCTCATCCTATTAACTTCCTGATTTAAGCCATGTCTCTCTACTTCCTGTTTTCTAGATTATTGTGCTCTTCTTCAGCCAATTTCTGCCACCTGCATCTTCACTACCACTCTGTACCAATCTTTGGCTTGTTCCTCGACTATGCTTACACTTGATCCCAACCTGCAACCACTTTTTACTGACCTTTAACTTGTTTACTGACTATGCTTCTGCTTGATCTCTACCTGCTACACCAGCTACCAGGCCCCGGTTTGCATACCTCCTGTTGGGGCAATCCTGAGGAACCCATCCCACATCTCCACTATCAGGAACCCTGGTAAAGACCAGTTAGTGCTTAGACCCCGTGCTTTGGATCATTTGCCAGGTTGACTTGCTTGTGTACTTATCCTGCTGGTCATTGGGAGCCTTTCTACTGCTATAGCTACTGGTCCCTGAGACACCACCGCACATTATATTACCCAGACCACACCCTCCTATCCCCATAGATATAATAAAGGTTGGGCATACACTAGTTGGGCCTACTATCCTAACTATCCTACTTCTGCCCAGTTTTACACTTTTGTATCTTCTGCATGTATGTTAAAATGTTTTGTGGCAATTCGCATTAAACGTAATGTAGCCCTAACAATGTTTATTTCATCTCTGGCTTCAGCAGCATTTGCAACATACCTTACTTTTACTCAGTCAGCAGTCTCCTGTTGATGCTGAATGTCCAGCACTGTGACTTGAGGTTCTGGCCACACTAAACCGATCACTGTGAGTAACTTACTTGGAACCTACTCCATTCAGAAAAACCCTTGCATTCATTGATTGGAGTAGGTACAGATGAATATCAAAATCTCTCCTTATCCAAGCACAGAATTCCTTGTATTCACTGAAAACAAAGCAATACTTTTTTTTGTGAACTGGGGACCCACATTGATCAGTGTATTGCAGCTGGAACTATAAGTCTCAGTGCTGGACGATACCCCTCCCAACCCATTCTTATTTTTGTTTATGCTGCATTTTAGCAAGAGAGGGGACCACTTAAAAGCAGACCTTACATCGTAAAATTTTAAAAATTGTAATATATATTTTCCATAAATTCGTATAACCTGTATATTATACTCATAAAACCTAATAACTGTTGATACTGACATTATCTCCATCCCGTTTAGTTAGTTCTTTTGTTTTGCTCCACAATCTATATCCAGATGTCTCCACAGAACCTTTCACTTTAATGTTTCTCCTAGCATAATTATTAATTACAACATGTAAAAATCCTCCCGTACCCCATCTCGCAAATATCTACCATCTGCGAAGAGACATAGACTTGAAGCAGTACGCCGATTAAAACGGTGCATCTGAAAAGAAGACGGATCCCGGTCCTGCATGCTGAGCTGTTTTATTCTACAATTTTCAAAAGAAAATTATTAGCTTTGTAAAAAGACAGAAAAAAAGCTTTCTGCAAATCAACATCAACAGAACAGGATGACTGCTTCGTAAAGTCACTGTGAAACCGTTTGGTTTAATTGCTTTTATTAATGACTGAATTCATTATATGGAAAAAAAACCTTGCTTAGTGAAAAGCTGACACCAGGCAAAGTCTTTGGGCGCTGTGGAGCTTTAAGACACAACATCTGTTCTATTAAATCTAGCACACGTATTCAAAGCTTTGACGGAGAGTACAGTAGTTGTTTTTGCCAGTCTTCAAACAGCTGTTTTTTCCCTAGGCCATACAAGCTCTGAAACAGCCTTGCCGAGGCCCAAACTCTCCTGTAAATCTCTTAGGCTGCACATGTTAAATGCCACCGGGAGACCCAAGTCTTTGACTATAATTAGAAGTCTTTTCTCACCTCTGTTGCTCCTGTTTACTGCTGCTGTGTGAATTATTCAATATATAAAGCATTGGCGTTATTATCTACTATTAATATTTTAGACCGTTTGTAAATAGCCCCACTATCAAACTTGCACTTATTCCCAGTGATGCCATTTAAGCTGGCAGTATAGACTCATAGACATGATGAATCATCTATTTGTGAAAGATTTTGAGGGAAATTTGCTGTTACAGGATGGGGTCCTAGTTCAGGTTTTGGAATATAATTAGTAGCCTTCATTTACCCAACATTGGATAGACATTATGGTGGATTTTAGGGTGCAATGGGCTTCAAATGGCTACTAAAGGTTACCAAAGGTACGTTCAACAATTCTGAAACTGATCTTGTGCTACAGAACATCCTCTATTCCAGCTTCTCTCAACCTTTTTAACACTGAGTAACCATTGAAATAATTTTCATGTCTCTGGGAACCCCTTCTAAATGATTACATCTTTAGCTCATGGCACAGTTGCATGGTCAGTAAGTTTTAAATATAATAATACATAAAAGAACAAAGATTGTAGTGTATCTAGCATACAGTATTTAATTCAAAGCATTTTTTTTTAATACTCCCTTGCTCTATCCAAAATTTTTTTTTTAGTAACAATCATAAAATGGAACAAATAATAATAGTGGCCTGAAAAGAAACACCATCAGTAAAAACTGTAGTGCCCCTTACATAGGTTGTCGGTAGAAAAGTGCCTTCTTATGTTGGTAGTTGGTGCAGTGATCCCACAGTGGCGGCCTGTCAATAGGGGGTGGGCGGGTGCCGCACCCCCCCCCCCAAAGCTAGTCATTGAAAAAAAAAGTGGTCCTTTAAGCGCAGCTGCCTATGGGGAGCTTGATGTGCTGCACCTGATTGCAACTGAGAAGCTTCATTGGGCTGACCTTAGCGAGTGTTCAGGGGGCGCAAGCGATGTGCCCCTGAACACTCCCACTCTACAATGATTCCTCCCATGCTTGTTTGTCATTGGCCCGGTCCCGGTACCAATGCGTCACTTCTGGTTTCCCACCACTCACTATGTGGAGTCCTGTGGTGGAATCAATGGAAGCAGAGCAGGCCTGTCTTATCCTCGGCCTGACCGGACTAGCGGTAAGCCGCGGGCCTCAGACACAGCTCAGCAGCTATTCTGGTATCATTCACTGACAGCCACCTCTCCTCCGCTCCGCAGTCCACACACACACACACACCCCTGCTTGGCCACTTCTCTCTCCACTCCACGCATCAGTGGCACTGCTGACTGGGCCCAGGGGTTGACTGATCGCACGGCTGGAGCCAATTGGGCATGTGTACAGAGATCGGCCAGGAAGAGAGGGACCTTCCTCCATCATGACTGAAGTCAGTGATGGAGTGACCACTGTCATCTGTCCTTTGTAGTAGTATATAGCTATATACACACACCTCATTTGATTGGCACAGTAGACACAGTGGACACAGCAGTATACAACGGAAACAGAGCCCAGACTATATATATCTAAAGTAAGATTTATTCACAGTTTCACTAATTTATTCCCAAACAAAATCCATCCAGATACCACCAAACATAAAGGTATAATGAATGAAAAACCCATTAACAAAATACCTAACTAAACAATCTAACAGAGTAACAGAAGGCCTAACTGGCGAACTGACTATATACAATATATACAATTGGGGAACACAGAAAAGCAAGGTAAACTGGAGGTACAGGGAACATATAGGAAGGGGAAACCAAAACTGGGATCAAGAACAAGCAAGGGTAGGAACAAGGCAAAGCGTACAATTAAGAGCAGGAACAGGATAAACGGCTAGTAATACCTAGCAGGAAAGCAAACACGTGAGCAAAGTTTAATAGTAGATTAGGGGATAAAAACCGTATCTCTCTTCAAAGCACCAAGTACCGTGGCTTCCTCCTGCTTCATTCTTCCGTTATCAGCGTGATAACTTCTGACAAGTTCTCCAAAACATGTGTTAAAACCAGCCTGAATTTTGTGTCTTGGAGGTTGCTATAAAAAGATGAGCAGAGAGCTAAACTATTCATGAAACAGCTCTGCAAGTCTCTGCCTATGTGGAGTGGGGGTGTGTGCATTTCCTCCAATCAGCTGTCTTGGCTGTATGCCCAGACTTCACACTCAGTGCTGAACAGGAAGAGAAAATCTGCACTTTCTAAAGAATATATAAAGCTGAAGAGAGCAGATTTACATGTAAATCTTATGTAGTGAGATTTGTTTCATCTCTGTGTATCATCCGAGGCTGTTCTCTTCCCTGGGTTTATGTGAGGGTTTACATCCACTTTAAGTGGGGACTGATTACTGAAATCTGTTAGCTGCTGAGAGACACCCACTGATGAACACCGGAACTACAACCTTCCACTCTAGTAAGCAGTGCCACCAGCAGGTGATTCGGGTGCTGACAGCACTACTATTTATTAACACTGCCACACCTAAGATGGCCATTGAAGATCACTAGTGATTGTAGCATCCAATCAGACAGCTGGTCTCTCTGAAGCACCTATTAAGTCTGTGGAGGAACAATGTTCCTCTAAGCTTTTCACTCCATCTGTACAGTGCCACCTACTGTATGGAGGACAAACTGCACCTGCCTACACACCTACAATGCCTACTCTCACTACAAGTGTGCTCTAATGGGAATTGGCTAAAGGCACCTAAATATTCAAGGTAACCCCTCCTAGCTTCCATCCATTGTATTCTAAAAACAGGGGGGGGGGGCACCATAGAACTACCAGGATGAGTCACCCAGCCCTGACCCAATTACAGACTTACCAGCTAAACATAAATCAGAGTATATGTTCCAGAAAACAAAAAGCAGCGCACGATGGAAATCGCACAAAAACGTATTAGTCTTTAGATAAGTAACATGATGAATATATTGCACTAAGAGTCAAATATAAAAAGTTGCAGCAACAGTCGCAGTAAGGTTGGTAGCTGCACTGGAACTTAGTTTACTTTATATTTTTCAGGTTGTACATGCCAATGCAGATGACTAATAGTTTGTAGCGCTAATAGGAACTGTATATATGTCAGAGTATATGTTGCCTTATCTCACTACTAGTAGCACACACTAGAGGATGCTACATATAATTTTACTGTATTTCAGTCAGGCAGCATAAACAGTAATAGATGCTGGTGTCTTTTTTTTTATTTAATTTTATTTATTTTAATTATTTGAATTGGGCTATTTGCTGCAGCAAGGGTTAGAATACTCTGTGCTGGAAAGCCGAACCTCTACTCAACAGAAAGTGCAATGGTTTAGGTATTGACTGGCCCAACAAGCCCTCTGCACAGTGCTCCAATCACCAGCACTGCTCAGGTAGTGAGAACAATGTGGCTAGAGATGGTCCTTAACCACTACAATACAGGGCACTTTCACCCCCTTCCTTCCCAGCCCAATTTTCAGCTTTCAGCGCTCTCGCTCTTTCAGTGACAATTGCGTGGTCATGCTACACTGTACCCAAATGAAATTGTTATCATTTTTTTCGCACAAATAGAGCTTTATTTTGGTGTTATTTATTCACGACTCCGTTTTTTTTTTTTTGCGATATAAGCGCAAAAATAGCGGAAATTTGGAAAAAAAACTATATTTTCTTTTTTCTATTTGAAAAGAAATCCAATAAAATCAAATTTTGTCATAAATTTAAGCCAAAATGTATTCTGCTACATGTTTTTGGTAAAAAAAATTCCGTTAAGTGTATAATAATTGGTTTGTGTGATCACGGACATATGTACGCAAATGATCATGTACATATGTGTGCAGGTGATCACGTACATATGTGTGCAGATAATCATTGGGACATGTGATTTTAGTGGGACATATATGGGGGACATGTTTTTATTATTAGGGACATGTGTTTTTATTATTTGGGGACATGTATGTTTTGGGGACATGTGTGTTTTGGGGACATATGTGGGGACTGTGTTTGTACTGTGTGGTGTGTTGTGTGTGTACACTACACTGATGATCAGTGAGTAAAAAGCTGTAAAAAGCAGCCCATACTCACTGATCATCAGCCGGCTGCAGCGATCTGCTCTCTTCTCCTCAGCGGTGACTTCCGTGTGAGGAGAGGAGAGCCGATTGCCTAGCAACCGGCTGTTTGTTTACATCACATGACGGCCGTGATTGGACACGGCCGTCATGTGATCAGGAGGGCCAATCACAGAGCCCTCCTGCCGATCTGAGATGTGCCGTGTCCGGGTGACACGAGCACATCGGGATCGCGCCGCTGCGCGGGCGCGCGCGCGCGCGATCCCGCTGCTCCTGAATGACGTTCCCAAACGTCCTATCAGGAGCAGGCGGCTCCCACCCGGCCGTATATACGCATTGGCCGGGTGGGAAGTGGTTAAGATTTCTCAACAGAGAAAAATGTGGGCCATAGCTAAGCAGGTCAAGAACACAATGCTGCTCACATTATCAAGTGCCTGTGCCGCTTTGCTGTGCTTCAAAAATGAAGCTTTATGTGGAGATTGGAAAGCATCTCAACTCTTTCCATTCAAGTGCATGGTAATGCACCATAAATGCGCTGGTATGATGTGATGCGTTTGCAATGCATTAGGAATTGTTCATATCAACCAAAAAAATAGGTAATTTGGGTGCGTTTTTAATGCTCCGTCAAAGAGTGTCAAACTTAATGAACAACTCGCAATAACGCTAAAAGCGCATTGGTTAAGTGTCAGTATTTTGAGCAAGTGTGAACAAGACCTAAAGGTGCCAATAGATCAAGTATACGATGCCCCCCTGGCACTTGTCACTCGGGATGAGCTTGATGTTCGAGCCGAACATAAGTGTGTTTGAACTGTGAATATTATGCAAGGTTTGTGGGAAATTTAAGCGCCGCAGAATGCCCCATAATGCACTGTGAGATTGCAGTGCATTGATGTCTGATGATTGGCCAAAGCATGCACCTGACCTGCATGCTTTGGCCAATCACAGCGCGGTCTTCTATGAGAGCCATAATTGGCCAAAGGCAGGGTGCCTTTGGCCAATCATGGTTCAGGGGGACTAAGTCCACGCTCCACACTATATAAGGCTGCTTACATAGCGGCCGTGTATAGTGTGTGACTGTGGATGGAGATAGATTGAGCTAGATTAGGCAGGCAGGTTAGTTAGTTAGTGGCAGTGTATTTAATATATATATATATATATATATATATACAGTCTAGTGTGTGTGTGTGTGTGTATATATATATATATATATATATATATATATATATATATATATATATACTCTGCATTTAGTGTAGACTAGATATTCAGTGTAGACTCTATATACAGTCCTTAAATGGAACCCTGCGCCAACATTTTTTAAAATGGATTTTAAGGAGAACCTCACGCCAATTAAAAAAAAAATGGCGTTGGAGTCTTATCGGAATCTGGAAGCCCCCTTTAACAAGGGGGGCCCCCAGATCCTGCCCCCCTATGTAAATGGGTAGGGATACATTGTACCCCTACCCATTCACCCAAAAAAACTGTCAAAAAAGGAAAAACTACAGGAAACTGTATTTGACAATTCCTTTATTTAAAAAAAGTGTCCCGCTATGTCCATCCATCTTCAATCACGGCGCCGACGGACCTGAAAAGTAGGCCCCTCATCTTCAGTTTCCTCCTCTGCTCTATCTGGCACCCAAGCCGCATCAGTGACCTCATCATCATCATCATTATTACCACTGGAGACAACTTGCCAATACGCTGCAGCTGGGGAAACATGGATGCCAATTTATCTACCAGTGTGCTCCCCTCTCTCTAGGCTCATGTTCCTGTCATCCTCAACCTCAGAACCAACATCTGAATCCAGTAATGGCTGGGCTCAAGGAGCAAGTGGCTGACACTGTGGTCAAATAACTTAGCTGACTCCTCCATGGCTGATGTTGGAGCTATGGCAGGAATAGATGTGGAAAGGAGGCAGGTTTATCCCCTCTGGCAACTGCAGGGGACTGCACACTTGTCTCTACTTGCATGACAGAGGATGAGGAGGATGAGGATGGTTTTGTAAGGCAGTCCAACACCTCCTCTGCATGATGTGGCTGGATAGCACAGGCAAACTCACTAAACAGAGGAAATGATGCCCTGCCTGAGGACTGACCACCACGTCCACCTTTGCCTGTGGACACATTTGTTGCTGGCCCTCTTACAATTCCAAGGGAACGTCTGCCTCTCCTTGTTGTCCTCCCAGACATTATTGGGAGGGAGGGGGCGGTGCTTATAAGCAAATGTAAAGAGCTGGAAATCTGTAGATGCACTTTAATAAATGTAAAGTGGTGTTTGGTGCACTTTAATTGGAGTACTCACACTATACAGACACATTCCACTTCCACATTACACTATAATATACTGCATTATAATGCGCCAAACATACAGTGACGCACGGAACTATATGGCATAAAACATACAGTGACGCACAGAACTATATGGCATAAAACTTGCAGTAACGCACACAGAAGTAAATGACGTTAAACATGCAGTAACGCACAAAACTATATGCCGTTAAACTGGCAGTAAAGCACGCAGAACTATATGGCATTAAACTGGCAGTAACGCACAAAAAACTATATGGTGTTAAACTGGCAGTAACGCACACAGAACTATATGGTGTTAAACTAGCAGTAACGCATAAAAATACATGGCGTTAAACTTGCAGTAACGCACAAAAAAAGATATGGCGTTAAACTGGTAGTAATGCACACAGAACTATATGGTGTTAAACTGGCAGTAACGCACATAAAACGATATGACGTTAAATTGGGCGTAACGCAAATAGAAGTAAATGGTATTAAATTGGCAGTAATGCACACAGAAGTAAATTACGTTAAGCTGTCAGTAACGCAATCATATAACCAGTGTTCAACCGTCACTACACTGACGCTATCTGAACTAAAAGTTTACTTTTACTTTCCTAATCTGCATTCTTGTTTCAGAAAGCATTCAAACCACAGTGCCAGCATTTTCAGAAGGAGGTCAACAATGATAGTCTTCATATTTCACTTAGGAAAGGTTTCCCTTACAGCAAGCAGAAGGTAGATGGAAGGGCGATAATAAAGGTAGCCATACTTAGCCTATAGACTGAACGAGAGAAAATCAATAGATCCCCCTATCCATGCAAAAAGTTCAGATGGAGAAATCTTCATCTGTGGTTGTCTGGTCACCATTTTCAGAAGGTGGTCAACAACGGTGGTCTTCCAGTTTCTCTTAGGAAAGGTTTCCCTCACAGCAAGCAGCAGGTTGATGAAAGGGTGCCAATAAAGGTAGCCCATGGACTGAATGAGAGAAAAGCAATCGATTCCCCATCCATGCTAACAGTCAGGATGGAAAAATGCCAACCATGGCTGTCTGATCAGCATTTTCAGAAAGAGGTCAACAATGGTAGTCTTCCTGCTTCTCTTGGGAAGGGTTTCCCTTGCAGGAACAAACTGATGGAAGCACGGCAATAAAAGCAGCCATATATCTCCTATGGTCTAAATGAGAGCAAATCAATCAATTCCCCTATCCAGTATGGATAAAGAATCTCCATCTGGAGCTGTCTAAATACCCCAACAGTGACTGCATCTGATAAGATGCAGTCACTGTTTGGCCTATCATTTTCCACCTGGCTTAGTCACTTTATTGTGAGTTAGTGCTTTCAGGGCCTACCATGGCACCTATTTTTCCCTATTGATCGTTCAAAAATTCAAGCATCTATGGAGATCTTAGGATAAGTGAAATAATCACATCATACTTTTGTCTCTCCATTAACATTATAAGAGGGTTACCCCTTCCTGTATATGTGGGAAAGATTGAGGGTGAATGCCATAGCCTGCGTGGGAGATGAAATGCCAAGTACAAATGGAATCCAACCATGTTTTATTTATTGACTTGTCTTCTGATGCATAAAAGTCATTTTCTTGCTTACAGTGTTGCCGTTGTGTTTGTTTAGTGAGCTGTGTTTATGTGAAAATGTTATATTAATGCACAAAGACTCTTTATCTATGGTAATAAACAATGGCTTGCTAAACATGGGGCACCATGTAAACACACAGAGCTGAATTAAACACCTTCTAATCTTTCGGAAAGAAATGCACCGCAGGACCTGGGTTACCATGTGTTAATTTCCCCTGGGTAATTAGTAGGGCAAGTACAATAGAACAAAACAATTTTACTTGGTCTCTTACGTGGAATAAATGCTTGTACAAAGTCAGATTGTAATCACTCACCAGGTACGTCTTTTACTATGATGTGGTTATTTTAGAGAGAATTGTTTGTAACAACCATCATTTTATAATGTAATTAACATGCTAAGCTTCAATCTTTCCTGTTTACCTACAGATATAAAAAGAGCTCTTGTTCATTTCACTGGTTGTTAAGTGGATTGTGGCCTCCGTGTGCCCATTCAGTGATGCATTATAATGTATTTCTTATGTATGTGCCAAAATCATTAGATAAAAATACAATTATTTTTGATGTATATGTATTATTAGTGCTGATGATGTTATTATTGCTTTTTCTCTATACAGCACAGTGGTGTTTATAGTACTATAGCACTTTGTACAGTAGATCATATATCATTCTTACAGTGTTAAATGTATGCTCCAGTAAGAACAAGTAACATCTACAACCAAATATACTTTTTTGTGTTTTTGATCATGTGGAGATGGGTTACAACCCCCATCATGTCTTTATAGCTCGATGTTGGGTTGTACTCACACTGAGAACGGTTGACCCTAACCATACCCAAGTATGACAGTCCCCCTCCCCGCCACGCTGCTGGTCTGCACTCACACTATGCTTAAAGAGGAAGTAAACCCTGATGGGTTTAATTCTTCTCTGTCTCCCTGCAAAGGTAAAGCATAATGGGCTACTATGCATCACATAGTAGCCCATTATGTGTCACTTACTTGACACAGGAGCCAGCGATGTCACTGCGGTCCCCTGTAGTCCGGAGCATCCATCTTCTTCCAGGTATTGCTGCTCCAGCCACTCACAGCGCCGGAGCAGCAATGACATAATTTCCGTGCACGGGAGCCGCCACTAAGGGCATATCGCCGCTAGCAGCGGAATGCTGCTAACGCCGATAGTGCGCCTGTGCGCCGCTGACTCAGCGGTGACTGTCTTTTAGTAAATATCTCCTAAACCGTGTAGGTTTAGGAGATATTTCTTGGACCTACAGGTAAGCCTTAATCTAGGCTTACCTGTAGGTCAAAGTGGTTTGTAAGGGTTTACAACCACTTTAAAAGGAAGAGTTTCCAAGCTCCATTACATCATCGCCTCTGCCAGCCAGACCACAGTGATCCCTGCTTCCAGGCTGAATGATCAATGGAGAGTTTGGTGCTCAGGCCCTGTTTGAGCTCACACTAAAGCAAACTGTACCAGACTTCAAGCAAACTATTTATTTATTTATTTATTACAGGTACTTATATAGCACTCTCAATTCATGCAGAGCTTTACAAATACAGTATATTGAACATTGTCATCAGTCCCTGCCCTCAAGGAGCTCACAATCTAAGGTCCCTAACTCACATTAAAGAGAAAGTAAACACTGAAGGGTTTTACTTCCTCTTTGTTTCCCTGCATCGCATAGTAGCCCATTATGTGTCACTTACCTGACACAAGAGCCTGCGATGTCACCTCTGTCCCCTCTTCCACAAAGCGTCCATCTTCCTTCAAGGCATCGAGGCTCCGGTGCTTTGATTGGCCGGAGCCGCAATGACATCACTTCCCGCGCATGCGCGCGGGAGCCGCCACTAACGGCATGATCGCCCGCACAGTGCGCCTCGTGCCTCTGTCTTTTGCAAATATCTCCTAAACTGTGTAGGTTTAGGAGATATTTCTTGCACCTACAGTTAAGCCTTAATCTAGGCTTACCTGTAGGTAAAAGTGGTCTGTAAGGGTTTGCAACCACTTTAATGCATACATGTACTTGGGCCAATTTAGAAAGGATCCAATTAACCTACCAGCATGTCTTTGGAGTGTTGTGGTTGGGATTCAAACAAGTGACCCTAGTGCTGCTAGGCTAAAAGGCTAACCACTTAGCCACTGTGCTGCCCATGACCCAAGCCACCACTTCCATGTGGCCCTGTGCATGGTTAAAGCTGAAGGCTTAAAGCTGAATTTCAGGAATTCAGCAACTTGCAAAAAAGTGCCGGCACACTTTTTGAGTTAAGTCCAATTAGGGGCATGTCACCTTCAGGACTTATCTATATTACTTTTATGTGACTGGTTTATTGCACTCCCGGGGATACACTCTGGCTGTGAGAGGAGAAAAGCACACAGAGTAGCTATGCCCACTGCTCCCCTCTGCTGCCCATTCACAGATGCTTTTGTATTTTGTGAATGAGTTCACATAATACAAAGGCTTCTGTGAATAGGCAGGAGGAGGGGAAGGGCAGGCATAGCAGTTTCAGCGATTCTGCTGTGAACGAACTGAAACCACAGTGGCCAGCTTCCAAGCTCTGGAAGTTATTTTGCTGGAGAACAATAAATCTGTCAGATGTGAGTAATAGGGATAAGTATATGAGCTGGAAAGCATCTCATTACACTTAACTCATGATATGCCTGCAGTTTTCATAAAGTAACTGAATTCCTGGAATTCAGCTTTTAACTGTATCTGGGCACAGTATGGAGAACTCATGCTACACAAACGAACCAGACTAAGGGGGGAACCATGTCTGGACACAGTTAAAACATCTAGTATGACCTTAAAGCAGAGTTCCACCCATATAAAAAAGTGTAGCTGCTGACTTTTATTAATTGGACACTCACCTGTCCCACGGTCCAGTGATGTGGGCGAGCGAAGCCCTGCTCCTCTCCCACTCCGCATTGTCACTGTGGGTGCCTGGCTGTGGCCTCACAGCCGGGCATACACTGCGCATGTGCGAGCCGCGCTGCACACTGTGACTGGCCAGGCAATCATCTGGGACCTGTGATGTGTCCCAGATGATTGCCGAGAGGGAGGGGGGAGAGCTGAACTTCCTTCCGGTGCCACCGTGCCCTGGGAGGAAGTGGGAGCTGGATCCCTCTAAAAAGAGTTTATCCGCTCCCCCTCCTAAAAAAAAAGACATGCTAAATGTGGCATCTCAGGGGGTCACCTTCACTTATAGTGGAAGTTCCACTTTTGGTCGGAACTCCGCTTTAAGTCGGGGGAAATTTCTCCTAATGATTCTACTGACATGGAAAGAATCATGTAAATTGTAATTCTTACAAAGTGCAACACCAAAATAACAATAAAAAAGAATAATATTGGTAATAATAAGTGTGAAATACCTGCAATATAATAAACTGCAAACAGTGATACTAATAAAGTACATTCATGTGTAAGAAAAATGAAGTCCACTGGATCTCAATAAATCTCAGAATCTATCCAATTTAGTGATAATGTTTTCAAACAGTATGTGTCCACACAATAAACAGTTGTCAGGTCTTTATCACATTAAGATCTCCATGATATATGCCATCATAGCTCAGATAGCCGAACACAGAGCAGCACATAGTGTAAAACCATATAGAAATGAATTAAAAAATCTATAAAAAATCTCATGTAAAAATAAAAGTACTCAGTTGAGAAATCCTTGTCTGACCATTGCTGCTGCCCTGGCTAGGGTCTACCACCCAGGAATGCAATTGTTTTTAGTCTTGGCATCACTTTGTGTGCCATCAGACTCTGCCTTACGCGTTACATCACATGGACTTCGTCAGGGGCTTCAGTAACTGCCCCTTGCTCTTCTAGTATTTTTGACAACCGAGCCACTATGTGTGATCTGCACCTTCTCTGTATATGGCTAGCTCCATTACAAGGAGAACAATTACAAGATAGAGAGATTTCCCCTCACTTCCTGTCCAAATAACACAACAGGAAGTAATTGTAGTAGAGTGGGAATAAAATCAAATATGCTCTTTGTTTTCAATAAGCTTTTTCGACCAGGTAAAGCACAGATTTTTTTTTTTCACCAGACGTTGCAATTTACTTGGTAGAACAGAAGCTTGAAATTAAAAGCAGAGAAATATTAATCATCAAGCCGTGGACACATTGAAATGTATCCTACAAGGTTGCCCTGCAGTCAGACTTTGCAGCTGGTGGCCCATTACTAGATGATGCTAGTGGATATCCTATTCATATTGCCGAGAGCACGAAAATCCTCAGTGATGTGACATGTCTTTTAGTGGTCCTGCTTCCAGCATCTCTTTATATAGAAGCATAGAACATGGCTTCCCTATTTCAATACAGCACTACCCTGCAGTGAACAGCTCCCGGTAATAGTACATATTTGTCTACAATGTCTGACAGTGTTCAGAACAAATGCTGATTCCTGGAAATCTGATAGAATATCATGGTTTATATAGCTTTGTTTTCTCTGCAAGTTACAGTTTTGATCAGTTTTCTGGCTCACAAACAATAAGTTTATTATACAGAAAATACATTATTTTTAATGAAAGTTTTTAATTGATAAATTTTTCATGAAAAGTAAACTAAACTTCAGAAAAACAGGTAAATACTACTCAGCTGAAATGTGTATGTATGTAAACAATATGACCTTAAAAAGAATTGTTATTTTATTCATTCTTGTGATCCAGGCACCCCTTCCAGGTATAACATGTCCCGTATACTACACGGCAGTAAAATTGTATGTATAGCATTTTTTTTTACTTGTTTATAGAGTAGGAAAGGACTATAACCCCTGTCAGGTTTACATTAACCGTTGGGTACATTGTTTGTCCTGGGAACTTTTGTTGCTAAGACATGATGTAAAGGGTAAATATTCCTATGAGGACAGGGGAGCGGGGCATTCCCTTCACTTTGTAGGGTTTCCTCTCTTTTCCTGTTGTATCTCAGGAACAGGAAGTGGAGGGAATTCTGCACAATGGTACACAGACAGCAAATTAATAGGATTTTCCCTTCCCTTTTCCATCCAAGATGGCTATATAATAAACTAGTGGTCTGCAAACTGCAACCTGCAGCCCAGATATGGCCCTTTGCTAGCTTTTATATGGCTCTTGGGGCACTATTCCCCACTGATACACGACACTAGTCCTGAAGCTGGCCATACATGGACCAAAACTCAGCTGGTTCAGCAGGAACTGGACAAATTTTGATCCATTTCTTGCCAGTTCTGTTCATGGGAAGTTTACCTATCCATGACTTAACATGAACTGCCTTGTTGGAAATTTTTTCTTAGTTCCATGCATGCAGCCAATTGGCTGCAGCACTGATCAGTGTAGTCTGATGGGAGGGAAATCCTGCTGTCAGAATACAATGACACAGCGGGGGTGTGGATGGGGGAATCAGTGTGGATGGGGGAATTGGTTCAGTTTCTTTTATTCAGCTAGCTGGCTGAGTGAAAAAACTGAGTCATATATGGCCAGTTTTACACTGGAGCCAAAGATGGGGCAACTCCTATTCCCACTGACACCAATGATGGGGCACTATTCCTATCACTAATATCAATGATGTAGCATTTTCTATTCCCACTGACCAGTGGACAAAGTCAGGCCCCCCCTAAAGTCTGAAGGACAGTAAACTGACCATTTGTTTAGAAAGTTTAAAGACCCCTTCTGAAAAAGGTCAGTTCACCTTTAAAAAAAAAAAAAAATGATTTTGTAAAAAAAATGCATTAATTATTTTTCTTTCTAAGGAGCCTGCAGAGCAGGACAACTGCGATCAGCAGACCACTGGTGCAATTTTAGACTCCTGCAGACTCTGAGGATACTGTATGGGCAGGCAGTTACCTGAGAACAGGAAGTTCAATGGGTTATGAGAGTGCTCACCAGCGCCTTTGTAATTCATTGAGACCAATAAGATGTCAGCCACAATGGATGGTGGTACTTCTAGGCATTAATTCACAGAAAACTGCTCCATTCATACGGCTGCACTATTTTCAATTTGTGACAGCGGGTGCAGGGAGAAGATCCCCCGCCTGCTGTCGAAAGGAGAGGGGATCAGGGAGAGAGACTGCAGATGCTGGAATATGTTACATGTTCCACCCTAAAAATGGGTGGAGCATGTAACATGTTCCAAAGGTGAACTTATCTTTTAAGCGATATGGCTTGGTCTAAGATCCATCCCAATATGTGATTAGGCAATTAAAGAGTAGCAACACTCTGATGAGATCATCACTTTTCTCTCCCCTCCTCTCAGGTAGCGTGCAACATTAGGTGGATAGCGCCATCTTAAACATCTTTGGGGACTAAACTAAAATGTGAACCTGTCCATATTTATTAAAATGTCTGTAACACCCCTCTCCCCTTCGTAACCCTTATTATCTGTTTCCCCTCCCCACCCCTCCCTTTTCCACACCTCTTGGTTGTTCCAGCAGCTGTCAATATGGCACTATGACTTTCCACCCAGGCCAATTCTGATATTTCTCTCCTACATGTAAAAATCATAATTTCTTTGCTACAAAATTACATAGAACCCCCAAACATTATATATCTGTTATCCAAGACCCTAGAGAATACAATGGTGGTCACGCTTCAAAATTGTACACGCTTGTGGAATGGTGCCAAACTTTGGTACTTAAAAATCCCCATAGGCGACGCTTGAATTTTTTTTACTGGTTACATGTTTTGAGTTACAGAGGAGGTCTAGGGCTAGTATAATTGCTCTCGCTGTAACATTTGCAGCGATACCTCACATGTGTGGTTTGAACACCGTTTTCTTATGTGGGCGCGACTTAAGTATGCATTCGCTTCTGCGTGCGAGCACACGTGGACAGGGGCGCTTCACATTTGTTTGAATGCAGAGGCCGGGCATGACGTCACAACATAGCGCCCGGCCTCTGAACGATCATAGAGACTCCGGCCACCATCCTATCTCCAACTCACCGATGGGAGCGGTGAGTCAGTAGATGCACCGGAGGGCGGTGAGAGGGGGGGGGGGGGAATGTCCCCTCTCGCCACCTGTAAGAACTATCAAGCGGTGGACCAGCCGCTATGATCATTCTTATGTTGTATGGAATCGCCGACTGAAAAAGCCGATATACCCTCACAAATTAAAGGACATCATATGACGGCCGGTGGGCAGGAAGTGGTTAACAGTCTAAGGTCCTAATTCACCTTTTGCATATTCTAACCAAAGTGGCAAATTTGCTTTGGAGCTATTATTATGGTTGGTGATATCTCAAGGTTTTTTTTTTTTTTTATTGTTTTTATGTATTTTTACTGCTATGTACTGTCTTTGTTTGTCCAATAAAAATCTTTTCTGTAACAGGAATTACTTATAACACACTCCCAATTATATTCACACTTTCAATGGAAACTTTGTAAATTGAAGACTATATCTAGGTTGTTGCAGGGCACCACAGACAATTCTTATTAAAGACATATTGATAAATTAAATACTGTTGTTGGGTGGTAGTGGCATGTTTGCTGTATCACTTATACTGCCTCTAATGTTGCTGGGCACGGGGAAAGCATCAGTAGCTAACAGCCTTACTAGTGGAACAGCAGTCACCAATGGGGTAGCAATAGCCATAGCAGCTCGTTTTGCTGGTATGGAATAGGCTCTGTAAAAGGGGACCTTGGGGCAATTTAAACATCTGTGTAAATATAAAGATAACAAAAAGTACTA
This sequence comes from Lithobates pipiens, assembly GCF_037356315.1. Classification (NCBI taxonomy): domain Eukaryota; kingdom Metazoa; phylum Chordata; class Amphibia; order Anura; family Ranidae; genus Lithobates; species Lithobates pipiens. The sequence continues at coordinate 493,312,613 of NW_027507764.1, forward strand.
TATTATTTGTGGTTGCAGTGGCTGCTGTTGACACTGACCCTGACCCAAATAGGAGGTGCTGACATGATATCAGGTGTACAGGAGGAAACTTTAAAATTGTTGCCACTAGTCACATTTCCCCTTTGCAGGCTGTGCAGTAAAGACAATTTATTTATCTGTCTTTTTAATGTAGATGCCCTTAGAACTTCTGGTCATCCTGGCTATCACAGCACTGAAATGGACCCTATGAGTCTAATGCCGCGTACACGTGACCAGACTTTTCGACGGACTAGGTCCGACAATCTTCCCGACAGACTTTCGGTGGAGTTCCGATGGACTTTCTGAACAAACGGACTTGGCCACACACAAGCATACCATAGTCCGACGGATTCGAATGTGATGACGTACGACCGGACTAGAATAAGGAAGTTCATAGCCAGTAGCCAATAGCTGCACTAGCGTTGGTTTTCGTCCGTTGGACTAGCATATAGACGAGCAGATTTTTTGACTGGACTTGAGTCCATCAGAAAGATTTGAAACATGTTTTAAATCTTAAGTCTGTCAGATTTTTCAACAGCAAAGGTCCGATGAAGCCCACACACGATCGAATTGTCTGGCGGATTCGTTCCGTTGGACCTAGTCCGTCGAAAAGTCCGCTCATGTGTACGTGGTATAACACATTCTTCTTCAGGCTGTAAAAATCCCGGAGTGTTTCCTCAGCTAAAAACCAACAGCTTTAGTTCTACAAAAACTCCACAATTTGAATAAGTTTGTATTAGGGTTATCCAGAAATTGTGTGCAGGAATAATAATAATAATTATGTCATGGTTTAAAATATTGTGATGTTAGTATTATTGCTACTATAATTTTTTTCTGTTTATTGACTACTAGACCAGCTATTTCAAAATGTGCTTGCTGTGATGGTAGAACTGAGTGGGTAGCTGGAAAGTTAGTGTTAAAAGTTAATTGCCTGACGTTTCCTTTTCTCTGACAACATCTCTAGTCCATAGTAATATACTGTCCATGCTGATAGTGATGGGCAAATCTACCTGGATTTGATTCTTTGACATATTTGTCGAACACAGTCAAAAAATCCACAAATAGCTAACGTTAATGCAAACCCCACTAAATTTTATGGACTCTTGAAAATCTATTATTTCCTTCTTCTAGGCTTAGATAAATGACTGTCAAATATGAGGAGCTGGGCTGTGCCAGAGGGGCATGTACCAGTTGAAAAACAAAAATGTAAAAATACGGTTCAACCAGGAGCAGCTCTTTTAATGAGGCTTAAAGTGATATTAAATATTAAAACTGAATTTCCTTTAAATAACCTGTTTGGAGAATGATGTAAATCTATCTTTGAAATTAAACACCAGTAGTATGTACTGAAGCAAAAGTGACATGAAAAAAAAAAAACATTTACAGCTAAATAACATTTCCCTGCCAGCTTCATTCTGTTTGTAAATACAGCAGTCGGGACATTTATCTTAGATGTGGGTCTTGTATGGATTGCAAGGCGTACTCCAGAAAAAAACAAAAGGAGAAAAACAAATAAAAAATGGTTTTTGCTTCTCCTTAAAAATCCATATCAGACCCTTATCTGAGCTTACAGTCTGTCTGGAAAAGAAACGGGGAGGGGGTACAAAGTACCCCTGGTTACTCCTTCCCAACAAAAAATAAAGTAGGAAATAAACACATCACACGTTTGACTAAGTAATTTAGACCCCATTCACACTGCTTTTCATGTATTTTTGCGCTAAAAATAGTGCCTGTAAAGCGCCTGAAAAGCGCCTCTCAAGCCACCCCAGTATGAAAGCCCAAGTGCAGCACAGGGAAAGAAGTCCTGCAGGCAGGATCTTTGGGGCGGTGCGGGAGCGATGTATACACCGCTCCTCCACCACCCCTGCTATTGAAATCAATGGGAAGTAGGGTTGCCACCTTTTCTTCAAGTCAAACCCGAACACTTTTGTGGTGCACAGCAATTTTTTGTATAAACTATACATATATTTTGCTACTAAATAACATTTCTAATCATATGAAGTTAATAACAAGAGTCCCCCTTTACATCAGAGTCCACAGAGTTCCCCTTTTACATCTGAACTCGCAGAGTTCCTTTTCACTGTAAGGGAGGACTCTGCAGACTCTGATATAAGGGAGACCTCTGGGGCTTCTAACATAAGGGATGCACTGGGAACCCTGATTTAAGGGTGAACACTGAGAATTCTGATGTACGAAGAGGACTCTAATGTAAGAGGAAACACTACGGCCGCTGGTGTAAAGGGGAACTCTGATGTAAGGGTGCTCTGAGAACCCTAATTTGCCTTACTGTACTTACTCAAAGGCAAGAGAGAGAAGGGGGGAGACTTCAGTCACAGACAGGGATGGATGGATGGTGAGCCCACTCACCACTTAGCAGTCAGCACCAGATGGATCTGAGGCTGCTGGACTTCAAATTTCTGGCTCCCACTTTCCTTTTCTGAGGCACAGCGCCGGAGATTGGAGTGTGGGCAGACACAGAGGGGTAGGGGGTCAAGCCCTCTCTCCTCTCCCATCTGTATGTGTTTGGGGGGGGGGGGTGGTTTGTTAGTGCTGGCTTTAGGGGCTGTGAAAGAGTGTAACAGACACTCTCAGCTGAGACAACCACTGCCAGCAATTCTGCTGAAAAGCCATAGTCCAGTCTAAATAATGTGTCCGGGTTTCAGACAGTCTGAAACCTGGACACATGAACCCAAACCCGAACTGTCCAGGTGAATCCTGGACAGGTGGCAACCCTAATGGGAAGCGCTGCCAAAGTGCCTGCAAAGCACTTTAGCAGCGGTGCTTTGCAGGCATTTTTAACCCTTTATTCAGCTGCTAGCGGGGGTTAAATGTGTTCAAAAAGCACCGCTATAACAGTGGTAAAGCGCAGCTAAAACTAGTGATGCTTTACCGCTAACGCCCCCCTTCCCCGGTGTGAAAGTAGCCTTAGTAAAAAAAAAGACCCATGGTGTCTGAAAGGTTATGTTAAGCATCCATCTTGTTTCTGTCAGCCATCTTAATATTCACAAACTTCCATTTCACAATATGTACAGTTTGAACACCCCTTTAACTTCTCAGATAACTGTCTCAACATGAGATTCTTCTAACTCGTGTGTTCTCACACACTTATCTATAACCTTCACACTGTTCTCAGCATCTTTTAGCTACAGAAGGAATTATGTATCTTTTCTTATATTAATTCAGCTAGCTTAGAACAAAGAACAATAGCGTTTTTGTCTTGACCAGCTGTAATCGTCTTGATGTCTACTGCGCATGTCTTATTCTGTATGACGTAAAATATACTATATCAATTGCTTTGTAATAACTCAATACAATTAGTTCTCGAAGGACGCCATGGTGTGTGTGTGGTTTTATTTGTCCTTTGAGAATTGATTCCAGATATATCTGAATTTATACAATACATTGGATCTAAGGTCTGAGAGGTTGAAGGGACCACCCTAGACACAGGATTAACCCTTACAGAACTGGGAGCTCGTCCCGGGATGGATGTTTATTTACCCTTAATGGACGTGGAAAGCTGCTACTTTTAACGGCTCGGTAAGTGAATTCTATTCTTATTGAGTGAAATTGACTTGCCGGAGTCCAGGTGTCAGGTGTGTGACTTGGCTTCCATCTCACAGAGATTGCTGTTGGGTTATAGAACCTCTCATAAGTATACATAAGTTGACCGGTCATGACCTTGGAGGTCATATAGTGTTTTGGGGACACTTGTAAAGGTTTTGGTGACCTTAAAAGAAAAGATTTTGGCGATCTTAGAAGAATAGGTTTTGGGGACCTAGAAAAATTTACAGAGAACTCTAGAGTTTTAGTTCTGTTCGGGACAGAACTGGTGACTGATGATCAATGTATTGTGTAAACTTTGTGTATGATTGTATAACTGCTTTTGCTTTAAAAGTATCACGCTGAATGAATTGCGCTGAGTGTGTATATGTGGACTGCTATTTTGTTTCCAGAACCAAAAGGCATACTTGGTGAGTAGTATTCCTGGAGGTTATAAAGTTATAATTTGGGTAAAGTTATTTTGTGAAAGGTAAACAGATTAATGTACATTGCAAGTTAAATTCATCTGTGGTTTAAATTTGTCTGAAACAAAACAGCAGGTCCATGAGCAAGATTGTGTGTTTATTGTATGTCTAAAATACTCTTGAACTTGTTCCAAATTTATTCTGTTACAGTCTTGAAGTGATTGTAGCTGTATTGGTATAGAAAAAGTATCACGGACAGTACTGATTTCTTTTTGGTAAAGGAATCTAGGTTGAGGTATTGTCTAATTGTCTGATTCACACCGTTGTCTGATTGTCTGCACCGTTAGGTGGCAGTCAAGCATGATAAATTGTTTTGTTTTCATAGGAAAATTAAATGTGCGGAGCAATACCTAGTTAACCCTTAGGTGGTTCATATGGCAGGATGGACAGAAAGCCAGTTTGGGTATTCTGTCAACTTTGGATCCATTATTGATCCAGACTTTCCTGAGTAATCTCAAACCCCATTTAGTGGTCCCAGTCAAACAAATGATTACTGAATGGTCAACACTTTCTAGAACTGACTTTGGCAAAGCTCTTTCACAGAAAGATGTCTCCACACAACATTTACAAGGGAATACGAAGGGGAACTTTAGAGGCAGAGGAAATTTTAGAGGCAGATTTAGAGGCAGAAATGGAAGAGGGATGAGTCGCTCTAGAAACAATGGATGTTTCAATTGCGGTGCTGAGGATCACTGGGTGAGTCAGTGTCCTCACCCCACCCCTTCTCAGACTCCCGATTCCAGCTCTGTCCCTAACCAGACACAACAACCACAGGCATCCATCCAACAAGGTCCAACATTTCCAATCAAATGGGGAAATCAACAACAATGATGGGGCCCGGAGGGTAGTGTCCCAGCTTTTCCTTTTGTCTCAGATGATTTCACTGACAGTCCAATGGTTGCTATTTCAATAAATGGGAGACTCCTCCCCTATCTCGTTGATAGCGGGGCCACTAGGAGTACTATTTGTGAAGATCATTTCAGAGGCAAATGGGAACCAGCGGAACCCTCTTTGGGAATTAATGGGATACTGACAAAAACATATAGGACTCCACCCCTACCAATAGAAGATGATGAAGGGTACACCATATGCACACATTCTTTCAGGATAATACCAAGGTGTCCTGTAAATTTGTTGGGAAGAGACTTGTTTGGGCCACTAGGAATCACAATTAGAACCAACTCAGAAGGAGGTCTAGACATTTCCTCAGATAAAATCACTATAGTAGCATGCAAACCAGGTTCATTGATACTGTCACAACAAAATAGTGAAGAAGATTTTGAGGATATAGACCCCCAGGTCTGGTCTACATCAGATCTGGATGTAGGACTTGTTTCATGCACACCATACAAGGCCACTCTCAAAGAAGGTGCATTTCCTATCTATCACAAACAGTATCCACTCTCTAAAGAAAAGATGGATGGCATAGTGCCAATGGTGAAAAAGTTTCTGCAGGATGGAATCCTGGAGGAAATTATTTCTCCATACAACACACCTGTTAACCCTGTAAAGAAGCCGGATGGCTCCTTCAGATTTGTACAGGACTTGAGGGCCATAAATGACCTCATAGTCCCAATAGCACCCATTGTACCTGATGTTCCATCTCTACTGTCCTCCATTCCAGCAACAGCCAAATGTTTTACTGTGATTGATTTAAAGAATGCTTTTTTCTCTGTCCTTGTAGACAAGGAGACAAGGCCACTCTTTGCTTTTACTGTGTCGATTGACCAACACAATCGCCAGTTTACCTGGTGTAGAATGCCCCAGGGATATATAGACTCACCTGTGGTCTATTCTATAGTACTCCAGGCCACCCTCAGGCCTTGGACTGCCCCTCATGGTTCTGTACTGTTGCAATATGTTGATGATCTTTTGATTTGTAGTTCTTCAGAGGAGGACTGCCGAGCTGATAGCCTATCCTTATTGAAATGGTTACATACGTGTGGTCACAAAGTGTCTAAGAAAAAATTACAATGGTGTAAACAGGAGGTTGAGTACCTAGGGTTTGTGCTGTCTCCGGGAGTTAGGAAAGTCAGTCACAAAAGAATTGTTGCTATAGTGGGTCTGCCCCGCCCACTTACCAAGAAAGACCTGCTAACCTTTCTTGGAATGATTGGTTACTGCCGCCAATGGATACCTGACTGTTCTTTCTATGACAATATATTGAGACAAGCAACACTCTCTGAAATGTCTGATATTGTAAAATGGTCTGATGAAATGTTAAATGCTTTTACCATGTTGAAAAGTGCAATGGTTACCAGCCCGAGCCTCGGCCTCCCTGATTTTAGCAAAATGTTTCACTTGTTTGCTAGGGAAAATTGCAGAACCATGGCAGGAGTACTGGCCCAGGAACATGGTGGGAGACTGCGCCCTGTAGTTTTTTTCTCAAAGGTGGTTCCAGTACAGGTGCAAGGCATGCCTGCTTGTCTCAGAGCGTTGGCTTTTTGTTCTATGGTTGTAGAGTTGACAGCACCATTTACCTTGGGCCATAACACTACTTTACACACCTCACACAACGTTACCACACTCCTCAAAACTTTACATACTCAGCATATGTCAGCACAAAGAATGAGTGGGTATGAAGTCATCCTCCTGTCTAATCCAAACCTGAAAATAAAAAGTTCAAACATAAACTCTGGCCCAGCTCCAATTTTGAATGCCTTATTAGGTCTTAAAGGAGAACAGGATGACTTACCACCACCTCATGACTGTACACAATCAATACACCAGGACACTTCACCTAGAGCAGATATGCTTTCAGTACCAATTCCTACTGCACAAACAGTTTTTGTGGATGGCTCTTGCAGCAGACCAAGTGATAATGTCTATCATGCAGGATATGCTGTTGTCCAACTGCCGGATACTGTCCTCGAGGCCAATCCAATACCCTATCAGTCTGCACAGGCTGCTGAATTGATAGCATTAACCCGTGCATGCCAGCTGTTTGCAGGAAAAGAGGTAAACATTTACACTAATTCCAGGTATGCTCATGGTGTGGTTTGGGACCATGGTGTAATATGGCTTCGCAGAGGATATGTGGCAGCAGATGGAAGGAGCATCTCACACTCTGACCTAGTCACAGCATTACTAGATGCAATTCAGTTGCCTTCAAAACTAGCTATCATGCACTGTAAGGCACATACAGGCCAAATGACTGATATAGCCAAAGGTAATGCACTAGCTGACAGAATAGCTAAAGAAGCTGCATCTACACAAAAGGCAAACATTCATATGCCCATGCTAACACCTCAGCCATGTTCCCTGAAAGAGACACATTGGCTCACGGAACTACAGGCTTTTGCCACCCCTGATGATATTGCGCAATGGAACTGTGATGGGATGGTACAAAAGGATCCTAAAACAGGATTAATCTGCAAAGAGGGGAAGCCGTGTATTCCTGTTGCTAGCGCCCCCCTGTTCATTGCACAATACCATGGACTGGGTCACAAGGGATGGCATGCCACATGTGAACTTCTAGATGCAGATTTTTTCATTGCAGGATTACCTAATCTAGTCAAAGCTTTTGTAAGGAGATGTGTCACTTGCATTAGGAACAATCCAACAAACCCAAAGAAATCAAAGCATGAACATCTTGAATACCCAACAACACCGTTTACCCATTTACAGATAGACTTTACACATATGCCCAAAGAAGGAAAGAAACAACAATATCTTTTGGTTATAGTGATCATGATGTCACGCTGGCCAGAAATTTTTGTCACCAACAATGAAAACGCACAAACTGTAGTGAAGATCCTCACACAGGAAATTATTCCTAGATGGGGGTGTCCATTGCAAATAAATTCAGACAATGGCCCAGCTTTCACAGCTAAAATCTGCCAAGATCTTGTAAAAGTACTAAAAATAGACTGGAAATTTCACCTCCCCTACCATCCACAGAGTTCAGGAATTGTAGAAAGAATGAATAGAACAATTAAAGACAGGATAAGGAAAGCTACGGGTGGGAATTTTGGCAAGTGGAAAAAAGTTCTCCCAGCTGTATTAGCTGAAATCAGAATGACCCCTCACAGTGTGACGGGTTATTCCCCCTTTGAGGTACTCATGGGTAGGCCATTCCCCACACCGTGGGCTAATCATCCCTTGATGGTAGAGAAAGGTGATTTGGAACAAATACAGGAGGAATATGAAAAAAAACTGATTGAAACTCTTGATATTGTCGAAAGAAGAGTTGCTCGCACCTCTCCTTCTTCTTCACAGGTACCAACCCACCCGTTCCAGGTCGGTGATCAAGTTGTGGTCCAGAGGCTTCAGAAAGGTCGAAAGCCGCAAGAGGTTCCATTCGGACCAGTGACCAAAGTGGTAGCCGTCACCAGGACCGCCATCCTTACAGAGGAAAGTCCTACTTGGATCCATGCCAGCAGAGTAAAGAAGGTTGATCTAAGCCCAGGAATTCAAGAAAGGCTGAAAAGAGGTGAAGCAGGTGTTTTAAGTCCTCAAAAGACAAGCACAGACATAAAGGACAGTGATGTCACTCATTTCACCACAGACTTCTGGGAAGGCCTTTTGCCTTCTGGTGATGTTTCTACTTCTGATCTTTGTCCCAGTGTGGATAATAACTAACTGTATTTTTCATCCTGAAGACTTAGGTGCCTTGAAACTCATATGTGGTAAAAGCGAAATATACACCAACCACACTGACTTTCACCTCAGAAATCGCAGTAAAAGAGATGTCTCTAATGAATTGATCAAAGAAACAAGTTTTTCTGGAAAAATGTTACTGTTAAAATTTAAATATGCTTACGCTAGAAAGTCAGGATATGAAAAATGCTGGATTTGTAGTAAGTTGCACCCAGAAACTGCTAAAATCCCACTCTTAGCTGTCCCTCTGAACCTCAAGTCATTATTGGAAAATACTCTAGTCTTAAGTATTAAGAATGTCTCGGAAGGGTACCGCAATCAGAGTATTATGTTTTACACTTTAGGAAAGACACATGAACCTGAGTGGTGTGTTCAATTAGGCAATACATCCAACGGAATAGGTATGTGTTCCAAGTCTGTATTTAACATTTCAAAGGGTATTCCCTTCCACACCAGTAACATTATCATAGGTCATATGTGTAGTTACAAAAATCAATCCCTTAACAACACCATTAGTGAACTTACTACATACAGGAACACAACCTCTGGGATACTTGTGAGTAAACTTGTTAGTGCTGCATTTGAGGCTGGAACTGAGCCCCAACGTAGTTCTCTAAGAAGTTTTTCATTGGGAAACAATACATATGTATGCTGTGCTAAAATTTGTTACCCATGGATCCCCGCAGGAGTGAAAGGATGGTGTTATTTAGCACAGTTGGTACCAGTCATGTCAGCCCTAGGCCAGAATCAGGAACATCACATACAAGTTACTTCAAGTCCAGTACATAGGTTAACTTATAAATACAAGAGAGAAGCCCCACCTATGTTTTCTACTTCAGATAAGTCATGGACATGGTTTCCATCCTGGACAGGATGGGGCATAACCATGATGGACAAATTAAATAACTACACTAGTTTAATAAATGATGTTATGGAAAAAAACTCCCAAGATATAGGACTACTCAATGTCAAGCTCAAAGCAATTATAAGACAACTAGAGTTACACGAATTGGCTATTGAAAGCTGAGTGCAGCTCTGACAGGTTTATGCGAAATGACCCAAGATTATGAATGTTGTACATGGTTTCACAATACCAGCCTGGAAATCCCAGACTACTATGATGTTATTAATCAACACAGGTAAATGAATTAATGAAACAAGCAAGGGACATAGGTAATTATGGATGGAACCCCTTTTCTAGTTTGGGTTTAGGTGGAATGTTTTCATGGTTAAAGGACATAGTGATTATGATTATCATAGTACTATTGTTAGGATTGATAGGCTACTTGATTTTCAAGCTTATTCTACTTTGTATTAGCAAGTGTACTACACCAGACCAACCTTCTCACGCATATACACAATATCTGCAGCTTTATGTAAAAGAATATAACAAACGTAGCAAGAACCGTAGATTTCAGGAGGCTGCGGATCTGTAGAAGTCATTCCATGACTTAAGAGGGGGTTGAAAGGTTATGTTAAGCATCCATCTTGTTTCTGTCAGCCATCTTAATATTCACAAACTTCCATTTCACAATATGTACAGTTTGAACACCCCTTTAACTGCTCAGATAACTGTCTCAACATGAGATTCTTCTAACTCGTGTGTTCTCACACACTTATCTATAACCTTCACACTGTTTCTCAGCATCTTTTAGCTACAGAAGGAATTATGTATCTTTTCTTATATTAATTCAGCTAGCTTAGAACAAAGAACAATAGCATTTTTGTCTTGACCAGCTGTAATCGTCTTGATGTCTACTGCGCATGTCTTATTCTGTATGACGTAAAATATACTATATCAATTGCTTTGTAATAACTCAATACAATTAGTTCTCGAAGGACGCCATGGTGTGTGTGTGGTTTTATTTGTCCTTTGAGAATTGATTCCAGATATATCTGAATTTATACAATACATTGGATCTAAGGTCTGAGAGGTTGAAGGGACCACCCTAGACACAGGATTAACCCTTACAGTGTCAATTTGTTGTCAGTCGCATTGCCCAGCATTCTTGCCCAAAAACGATATGGATTAATGTCAATGATGACGAAAAAATGCCAATCGCACAGCCAAAACAAACCATGCCCCTAGAACTCTCACTGCAAATAGCATTTCTCAGCCCACCAGCTAAATGTAAACAAAGGACAGGGGATCCTGGATGATGTCACTTACCAAATATGGTCAAATTATCCAAATATAGCCATATTTAGTAAATTATGCCATCTAGAATACTCTGACAATTAATTTTATTTCAGTGTAGGGCAGTGTATCTATTTACTGCCTTTTTGTCAATAAGTAACCGGGCATATTACCTCTTACTCATTCATATATGGGGGCAAAATATCTGGGGCACCCCCGAAGACCGCCACATCCACCTGTCCAGGGATGTAGAGAAGAGGCCCATGTCCCAGACAAGGTGCTTTTCAAGGAGGGCCCCCTAACATGGTATTCTACCCATGTTGAGAGCATATGGCCTTGTATAGTTCAGGGGAGGGGGGCTGCATGTTCAACACCCCCTCCCTTTCCTGGCCAGGCAGGCTGCATGCTCAGGTAAGAGTCTGTATTGGATTTTGAGGAACTCCCGCCTCCTTCAAAATCCATACTAGACCTCTATCTAGGATAAGGGTCTTTTATGGGTTTTTGAGGAAATCTTAATAATCAATGGCTGTGCAGCCGCTGGCATCATGGTAACCTTCCTAGTAATGTGTCCTTGGTTGTTAGCACATAGGCGGCCAACAGTACCCTGGATACTTATTGGGAATCCTCAAAACCATAGAAAACTGATTATTGGGAGCCACAGGACCAATGCACTGACATTTGAGGCCCATGCCAAAAGGGTGGCAATTCTGTACCAGTATATCCAAACTGTTTAAATGAGGGTCAGTTTACAAGCATGGCATCAGGCAACTAGGCTGCAGAAAATGGGCAGCCATATTGTAAATGAAATGGTATGTTTTTTATGTGGATGTGTTTTAAGTATTATTGTATTAAATAATAATAATTTATTAGCAAACTGAATTTGCTTGGTTGTAATCATATATAAATATGCTTATCTGAAGCTGTTGTATCTGATTTGACTAGTTAGATTTCATAAAAAAGAAACAGCATTTTGTTTGCATTAGAATTTTTGTGTATACGGTATATTACTATTTTTGTTTGGGGTTGATTAAAGTGTTACTAAACCTATAGCAGTAAAATCAGTCTGTATATGCTATAAAGCATACTTGTTATACTCACTGTGGGACCTAAGGGGTTAATCCTCTGCATAGTGTAAAAAGGCTGTTTGATCCTGTCTTCTCTGATCCTCCCCTACTTCCACAGGCCCCAATCCATCTCCTGATGGGACAGAGCCTTGGGGGCACTCTGCACATGCTGAGTTTGGTGTGTATTGCCAGAGAGTTTTTCTTGGGAGGGTGCATGTGATTAGCACAGTGCCAATCGGCATTGTCCAGACAGAGAGTCAGGGGTCCTGCAGCCCCATAGTACAATCAGGGGATAATGAAAACTCCTCCTACAAGCTTTAACCAGTGCTACTGCACACTGATAGAAGTCACAAGACTGCTTTAAAGTGTAACTCCACTTTTGTTGAGAAAAAACATTCCCCTCTGGGTGATGTACAGTGCAAGGATTATAACAAACATTGTTGCAGATTCCTACCTTTTGTTATTCTGAAGAAATCCCTTTGTGTGTTTGTCTGTGCCGCTGTGCTGATTGGGTCTAATGGGAGTGGTTTGATAATTAACTGTCAGGTATGCAGCTGGAAAGCACTAAAAAGGAAATCTGTTGGGCCTGCATCCTTTTAGAGGTTCTCCTATTGAAAGTATCTCTCCAAAAATTACATTTTTTGTTACAGGGAATGGCTGAAATCTGATTTGTATCTTAGGCAGACTTCTGGGAAAATTGGTGAGCCAATCACACAAGCTGGAAATGATGTCTCTGGGGAGTGGTCAGTACACATTCTGTGTACAGAACAAACCCATGTAGCCATATTGCAATGCATTCTCATAAAATTACATTGACTGCAGATTGAAAAGGAAAGGTCATTTTAATAACATTCAATTACAATATGATTAGTGTCGCATTTATATCTGCTATATTGTTTTTTCTTTATTTGCTATTTTTTCCCCATGAAAGTGCAGTTGCCCTTTACCTGCTGATGAGAAAAAGTATTTAGAGGTTTATATTTACTAAAATAATCACATTTCCATGTTCTGTGTACTGTGGGAGACCAGATTTGGTGAATGCAGGCTCCTGGGTTTAGTAACACTGGAACAAGTGAAGCAAAGGTGGAGCTTTGCACCTAAAAATAAAATTTCACCTATAACCACTTGCTGTCCATAGACCGTTTATAAACAGCCTGGATTTCAAGTGCCCAGGAGAACCTCATGGCTTCAGCTTCAGCTGCGAACTTAGTATCATTTTTATCAGCTGGAGACAACCTTTGCAGTAAAAGTGATCTGGCCAGCTTTACGGCCACCTGATCACTTTTACTGCACTGCACTGATTTCTAGCAATATATTTTTCTCTGCTTATGGAACATGTAATTAGCCTAAAAAAGGAACTATTGCATCTACTATGTCTAAGAACTATATGTTACATTTTTGTTTTTGAGTTTATATATACTTTATTGAAATCAGAGAGGAAGTCAGCCTCTACCCTTCCCATGTGTTTAGTATAAGAGGTATAAATAGCCCTGTTTTTCTTTAGAGCAGGGGTCTTCAAACTTTCTAAACAAAGGGCCAGTTTATTGTCCATTAGACTTAAAGGGGGGGGGGGGGGTCAGATTGCCAGTGGGAGTAAAAAATGCCCCAGCGTTAGTGGGAGCAAATAAAGCCTCAGGCTTGGTGGTCATTGGGAGTAAACAAAATTACATAGCACTCATTGTCAGTAGGAGGAATCATGCCCCATCATTAGTATTGCTGGTATTGGTGGGAGGAATAGCGTCCTACTGTTGGTGTCAGGGGAAGAGCTAGTTACCATTGTTGGTGTCACTGGAAGGAATAGTGCCCTATCATTAGTGTCAGTGGGAAGAATAGTGCCCCTTCATTGATATCAGTGGGGGGAATAGTGCCCAATCATAGGTTTCAGTGGTGGTGGTGGGGGGGGGGGGGATAGTGTCCTTTCATTGGTATCAGTGGGAAGAATAGTGCCCAATCATGGGTATCAGTGGGAGGAATAGTGTCCCTTCATTGGTATCAGTGGGAGGTAATATGCCCCATTGTTGGTGTCATGGAAAAGCATGGTGCCTCATTCTTGGTGTCAGTGGAAGGGACAGTTAAGCCTCATACACACGATCGGACTTTGTACAAACTTTCCTGTGGATTTTTGTACAAAGGGCATCGGCCGAGAACTTGTATTGCATACACACGGCAGGACTTTTTTAGCCAACTTTCCCCAAATACATGGCTTCTCTGCTCTTTACTGCCACCTTTGGTCAACTTCTATATTGTTGTCTGATCTTTTGCATTGGTTCTGAGCATGCGTGTTTGTACTTTGTACAAAAGTCCTATGGTTTTCTGTACACACTATCAGACTTTGCTCCATCGGACTTTTGTTGCCAGAAAGTTTGTCTGTTCGCACAGCCAACAAAAGTCTGATGAAAACCGAAAAAGTTTGTCCGATGGAGCGTAAACACGGTCAGATGTTGCTCCAAAACAGCTAATTTGCATGTTTGTTGTCAAAAAGTCTGATCGTGTGTACGGGCCTTAACAATGACCGATAAAGGCAAACATCAAGTCTGTGGGCTGCAGTTTGGTGGTCACAGCTTTAGAGGATAACTTTAATCAAGACAAAGCTCAATGTATTTACATATCAATAGGTTATGTCTATTTGCTATATCTCCTTTAACCACTTGCCAACCAGCCATCGTCATTTTTACTGCGGCAGGTTGGCACGATCCCGCGAACCGTCGTAGCTGTAGGTTGGTCCCCTTAAGCAGGATAGCAGTCACGCGGCGATACTCGTGACCGGCAGTCGTAATGACTCCCGGCCACGAGCGATTGCTGGCACGAGAGGCAGAACAGGGACGTGTGTATGTAAACACACACATCCCAGTTCTGTGAGGAGAGGAGAGAGAGATTGTGAGTTCCTACGAGCTTTGGGGGTAGGGGGCTGGGGGAAATGTTTGACACTCCATGGATTGCTGCTTATTGGATTGGAAGAATCTGAAATCAATCAATTTCTACACATGCACTTTATGTCTTTTATATGAACTGTTTGATGAACATTCAGTATATTCACGTTTGCACTTTACTGCACTGATTGGACTTTCCACCTTTTATTTTTTTATATTGACTTTTATTATTTTGCATTTTATGTGATTTCTTGCACTTTAGCGATCTCTGTTCATTTTATTTGTTTTTTTTAATAATATTTAGGGTTTTGTTTGCACCTTTATGCACTTTAGACTTTCCTATTCCTATTGGATCCTTCTTGCACTTTATGTGAAGAGTTTGGCACTTTATGCGATTTTATGCATTTTTTTCACTCTATGCGATTTTTTGGTTTATTGTTCAGTTTTGTGATTGTTATCCACTCGCATGCATTCTATGTGATTGCTATCCATTCCTTGCACTTTATGTGAATACTTTAGCATTATATGCAATTTTTTTTCTCAATTTATGCGATTTTTGGCTAATTATTTTGCTTTGTGATTGCTATCCACTCGTTACGCTTGATTATTGGTTTCTTTTATCATATGGATTTAGTCAGTCTGGTGATGTTACACTGCTGATTCTTTTGTTTATTTATTTTATTTAGTTTGACCACTCACCTTTCCTTACTGCAGTTAGCACCACATATTTATTTTTATTTAAAAAGTACAAAATATTGTGTTTCTTTTCAAGATTGTCGCTTTTTTTTTGTTTATAGCACAAAATATTAAAACCGCAGAGATGATCAAATACCACCAAAAAAAAACAATTTTGTTTGGGTACAACGTCGCGCGACCGTGCAATTGTCAGTTAAAGCGACGCAGTGCCGAATCGCAAAAAATGGCCTGGTCATCGAGCAGCCAAATCTTCCGGGGCTGAAGTGGTTAAATGTGAGCTCCTGAACGTCCTGTATAAAATCGGATAAATTCAGCACCTCTAGCTCCCGGCTGTTGTATTGATTACCATCATTGGATTTGCGTGCGTTCGCTTTTGGGTCAGATCGTGTGGTTTTCAGCCGCTGCTTACTTCCAAAATGCCTTTAGAACAGGCTGAAATGTGATGTGGAGCATTGGCTTTTCTGCAAAACATTACATTGAAAAACAAATTGCAGCCACGGGTATGCAGCTATTTCTCTGGCTTATTTACTAGAAATCTTCACAGTCTGCTTATAGATTTTCCTTTAATCCGATTCTGGAACCACCAGTTACTAAAGCCATCCAAAATACTAGTTTTGACATGCCTTGCCAATTGAACATTAACAGTATTTGTATCAAACAGAGGTATTTGTATTTGTATCAAACAGAGGTAAAAGCAGACATTGTCCACAAGATGTCACTGTTTCCTTTTTTTGAGAACATGTGAACAATAGCTTATCAGAATGTAATGTGAACTTAAACACTTCCCTCTTAAGTGGCAATTAGTGTGCACATTGTGTCGCCTTCTTCACTGTGAAGGTAAGAGCATTATCCACTCACATGCCAGTTATCACTGTGAGCTAAGTGTTTACTCATTTTTAGGAAAAAAAAAAGTTAGAATAATTATGTACAATTTTTATCAAATTAAGCTTTTCTTCTTTTTAGTTTACACTGAAATTCGATTTAAAGCCCACGTCTAGGAATTACTATAAAAAAATAAAAATAAAAAATAATACTTTTGCGGATCCCCTCCAGCACTGCAGGGGTTAAATACTCATTAACTCTAGTAGCAGAGAAATACAATTTAATACTTACCTTATTCCTTGTTCTGGCAGACGCCCTCCATCTGTGCGACTGGTCCTCTGATCAGCCTCATTTCTAAGATGCTCCAGCCCTGGGCTGCTTTGGAAATCATGGGGTCTCATACATCTTGCCTGACAGGGACCCCCCTGAAAATATCAAAGCGATACTTTCACAAAAAATACACTAAAATATTTATTAGCGGACACAAACAACACAACTTACAACATTCCTGCTAAATGTAAAAGATAAATCTATATTGAGTTAATAAATGAAGCTTTGTGTGTGAATGAGGTCTTGAGGCTCATTCACATGGGCGCTGTGGCCTGTGCAGTGGGAATCAGCATTTTTTTTATGGGGCTGGAGCTGTGTGTAGGCAGCCTATGTTACCTTATGGGGACACCGCAGCTGTATAAACACAGGCGCAGGTCATAGTTTAACAGGTGTATGTCCCTAAACATAGACAGTGTGCATTCGGGACCACACACACGCACCTACACACCTGCCAAATTAGGAACTGCAGCTGTGTTCATACAGCTGGTGCATATCCATAGAGTAACAGATGGCTGGATTTGCACAAACCTTTCTTTCACAATGTATGGGCCAGAGAACCCATGTGAATGAGCCCCTAATTTTTTAAAATTATGTTTTACAATTTAAAAAAAATAATATATATCTATTTTTTTTTACAATTCTGTTGGGGGAGCTTTAACAAAATCTGATGTCTCACTTTTGAGAGAGAAAAAGGCATTGAGGACACAGATCCCCAAACCTTTCTCTGCATCATTAGCTGGAGCACAATGACAAATAAAGCACCTCCAGTGCTTAGAGTACTGCCATTGCGTCCCAATGTTATGTGGATCATCAGCAGTGATTTGTAGAACTCCTTCTCGTATGCTTCACTGGTGCAGCCTTCCTCAGATTGGGAAATATAACAGATAACTGTAAAGAAGCACGCAGAAGGGTGCAAATGCCTAGTGCATTACCAAAAGTCTAATATATTAACCACTCCAGCCCCAGCAGAATTTACCTCCTTCCTGACCAGAGCACTTTTTGTGATACGGCACTGCGTCGCTTTAACTGACAATTGCGTGGACGATATTCTATCCGGTTACAGATGTCACATTCTCTACATGTTTCCAATAATCCTTATCTAAACAATATAATAAGCAGTGCTGAATATAATATAAATCCACACCAGTGAATTTAAAAATATTAAAAACTCTAGATCCACTCCTTTCTCTACATGTTTCGCCATAAGCATGTCTTCTTCAGGACTATTGTAGCAAGATAACATTAATAATTTCAAAAACCAAAGAAATCCTTACATGTGTGTGTTGTGATTTAATGACTTTTTTGTGTGCACCAGAGAAGCAGCTTATAGGTGAGCATAGGAGAAATAACAGACCTGGCTATTGACCAAATAGGCCATTAATATAATTTTTCTTGCCACTGGAGGGTTTCAGGGCTCCTTACTTCTGCTGACAGCCACGTGGAGGACAAAAAGCCTGCTGAACATCACAGATAAATTGTTTTAGTTTTAGTTTCATTATAGTTGACTAAAATCTCCAGTATCATAAACAAACAAAAATATTGCTTTTTGACAAACAGAAGGGCACCTTTAAAAAAATATATGTATAAAAAAAGCTGTAAACTCTATTGGCTATAATACCATGCATGAAGGTAAAAAAACCTTCTCTGTGCAAGCGCCCCCTCCAATACTTACCTGAGCCCCATCGCAATTCAGCGATGTGCATGAGAGCCTTTGGCTCTCCTGGGACTCTCTCACCTCATTAGCTGAGACAGCAATGGAAGCCATTGGCATTTGGTAGGAGGGAGGAGCCAGGAGTGCTGGCAGTAGACGACAGAAGAAGAAGATTGGGGCTGCTCTGTGCAAACCCACTACACAGAGCAGGTAAGTATATGTTTGTTATTTTAAAAAAAGTGATTTTAATATAACTTTAAGGTTCTATGCACATTGGCTTAAAAATCGCTGCTTCTACAGGAGTTTTGTGTTCTGTCTGTAGAAGCAGCTCGATATTATTCTTTGTGTCCATGCACATTAGGATGATTATAGGCAAAATTTGAGCTTAGCATTTAGAGGTAGAAAAAAACCATTCTGGTTTGCGTTTTTCATTGGAACTTTCTGGCAGAAAAAAAATGTAAACTTTTCCGCCAAGGGAACTGGCATTTTTTTTTAAGTCCAGTGTGCATGGAGCCGAACAGTTCTCTGTTAAATAATGAAAACAAGTATCAAGTAACATCTTTATATATAAAACCAAGTTTCATATACAAAGAAGAATATTGCTTTTTGACCACTGTTAATTTGGTACTCAAATTTTCGATTTAGTTTTAGTCATATTCTTTTGACTAAAATGCTATTTTAGTTTAAGTCGTATTATAGTTATCTGAATTGAAACTGAATTGTATTTTTGTTTAGTTTTTGTCACTGAAAACATGCAGCTGACAAACACTATGACGAAAATATTTTCATATCTGATATTAACATTGCTCGTGGCCTGACCTGATGTACCAGAGCGTTGGCAAGCTGACATGTTTTGGGGGTCACACTCCCTTTTTCAGAGCTAATCAGGCCAGGCCACATGTCTACCCCACTTTTGCGAGACTGCATTTGGCTGCTTTGTCTTTTTATCATATTAAACTTTTGGTGATGCACTAGACATTTAATGCCCTACTTTGTGCTTTTATACAGTCAGCTGCAATGGAGATGAATGAGTAGATGACTTCTGTGCCTTACATTCTAATCACACACCCTTTGATCTGGTACAAATTGTACAGTTGACTCGCTGACTGCAAACTGCCCAAGCTCTGCCTCTGATAGAGCAACCCCAAACAAAACATTTCCACCAGCATGCTTCAAAGTTGTTATTAGCTTCTTCTTTTTTGTTTTTGAAAAATATGTCATAATAGTGTTACTGTGACCAAACAATTTTTGCTGGATAAGTCTTAGCCCACGTACACACGGTCAGAGATTTTGCCAACCAAATCCGTCAGATTTTGCCCGTCGGATTTAGTCAGACGGATTGTGTCCGAAACTGTTGCATACACACGGTCGGGCTAAGTTGGCGAAAAATCCGATCTTTCAGAACGTGATGACGTAATTTCGTTACGATGGGAGTACATTTAGGCTAGTAGCCAATAGCTTTGATGTAGGAATTTGATCTGAGCATGCGTGGCACTTGGTCCGATGAAAATGCTCTACACATGATCGGATTAGGTCCGTCCGGCCCAGTTGGTCGGGAAATATTTCCAACATGTTGGAAAATTGGGTCGGACGGAGATTCGGATGGAATCAGTCCGATGCATACCACACACAGTCGGATTATCTGACGACACGGTCCGATAAGACTCATTCCGACAGATTCTCCGACCGTGTGTACAAGGGCTTAGGCACTTTGTTCCAGAAGACCTGATATTTACCTTTAAGTTCACTGGCAAACTGTAATCTTGCTCCAATGTTGTTTTTGGATAGTAAAGGCTTTTTCTGAACACACCCGAAAACCCTGCAATGAATTTATGGGAGACTTCTTTTAGCATCATACAGTCAACCCTTTTGCTAAATTTGCTGGGCTAAGCAATCTTTGACAAATAAGCAGCATTAGAAATCTACATCACTTGTAGATTGGTCTCCGTACAGTGGAATGCTTAATTTCAAATCATTTGGCAATTAGATAGGATAGGGTACAGCTGCACATTCCCTAAGGAGGTTCTAATCATTGGCATCTAGTCTGGAGCACCAAATTCTAGTTTCATGGATTTAAATTGGTGGTAAATATAAAGGTGTATTTACTTTTTCTATATGAACATTTTCACATTTTCATCAATTTTGACTTTGAATACACCATGCCAATTATGTGTCATTTGTTCAAATATATCACCTTTATTTGTAGGCAACATTTAAATCAAGATATAACATTTTCTGGTTAAATTACTGTATCTCACAAAAGTGAATACACCCTTCACATTTTTGTAAACATTTTATTATATATTTTCATGTGACAACACTCAAGAAATTACACTTTGCTTCAATGTAACGTAGTGAGTGTACAGATTGTATAACAGTGTAAATTTGCTCTCTCCTCAAAATAACTCAACACACAGCCATTAATGTCTAAACCGCTGGCAACAAAAGTGAGTACAACCCTAAGTGAAAATGTCCAAATTGGGCCCAATTAGCCATTTTCCCTCCCCAGTGTCATGAGAATATTTAGTGTTACACTGTCTCAGGTGTGAATGGGCAGCAGGTGTGTTAAATTTGGTGTTATTGCTCTCACTCTTTCATACTGATCACTGGAAGCTTAACATGGCACCACCTCATGACAAAGAACTCTCTGAGAATGTGAAAAAAAAGAATTGTTGCTCTACATAAGGATGGCCTAGGCTATAAGAAGATTGCCAGCACAAGACCCTGAAACTGAGCTGCAGCACGGTGGCCAAGACCATACAGTGATTTAACAGGACAGGTTCCACTCAGAACAGGCCTCGCTATGGTCGACCAAAGAAACTGAGTGCATGTGCTCAGAGTCATATCCAGAGGTTGTGGTTGGGAAATAGATATATGAGTGCTGCCAACATTTATGCAGAGGTTGAAGGGGGTCAGCCTGTTGGTGCTCAGACCATACGCTGCATACTGCATCCAATTGGTCTGCATGGCTGTTGTCCCAGAAGGAGACTTGCCATGTACATTTGCTACAAATTGGAAAAGTGTCAACTTGTGCTTAAAGTGCTCTGCAAGTGTACAACTTGACAATAAAAATGTGCAGCAAGTTAAAGTCAACACTACAACAAATTTGTGGCAAGTTATCCTTGCTATCTGGGAAGGGAGTGATAGGATGACAATGTAGGAGCATAATTCCGAGACAAAAACACCACATAACAGTACCTGCACAAGCACCATCATGACATGACAGGATCACCCTTCCCGCTCCAAGTGCAACCCACAAGATAGCAAGGATAACTTTCCACAAATTTGTGACAGTATTGAATTGTAAGCCTGCTAACTCGGTGCACATTTTTACTGGTAAGTTGTAGACTGCAGAGGACTTGAAACACAATTTCTAGTTGACACTATTCCAATTTATAGCAAATTTGCATGACAAGTTCCTAGCAAGAGCAAAGTTACAGTGGTGAATCTATGGCAAGAGCTCTGCAAGTCTACAGCATGAAAATTCAGCCACAGTGACCCCTGTGGTGGGATGACTATTGCACAACCAGAACCAGAACTTGCAGCAAACTTGCAGAATGTTTGTAAAGAAAGATGATCTGGAGTCATGCTATGTGGACTTGCTGCAATTGTGCAACAAACTTGTGAAGCCTGGCAAGTCTAGCAATAGATAAGCAAGTCATTTTTAAACTTGCAGCACAACTACTTACCTTCATTCCTGATTCAGCAATAATTACTATGTGGCCCTGCCTGGCATCACACAACCTTTGCAAAGAATACCTCTGGCCTGCTCCTCTTCACATTGTGTATGCACCTTGGTGATGGTCCAAATCATTTGGTGGAGGGAGGATTATGGTGGGGGGGGGGAGTTTTTTTCAGGGGTTGGGCTTGGCCCCTTAGTTCCAGTGAAGAGAACTCTTAAGGCATCAGCATACCAAGACATTTTGGACAATTTCATGCTCCCACCTTTGTGGGAACAATCTGGGGATGGCCAACATGACTGCGCACCAGTGCACAAAGCCCGGTCCATAAAGACATGGATGATTGAGTTTGGGGTGGAGGAACTTGACTGGCCTGCACGGATTCCTGACCTCAACCCAAACACCTTTGGGCTGAATTAGAGCGGAAACTGCGAGTCAGGCCTTCTCACCCAACATCAGTGAATGACTTCACAAATGCGCTTCTGGAAGAATGGTCAAACATTCCCATAGACACACAGTTGACACACAGTTGAAGCTGTTATAGCTGTAAAGGGTGGTCCAACTCAATATTGAACCCTATGGACTAAGACTGGGATGCCATTAAAGTTCATGTAAAGACAGACGTCCCAATACTTTTGACAATATAGTATATGTCTATTATTATGTTACATTTATTTGTTGTATATAGTGTGAATTTTGAGGTGGGTGATTGGGGGAATGTACTCTTTAACATCCCTTCTTCTTGCTTGATGCATCAGCAGTCAATTAAAAGAATGAAGCCTTGAGGAAGTAGACGCTGCTTTCTGCAAGAATCACGGGACTTGATGTACAGTTTGGACATGCAGTAATGTGCCTTTAATTTTCCACATCATATGTCTCTGCTAGAAGGAAGAGACATATCTTGTACACTAACATATCTGTTTTCATTAGACATGAAGCACAGAGCAATATTCTGCTATGCTGACTCTGCATCCTTTGTATTGATCAGTAGGGTGCTGACCTTGACATAAGGTTTGTGACATTAAGTAGACTTATAAGTACCTAAAATCCATAAACTGGTCGTATAAACCATGCTATATCTATCAGTGGGTAAATAATTCACTTGGTCTTTTTCTGCTTTCTTATTTTTTTTACTGGTATAAAATAGTGTACAACAGGTACCCTTAATGCAAGCAGTAAGTATGCAGGCTTCTCATGCGGTTTCATATTATTATTTTCGTATAGTAACACATAAAATGACCTCTGCATAAGCAAATGGTCAAGTCAATACTTTTGGGATCTTCATAGTAATTGTCCCATGTATGGGCAAGTCTTTAAAAGCCTGGATCAAGCAATTCCTATTCGGATTTTAATTATCCAGTCAGCAACAATGATTAAAATTAAGAGGCATAATGTGTGCTAAAGAAACACTGAGCATTACATCATTACACCACATCGCCATTGGCAGACTGAAGTGCTGAAATAAGAGAGAATGGATCCATGGATCCACCATATCACCTCCATGTTGCAAAATAATTTGGGAATTACCATCCAACCAGGGAATGATTAAAGCGGGAGTAAACCCAGTTTCAAAAAAACACTTACATTCCCGGCATGCCGGACATGCTAACTTTCACATTGGTTGTGCTCTCAATCAAACTTTCAAACCATCCAATGGCTGGTGTCATAACTGATCACATGTGCAGCATTATGGCAGTTGGAGAATTAATAGAGGCCAAGATGGCAGCTTCCTTGACTTAAAACGATAGAAGGGTTTACTTCCACTTTAAAGTCACTGTTAAGCCCCGTACACACGAGCGGACTTTTCAACATCCAAAGTCTGACGGAATGATTCCGGCAGACTATTCGATCGTGTGTGGGCTGCAACGGACTTTTGATTCGCAAAAGTCTGACAGACTTTAGAAATGGAACATGCTTCAAATTTTTCCGCCAGAACTCTGCCGGACCCAGTTCCTACCGAAAAATTTGCTCGTGTGTATGCTATTCCGACGGACTAAAACCGACGCTAGGGCAGCTATTGGCTACTGTCTATGAACTTCCTTATTCGAGTCGGGTCGTACGTCATCACGTTCGAATCCGTCGGAGTTTGGTGTGATTGTGTGTGGCCAAGTCCGCTTATTCGGAAAGTCCGCCAGAACTCTGCCGGACCCAGTTCCTACCGAAAAATTTGCTCGTGTGTATGCTATTCCGACGGACTAAAACCGACGCTAGGGCAGCTATTGGCTACTGGCTATGAACTTCCTTATTCGAGTCCAGTCGTACGTCATCACGTTCGAATCCGTCGGAGTTTGGTGTGATTGTGTGTGGCCAAGTCCGCTTATTCGGAAAGTCCGTCAGAACTCTGTCAGAACTCCGGCAGAACTCCTTCGAAAGTCTGTCGGACATAAGGCTGGTCGTGTGTACGCGGCATTAGTTTCAGTTTGCATCCTGTTGGTGAGATTCCTCATCACTTCCTATCCTCACAACACTCTTGAAATTGAGGAGAAATCCCCACTTAGGCAGTTGTTATCTGGACAGGTGTTCCTATTGAAATATTTTGATTTTCTGTCCTTGAGGACAATGGTTCCTATGACAAATGGCAAGGGTGGATCTCCCTAACCGCGATGTAGAGAACAGAGAAAAAACTCCCCAATTATTACCAAAATTGCAAAAGAAAAAAAAAAGTTTTGCCTATAGATAATCTTTAAGGCTTTGCTGTCATCTTTTCAAAATTACAGTTTGTACATGCCTTGGTAAGGGGTTTGAGGAAAGTCCAGTGGCAGGGCTACTGATGGAAGAAGGTACGCCTTCGAAACATGTCAGCCAGCAGCGGTCCTGATGTCCTCCCCTTTGCTATCTGGAGACTGTTGGTTCCAGGACTAATTGCCACAAACAGGTGGTGTTTACTAGCAATCATTCTCCATGTTTGTGAGTAGTTTTTAAATTGTTTTTATTTAAATTGCCTTGGGGTGGCTGGTGCGCCCTCTTCTTTTTATCATTTTTAGTAGTGATGGAAGAGTTTGGGGGCAGTGCTTTTTAGGATCAGGGTGTATAAGAAGAGAGGGGCCTTGTAAACAGTGGAGCTCACGCATAATATGTAAATTACTTTTGATGCCATAGCAAGTAGGGAACAATAAGCATTCACCTTAAATTAATTCAGAACAATAATCATCTTTTTTATTATTTTCTATTGATTTCTAGATTTTAGATTGCGTCTTATAGATCTTTATTGCTTCAAATACCGATTGCAGCTAGGATCTTGACATCATGTCCTTGTAGTCTTTTCCTTGCAATTGCTGTGAAGCTGAACTTTTACCTCTGGTCCCATTGACTGATGTTCTGTTCTCACCTGACATTAGCACTGATCTGGCAGCCATAGGTACTACCCAATGTCACCTTCTGTCTGATATTGAACCAGTATCTGCCCAGTCTAGGAAGCAGTGACTATTTAAGCTGGACTCAGATAAGATATCCAATATTTGCCCATGTGTTGCCGAACTCCGTACTTTGTGGCTCTTGGGAATTCCACTGTGCACTATGCTCACTTGTTCCTAAAACTCCTGCATTATGAGTGGTACCTTGCCTTCATAGTTCTGCTGTGCACACTGCTTACTTGTTCCTGGTAATCATGTACATTGAGTCATAACCCTTTCTAGAAATCCTTTACGCGATACAGTCGCCAGTCCTCTGGAAACCCTTTATGGGGCAATGTACTCAGTCCATCATAGCCTATGTATGGTACCGATCCACTGCTTGTCATTCCAGTAGTCAGCACCCCATTGGAACCTCTTGTTCACCTTGCCTTGGTCGTAACTGGGTTGGCAACCTAGGAATGGGAGGGAGCCAACCCATCTCCACCATCAGGTGTTCTGGAAAAGACTGATCGTTCTTCAGATTCTGCTCCTTGTTGAACCAAGCCATGGTCAGGGTAGGCGCTCTCTCTGACTGTGGTCAGCAAGTCTGTGTCACTTACCCAATTAAAAGTACTTGAAGAATTATTAGGAATATTGTAATCCTGGAAATCTTCTTTGTTAAAAATCTTTGGCTCTGTGGATTGGATTAAAGAAATGTGGGTTTGCTTTTAAATAAATATGAGGGGACTTTTGAAATACATACATTGATATCCTAAGCACACAGAGGCATGAGCTTGCATAAACCACAATTTTAAGAAATGGAAAAAACATTCATTAATGATTCACAATGCCTGTTAGGTTTAAGAAGTCAGAACATTTTTGCAGCTTTTTTAATGTTTGATAAATATTAAGGCAGACAGGACTTAGCAGCACACATTATTAATTAGAAATTATATTTCCATTATAAGCCTTTTTCAGTTGCAGTTTTCAGTCAATAGGAGCATACACTTTAATTGCCAATTTACATTGGTTTGTATCTGCTTTATTTCAGGGATAGAATTAAAAAGTGATTTTCAATGTCTACATTTGTTGGCAGGCTGCATGCAATTAGCCCTAAGACTGCAAGATCGCAGTTATAGTGCAGTTAGAGGTATTTTAGTATATCATATTTGGTGAAGTAGCCACTGGTTTGTTCCTTTTTTTCTATTTCTTCTGCCCTCTGGGTGCTGTATGTGTCTACAAGGTGAAGGGGAAATCTAGCAACTCCAATGCCACTGCATATTCCCCCATTGCCCCCCCTTGTCACCTTTGCGACTTTGTCACCTGGTCTCCCAGAGTTCTCCATCAGGCTTCACCCACCACAACAAAATCCCTTAGCCATGCAAACTGTGCAGCCAAATCATCCCATTGCAAAGTATCATTCATGCAAAAGAGACCTTCAATATTATAGGATCATACAGGTGTACCTCCACTGGTGTTGTGTACCTTATCCGTTGCAAAAAAATGCTACCAAGAATCCTGAGTTGGTGAAATAGGACAGAAATTATAATAAAGAATGCACTTACACAGACACACCATTAACCACTTGCTTACTGGGCACTTAAACCCCCCTCAGTCCCAGACCAATTTTCAGCTTTCAGCGCTGATGCACTTTGAATGACAATTGCGCGGGCATACAACACTGTACCCAAATGAAATTTTTATAATTTTTTTCCCACAAATAGAGCTTTCTTTTGGTGGTATTTAATTACAGCTGGGAGTTTTATTTTTTGCTAAACAAACAAAAAAAGATGCAAAAAAAAAAAAAATCATGTTTAATAGTTTGTTATAAAATTTTGCAAACAGGTCATTTTTCTCCTTCATTGAAGTGCGCTGATGAGGCGGCACTGATAGGCTGCACTGGTGGGCACTGATAGGCTGCATTGGTGGGCACTGATAGGCTGCATTGGTGGGCACTGATTGGCTGCACTAGTGGGCACTGATAGGCATAGTTAAGGCGGCACTAATAGGCACAGATAAGGCGGCACCGATGGGCACAGATAAGGCGGCACTGATGGGCAAAGATGGGCACAGATAAGATGGCACGGATGGGTGGCACAGATGGGTGGCACGGATGGGTGGCACTAAGGGGCACTGATAGGTACCACTGATAGATGGGACTGATGGGCACTGATAGGTGGCACTGATAGGTGGCTCTGATAGGTGGCACTGCTGGGCACTGATGGGCGGCACTGCTGGGCACTGATGGGCGGCACTGCTGGGCACTGATGGGCGGCACTGCTGGGCACGGATATGTGGCACTGGGGTGCAGCACCTTTGTTGAGGCAGATTGTGGGCACTGCTGGGTGGCACTGTGGGCACTGCTGGGTGGCACTGCTGGTTGGCACTGTGGACACTGCTGGGTGGCACTGTGGGCACTGCTGGGTGGCACTATGGGCACTGCTGGGTGGCACTGACAGGGGGGACACATTTTTTATTAATGTGGCAAAGCAGGGGGCAGGTGGGCACTGGCAGGGGGCAGGTGGGCACTGGCAGGGCTGGCAGTGATCGGGACTGATGTCCCGATCACGGCCACCGGTGATCGGCTTTTTTTTTCTCTCCTTGCGCTGACAGGAATAATAGCCGATTACTGGCTCCATTATATCACATGATCAGCTGTCATTGGCTGACAGCTGATCACATGATAAGGGGTCGGGATCGACCCCTTGCACGGATCGGTGATCAGGCGAGTCTCGTAGACTCGCCGATCCCAGAGCGCGCCGCGCGCCCCTCTAAATCTTTACCTAACAGTTTTATGACCACTCTCACCTCTATGACTCTTTCTGCACTCCCATTCGATAGCCCTCACTTTTTCTTATCTCACCTACTATCCAAATGTAATTACCATGGTTGTGCATATTTGTGTTTTTTTTCCCCTTAGAAATTGTCTTAAAGTGATTGTAAAGTCTCGTTTAAAAAACAAAACAAAAAACAAACATGTTATACTTACCTGTGCAGTTGGCTTTGCACAAAGCAGCCTGGATCCTCCTCTTCCTGAGTCCCTGTTTGCTGCTCCTGGCCCCTCCCTCCTATTGAGTGCCCCCAAAGTCAGCAGCTGGTTATGGGGCACTGGCATTGAGTCACAGCTCCATGTGTCCCGTGTGACACTGAGCCCCGACCCGGGCCCGTCCCCTCTCTCCCCTAATTGAGGGACTGACTTTGATTGACAGCTGTGAGAGCCAATGGCACCATTGCTGTGTTTCAGCCAGTCAGGAGGAGTGTCCTGGACAGCTTAGACATTCTTGGACATCACTGGAGAGAGATGGGGCTCAAGTAAGTAATTAGTGGGTTGCTGGAGTGGCTGCTACACACAAAAGTTTTTTTTTTTATCTTAATGGATAGAATGGATCTTAAGATAAAACCCTTCTGCCTTTACAAATCCTTTAAAGTGGTTTTAAACCCATTTTGCAATTTTCAGGCAATCACCAGTGTTCGATAATGCTATGGCAGTGTGTGCTTTATTAAAAAAATGCCATTCTATACCTTATTTCAGGGGACGCTCTGAAATAAGGTATAGTAAGGGTGCAATTAGGGCAGTTAATATAGAATATGAAAGACACATAGCGGAGGAGAGCAAATTATTCCCACTGCACTAAGTTGCACCCTACATACAAGGTGAAAACAAGTACTTGAAATAAGAACTTAAAACTTAAACTTAAAGAAGAGCATCTCCGTTGTCTTCATTCCACTTGGACACAAGTCCAGGAGGCTTTGCAACATGCTAATGATAGGTACAGATTCCATGCTGACCGCAGATGCCTGCCTGCGCCTTCCTACAAGGTTAGGGACAGGGTCTGGATCTCATCTCGCAACCTCCAACTTCATGTTCCCTCACTGAAGTTTGCACCTCGGTTTATTGGGCCTTTCCATATTCTTCGCAGGATTAACCCAGTGGCTTACGCATTAGACCTTCCTTTAAATATGTGTATTTCGATTGAATTTCATGTCTCCTTATTAAAACCTTTGGTCTGCAACCGCTTTACCACCTCTGTGCCATATCCTCACCCGCTACAGGTTGAGAACCATGAGGAGTATGAGGTACAGTCCATTGTTGACTCCCATAAGTTCCGTGGCGCATACACTACCCGGTGCATTGGAAAGGGTACGGTCCGGAGGAACGCTCTTGGATCTCATCCTCGGATGTACATGCCCCTTTCCTCCTCTGTGATTTCCATAGACGTTTTCCCCTCAAGCCTGGTGATCCTCCGAGGGGGAGGGGTCATTGAGGAGGGGGTACTGTCAGGGCTGGGCTCAGCCATTCCTTCTCTGAGCTGGCCGCTCAGCTATTGCTGATATCCTGCTTATCAGTCCTGCCTTCTTAAGCCAGTCCAGAGGAGCTCTGCCTTCACCTTAGTCAACATCACAGAGACGCTCTCCTACATTCCTGTTAAAAGACTTGCTTGGCTGACTTTCCTTCTGCTCCAGATCCAGCTTGCTGTTTTACTACGCTCTTCTCTGGCTCCCTGACATTTGGCTTGTCGGAATATCTGTTCTGGTTCCTGAACTCTGGCTATGTTTTGACTATGTTTGTTCTATTTACTTTTATTAATAAACAAGTGTGATTT
Organism: Lithobates pipiens; assembly: GCF_037356315.1. NCBI lineage: Eukaryota > Metazoa > Chordata > Amphibia > Anura > Ranidae > Lithobates > Lithobates pipiens. Next base: position 493,342,441 of record NW_027507764.1, read on the forward strand.
AACTGTCTCGTCTGATTTCATGGTTTCTGACACCATATGAAAAGGGAAAAAGATGAGGTATATAAGTGGGCCCAGATTTAGTGATGGACGAACTTCCGACGGGACGTTTCGCGAACGCGAAATGCGAACGGACCCAAACGTTCGCGAAACCGAACGTTCGCCGCGGGCCCCATTGACTTCAATGGGAGGCGAACTTTGCAAACCTTCATGTCGAATTTGCGGCCACGTGGTAATTATTAGGGGGTAAAACGTAGTCCCACCATCTGGACAATGACATAATACATGTATGAGGTGAATTTGGGATCGATAACTACAAGCATTTTTATTTTATTTGGGAAATTGTTCTAACAATTCAGGACTATGGAGCTAATGAAGGCAATGGAGGAGAGGGAAGGTCAGGGACCAGGGTAGGCAAAGAAGAGGGTGCAGGAGATGATCACCAGCAGCGTGACATACCGGAATGACACATGCACCGTGATAGAGGCATCTGACAGCAGCACCGTAATACAGAGCACTGACAGCAGCACCGTGACATACAGCGCTGACAGCAGCACCGTGACATACAGCGCTGACAGCAGCACCGTGACATACAGCGCTGACAGCAGCACCGTGACATACAGCGCTGACAGCAGCACCGTGACATACAGCGCTGACAGCAGCACCGTGACATACAGCGCTGACAGCAGCACCGTGACATACAGCGCTGACAGCAGCACCGTGACATACAGCGCTGACAGCAGCACCGTGACATACAGCGCTGACAGCAGCACCGTGACATACAGCGCTGACAGCAGCACCGTGACATACAGCACTGACAGCAGCACCGTAAGCAGCCCCAGGAGGAAGTCAGCACAGCACAGGGATGGTGTGATCCCCTCATAATAAGAACCCCCAGGAGGAAGTCAGCACAGCACAGGGATAGTGTGATCCCTTCATAATAAGAACCCCCAGGAGGAAGTCAGCACAGCACAGGGATATCATAAGCAGCCCCAGTAGAAATATGACACCGCTCAACCTCTTCAAAGAGGAGGGTAGGGGCATATAGTACGGTGTGCTTTTTTGGGTCAAGGAAGTGAGCCAAATGAATTAAGAAGGTCTGTGTGCTTGATTAAAAAAATAGTTTATAGACATATACATGGTCTACTGGTCACATGTGTTGAATTCCTCCGAGATCCATGCCTCATTCATTTTTAGAAATGTGAGGTAGTTAACACTGTGGTGAGCTAGGCGAGTACGCTTATCGGTCACAATCCCCCCTGCTGCGCTGAACGTCCTTTCGGACAGGACACTGGATGAGGGGCAAGCCAACAGTTCGATTGCAAATTGGGCAAGCTCTGGCCAGAGGTCAAGCCTGCCCACCCAGTAGTCTAGGGGTTCATCACTCCTCAGAGCGTCCACATCGGCCGTTAACCCAATGTAGTCGGACACCTGACGGTCTAGGCGTTCCCTGATGCTGGATCCGGATGACACCTGTCGATGGGTCGGCTGAAAGAATGACCTCATATCCGAAGTCACCAACACATCTTCAAACCGGCCTCTTCTTGCAGGCGCTGTTGGATTGGTACCCGCAAATCCTTCTCTGGGAGTGGGAATTGCTCCTCTGCCAGCGCACGCAAAAGCAGAATGCAGCATTTCTCGAAGCAAGGCCTGGAAGTGCTGCATTCTGACAGCCCTCTGCGACGGCGGTAACATTTCCGCCATTTTGTGTTTGTACCGGGGGTCTAAGTACGTTGCCACCCAGTACTGGTCCTTGACCCTCATGCTTTTTATACGGGGGTCCCTATTAAAACACTGGAGCATGAAGGCCCCCATTTGCACTAAAGTGGAAGCGGTGTGGTGGCCTGGCTCCTGCTCATCATCCAGGATAATGTCGTCCTCTTCATTCTCCTCTCCCCATCCTCGCACAACAGGGATCCCAGAAAGGTTTAAAGCATGCTCTTCTTGCTCCTGCTCATCCGCCCCGGCACCATCCTCCTCTGACTCCTCATCAGACTCCTGTTGTTGACTTGTCTCAGATAGAGTAGCCCCCCCTGGGAATTCATCCAGCATTGCGACTTCCTCATCTTCCCGCTCCTGCTCCTCCACAGCCTGATCAATGACACGACGCAATGCACGCTCCAGAAAGAAGGCATAAGGTACCATGTCACTGATGGCGCCATGGCTGCGACTGACCAGTTTGGTGATCTCCTCAAATGGCCGCAGAAGTCTGCATGTGTCGCGCATGAGCAGCCACTGGCGCGGTGAAAAAAAACCCAGCTCCCCAGAACCGTTTCTTTCGCAGAGTTCATACAGGTAGACGTTAACTGCACGTTTCTGCTGGAGCAGCCTATCAAGCATATAGAAGGTTGAGTTCCATCGCGTCGGGCAATCGCAAATAAGACGTCTGACCGGCAGATGGTGTCGCCGCTGAATGTCAGCAAGGCGAGCCATGGCCGTGTAAGATCTTCTGAAATGGGCCGAGATTTTCCTTGCCTGCCGCAAGATGTCCTGGACCCCAGGGTATTTGACAAGGAATCGCTGCACGACCAAGTTTAAGACGTGTGCCATGCACGGCACGTGCGTGATTTTGCCCTGTTTCAATGCGCTAAGCAGATTGGCACCGTTGTCACACACCACTTTACCAACTGTCAAATTGAGCGGTGTTAGCCACTCATCTGCCTGTGAACGCAAAGCTGAAAGGAGTGCCGGGCCAGTGTGGCTCTTTGCTTCCAGGCACAACAGACGCAGCACGGCATGGCAACGTCTCACCTGGCATGTGGAATAGGTTCTGGGGAGCTTGGGCGGTGCAGTGGAAGAGACGCTAGCAGCGGAAAAGGAGGAGGCAGCTGAGGAGGAGAGGGAGGAGGATGGAGTAGGAGGAGGAGAAGAAGAGTCAGGCCTGCATGCAATCCGTGGCGGTAAAACCAAATCTACACGGGTGCCACGGGTTACATGCTTGACGGCCGTCAGAAGGTTCACCCAGTGGGCAGTAAAACTGATATACCTTCCCTGCCCGTGTTTGCTAGACCACGTGTCTGTGGTCAGATGTATCTTGGCACCGACACTGTGTGCCAGAGATACATTCACTTGCCGCTGAACATGGCCATATAGCTCTGGGATGCCCTTCTCTGAGAAATACTTCCTTCCTGGGACCTTCCATTGTGGTGTTCCAATGGCCACAAATTTGCGAAAGGCCTCCGAGTCCACCAGTTTATATGGCAGTAGTTGGCGGGCTATGAGTTCTGACAAGCCAGCCGCCAACCGTTGGGCAAGAGGGTTATCCGGCGTCATCATTTTTTTACGCTCAAACATTAGGCCCACGGAAGCCTGCCTTTTTGCAGAAAAATGTGAGCTTGGCGTGATGGAAGGTGGAGTGGAGGACAATTGTGAGGAGAGAGGAGAAGGAGAAGTAGAAGACGAGGCTGGACGGTGAGAGCCTGCAGTGTGGCTTTGTGTGTTCCGTTGCTCCCACTGGGCTCGGTGATGGCTGCTCATGTGCCTTCTTAAGGCGGTCGTCCCTAGGTGAGTATTGGGCTTACCGCGACTAACGCGTTGACTGCAAAGATTGCAGATGGCAACGCTATTGTCAGCAGCGGACACGTTAAAAAAAGCCCACACTGCGGAGCCATGTGCCGGTGTCCTGGGAGCGCCAGATGTGACCGTACATGGTCGATGACTCGCTCCTGATACATTTGCAGTCTGCTTTGTCCCTGCTGTGCAATGTAAGTCATTGCTGCTTCTCCTCCCTATCTGCTGGTCCATATCTCCCTCTGAACTCCCCTCCTCTTCCTCTCTTGTGGGCACCCACGTGACATCACTAGACACGTCATCATCAACGTCACCTTCCCCACCGCTATAAGTAGAGATCTCGGAGTAGGCAGCAACACCGGGGACCAACCTCCTCCTTGGGCTGATCTGGGTACTGGCGTCAGACTGCTGAGTAGCGCTTGTTGCTACCTCCTCTTCCTGATCCAATACCAAGAGTGGCTGCGCATCAGAAATGTCCTCTTGATATGGATCGGAAAATAATTCCAGTGACTCAAGCGGAAGGTATGTGGTGGTGGTGGTGGTGGTCGTGTTGTTGGTGGTAGTGTCTTTGGGGGTGCACATAGCAGAGAGTGAAGAAGAGGGTGCAGATCGAGAGGATGAGGAGGGTGCAGAAGAGTAAGGCTGAGCGAGCCACTCAACCAAGTCTGGTGCATCCTTTAAAGTAATTGAACGCACCTTCTGCAACTTCCCACTTTGGCTCAAGCCTGTTGCTCCTGCCCTACCCCTACCACCCCTGCGGAAGGGCCTGCCTCTTCCTCTGCCTGTCATTTTTTAAATGACCCTGTGACAAAACTCTTAGTCCCTATACCGATGAAGGACTGCTGCAGTATAGGGCAGCGGTCAGCAGTGGTGCACGTCAACCCTATCTATTGTGGACCTATAGCGGTCCTTACAGAACAGCAGACTGTACCGCACTCAAGCCTATGTACCGTAGCACCCTATACCAAGTTACCAGTCCTTATAAGAACTTTTGTGGACCAAGCAGGTTGTGTATTAGTGTTTAGCAGACTGTACGTCAGTCCCTATACCGCTGAAGGACTGCTGCAGTATAGGGCAGCGGTCAGCAGTGGTGCACGTCAACCCTATCTATTGTGGACCGATAGCGGTCCTTACAGAACAGCAGACTGTACCGCACTCAAGCCTATGTACCGTAGCACCCTATACCAAGTTACCAGTCCTTATAAGAACTTTTGTGGACCAAGCAGGTTGTGTATTAGTGTTTAGCAGACTGTACGTCAGTCCCTATACCGCTGAAGGACTGCTGCAGTATAGGGCAGCGGTCAGCAGTGGTGCACGTCAACCCTATCTATTGTGGACCGATAGCGGTCCTTACAGAACAGCAGACTGTACCGCACTCAAGCCTATGTACCGTAGCACCCTATACCAAGTTACCAGTCCTTATAAGAACTTTTGTGGAACAAGCAGGTTGTGTGTTAGTGATTAGCAGACTGTACGTCAGTCCCTATACCGCTGAAGGACTGCTGCAGTATAGGGCAGCGGTCAGCAGTGGTGCACGTCAACCCTATCTATTGTGGACCGATAGCGGTCCTTACAGAACAGCAGACTGTACCGCACTCAAGCCTATGTACCGTAGCACCCTATACCAAGTTACCAGTCCTTATAAGAACTTTTGTGGACCAAGCAGGTTGTGTATTAGTGTTTAGCAGACTGTACGTCAGTCCCTATACCGCTGAAGGACTGCTGCAGTATAGGGCAGCGGTCAGCAGTGGTGCACGTCAACCCTATCTATTGTGGACCGATAGCGGTCCTTACAGAACAGCAGACTGTACCGCACTCAAGCCTATGTACCGTAGCACCCTATACCAAGTTACCAGTCCTTATAAGAACTTTTGTGGAACAAGCAGGTTGTGTGTTAGTGATTAGCAGACTGTACGTCAGTCCCTATACCGCTGAAGGACTGCTGCAGTATAGGTGAGCGGTCAGCAGTGGTGCACGTCAACCCTATCTATTGTGGACCGATAGCGGTCCTTACAGAACAGCAGACTGTACCGCACTCAAGCCTATGTACCGTAGCACCCTATACCAAGTTACCAGTCCTTATAAGAACTTTTGTGGACCAAGCAGGTTGTGTATTAGTGTTTAGCAGACTGTACGTCAGTCCCTATACCGCTGAAGGACTGCTGCAGTATAGGGCAGCGGTCAGCAGTGGTGCACGTCAACCCTATCTATTGTGGACCGATAGCGGTCCTTACAGAACAGCAGACTGTACCGCACTCAAGCCTATGTACCGTAGCACCCTATACCAAGTTACCAGTCCTTATAAGAACTTTTGTGGAACAAGCAGGTTGTGTGTTAGTGATTAGCAGACTGTACGTCAGTCCCTATACCGCTGAAGGACTGCTGCAGTATAGGTGAGCGGTCAGCAGTGGTGCACGTCAACCCTATCTATTGTGGACCGATAGCGGTCCTTACAGAACAGCAGACTGTACCGCACTCAAGCCTATGTACCGTAGCACCCTATACCAAGTTACCAGTCCTTATAAGAACTTTTGTGGAACAAGTGAGTTGTGAATGTTTAGCAGACTGCAGCAGAAGGGCAGCAGTCAAGTATAATATCCTTTCTATATTTGGAAGAAAGAATATTATACATGTACAAGCCTATTACTGTACCACTGATACCAGTCCTGAAAAGAACCTTTGTGGAACTAATAATAACAGCAAGTCTTTAAAATTACCCTCACTGCCTGACAACACTGCTTCCTTCCTGTCCCTATACAAATTGGCAAAAAAAGAGAACGATTAGTGGTTACTGGAACAGCTCTTTTGTGGACCTTGATAGTAACAGCTAATGATGATGATGATGATGATGATGATGAAAGACTAATCTGGCTGTCCCTGTAGCATACACCGTCCTTTCCCTTTCTCTAAACTAACAAAAGACACTCAGGCTGCTGCAAGAATCAGCAGCACAGCAAACCTATCAACACCTAACACCTATACCAGTCCTGAAAAGAACTTTTGTGTACCAAATAGCTAGTGGTTTATCTCTCCCTACTCCACACAGGAACCTGTCCCTATCGTAACAGAAGAAAGAATGTAAAATGGCCACCGGATCGGGTGTATTTATAGGTTAGGGGGAATGTACAAGTGTCCATGTGCTGTCATGTCTCAATTGGCTGTCCTGTATCACATGATAAACGTGTCACCAAAGGTTAAAGTTCTTGTATACATTAAACACGTAAGTCCGCCGCGGCGAACGACGGAAAAAGGCGTTCGAACGTGCGGACCGCGAATGTCGGAAATTCGCCGCGAAACGACCGCCGGGCGAACCGTTCGGCCATCACTACCCAGATTATTGCAATATACATGAGCTAGGCGCATGGGCGTCCGCAGGTAGGGGCAAGGGGGGTCAAGCGCCCCCCCCTTGGAATCAGGGATCAGATCTTAAATTCAGCACAGTTGTGTCGATATCGGGGTGCGGCCAGCCCGCACCCAGGTTCCACCTGCCAATGGGGGGACACCATCAAGGTGCTGTCAAGCCCCCAATCCCCCAATTAATGTAGTGTGACTGCGGGCTCTTTTCCCTGCTCAGTCCAGCAGAGAACTCGGCGGCGCAGTGTCAGGAGCTACGGGCTATCAGAGGTTTCCCCTGCTCGCTCCCCTTTTCTCCTGTCAGGGAGAAGAGACAGCGGCTCCCAGCGCCACCAGAGAGAGAGCCACGCTCCCAAGCGCCACCAGAGAGAGAGCCACGCTGCCCAGTATCACCAGAGAAAGACTGAGCCACTACCAGGGTATAGACATGCTACACTAGTGACCAGAGTCTCCCCTGGGGAACCCAGAGTGAGCGATTGTCTAGCCAGATGGATCACTGCTGTAGTTTCGCTGGGTCTGGTAAAAGGGCCTGTTGGCCATTATCCATTACTTATGCTAGGGACTGTACTACGTCTGCAGTCTCTGACCATGATAATGTGATAATGACATTGTCAAAAAGGGGCGGTGCATGGGGGACCCTAAAATCATACCCCCCCCTGAAAAAAGTTCTGCGGACACCCATGGCTAGGCGATGGGGCACAGCTCTATATAGAGGCAAAGAACCTGTGAAGAAACAGAGCAGGAACATATGTGTGATTCATAACAATACATGAGTACATGTTCTATGTATTCAACAACATGCAAATGGTATAAACAGTTAAAAGTGTAATTCAAACAGACATCTTGGAAGACATGATAGTAAAGTCACAATAACAAGCATTTGACAAAAAAAGATGTGGCAAATTGGAAAATCACATAGCATTTAGCATTTAGCAGCATTAGTAGATGATATGGAAATGCATAGTCATGAATGAAGTAAATGTCATGGAAAGAAAGAAATAGACTAGAGAGAGAAAACCCCAAATAGTAAAACATATACCCTGTCTCCCCGAAAATAAGATCTAGCGTGATTGTCGGTGATGGCTGCAATATAAGCCCTATAATCCCAAATAAGCCCTACTCTGAAAATAAGACCTACAAGGATCACGCTAGGTCTTATTTTCGGGGAAACAGGGTAGGTATAAAATGAGAGTTATTGGAAGTATCGACATTTGAGAATTCACATATCGCTCTCAAAACCACCAGATGAGAAGCCCTGTAAAAAGGGCTTAAAGTTGAAGGCTTAATTTTAAGCCTGGGGGTGAAGTAGCATTCAAGTCTTAAATTCGATCTAAGTTTGCATTGGAGGAGTATCTTTTTAAGATCATCTCCACCGGGGGTCAGATGTATTTGATCCAACACCAGAACTGTGACTCTGGGGAAGCGGCCATTGTGAACCTGAGTGTGAAAAAGCAATTGAACCTCAACTGCGCAAACTCCGCACCATGTGAAAATAAATAAAAGAAAAAAATAATATAGAACAATATAATAAAGAAAAAAAACATATAAAAGAGCTGCACCCTATACAAGTGAAGTGAAAGAAAAAACACCTTACTGAATAGTGACAATATTTGGGGGCGCTCTGAAGGTGTAAATAATTTAAAACATGTCAATACTCAACATCAGCAATAGAAAATGACATCAATAATAAATCTTCCAATCGTGACCTCATCACCATCAAAAAAAAAAAAATATAAATAACACCAAGGAGTACTTTAACGTTCAAAGAAAGTCCCAATAAAATAAGTATTTTTAGCTCATTTATGTATGATGCCTTATTTAGAAATTGATGTCTATTTTTTAGTAATTTCATCGTCATCAAATGTTTGCTGGAACTCTGTTGTTCTGTTTTTTATTTATTTATTTATATTTCTTTATGAATTTTATATTTTACATTAATTGCAAGAATACATTTGTTAATTTTTTGTATTATGTAAAGAAATGTCAGCGAGTGTATTTTCTTGTTTTGCCGTCTGAGCGGCACTGAGGCTGCGCATCCCCTGCCCCCTCCATTGGCTCAATCCGTGTTAGATTCGATATAAGCTTAGATCTTAAGTGACCAGGTACGCTTCCTGAAGACGTTAACAACGAAACATACGTCGGAGCGGTACCTTGGTCACGTTGCTGACGCCATTTCCGGCTTTCTGGTTGTCGGTCTGACGGCCTGGAACGCACGCCATACCCTGCTATCGCGGAAGGGATACACTGACCGATCGGAGAGTGGTCTCAAGGCGAGCAGCCCCAGTGCCGAGTCAGGCACACGATTATGTAAGGAGCCATTTGGCTGTCTGTTTTTTTATATTTTTTATTAAAATCAGTATTACGTTATGGATGTTTCTGTGCTCTTTTATATACACACCGCCTGAGTCTGTGAAGGGGGACGTTCGATCCTGTGTTATTTCCACCAGCATCTATATGAGCAGGCATTTTTACCTGTACAGGCGTTGTTTGACTTACTTTTAATTAAAGTGGTCAAACAAATCTGGTAAGCAGTTTGGACTTGTTATCTTCACGAGTGTTGTGGTGCTGCTTTTTCGGTGGAGGAAGTTGCAAGCCCTTTGGATCTGCTGTTATACCACAGTTTATATTCCTTTTATTTGCACTTGGGTCATCTGAGTATTCTCATTAACGAATTTGCAGACACTTTTATTGGGACTTTCTTTGAACGTTAAACTAGTCCTTAGTGTTATTTATATATAAATTTTTTTGATGGTGATGAGGTCACGATTGGAAGATTTATTATTGATGTCATTTTCTATTGCTGATGTTGAGTATTGACATGTTTTAAATTATTTACACCTTCAGAGCACCCCCAAATATTGTCATTGTGAACCTAAGTCACATGTTTCCCGAGGGGTAGGTCTAGGTTGCTGGTTTTCATGGCAGAGATGTGGCGATAAATTATTTTCCACAATTTCTGTATGGTCTTGCCTATATAGAAGCAGCCACAATCACATTGTAAGCAATAAACAACTAGGGTGGTCTGGTAATTAGCAAAGTGTCTGGGGATAAAGGTCCAGCCATTAGGCAACCGTATGAGCTTTCGGGTATCCATGTAACGGCAGTATGCACATGAGCCGCAGAAAGTTAATTCCTATATATCAGCATGCAGACAGTGTTGTCCCGTGTCTCAGTGTAGTATACACTCAGGCAGAAAACAAGTACAAACACACTGACAGGTGAACAACCCAACTCCCCTCCTGAGGACTCATTCATGGTCCCCTCACCTCTCCTCACAGCCAGGTATGATTCTTCCAGCACAGCCACAGAGCATACCAAGCAGGCAGGTTAGGAAGAGGGGGGAAGTGGAGAAAATAGTGATAAGGCAGGAAGCTGCATGCTGGACACTCCATGCTGGCTTCATAGGCAGATCCATCCATCAGAAAGCTATATAGACACATTTCACTTGTTCCCGATCGCCCCCTTTGACAATCCAATATGTCCTCTAATGGGGGGAATGTGTCGGTTCCAAATGGGCAGTGCATGCCACATATAAATAGGGCGGTTGATTGCTTCAGTAAACCCGTAATTGTCAGGACTGGTGGAAAGCACCAACAAGTGCTTTTGCAGTAGCTGATGGAGCAGTCTCTGATGAGGTAAGATGTATTTAAAACTAATGTTCAGCTGTTCAGGGACTCATAGTGAGTCTCTTTCCAAGAAGCCATAGCTGAATGTAAGGAGGTACATACCACTTCCATGTATGTAATTGAAAAGTAAAGCAGAAGTGGCACTGCCCCTATTAGTTCAAATACAAAAAAATCTTCCCAACATACTGTGCAGGAACTATTTGATAAAAAAGGTACGAAATTATATATAAACTATAATGAAACTTTGAATAAATACAATTCCAAATATGATAGAGCTCCTGTTAAAACACCTAGCGGTGTTGACTAATGATAGACCTAGTGCTATATTGGGTCCAAAGAGTAAAAACATTTTAAATGAACTCCAAAAAGACCAAAATCATTCAAAAAAATATGGGCCTATGTAGAGCTTGTGGAAAAAAAAAAAGTGATTACCAAAAAGGTGATTTACCTTTGATTCAGTGCAGTATGTGTCATCTGCTGGCGGGTGATAAAAAATCCTATTATATATTTTTTCGTTTTACATTATAACACACTATATTCACACTATATAGGGATTTTCAACACCCCACAGAGGGTATAGCACATGATTAGGATTTTTTATCACCCTCCAGCAGACAGCACATACTGCACAGAATCAAAGGTAAATCACCTTTTTGGCAATCACTTTTTTTCCACAAGCTCTACATAGGCCCATATTTGTTTGAATGTGTCAGTGAAAAAGGAGCATGATTTTATTTTTTGAAGCAAACATTTGCTACACAGGTTTTTGATATACAAGTCGATTGAATGCATTTAGAAAACTCTTTGGACCCAATATAGCACTAGGTCTATCGTTAGTCAACACCCGCCAGGTGTTTTAACACAAGCTCTATCATATTTGGAATTTCATTTATTCAAAGTTTCATTATATTTTATATCTAATTTCATACCTTTTTTATCAAATAGTTCCTGCACAATATGGTGGGAAGATTTCTTTGTATTTGAACTAATAGGGGCAGCGCCACTTCTGCTTTACTTTTCAATTACATACATGTTCCGCCTGTGGGGGGAATAAATTGTAGAGCAGCTCTAACCTCATATTGCACAATAGATATTTTTGATAAGTCTAATCCATAGCGCAGCCTCACCCTACCCCTTTTTTTGTACATACCACTTCCACCCCCGGCTGGGCCTCAGAGATGCAATGACAAGGTATAGCATATAGGTCGGCCAAGGCAGCATATCGGGGCAGTGTGATGGGGGTTGGCCAAGATTGGCGAGCTGTACCAAGACGCTTTCACAGTGAACCTCAGACAGAGTACAGCCTACCACCCATTTTCCCGACATCACGGGTTCCAAAATGGTGGCACCTTGTACCTTTCTGTGGGTCCCCACTGGGAGGGACCAGACCATCTCTTGTAGAGGTCCCAAGATGAACTTTTGCTTCGGGGTGTGCAGACTACCACACCTAGTCCGGTTGCCTCTTTGTTGCTCTGAGTTGTGCCTCATAGGCCTGAAGTACCCTGAGCCATATTGCCCACAGACCGCAACCATGGGTCTGCTGGCTGAAATGCTCGTATTTGGCAAGTAGGTGGGGTAAATCCAATTCTTTCAAAATCTTTATGCCCAGCGTGATGGGCACATGGCTGCAGGTCATGATTACCTTGACCCTCTCTACCAACTGGTCCTCAATTAGAATTCTTACCCAGGTGATGTCCTCGACCAAAACGGGTAATTTATTGACTGCTTGGAGGGATAGCCAGCAGGGGTCCAGTTACTCCTGTGCTCCAAATCTTTGTACATAGAATTTATACTCTATGATGATGACCTCTGATCTGGTGTCAACCAAACAAGGAAGCTCTTGCCCGTTGACCAAGGCTGAAATCACTGAGCTCAGAACAACCATCCCTTCAGACTTGTTGGGACTTTGAGTGGTGTGTCTCAGGGTTCAGTAGTTTAACAATGGCCTGGACAGGTTTCTGACTCCAGACCACCCAAAGTTTTTGGATATATATCGCCCACATCTTGGGTCCTTGGGGTCCCTGCGCAAGGGATTTTTGCTCCTATGGGATTGGGATGAGTCTTTTTTTTAGAGGAGGCTATCTCCTGTTTGAAGGTGGTCATATCCTGACCTAGTTTGGCCAGCGATGTTTGCATGACGGACAGGGGTGAAGATGTCAGGGCCTCCTCCTTGAGATATACAGGTTAAGATTTCTTGATGACTGCCACTGTCCTGTCCGCCTCTTCTTGTTCACGTGAAACTGCATCCACCACCCTGTTGTGGAAAGAAGTGGTAAGTTGCACCTTCACCTTCTCCTGCTGGTCTCTCTGAACTGGGCCTGCCTTCAGACCAGTAATAAACTGGTCCATCAATATGTGATCTGAATCTGTTATGTTAGCACAGCTGCGAACATCCCACTTTTCCAGGTGCCTCCAGAGGTTCTGCATGTCTACTGCGTAGTGGGGGAGGCTCTCATCCTCCTGCTGTTTCCTTAGGAAAAATGTTTCCCACAGCTCAAGCAGTGCTAGATTCTCTCCAAACAGGCACTCTAAATGTGACACAAGCTCCGCCACCAGGTGGGCCAGAACCTGATACAGGCGCGCCGATCCTAGATGAGCCATGCTAGAGCCCTATCCTCCTTTCGCACTCAATGCAAGGGACGTATGCTGCTGACTACGCCAAGTGTAGGTGGGGTGCACAATAGTGTGGCAGCAATAATTTACACAGACAGGTGCAACAGACGCTTCTATTGAAGTAATGCAGCGACAGATAACAATTAGCCAGAGGGACACCTGCCCAATTGGGTACACTCACGGTTTCCAATGATATGATAATGATAGGTATCAGCCGGGTTGACAGCTTCTGTTAAGCGAGAGGAATGTGGCCTGTCCATCTAGTGGTCAAGTTGTAAAAATGTGCAAAGAAATTGTGACCCTGAGCTCTCCCTTCTTGTCAGGAACCTTTCCCTACCTCTAGTACTGTCCCTAAAAGTTTAAAATAAGTAAATATAATATACCTACCTATCTATTTACTAATGCTGACAGCATAAGAATTAAAAATAGTTAATGTTGACTGAGAGAGTAAAGTTCTGTTTTAAGTACATTTGCTATCTTCTTTAGCAGTAGAATCCTCCTAATAAATTGCAATTTGATGCAATATTCTAATGCTAAATGTTAGGTTATATTGCTGATTACCTCTGTAGCACCCTGGAGTTTAGTGTTGCTCCTCACAAATTTACTTGCCCCGAGTAGTTATCCTGGTTGATTGCTAGAGATCTATTGATTTCTCCCTAAGTGTGGTCTTTGGTACTTTTCTCTTCTACCACTAGGTAGTCGGGTACTTGGCAGTGGCGGCCCGCCCATAGGGGGCGCCCGGGCGCCGCCCCCCCTCTCCCTAGGTGTAAAAAAAAAAAAAAAAGTAAAAAAAAAAAAAATGTTGATGTCACAGTCGCCATGTGACATCAACCCATGTGACCAACCCATGTGACATCAACCCATGTGACACCGCCCCATTGTCCCTATATAAGTGACAGCGCAGCGCGTCCCTGGCATTCCGGCCAGGGAGATCGTCGAGGCAACATCTCCTGGAGAAGAAGGAGAAGAAGAAGAAGAACGGCGGCGGCAGCGGCGGCGGCAGAAGACCGGGCCACCGCCTCTAAAAGAGCTATAAGAAGGCGCGGTGGCCCGGCAGAAGAACCGAAGAGGGGGACAAGACCCCCGAAGTCGGGAGAAGAGGCCGGCGGCGAGGAAGAAAGTCGGACTCCTCCGCTAGCAAAAGAGCTACAAGAAGATAGCGGAGGAGTCCGGCGAGAAGACCCCCGAAGACGGAAGACCCCCGGAGCTGTGCAATAAAATATTTTAACCCTGTGTTGTGTTTTTTTTTTGTACTTTTTTTCACAGGTGAATGGGTAGGGGTACATTGTACCCCATACTCATTCACATAGGGTGGGGGGCCGGTATCCGGGGCCCCCTTATTAAAGGGGGCTCCCGGATTCCGATAAGCCCCCCGCCCGCAGACCCCGACAACCAACGGCCAGGGTTGTCGGGAAGAGGCCCTTGTCCTCATCAACATGGGGACAAGGTGCTTTGGGGTGGGGGGGCCGCACGCCCCCCTCCCCCAAGGCACCCCCCCATGTTGAGGGCACGCGGCCTGGTACGGCTCAGGAGGGGGGGCCGCCCGCTAGTCCCCACCCCCTTTCCTGGCCAGCAGGGTAGCGTGCTCGGATAAGGGTCTGGTGTGGATCTGGGGGGGACCCCCACGCCGTTTTTTCGGCGTAGGGGGTTCCCCTTGGAATCCATACCAGACCTAAGGGCCTGGTATGCTCTCGGAGGGGGAACCCACGTCAATTTTTTTTTCAGATTACATAAGGGGCGTGTTTTATGAGAAGTGGGAGGGGCCAAAATGATGGGCGGGGTCATGATGGGCGGGGTCTGGCGCCCCCCCATCCAAAAACTTCACCAGCCGCCACTGGTACTTGGTGGTACTAGATATGAGAAGGGCAATGCAAGGCCGGGTTGTGGGTATATGGGGTATCTCAGCCAATGAGCAGGTGCTTTCTTGAATCCCTTGGCCTACTGGGAGAGCCTATATATTCAGGTGAGGTCAGGTGATCTGTGCCACCTGGACAGCTGTATGAGTGGATTTGTGTTTTATTGCCCGGTTTGCTAGGCCGGAGACAGGGCCTCTCCCAGGCACATCTGGCTGCTAGTCTGCCTATCCAAAATCAAGAGAGCAATGCAGGGTTGGGAATGCAGCTTGCAGTCCAACTAAAAGTGACAGTACTGAGGTAGAGGGGAAGCTGACGCCAGTAAGGGACTATCCGCCTTATTACCAGGGACCACAGTGAGTAACTGAAGCAAGTACTGGAGCAGCATTCTCACCAACTGGGGGACTGTGAAGAATAGGGAGACTTCAGTGGGAATAAATCCAGGGATGAAGCCTTGTGTGTCAAGCCAGGGACTGAGCAGGCCAGTGAGGGTTACGCTTGAGGAAGATACCACCGTAAATATTGGCGGAGCTCAAGGGATTTAGTGGCAGTGAATCAGTGGGTCTAGTGAGAGACCAGGGGCTCAGTGTATAGAAGAACTACAAGGAGTGATTGCAGTGAAAGTGAAGGAAATGTTAAGCCTTGTGTTTGGAACTGTTAAAGACTGTTGCCATAGGAGACAGCATTTTCTACACATGCAGATGTGGCGTCTTGCTGGATGCTTTTCCCTGCATGGCTGTCCTCCTATTGAAGTCTTGGAGTCTGCCAAATAATCTTGCAATTCCCTAAGGGTGTCCTGGCCCTAGCCCTCTCTCTCCCAAAACGTTTTGTTAAGAGTAATACATTTCCTTTCGCATTCAAGAAGTGTCTGGCGCCCAATAACTTTAACAACTATACACCCACAATTTTTCACAACCCACTACATACAGAAGGATGTCAGCTATCCCTGGCCATGGAGGTTCTCATTAGATCAAAGGAGGCCTGGGACCTTGCTACACCTCAAAAATTCTCCAAATTCCTTCATGGTTATTAAAATCATCATTTATTAGAAATTCTCATATCCATTAAGTGATTAAAGAGGTGGCTTCCTACATATTCACTGGAATATTTGCACATATGTTTAGAATTTCCACGAATGTCAAAATCATAAAGCAAGCTCTTTCAAGTGTTGCAAAAACAAATAATGTAGCAGAAGACCACTCTATTAATAAAAGCCATTCTGGTAAGCCAGTGAACACAATGACCTTCAAGTATAAGGCCTCATGCGTGCACTATGACCACACGGTGTCTGGTGACACCAACATGGTGAACTATCAGGTAGAAATGAAACAGAATATGTGTGTTTGATAAAGAGCTCCTTTTTCACTGACACATCCTACAGATCTAAAGCCATATGCATTGCATAGTTAAAGACCAAGCATAAAAGAAACTATCAGTGTCAGTGTACTGGAGCATGCTGCTTAAGGGTATTTATTAAACTGGCCCCCTCTCTTCATGCTGTTGAATAAAATAACTTTCATGCTCTAAAAATTCATCTCTGACTCATTTATGCTTTTCGACCAGGGTGTCATGGCACTTTTGAGTGCCCTTTTGGTTCCCCCAGGGTGCACAAGACCAAGATTGCCTTGAATCAGAGATGGACAAGAGGACTCTGTGATCCAGGGGAGGTGGATAATAATGGGGAACTCAGAATTAAAGGGGGACTTTTATCCAAATAGGGGACTCTGATATGTAGGGAGATCTCCAATGTGATAAGCTCGGATAAGATGGGGGGGGGGGGTGTTGAATCTGCAGCTAATTTCATCAGGGTGGTTGTGTGCATTGTCCCAGGCTTAGGTTTTCCTTTGATAAGTAACCTTTTTTTTTTCTTTATATTTTAGACAGGGGTGCCTTGAGATTTTGCATACCTTTAAAAGGTGCCACAACTGAAAAAAGGGTTGAGAGATGCCATTCCAATCAATTCCTTTATTTACTATTGTATTACCCTTTTTTGTGTTTGTCCCCTAAACCATACCCCCCACCTTTTGAACTTAACAAAGAGGGACAACCTTTTGAAGAAGCAGAATGCGGTGTGCATAGCACACTGCAACTAGAGGTGAGCAGGGCTGGACTGGGACAAAAATTTGGCCCTGGACTTCATGCAGACCGGCCAACTTTAATTTTGCAAACACGCAAAAAACAATATATAAACTGTATGCAATTGTGCAAAAAAGCCCCTAGAGAGCCCCCCTTACATCAGGGTCCCCAGAGAGCCACTCCTTACATCTGGGTCCCCAGAGAGCCTCCCCTTACATCAGGGTCCCCAGAGAGCCTCCCCTTACATCAGGGTCCCCATATAGCCTTCCCCTTACATCAGGGTCCCCAGAGAGCCCCTCTTACATCCGAGTACCCAGAGATCATCCGCCTTACATCAGGGTCCCTAGAGAGCCAACCCCTTACATCCGGGTCCCCACAGAGCGCCCCTTACATCCAGGTCCACAGAGAGCCTCTCTCTTACATCAGGTTCCCCAGAGAGCCTCCGGCTTACATCAGGGTCCCCAGAGAGCCCCTCCTTACATTAGGGCCACCAGAAAAAGGGCAGGTAGTAGGCCGGGACCCTGTGGTTGGGGACTTCTGGACTGACTCAGGGCTATGGGCCCCAGATTCGGGGCTATAGCCCCAAAAGTCCCCCCCCCCCAGCGATGCCACTGGTTGTCACTAAAACCGGCCCACTGAGCCATCGGCCCACTGGGAAACTCCCTATAGTCCCTATGGCCAGTACATGCCTGGAGGTGAGTGTGGCCAGTAAAGAGTGGGCCTGGCCATATGGGTGTGGTTTAAAAACATACACGCTCCAACTATGATAATAATCCCACCTGACACTGGAAAAAAACAAATCCAGGAAGGTATTGTTCATTAATAAAATTACATTTGCATTTCTTCAGCTAGCTACAACTTTTTTATATTATATTATGAAAACATAATTTGATATTTTTAATTACCCCGTCTGTCCAGTACAAATTCCCCCTCCCCCGAAGCCTATATCCTCTTGTCAGTACAGATCTTCCCCCACAGCCCCAATTCCCCACCCAGTACAGATTTCTCCCCACAGTCCTAAACCCCGCCCCCCCTTCCCAGTACAGCACCTCCCCCAGCAAAGACCACTCCCACAATAGAGACTCATCTCCCAGGGCCTTTCCAGTACAGATTCCCTCACGGTACAAATAGCCAATGAGAACAGTACTAATTCATGTGATCCTACATGTATAATTCTCACAATAGTTAAACTTGTGCAAAACCTCAAAATTCCATATACACACAGAAAATGATTAATAATAAAATTTTGAATAAATAATTGAAACACTACACATACTCTCCCCAAAAAAATTACAAAAGGAGTATGAATATTTTGAAAAATAAGAATTATACTCACCTAGGTGGATGCAGCATCGGTCCGATGTGGCATCTGTTCCCTGTGGCTCCAGAGAAAGAACTGAGAGATCAAACACCACTGATCGCTCATCTCTCAGTCTTCAGGCTGCAGAGAGCAGGGGGCTGTCAGTAACTGACTCTCTGCTCTGCCCCTTCTGACTGGAACGCTAGACTGTGCAGGGGGTGGGAGCAGCTGGGAGCTGAGAGGCTGAGCCATCCGCCAGTCCAGGCTTCTGGGTGGATCCCTACCATATAGGCGGGATCTTTTCAGAGCCTGAGCCGGGTTTGTGATGTCAAACGACAACTCCCCCGAATAACAGTTTCCCTATGGTACACTGAAATACTATGATGAAAGTATGTGAAAAAATAGTAACAAATTTTTTTTTAAAAGTGTTTAACCACTTAAGCCCCGGACCAATTGTCAGCCTAAGGACCAGAGGTCTTTTTACAATTTCGCACTGCACTGCTTTAACTGGTAATTGCGCGGTCATGCAATGTTGTACCCAAATGAAATTTGCGTCCTTTTCTTTCCACAAATAGAGATTTCTTTTGATGGTATTTTATTGCCTCTGCGATTTAAATTTTTTACGATATAAATGGAAAAACACTGAAAATGTTTAAAAATATATAATTTCTACTTTTTGTTATAAGAAAAATCGAATAAACTCAATTTTAGTCATACATTTAGGCCAAAATGTATTCAGCCACATGTCTTTAGTAAAAAAAATGTCAATAAGCGTATATTTATTGGTTTGCGCAAAAGTTATAGCGTCTACAAACTAGAGTACATTTTCTGGAATTTACACAGCTTTTAATTTATGACTGCCTATCTCATTTCTTGAGGTGCTAAAATGGTAGGGCAGTACAACCCCCCCCCCCCCCCAAATGACCCCATTTTGGAAAGTAGACACCCCAAGGAAATTGCTGAGGGGCATGTTGAGCCCATTGAATATTTTTTTTTCCTCCCAAGTGATTGAATAATGACAAAAGAAAAAAAAGTTTACAAAAAGTTGTCACTAAATGATATATTGCTCACACATGCCATAGTTTTATGTGGAATTGCACCCCAAAATATATTCAGCTGCTTCTCCTGAGTACGAGGATATCACATATGTGGGACTTTTTGGGAGTCTAGCCGCGTACGGCACCCTGAAAACCAATCACTGTCTTCAGGATTTCTAAGGCCGCGTACACACGGGCGGATTGTCTGCCCTACTAAGTTCGTCAGACAATCCGACAGACAGTCCGTTCAAAATTTGAATGAACGGACTTGACCACACATGATGAGCAGACAGTCCGCTGAAAGCGTGCGCGATGACGTGTACAGCACGTACGACGGGACTAGAAAAACGACGTCCTATACACTGCAATGCAACCTTCGGCCGTGTAAATCCTTTCTGAGCATGCACCATACTTAGTCCGTCCAACTTGCCTACACACGAGCGGACTGTCCGCTGAAACCAAGTTTGGACGGACAAAACCAAGTTTGAACGGACAAAATTACGGAAATTCCGTAAGACTTTGTTCGTCAGACAGTCCGCTGAAAAAGTCCGCTGAAGCCCACACACGAGCGGATTGTCCGCTGAAACACGGTTCAGCGGACTAAGTTGGACAGACAATCCGCCCGTGTGTACGCGGCCTCAGGGTGCAAATTTTTGATTTCACTCCTCACTACCTATCACAGTTTCGAAGGCCATAAAATGCCAAAATAACACAAAACTCCCCCCAAATGACCCCATTTTGGAAAGTAGACACCCCAAGCTATTTACTGAGAGGCATGTTGAGTCCATGGAATATTTTATATTTTGCCACAAGTTGCGGGAAAATTACAAACTTTTATTATTTTTGCACAAAGTTGTCACTAAATGATATATTGCTCACACATGCTATGGGCATATGTGAAATTATACCCCAAAATACATTCTGCTGCTTCTCCTGAGTACGGGGATACCACGTGTGGGGGACTTTTTGGGAGTCTAGCCGCGTACGGGACCCTGAAAACCAAGCACCGCCTTCAGGATTTAAATATAAAACGCTACCAAAAAAAACTGTTAGCGATCGCAGGGATCAGGCCTGACTCTGCAAACGCTGCAGTTATGTGTTTAGTGTTTTGTAAGTGACAGTGATCGATCGATACTGCACTTGGGTGGGCTGGGCGGAGGGGCAAAACGCAGGTGCTAGCAGGTATCTGGGCTGATCCCGCTAACAATGCGTTTTTTTGGAACCCTAAACTGCTGGGGACGCTAGTATAGATCTGATCAGATCAGATATTGATCTGTTCAGATACTATACCACTAAGGGAGGTGTATGCTTTGTGCGTGGGTGTTAGTGGTACTGGCACCAACCTAGCGCTGCCTGGGGCGACGCAGACCCCATCTGACCCTAAAACCTAATTGATATTACCTGTTGGGTGATCAGGGGGTTAAACCTTTATTGGGTAATAAATGGTGGGTGCACCGATGCTATAAAAAGCTAACTAACTAACCAGCATCACTCGTAACACTTATACGGTGATCACTGGTGAAAGGGTTAACTAGGGGCAATCAGGGGGTTAAAACCTTTATCAGGTAGTATATGGGGGTCCCTGACGCTGTATAAAAACCTGACGGGGAACCTAAATAACTAACTGGCTAACCAGCGTCACCAGTGACACTGATACGGTGATCGCTGGTGAAAGGGTTAACTCTAGGGGCAATCAGGGGGTTAAAACCTTTATTAGGTAGTATATGGGGGTCCCTGATGCTATAAAAACATGGCGGTGAAACTAAAAAATAACTAGCTACCTAGCGGCACCAGTGACACTAATGCAGCGATCAGAAAAACGATTGCTTAGTGACACTGGCAAAAGGGGGTGAAAGGGTTACCTGGGGGGGCAATCAAGGGGTTAAACCTTTATTGGGGGGTAGGGGGCTACCCTAGACCTAACACTAACTGCCCTGACACTTTTTACAGTTACAACTGACACTAAATGCAGTGATCAGTAAATAAATGATCACTGCAATCAGTGACACTGTGACTGGGAGAGGTGGGGGAGGGGGGATCGGGGGGTGATCAGGGGGTGACTGGGGGTTAAAGTGTGCCTATGTGTACCTACATGTCAGTGTAGTGTTGGTGCACTTACTAGGATGTCTTCTCTCCTCACCGTCCTGTCAAAAAGACCGCCTCGAGGAGAGTGACATCACTTCCTCCTGCCTGTGTTTACACTACACAGGCAGGGGAAGCTTCTCATTCGCCAGGAGCGATCGAGAGGGGATGGCCAAAAACCAACGGCCATCCCCTCATCCCGGATCGCTCCTGAAGCGAAACGGACCGCAGCAACCAGCTTCCTGACAGGGAAAAAGTTGTTACGTTAATTAATTTCTTAATTTTCCCCAAAATTTGTGACAAAAATGTACAACTTCAAAAATTCATCATTCCTCTTACTAAATACCTTCGACTTTCTTCTCTTCCAAAAACGGCCATTAAGGGGATATTTGTTCTGTTCCTGCATTTTAGGGCCTCAAAAAATTTGATAGGTCATCAGTACATCATTTTTCAAATATATATCCCATAGTTTGTAGACTCTATAACTTTCCTAAAGACTAAATACTATACAATGATTTGGGTTATTTTCACCAAACAAATGTGGCAGGATGCATATTGGCCTGAATTTTATGAAGAAAGATTATATTTGTTTGCAAAATGTTATGACAGAAACGAAAGTTATGAAAAACTTTTTCAGCATTTTTTGTTTATATAGCACAAAAAAAAAAAAAAACAGTGGTAATTAAATACCACCAAAAGAAAGCTTTATTTGTGTGAAAAATTGTATAAATTTAATTTGTGTACAGTGTTGCATGACCATGCAATTAACAGTTAAAGGCATTAACAGTGCTGACCAGCAAAGAATGCTCTGGTCATGAAGGGGGTAAAACCAAGGGTTAAAAAAATCTACCGTTTACAATCGCTTAAAGTGCTGGGAAGATCAGCATCTGAACCCAGAGAAGCTGGAGGCTGATAGATTGGAGGCAATATAAGGTATTGCAATTACAATTACATTTAAAGTAAAAGTTTACCAGTATTGTGAATAATATGTAAAATGATTACATCCATGTGAAAGTTTAAGCCTTTAGTACTACTTTAATATCCCCCATCCACCCTTCATATTTATTATTTTTTACAAGTTCTTATATAGCACCGTCAATTTATGCAGTACTTACCTAGCTTCATGTCTGACTCACAGGTAAAATTCTCTGTATAGAACACTTCTGGGTATACAGTATTTATATATATATATATATATACATATATATATATATATATATATATATATATACATATATATATATATATATATATATATATATATATATATATATATATATATATATATATATATATATATATATAATTTACGATTTAACCACTTAACCACTTAACCATACTGTATATAGGGATAATTTTTATTTTTTAACCTCGTGACAGGTGATACAAAAAGCATGCTGCTGCTACACAACCAGACTTTTCGACAGACTAGGTCCGACGGTCTTCTCGACGGACTTTCGGCGGAGGTCTGACAGACTTTCTGAATGAAACGGCCTTGACCACACAGGACTGGACTAAGTCCGTTCGAAAGTCCATTAGTTTTGAGCGCGATGACGTAAACGGAGCTAAACAAGGAAGTTCAATAGTTAGTAGCCAATTGCTGCCCTTGCATCATATTTGGTCCATCGAACTAGCACACAGACGAACGGTTTTCCAGATTTTTAGTCTGTCGGACTTGAGTCCATCGGATAGATTTGAAACATGTTTTATTTCTAGGTTCGTCTGCCTTTTGGGAAAAAAAGGTCAGCTGGAGCCCACACACGATCAAATTGTCCAATGGATTCTGGTCCGCTGGATCGTGTGTACACGGCATTAGTGACAGCAGGCACAGGGAACTTGTATCGAGCTACCTATCTATAACACGGGAGTCTGTCGTGCATAATATTATATTACATAAGTGTCCAATCCTGTGCAGTCAGTAAGTCCATTGAAGATGTTATTCCAATATGTGAGCCATCCGCATAACACTCAATAAAGTGAAATCCACAGTAAAATCTACGTGCCCAGGTGAAGAAGATGAAATACTTATCAGAGTGTCATGACTCTCAGACATAGAGTGGTAATAGCAAGCATGAAAAGTATATCAGCCAGCACAGCTCATCCCAGGCATCCTCTATAACTCTCCAGTTTGCAATGATAACATACAAAAGCAAAAAGGAAAGAAATGCCCACAATAGTGTAAATCCAGCAACACAATTTAATAGAAATCCAATTAAAAACACTCAAGATGTTAAATCACAGATGCGATTACGTGTACAGAAAAAAAAAAAACACAGTCCAGATTGGCAGTCCCAGCATGCGTAATGATATCAGTGAGTCCTGGCTTCACCCATCGCAGTACAGGCTCACTCCCTCCCCACCAGTAAAGACCCCTTCCCTCCCTCCTCCAGTACAGATCCTCTCTCTCCCCTCCTATACAGACCCCTCTTCCTCCCCACCAATACAGTCCCCCCCCCCCCTTAGTGCAGACCTCCCCCAGGTCAGATCTTGCCCCTCAAGTACAGACTCCCCTCTCCAGTACAAACAACCCCTTCCAAATCAGATCTCCTCCATCCAGTACAGATTCCCCGAGTACAGACCAACTCCCTCCCCACCAGTACAGACCCCTTCCCTCCCCGTCAATATAGACCCCCCTCCAGTAAAGACCCCCTCCCTTCCCTCCTATACAGACTGATCTTCCTGCCCACCAATACAGCCCCCCCTCTAGTGTAGACCTCCCCCAGTACGGCTCCTCTCCCTCCCTCTCCAGTACAGACACCCCCTTCCAATTCAGATCTCCTCCATTCAGTACAGACTTCTCCAGTACAGACCTGCTCCCTCCCTACCAGTACAGATGCCCTTCTAGTACACATCCAGTACCCCTTCCAGTATCCTGTGGCTTCTATTGATTCCACAACATCCTGTGTCACGCAGTAACCCCAGAGCATCCTGTCTCAAAAAATGACCTCAGAGCATCCCATGTCATACAAAAAGAAACAAATGCACCTGCGCTTGAAAGATTGCCATTGGGTAAATTGGAAAAGGAAGGAAGGGAATCTTCACAACTCACACCACTACATCTGCTGTGCTGCCACTCTCAACGGGTTGCGGGGAACCCAGGAAAAAATCTAAACGGAAACAAAGACAGAGGGCACACCAGCCTTGCGCATTACCTTTGCAACGGCAAAGGCAATGCACAAGGCTGGTGCGCCCTCTGTCTTTGTTTCCTTTTACATCCCATGTCACACTACTCTAAAGCACCCTGAATAGCTGACTCCATGACTCCGTGCAGCCTCATGTATGCTCCTGTACTTTCTGGATTGACTCTCTTACACTGTGCAGCCTAGGTAAACCACTTAACCGCAACTCAAGAACTGCTTTTTATTGATAAAAGGTAAAGCTCTTAACAGTTTATGAATGCAATATTAAAGTGTTTCTAGCTGGCAAACCTGCCCCTCTGCATGGGTAACCAGCAGCTGCTCACCAGTTCTATAGTCAGGTCCATAAATATTGGGATATCGACACAATTCTAATCTTTTTGGCTCTATACACCACCACAATGGATTTGAAATGAAACAAACAAGATGTGCTTTAACTGCAGACTTTCGGCTTTAATTTGAGTGTATTTACATCCAAATCAGGTGAACGGTGTAGGAATTACAACAGTTTGTATATGTGCCTCCCACTTTTTAAAGGCGCACAAGTAATGGGACAGATTAACAATCATCCATCAAACTTTCACTTTTTAATACTTGGTTGCAAATCCTTTGCAGTCAATTACAGCCTGAAGTCGGGAACGCATAGACATCACCAGATGCTGGGTTTCATCCCTGATGATGCTCTGCCAGGCCTCTACTGCAACTGTCTTCAGTTCCTGCTTGTTCTTGGGGCATTTGTCCTTCAGTTTTGTCTTCAGCAAGTGAAATGCATGCTCAATCGGATTCAGGTCAGGTGATTGACTTGCCCATTGCATAATATTCCACTTCTTTCCCTTAAAAAACTCTTTGATTGCTTTCGCAGTATACTTTGGGTGATTATCCATCTGCACTGTGAAGCGCTGTCCAATGAGTTCTGAAGCATTTTGCTGAATATGAGCAGATAATAATGCCCGAAGCACTTCAGAATTCATCCTGCTGCTTTTGTCATCAGTCACATCATCAATAAATACAAGAGAACCAGTTCCATTGGCAGCCATACATGCCCACGCCATGACACTACCACCACCATGCTTCACTGATGAGGTGGTATGTGGTGGTGTATAGAGCCAAAAAGATTAGAATTGTGTTGATGTCCCAATATTTATGGACTTGACTGTATGTAAGCAGGCAAATGGGCCTCTCACACTCTCTGATGGTGTCCTCAGTGTCTGGCTCTGTAACTACACTGCCGACTCCCCAAAGTCCAGGTTTCACTCCGAAGCTTTGGAATAGTGATCAACTCTTTAACTGTTCTCAGGTAGGTGTCTCCCACTCACAGCGTCACTGCTCTGAGGTAGGTTACAGTCTGCCCCAGTCCTGGTCTCTCCAAGGAAAAAGAGTCCCCTAAATCTCTTGGCCTCACTCTGCTGGAATTGTAGTTCAAAGCAAGCATGTAGTAATGGCTTATGCCGCGTATACATGACTTTCTGGCAGACTAGGTCAGACGGAATCAGTCCGTCGGACAATCCGATAGTGTGTGGGCTAATCCGATCGTTTTTCACATAAAAAATCAGACGGACCTAGAAATGGAAAATGTTTCAAATCTGTCCGACGGACTCAATTCATATCTGGAAAACTGTTCGTCTGTATGCTGGTCCGATGGACCAAATACGATGCAAGAGACGCTATTGGCTATTGAACTTCCTTTTTTAGTCCCGTCTTACTGCATCATGTTCAAAACTAACGGACTTTCGAACAGACTTAGTCCGTTTATGTGTGGCCAAGTCAGTTCGTTCGGAAGGTCCGTCGAAACCCCGTTGAAAGTCCGGTCGTGTGTACGCGGCGACGTTGCACCCAAACAAAATTTAATTCCTTTTTTTCACACAAATAGAGCTTTGTTTTGGTGGTATTTGATCACCTCTGCATTTGTTATTTTTTGCGCCATAAACAAAAAAAGAGCGACAAATTTTAAAAAATGCAATACTTTTTGCTATAGTAAATATTCCCTAAAAATATATAAAAAAATAATTTTTTCCTCAGTTTAGGCTGATATGTATTCTTCTGCATATTTTTGGTAAAAAAAAATCACAATAAGCGTATATAGATTGGTTTGCGCAAAGGTCATAGCGTCTACAAAATAGGGGATAGTTTTATGGCATTTTTATTATTATTTTTTTTATCATGACTGCGACATTACAGCGGATACATCGGACACTTTTGACACTATTTTAGGACCATTGTCATTTATACAGCGATCGGTGTTATAAAAATGCACTGATTACTCATAGCTCCAAACTGCCCCTGATTTGGAGGGACTGTCCCTGATTTGGAGCATGTCCCTCATTCCTCTTCATTTGTCCCTCATTTTGGTCTGATCTATATAGATGTATATAAAATGCACTTTTTATCTATCAAAAAGTGTTTTCCAGACCTAAACCTTTCATCTGATTTCTAAATTGCTGCATTTTTAAATTCCGAAAGCGAATATAAAGGAATATTAGTGGTAAAAAAAGCAGTTGTGAGTTTAACCAATCTTGATTTTTTTTTTGTACAATTCTCCTTTAAGGGAGCATGGCAAGGGGTGTGTCCTATGCCTGCATACTTTTGCTGATAGTATCTCAAAAAGTTGGGAAGTATGATTACTGTGTAAATGACACTGACACTTAAACACTATGGGGCGATCAAGGGGTTAAGTGTGTCTTAGGGAGTGATTCTAACTGTGGGGGGATGGGCTACCACTCACATGACAGCGATCACTACTCCCGAGTCCAGGGAGCAGTGATCTTTATCATGTCACTAGGCAGAACGGGGAAATGGTTTGTTTACATCTCCCCGTTCTGCGGCTTCGTGACACGATCTCCGGGAAACCGGCGGACATTGAGTCTGCGGGTCCCATGGCACAGGGTCACGCTGTACATGGCGCACCTGCACCTGCTAGCCCCGCCAGTTAAAGGGGACGTACATGTACCCCCATTTTCCTACTGCTGCCATTGTGTCGACGTATATCGGCGTGCGGCGGTCGGCAAGTGGCTATAGCAGTGCCGTAGTGAGTGTTTCCAGGGCAGCACAGTTACAGGAACTGCAGGCCGAGCCTCATTTCCAAGTATATAAGAATATTAATCCTTTGCTACACTAACAAACGCATGGGTGCTCAACCTGTGGCCCTCCAACTGTTGCGGAACTACAATTCCCATCTTCCTTTGGGAGTCATGCTTGTAAATGTAAGCCTTGCAATGCCTCATGGGGACTTGTAGTTCCACAACAGTTGGAGGGCCACAGGTTAAGCACCCATGCTATAACATATTGTCTATTTAGTGTTTTTCAGACTTACCAACTCCAACACTGCCTTTAGGTCCTGTTTGGAGGATAAAAAATGATACAGGCAAGATAAAAAACACTACTACTAATTCAAATCTTGCATTGTGTTATGAGAACCCCTCTGCCACACCCTGGAAAAATGTAGGTTCAACAATTTTTACGACTGTCGGAGGCGCTGTTCCCCTCATGTAAAAAAAGAATAAAAAAAAAAAATCTAGCCTAAGTTATGTTAATTAGATATGTTTTCTATTGTGGTATCCTTGTACGTTTCTGAGAGCAATAAAAAAACAAGTCATGTAAACAGATTAAGCTCCTGAGTCCATGAAAGATAAGAGAAATTAGCAGCATTACAGCAATACATTAGCAGTGATACATATCACCCCCTGTTTGCTGGCACATATAGAAATAACGGACCCCTGGGTAGTATTATTCAGACTCTCTGTGGAGCACAATTATTCTGAGTGATGAACTCATCTTTTATCTGTTGCCAGTTGGACAACTGCCATTTCTTGTAAGGGAATTTCTGATCCACCCATTTGGATGAGCAAGGTGCAGCGTTACAGAGGGTAATGGCTGCAAATCACAATGGTCTTGCTTAGTTAAATATAGATTACTGCTTTGCTGGCGGACAGTGTATAGAAAAGCAACCCAAAACTGTCCAGTCTGAAAAGGATATTTTATCACTATTTTAAAATGTTTAAACACCCAAAAGAAGACATATTTACCACACAGATTAGAGATTCTAGCTGGCAATTTCCTAGGCGTAGGTGCTGCCAAAGTCACAGCTGTAACTAGGCGTGTGCTCCTTGGGTCCAAGAGATCCCTAGGGTCAATATAACACATACTGATTATCTCTAGTTAGGCTTCCTAAAAAAACTACCGGTGAAGCTCCAGCCTAGTCCCCCACCTTCAGTTTTCAGCCCCCTAACATTGGAGCACCCATATTATACCCATTTATATATTTTTTTTAAATTAAAATTTAGGGCTGCGGAAATTAACGATTAATTGTTCGATTAATCGTTAATTTCTTTGATCGATCAAAATTATTTTGATCGAGGACGATCCGCGGAGTGAGCTCCGCGGTCACGCCCATAGGAAAGGCCGCGGCTTCGGCCTAGCTCCGGAGCTGCGGCCATCTTGGTCCACCCGACGGCGGCTTAGTAGTGGCGCGCTGACGTCATCATCGCCCGCCTGTTTGTTCCGTCTACTCTGAAGATGGATGGGTCTGCCTGCTGTCTATTCCGGACAGAGCAGACAATCGTTAATATTAAGGTATTGGGGAGATGTGGGCAGTAAATTATGGGGTAGATGTGGACATTACAATATGGCAGAGATGTGGGCAGTACAGTATGGCGGAGATGTGGGCAGTACAGTATGGCGGAGATGTGGACATTACAATATGGCAGAGATGTGGGCAGTACAGTATGGCAGAGATGTGGGCAGTACAGTATGGCGGAGATGTGGACATTACAGTATGGGGGAGATGTGGACATTACAGTATGGGGGGAGATGTGGACAGTACAGTATGGGGGGAGATGTGGACAGTACAGTATGGGGGGAGATGTGGACAGTACAGTATGGGGGAGATGTGGACAGTACAGTATGGGGGAGATGTGGACAGTACAGTATGGGGGAGATATGGATATTACAGTATGGCGGGAGATGTGGATATTACAGTATGGCGGGAGATGTGGATATTGCAGTATGGCGGGAGATGTGGGTATTGCAGTATGGGGGGAGATGTGGATATTACAGTATGGGGGGAGATGTGGATATTACAGTGGGGACTATATATGGTGGTGTTCCGAAAAATTATCCAATCCGTGACTCTGATCTGAGGAATGATCCAAACTGTGAGTTTTTTGATCTGTTGCACCCTTAATGTCCGTGACATCACCGGACAGCCTGGACAGTGTATATTTTGCCCTATTGGCTGATAAGCTGTAGATTTGTGCCGTCCGGCGTGGCGTCTGCTGTTGCTTCATTTGTACTTATGATCCGGTCCCCTTGCTGAGTAATAAGGAGATGTGAAGAAAGTCTTTCATCCGTGCTAACCGACTGTTTTTCTGCTTGCATGACCTCCTGTTTGCTCAGGGGTCCATGCTGGGAGGTGAAAGTAGTTAAACCAGAGGTGGAGGGATTGTCAGCGATTTGGACATTCTATTTATCATCACTCTCTGTTTATGTATTTATATGTGGGACTGATTCAATTTGCGCTGCACTTTTTTTTTTGTGGAAATTGAAATTCCTTAGTGTTCAGCTTGCATACGGGGGGGGGGGGGGTTTATTAATTTTTGCACTGATTGCATATTTCTTTCTGCTTTTATAGCCTGGACAGTGAGACTTACCCTGCTGAATGCGTGCAAACTGCACCCACTGGATTGCGATACCTTTGTATCTGTGGAGCAGGAGGATGCATCAGGCTCCATCAAGGGAAGGGGGCAAAAAGGGAAACGTTCTGTGAGAACTTGAAAACCTCCACTGTTAACAGTGTGACGGAAAGAGATCCTTGGCGTTCTATATAAAATTTTAATTTACATAGATGTTTAGACAGTAAACAACAATGGCGAGCAATGAAAGCAACGTTGCAGTTAAGCATATAAGCGGAAAGTTGAGCAAGCATTTCATTTTTAGACTAACTGCTGATGGCAAAGTAGACGATGGCAACAAAGTTTACTGCATTCACTGCAATAAACAGTTTGCTTTTCGTGGTTCAAATACATCGCTGACGTACCACCTACAGCACAAACATCCACTTAAGTATCAACACGTTGTCAACAGTGACCGGCAGAAGAGTTCTTCAGTACAATCATCAATATCTAATTTCTTGTCGTCTCAGTCAAACAAGCCTATAAGTGACAAAGTTTCTGCGGACTTGAAAATTGCTATTGCTCAGTGGATTGCCAGTTCAGGACGTCCAACAGCAATTGTGGAAGATGATGGACTACAAACAGTACTACGTATAGCTCTTCAAAACCAGACTTATAAGTTACCCACTCGCCGTACCATCGACGCTGTAATTGGTCAGATGTACAACGAGAAACTAACACAGCATAAGAAAGCTATAGAAAGTATTCACAGTATTGCTCTCGCTACTGACTTTTGGACCTCAAACAACAATGAATCATACTGTGGTATAACAGGACACTGGATTGATTCCGACTGGAAACTGAGATCAGTAGCTTTAGGTTGCTTACTTGTGGATGAACGACACACTGCTGAAAACGTTGCCAGTTTCTATAAAGAATTTGCTGCAACATGGAACATCACCGATAAAATATGCTGTATCATAACGGACAATGCACGAAACATGGTTGCTGCTATCGGACAAACGGATTACAGTCACATACCATGTATCGCACATTGTCTTCAACTTAGCATATTAGCAGGTTTGAAGGCAGCTGACTCATCACCTCTTGTGGCAAAATGTCGACACTTAGTTGGACATTTCAAGCACAGCTCGGCCAACACATCTGAACTGAAGAGCAGCCATTCCAGTGTCTCTTCACCGAAAGATGTCATGTTCCACAAATTGCAACAGGATGTGGCAACTCGTTGGAACAGTACCTACATGATGTTAGCCAGATTGCCAAAGTCAAAGATGCCATAATGCAGTATCACATTGATCATCCAAAAAACTACAGTGGACCAAAACTGACAGAGTCAGATTGGGACAAAATGGCCAAATATACATCAGTCTTAGGTTCACTTGCAGATGCTACGGAATATGTTGGGGGGGAACAATATGCGACATGTTCTGCCGTTCTTCCATTACAGGCCTTTTTGCGTAGACTGTTAATAGTTAATGATGACGATCCAGGTTATATTGGACGATTCAAAACTGCAACATTGAACGACTTCACAAACAGAATTGAAGGCATTGATGCTTTGACAATATTGCAAATGGCTGTGGCTTTAGATCCACGTTACAAGAAACTCACCTGTTTAAGAAGAGAGAAACGCGAAGCAGTGTGGACAGCATTGTCGAATGCATGCAGGGCCTTCCACGATAGAACACAGCCAGCAGGACGTCCAACAGACTTAGAAGGAAAAAGCAATGATGAGACAAAAGTACCTGTGCCGAAGAAACAAAAACTTACTCTGTTGCTGAGCGACTCTGAATCACAATCCTCAGCTGACGAATCAGATGCAGTACACAGTGTACAGGCCGAGCTGACGCGGTACCAAGTAGAAGCTCCCATTCCAGAAACGGAGGATCCGCTCATGTGGTGGAAACTTAATAACCATCGTTTTCCTGTCCTAAGCAGTTTTGTGCAGACAATTCTTTGTGTACCGGCAACATCTGTTCCGTGTGAAAGACTGTTCAGTTCTTCAGGGTATATCGTAAATAAAATGCGATCCTGTCTGCTTCCAGAAAATGTAAACACCCTGGTATGTCTTCGTGACTGGCTAAAGTGATGCCTAGATATACTAGATACGTTTTATAAGTTAAACTAACTTTCTACATTGTTCTTTAAGTTTAATTTAAAAAAAATTGAAAAAACTGTATGTGCGTTTATAATTAATCGAAATTAGTCGATTAATCGATTAAAAAAAAAATAGATTAATCGAACACAAAAATTTTAATCAGTAACAGCCCTATTAAAATTATATACAAACCTGTTTTCCAGTGATCTTCACCCCAGTTTAGTGACGTCACACGTCTTCTTACTTCTTTTGGGATCACAATACTGCTCTGTAGAATTCTCCTATGAGTGCAGGCTGATGTGATTATATGCCCCCATGAAGCACGTCCATGGCAGCTTAGGCGCTCAGGAAGTTGATTGAATCATGCTGGGCCCCATTCAAACTGAAAGCCCTTGTACACACGGTCTGACATTCCGACAACAAAATCTGTTGGATTTTGTCGACGGATTTTGTCTGAAACTGATGTTGCATACACTCGGTCGGACAAAGTTGTCGGAAAATCCGATCGTACGTAACGTGATAATGTTATTTCGTTACGATGGGACTACGTTCAGGCTAGTAGCCAATAGCTTTGATCTAGGAATTTGATCTGAGCATGCATGGCACTTTGTCCGATTGGAATTCTCTACACACAATCGGACAAAGTCCGATCGGATCATGTTGTCGGAAAGTTTTATAGCCCAGCTCTAAACTTTGTCCGTCAGATATTCTGACGGAAACAGTCCGATGGAGCCCACACACAGTCGGATTATCCGACAACACGGTCCGATCGGACATTTTCCGTCGGAATGTCCGACCGTGTGTACAAGGGCAAAGACACTGGACTTCCTAAAGGACTTTCTGTGAGGGGCAATGCTCGACTGATGGTGACAGTTGCAGGAAGAGATGCCTTTTACATTTTTAAACAATTTGCGTAAAGCAGTTATATGTACTATTTTATTGGAAGAGTCCAACAAATAGGTTGGCCAGCTTGTTTTCATTTTTATTGGTTTGGTTTGAAAAAAAAAAGAAAAAACAAAAACACAAGAAAAACAAAAACACACATGTTGTCTCTTTTCCAGCACACCAGACATATAGGCTGGTTTTCTCATAGCTGGAGGCTGCAAACTTGTGGTGTTCCATCTATCCATTTCGGTTCCTGAAAACTCTCCTAGCTTTTCCTTCTAGATTATTAAAGGAATTTTGGGAGATTCCCAAGCTTAAAGTCGAACTATAGGCAAAACTTTTTCCTGACGCCAACATGGCAGCATACATGTGATATAGCTTCACCCCTATATTCACCCACAGGACCTGTTTAAATTTATAAAAGAAAAAATTGACCAACCTCTCCCATTTTTGCATCTTTAAGTTGAGCAGTGCATGCCAAATGCCTATGGAGACAGCTGCAAAGCAGTAGGCTGGTTGGCGCAGTGCACCTGCCTCATGGGCTACAGGAAATATCCATGGGCTCGTACATGAATGGACTTTGATGGAATGATGGTCCAGGCTTCCATGTTCATTGTAATAAAGTTTGATTATACATTTTAACCCTTCCTATTTAGCTCACTATTTATCCCATGTATGCTGCCATGTTGGTAGCATACATACAGAAGATTGTATCAAATAATTACCGTAGTTTCCTTTCCTGACGCCAATCCTTGGCAGCATACAACCCCCCTTTTTTATTCTTGTTATTTTTATGGTGAATAGGGGAGATTTCTTTAGCTTTTCCTTTATAGACTTAAACAGATCCTGTGGGTGGATATAGGGGCCAAGCTATTTCACATGTATGCTGCCATGGATTGGCATCAGGAAAGGAAAATGATGGTAAGTATTTGATACAATTTTCCATTTTCATTTTGGATAGAGTACGGGAGGGTTATAAAGTCTGTTAGGTTTATTTTTTCGATCTGTGTCCCATTGGGGAGATTTTCCTTTACTTCCTATCCCATAGCCAAAACAGGAAATGAGAGGAAATCCCTGCAAATTAAGGGAATCACCCCAGGTCACCAGAACTAGTGTCCCCATTAGAAAACTTCCTCTCCATTACTTTTCTGGAGAAAACCCAAAATTGGGGATTTTCTTTTACTTTCACTTTCAGTGATAACGGTAAACAGGACAAATAACGGGGACACAGACAGCAATAAAAACCTGACAGGGGTTATATTCCCTCTCCACTCCATCCAAAAATAAAAAAAGTTTTCCCTTTAATTGTACTTTAAATACATCAAAAAGACAATAGCATAAATAGTGGTAAATTGTAAAATTGTCTATCCACAGTGTCTATAGAAATGTAAAACTTGAGGTTTAAAGCGGAGCTCCACCAAAATGAGGAAGCTTCGCTTGTTTGCCTCCTCCCATCCCTCCACTGCCCCATTTGGCACCTTTTTGGGGGGTGGGGGGGGGGCGAGGGGAGAATGGGTACTTGATTTTAGCAGGTACCTGCTCCCACTTCTGGCTGAGTTTGCCACAGTTTCACACATGCGCAGTAGGAATCCAGCAGTGAAGCCTAAAAGTGATGGGGCGCCAGCACCCAATTCAAGAATCGGCTGAAGACACCGCTGGATGCCTGGGCAGGTAAGTTCCCTAATAGTAAAAGTCAGCAGCTACAGTATCTGTAGCTGCTGACGTTAAATTTGTGGGGGAGGGGGGCCAGGACTCCTCTTTAAAGTGGAATTTAAAAAATTGAATAGCATAAGAAGCTTTCCAGGTTTTAATTCCTGCAATTGACCGCTTAAGGACTGCCTCCTGCACATTTACGTTGGCAGAATGGCGTCGCGAGCGCGCCAGTGGCAGCGCGCTCACGACCCGATCCTGAGCTCTGTGACCATGGCCGTGGGACCAGCGATCACCACTGGTGTCCCGCGATCAGGTCACAGAGCTGAAGATCGAGGAGAGGTCTGTGTAAACAAACCTCTCCCGTGCTTCCTACTGAGCCTGTCACTGATCGTCTGTTCCCTGTTATAGGGAAAGACGATCAGTGACATCAGACGCCAAGCCACGCCCCCCTACAGTTAAAAAAAACACACACACACTTAACCCCTCCCCGCCCCCTAGTGGTTAACTCCTTTACTGGCAGTGTCATTTACACAGGAATCAGTGCATTTAAATAGCACTGATTGCTTTATAAATGACAATGGTCCCAAAAACGTGTCAAAAATGTCCGATGTGACCGCCATAATGTAGCAGTCACAATAAAAATCGCTGATCGCTGCCATTACTAGTAAAAACAAATATTAATAAAAATGCTATAAAACTATCCCCTATTTTGTAAACGCTATAACTTTTGCGCAAACCAATCAATAATTGCTAATTGCGTTTTTATTTACAAAAAATATGTAGAAGAATATGTATCGACCTAAACTGAGGAAAACACATTTTTTTATATATTTTTGGGGGATTTTTATTATAGCAAAAAGTAAAAAATATTGAATTTTTTTCAAAATTGTCGCTCCATTTTTGTTTATAGCGCAAAAAATAAAAACCGCAGAGGTGATCAAATACCACCAAAAGAAAGCTCTATTTGTGGGAAAATAAGGACGCCAATTTTGTTTGGGAGCCACGTCGCATGACCGCGCAATTGTCAGTTAAAGCACCACAATGCTGAATCGCAAAAAGGGGCCTGGCCCTTTGGCTGCAAATTGGTCCGGGGCTTAAGTGGTTAAGAGAAACCAGCACACCGAGAAGTGCATTCTGAAGAATGATTTGTTGAAGTCCCATTTCAGAAAAAAAGATACATGACTGGAGCACAGTGGCCCTCTTTTTCTTTGTCTGTTACCTTGAATAAGAGGGCTCCCGTGCTTCTGAGGTGTAACTTTTTTGCCAATATGGGACTTAATGTAAAGCCGCGTACACATGTAGCCGTCTGCCCGACGTACTTAGTCTGGCGGACTTCCCGCCAGACTGTCCGTCGGACTTTCCGAACGGGCTACTTGCCCGCACACGGCACTTTTTCAGCGGACTAATACGGCGTACTAAGTCCGCCGTACTATCCGCCCTACTTTTGAAATGAACGGACTCGCCCACACACGCGGAGGAAAGTCCGCTCATTTCGAGCGCGTCTCCAGGTAGGCGGTGCCCGCGAAGGATACGTCGCTGGCCCCGCCGCCTGGTATGGACTTAAAGGGGAACCCTAACACCGAAAAAAATCGGCGTGGGGGTCCCCCCAGGTCCACATCAGACCCTTGTCCGAGCACGCTACCCGGCCGGCCAGGAAAAGGGGGGCGAGCGAGCGCCCCCCCCCCCTCCTGAGCCGTACCAGGCCGCGTGCCCTCAACATGGGGGGTGCCTTGGGGAAGGGGGGCCGCACGGCCCCCCACCCCAAAGCACCTTGTCCCCATGTTGATGAGGACAAGGGCCTCTTCCCGACAACCCTGGCCGTTGGTTGTCGGGGTCTGCGGGCGGGGGGCTTATCGGAATCCAGGAGCCCCCTTTAATAAGGGGGCCCCCGGATACCGGCCCCCCACCCTATGTGAATGAGTATGGGGTACAATGTACCCCTACCCATTCACCTGTAAAATAAAGTACAAAAAAAAAAACACAACACACAAGGGTTAAAATCGTTTATTGCACAGC
Organism: Lithobates pipiens; assembly: GCF_037356315.1. NCBI lineage: Eukaryota > Metazoa > Chordata > Amphibia > Anura > Ranidae > Lithobates > Lithobates pipiens. The sequence goes on from NW_027507764.1 coordinate 493,379,305, forward strand.
TCCGGGGGTCTTCCGTCTTCGGGGGTCTTCTCGCCGGACTCCTCTGCTATCTTCTTGTAGCTCTTTTACTAGCGGAGGAGCCCGGCTTTCTTCCTCGCCGCCGCCCTTCTTCCGACTTCAGGGGTCTTGTCCCCCTCTTCGGTTCTTCTGCCGGGCCACCGCGCCTTCTTCTAGCTCTTTTACAGGCGGTGGCCTACAAGAAGATAGCGGAGGAGTCCGGCGAGAAGACCCCCGAAGATGGAAGACCCCTGTGCAGAGCTGTGCAATAAACTATTTTAACCCTTGTGTGTTGTGTTTTTTTTTGTACTTTATTTTACAGGTGAATGGGTAGGGGTACATTGTACCCCATACTCATTTACATAGGGTGGGGGGCCGGTATCCGGGGGCCCCCTTATTAAAGGGGGCTCCCGGATTCCGATAAGCCCCCCGCCCGCAGACCCCGACAACCAACGGCCAGGGTTGTCGGGAAGAGGCCCTTGTCCTCATCAACATGGGGACAAGGTGCTTTGGGGTGGGGGGCCGCGCGGCCCCCCCTTCCCCAAGGCACCCCCCATGTTGAGGGCACGTGGACTGGTACGGCTCAGGAGGGGGGGCGCTCGCTCGCCCCCCTTTTCCTGGCCGGCCGGGTAGCGTGCTCGGACAAGGGTCTGATGTGGACCTGGGGGGACCCCCACGCCGATTTTTTTTGGCGTTGGGGTTCCCCTTTAAGTCCATACCAGGCGGCGGGGCCAGCGACGTATCCTTCGCGGGCCCCGCCTACCTGAAGACCCGCTCGAAATGAGCGGACTTTTCTCCGGACGGGAAAAGTCTGCTCATTTCAAAAGTACGGCGGACTGGCATACACACGGCCGGATTGTCCGCCGAGATGCGAGTCCGGCGGTAAGATTGGAGTGTAAAACTACTTTCTAAGTACAAAAAAGTATGCCGGAGGCTACACACGGGGGGATTGTCCGGCGGACTTGAGTTTGCCGGACTTTTCCACCCGCTTGTTTGATCGTGTGTATGCGGCATAAGTGTAAATTATGCATCAGAATCTACTTCTTGGTGTGCTGGTTTTCTCTTAATTGTAGGATCTTGGAACATAAATCCATGCACCCACCCTTCACAAGGGATACCTATGGATGTCATGTGGCATGGTTTAATGAATTTTTAATCATAAGGCTTTTATTCCTATCTGTGTACCTACAGGGAAGTGTTATACTCACTTTCTGCACCTTAAACAGCCTGGAATTTCCAGTCACTTTAAAGATGTTTACTTTTCTTCCACTTCTTGTTGTATTACTGATACAGCAATACAAACCAAAGGTTTTAACACTGTATTCAAGCCCAAAACAAGTTTAAGCTGTAGTTCTGTTTTATAGCCTGCCATTGCTATTGCCATGCTCCAGGGTAATGGTTAAATTTCTTATCCCTTTTTTTTCTTTTGCGGTCCCACTGGAGATTGTTCAAAATTGAGGGAAATGTCCATCTTAGATGTGTCTCCAGAACGAGTGAACAAGTTTCGCTAATGGGACATTTCTTCTGTTCCTGAAGACTTCTGTGCCAGTGACAATGGTAAAATCTTTGATTTGCTTGCTGTCTCCAATCCTCCAAACGCAAAAAAAAGCTGGGGCTTTAGATACATTTTAAGTTGTGAAAGATATTGCTTACAATTGGGAATAATACAAACTGCCTTGGGTTTGGTTCGGGCAGGGTTTGGTGAACTGCATTCCTAGCTCTTTGAGTCTGGTATGGATTTCAAGGGGGTACTTTATGGAAAGCAAACAAAAAGAAATGTATGAGGTCCCTAGGAAATTCATAGCAGACCTTTTGGCTTGATTTTAAGGGGGACTCCACGCAAAAAAAAAAAGCATAGCGTCACCATAAAAATCCATACCAGACCCTTAATCCGAGCATGCAGCCTGGCTGGACAGGAAAAGAGGAGGGTGAGTGTAGCCCCTCTCATGAACAATACCATGCCACATGCATTCAACGAAGCATCTTGTCCACATGTTGATGAGGATAAAAGTCTCTTTCTTACAACCCTGGCCAGTGGTTGTGTAGGTCTGCCGGTGGGGGTCTTATCAGAATCTGGAAACCCGATCCCAACACTACTCATAGCTGCTCCCGGGGCTGTGATTAGCTTTATAAGGGAAGTGGTGAGGATGGTGGTGACATCACTGACCAAATATGGTCAGGGCCATATTTGGTTAATGTCACTGCTATTTTTTTGTTTACTTGAGGATTCCAAGTGACATTAGTGGCTCCTAGGGACACAGAGGTTGCAAGCATCCATAGCTTCCTTAGGAACCAATGACAGTGGGAAGCTGTCATATATGGAAGCTTTATGAAGCTCAGTTCATGAGTACCTGCAGCTGATGAAGCCTCCACTATCCCTTTTCTTTATATTATTACCTTTACTAAAAATAACCACTTTTAGTAGCCAAAGTTTTTTTTATAAGTTTGATAAGTCCATTACGGTTAGCAAGACTTTATGGTGCATTGACGAGCTAGGCTATGTGATAATTGACAGAGCCATGCATATTCAACTTACCTCCTAAGAACCTTAAAGAGAACCCCTCGTCTCTTCAATAAAAAGTCTAAACAAAGAATTTAAACATTTGTCGGTTATTACTGGATTACTGGAACAGATTCACACAAAAGACTTCATGGCTCATTTTACTGAGTTACAATAGTATCAGATCTGAATGTATTCTGAATGGCTCCATGCAAATTCTGTGATGTTAGTAAGGGTGAATGATTATTGGGTGGTTTAGGCATGCTGTGACACTATGCCTAATGTTAATAATTTATATTTTCATTTTAATTGCTGTCGGTAGGAATGCGACATAGCACAATACATAACAAGTAATTTCACATGGTAAATTACAGATCACATAATGACCTTTAATATACTATCACATTTTTTTAAGATCTACATTTTAGCATTACCGCATTGATACAAATGTGCTGAACTTTTCACTGAGCTGTTCGGTATTGGATTGTTATTGATTTTATGCTGTCTCCACTGAAGAGTTGAATAATATATGACCCCTTTATAGCACACACATGCTGTTCCAAGACTTATACTTTTCTGTAGTTATACAGCTTTGGGTGCCTATAGCTACTATTAACCTGGGTTGCTAACTTGCACTGCTAATAGTTTTTATTGTTCATGAGACAATAGGGTTGACTCAAGATGCATAAATTAAAAATATTATTATTTTTTGGGTTTATTTTAAGCGAGAATGCAGTTAACATTAGGGGTTGCCTGTTGCTGCAACATTTGGCCACTGCGACGGTACAAATCAATAGTTACCGTACTTTAACTGTACTGGGTGAAATCAAACTGATAACACAGAGTCAAGTATTAAACATTGAACATTAAATACTGTATTATGTGGGTAGTGTTCAGATTTATATTTAGCAATATATGAAGAAAGGGAGGGAGGCCCTGCCCAATAAATTGAAGGGTGAGATTTAGGTTGGAAGGGAGATTTCATTTAGCGGGTCATTGGTTAATAATCTGGCTTGATACTACTGAGTGTATCAATCCATACAAAATACATTTACAATATTTTTTGTATGAAAAAAGATGAGAGGGGAAGGGGTCAGTGTATTTCCATTTATGGAGGATGGCTTTTTTGCATAAGTGTTGAATTAATATTTTTGATATATATATATATATATATATACAGTAGCTCACGAAAGGGAGTACACCCCGCACATTTTTGTAAATATTGTATTATCTTTTCATGTGACAACACTGAAGAAATCACACTTTGCTACAATGTAAAGTAGTGAATGTACAGCTTGTATAACAGTGTCAATTTGGTGTCTCCTCAAAATAACTCAACACACAGCCATTAATGTCTAAACCTCTGGCAACAAAAGTGAGTGCACCACTAAGTAAAAATGTCCAAATTAAGCCCAATTAGCCATTTTCCCTCCCTGGTGTCATGTGACTCATTAGTAATACAAGGTCCCAGGTGTGAATGGGGCACAGGTGTGTTAAATTTGGTGTTATCGCTCTCACTCTCTCATACTGGTCCCTGGAAGTTCAACATGGCACCTCATGGCAAAGAACTCTCTGAGGATCTGAAAAAAATATATGTTGCTCTACATAAAGATGGCCTAGGCTATAAGAAGATTGCCAAGACCCTGAACCTGAGCTGCAGCACAGTGATCAAGACCATACAGCTGTTTAACAGGACAGGTTCCACTCAGAACAGGCCTCGCCATGGTCGACCAAAGAAGTTGAGTGCACGTGCTCAGCATCATATCCAGAGGTTGTCTTTGGGAAATAGATGTATAAGTGCTGCCAGCATTGCTGCAGAGGTTGAAGGGGTGGTGGGTCATCCTGTCAGTGCTGAGACCATACGCCGCACACTGCATCACATTGGTCTGCATGGCTGTTGTTCCAGAAGGAAGCCTCTTCTAAAGCTGATGCACAAGAAAACCTGCAAACAGTTTGCTGAAAACAAGCAGCCGAAGGACATGAATTACTGGAACCATGTCCTGTGGTCTGATCAGAACAAGATAGACTTATCTGGTTCAGATGGTGTCAAGCGTTGTGGCGGCAACCAGGTGAAGAGTACAAAGACAAGTGTGTCTTGCCTACAGTCAAGCATGGTGGTGGGAGTGTCATGGTCTGGGGCTGCACGAGTGCTGCTGACACTGGGGCAAAGGCGGATCCAGAGTCAAGTCTCGGGAGGGGCACTGCCAAAATCCTTGCTCTTTTTCTGTTTATATTGCAAAAAATTAAAAACGCAGAGATTATCAAATGCCACCAAAAGAAAGCTCTATTTGTGGGGAAAAAAGGACATAAATTTTATTTTCGGTACAGCGTTGCACAACCATGCAATTATCAGCCAGTCAAAGTAACGCAGCGCAGTATCACAAGAAATAATCATACATAATGGCACACATGTATTTTGCGATTTGTCACATGACATTCATAATGTGCATGGATGGATGGCAGCAGCAGGGATTTGGGGGGCGGTTCCCACAATACATGGGCTGCTACATTTGTATTGCTGCCCCACACAGCAGATCAGGGGGTCTGTGACTAGTAACCTGTGGCTGACCATGTTGCTGCTTCCAGAAAAGGGTCATCACCTTGCTCAGCTGCAGTGTCTTACCAGCAGGGAAAGGGGAAATAATTCTTCCCTCTCAGGCTCCCTCCAACTCGTACTCACCGCCTCATGATCCCTTCTCATCTCCCTCAATGTCCTTTGCAGCCTCCTGGTGTTCTCTCCCCTCCCCCTGTGCATGCTGCGGGCTACAATCAATTCTTAGGCAAGCACCATTTTTCCACTGGTACTTGGGACTACATATTCCATGATCCTCTCCTGCTTGGACACCTCCCTCTCATTGGCTCTGGCCAGGGCCAATGAGCAAAGGAAGAGAGCAGACGAAAGGCAGTGTCTGTGTGAAGAGGAAAGGGAGGGGGAGGAAATCCCCCTGCAGCTGAAGGTTATATCCCTTCACCTAGCCTGTCAGTATCAGCGCCGCTGCTCTGTGGATCCTGTGGCAGCGACAGCTGGTAGTATGTCCGCATGGGGGCCAGACATGGATTATAAAGCTGCCACCTGATGGGGTTGTACTCAGCCAATTGTGGAACTGCACATGCGATGTTCACCACTGGCAGCACACTAGCACATCAGCCTTTTTCTGGGGAATCAGAGCGTTGACTATCCTCTCCCCAGCTGCCTGACCTGTTCTCCAGCAGCTCCTCCTCCGTCAAGTTGGCTCAGTCTGAGAGTGAGACTCCCTCCCACGTGACTCACTCAGACTGACGTCACTCGTTGCTAGACGCCAGGCGGCCCAGGCGTTAGCAACGAGTGCAGGAGAGAGGCTCCACCCACCGCTGTTCCTCATCCAGGTCAGTGCTGGGCGTAATGACAAGTAGAGTCTCTCTCTCTCTGCGCCGCTGATCAGGTTATGTGAGAGAGACTCGGGCAGCGGAGGCAGCGCAAGGGAGAATGTGACAATGACATGTCACTGCTACTATTTCGGGGGGGGCAATTGACCTGTTGCCCCCCCCCTGGATCCGCCCCTGCACTGGGGAGCTACAGATCATTGAGGGAGCCATGAATGCCAACATGTACTGTGACATACTGAAGCAGAGCATGATCCCCTCCCTTTAGGAGACTGGGCTGTGGGGCAGTATTCCAACATGATAACGACCCAAAACACATCTCCACGATGACCACTGTCTTGCTAAAGAAGCTGAGGGTAAAGGTGATGGACTGGCCAAGCATGTCTCCGGACCTAAACCCTATCGAGCATCTGTGGGGCATCCTCAAACAGAAGGTGGAGGAGTGCAAGGTCTCTAACACCCACCAGCTCTGTGATATTGTCATAGAGGAGTGGAAGAGGACTCCACTGGCAACCTTTGAAGATCTAGTGAACTCCATGCCCAAGAGGGTTAAGGCAGTGTTGGAAAATAATGGCAGCCACACAAAATATTGACACTTTAGGTCCAATTTGGACATTTTCACTTAGGGGTGTACTCACTTTTGTTGCCATCAGTTTAGATATTAATGGCTGTGTGTTGAGTTATTTTGAGGGGACAGCAAATTTACACTGTTATACAAGCTGTACACTCACTACTTTACGTTGTAGCAAAGTATAATTTCTTCGGTGTTGTCACATGAAAAGATATAATATAATATTTACAAAAATGTGAGGGGTGTACTCACTTTTGTTAGATACTGTGTGTGTGTGTGTGTGTGTGTATATATATATATATATATATATATATATATATATATATATATATATATATATATAATTTTTTTGGATGCAATGGGTTAATGTTAGAAGTCTGTTCTATTTTTTCACAGGTGATTTGGATTGCCACTTTGTTTTATCCCATGCCTGCCCCTGGGTGTTTGGACAAATGCATCTAACCAGATGTCTGTGCCTTCCTTTGGCTTGTGCCAGACCTTTATGACTCGGTGAGTGTTATTTGTATTTCTATCTCATACAAGTATACAGTGTCTTGAAAAAGTATTCATACCCCTTGAAATGTTCCACATTTTGTCATGTTACAATCAAAAACGTAAATGTATTTTATTGGGACTTTATGTCATATACCAACACAAAGTGACACATAATTGTGAAGTGGAAGAAAAATTATAAATATTTTTCAACATTTTTTACAAATAAATATGTGAAAAGTGTGGCATGCATTTGTATTTAGCCCCCTTTACTCTTATACCCCTAACTAAAATCTAATGGAACCAAATGCCTTCAGAAGTCTCCTAGTAAATAGAGTCCTCCTGTGTGTCATTTAATCTCAGTATAAATACGGCTGTTCTGTGAAGCCCTCAGAGGTTTGTTAGAGAACCTCAGTGAACAAACAGTATCATGAAGGCCAATGACCACACCAGACAGGTCAGGGATAATGTTGTGGATAAGTTTAAAGCAGGTTTAGGTTATAAAAATATCTCACACTTTGAACATCATCCATCATCCAAAAATGGAAAGCGTATGGCACAACTGCCAACCTACCAAGACATGGCCATTCACCTAATCTGACAGGCCGGGGAAGGAGAGCAATAATCAGAGCAGCAGCCAAGAGGCCCATGGTAACTCTGGAGGAGTTTCAGAGATCCACAGCTCAGGTGGGAGAATCTGTCCACAGGTCAACTATTAGTTGTGCACTCCACTAATCTGGCCTTTTTGGAAAAGTAGCAAGAAGAAAGCCAATGTTGAAATGAAGCCATAGGAAGTCCTGTTTGCAGTTTGTGAGAAGCCATGTGGGGGACACAGCAAACATGTGGAAGAAGATGCTCTGGTCAGATGAGACCAAAATTAAACTTTTTGGCCTAAATGCAAAATGCTATGTGTGGTGGAAAACTAAGACTGCGCATCATCTTGAACACACCATCCCCACTGTGAAACATGGTGGTGGCAGCATCATGTTGTGGGGAAGCTTTTCTTCAGCAGGGACAGGGAAGCTGGTCAAAGTTGATGGGAAGATAGATGGAGCCAAATACAGGGCAATCTTAAAAGAAAACCTGTTAGAGTCTGCAAAAGACTTGAGACTGGGGTGGAGGTTCACCTTCCAGTAGAACAATGACCCTAAACATACAGCCGGAGCTACAATGGAATGGTTTAGATCAAAGCATATTCATGTGTTAAAATGGCCTAATCAAAGTCCAGACCTAAATCCATTTGAGAATCTGTGGAAAGACTTGACAATTGCTGTTCACAGATGCTCTCCATACAATCTGACAGAGCTATTTTGCAAAGAAGAATGAGCAAAAATGTCACTTTCTGGATGTGCAAAGCTGGAATATCCAAAAAGAATTGCAGCTGTAATTGCAGCCAAATACAGCTTTACAAAGTATTGGCTCCAGGGGTGTGAATACAAATGCACACCACACTTTTCACATATTTATTTGTAAGACATTTTGAGAACCATTTATCATTTTTCTTCCATTCTTCCACTGCACAATTATGTGCAACTTTGTGTTGGTTTATCACATAAAATTCCAATAAAATATATTTAAGTTTTTGGTTGTGACATGACAAAATGTGGAAAAGTTCAAGGGGTATGAATACTTATTTAAGGCACTGTACATTTTTTTCCTTTTTTTCTTGTACCTTAATTTGTTTGTTACCTCCTGAAGAAGTGGGCTATTCCATAAACATATTGAGGATTTGAGCAACTGTCTGCCCATGATGGACACCCAGGGCCGGCGCTACCACTAGGCGAACCAGGCAGCCGCCTAGGGCGCACTGCCGCCTAGGGCGCTGCCACGGCCTGTCACCTTCTCATCCCCAGTGGATGTCACATCGGGAGCCTGCACTAGTGTATCGCAGGTCCGGAGGAGGAGAGGGAGGAATAATGCAGGGGCGCAGGGAGGGAACTATCGCATGCAGTACACTCACAGATCCCTCCCCCGGCTCCCCCAGCTGTTCGGCGGCTCAGGGCTCTGATTCATGCAGAGAACCTCCTTCATTGTCACTGGTCAGTGGTCGGGACTTGTGAGGGGGCGTGACCAGCACAGGGTTGATCCCATCTGTCACTGGGGGGGGGAAGGGGGCAGAGCAGCCAACCTCAGGGATGGTGGTGCAGTCCTTCTGGGTCAAAGAGCGACATGGAGGCAAACAAATTCTACCTGTTCTTTTTTTCAGCTCCAGGGGTGAGTGTGCATTGTAACTCCTAATCAGCCTTGTGTGTGTGACTCAGCCAGCCTGGAAGGGAGGTTGGAGATGGGAGATCAGTGATAATTCCTCCTGCTCTGCTCTATGCACAATTGGGGACCGTCCACCCCTCAGCATGCTGACCAAAGTTTGCAGGGGTAGGCTAGGCTAAGGATTGGCAGGGTGCTGGGAGTACAGATTGCTGGGAGCAGGGATTGCAGGGTGCTGGGAGTGCAGATTGCTGGGAGCAGGGATTGCAGGGTGCTGGGAGTGCAGATTGCTGGGAGCAGGGATTGCAGGGTGCTGGGAGTGCAGATTGCTGGGAGCAGATTGCTGGGAGCAGGGATGGCAGGGTGCTGGGAGTGCAGATTGCTGGGAGCAGGGATTGCAGGGTGCTGGGAGTGCAGATTGCTGGGAGCAGATTGCTGGGAGCAGATTGCTGGGAGCAGGGATGGCAGGGTGCTGGGAGCAGATTGCTGGGAGCAGGGATGGCAGGGTGCTGGGAGTGCAGATTGCTGGGAGCAGGGATGGCAGGGTGCTGGGAGTGCAGATTGCTGGGAGCAGGGATGGCAGGGTGCTGGGAGTGCAGATTGCTGGGAGCAGGGATGGCAGGGTGCTGGGAGTGCAGATTGCTGGGAGCAGGGATGGCAGGGTTCTGGAAATGCGGATTGCTGGGAGCAGGGATGGCAGGGTTCTGGGAGTGTGGATTGCTGGGAGCAGGAATGGCAGGGTTCTGGGAGTGTGGATTGCTGGGAGCAGGAATGGCAGGGTTCTGGGAGTGCGGATTGCTGGGAGCAGGAATGGCAGGGTTCTGGGAGTGCGGATTGCTGGGAGCAGGAATGGCAGGGTCCTGGGAGTTCGGATTGCTGGGAGCAGGAATGGCAGGGTCCTGGGAGTTCAGATTGCTGGGAGCAGGAATGGGAGGGTGCTGGGAGTGCAGATTTTTGGGAGCAGATTGCTGGGAGCAGGAATGGCAGGGTGCTGGGAGTGCAGATTGTTGGGAGCAGGAATGGCAGGGTCCTGGGAGTTCAGATTGCTGGGAGCAGGAATGGCAGGGTCCTGGGAGTTCAGATTGCTGGGAGCAGGAATGGCAGGGTCCTGGGAGTTCAGATTGCTGGGAGCAGGAATGGCAGGGTCCTGGGAGTTCAGATTGCTGGGAGCAGGAATGGCAGGGTCCTGGGAGTTCAGATTGCTGGGAGCAGGAATGGCAGGGTGCTGGGAGTGCAGATTTTTGGGAGCAGATTGCTGGGAGCAGGAATGGCAGGGTGCTGGGAGTGCAGATTGCTGGGAGCAGGAATGGCAGGGTGCTGGGAGTGCAGATTGCTGGGAGCAGGAATGGCAGGGTGCTGGGAGTGCAGATTGCTGGGAGCAGGGATTGCAGGGTTCTGGGAGTGCGGATCGCTGGGAGCAGATTGCTGGGAGCAGGAATGGCAGGGTCCTGGGAGTTCAGATTGCTGGGAGCAAGGATGACAGGGTGCTGGGAGTGCAGATTGCAGAAGTTTGGTTTGTGGAGAGAGCAGCAACTTTGAAGGTATTTTTAATTTAAGTTTTTGAGCAGTCATTAAAAGAGTCAGGGCAAGGACAAAGGGGTGGGGTCAGGGGCAGAGCCAATGGGGCGGCACAATAAGGTTTCGCCTAGGGTGTCAAAAATCCTTGCACCAGCCCTGTGGACACCTATCTAGTAATTGGGAACTAGGCACTTTCTATATGGATTTTGTATGATTATGAGTCGGTGTCATGAGTGGCATTTAAGGGAGGTCTGTTATGTAAACTGTGTGTCAAAATATTCCACTAATAAAATGTATAATTTTTATATACAATTTTGTATTGTGTTGGTACCTAAAAGTCCATTTTTTTTCCTTCTTTAATTTTGATAATACTAATAGGATGTGGTGCCTTTGGCAGTCTAGTCTCAATTATATACACAGTAAACATTGTTAGGCACACAGATAACCCCTTGATTTCCCCCAAATGTTAACCTCTTCTCAGCCAGTGTCATTAGTACAGTGACAGCGTATATTAATAGCATTAATCACTGCATTAGTGTCACTGGTGATGTCAGTTAGTCAGTTCTCCCCCAGGATCAGTTCGTTTCAGATTGCCCACCACACTATGACAAAGCTATGTTTACCTACCTCACTTATATGCTCAATGATGCATAACATAAGTGATTCAAACCATTATCTATATGAATCAACGCATAAAAATTAAGAATGAATGATACCTGTGTAAAAAGGATAACAATCTTGTATTAATCCGAGGTTAACAACTATAACATAAATGATACAACCTTAAAACAACAATGTTTCCAATGATACAAAATATTGTTATAATGATCATACACATGCTATCAAGAGATTAATAATATATTAAGGCAAAATCCTATGATAGAAAAGGTTAGGGAAAAAGTAAAGAGAGATAAGAGAATACTCATTCTTACGTGTGGCGATACTGTGTCCAGACCATGAGGTTAAGAGAGCTTTAGCATCTCTAGGCTTTGGTTTTTATGTTGTTAGAATAACCCATTCCTACCAATGAAACACGTTCATTGGTTCATAGTTGCATCAAATTCTGATTGGCTACCTCTAAAGCCACCTAAATGTTCATTGGTTCAGAGTTGCCCAAAATTCTGATTGGCTACCTCTGAAGCCTCCTAAATGTTCATGATCGGGTTTTAAACTTCCGGTGCCTCTAGGTCTATCGCCCCATACACACAGTCGGATTTTACAAAGGAAAATGTGTGAACGGATCATGTTGTTGGAAAATCCGACCGTGTGTGCTCCATCAGACTTTTTCCATCAGATTTTCCAACGCACAAAGTTTGAGGGCAAGATCTAACATTTTCCGACAACAAAATCCGAACGCATAAATTCCGATCATGTGTAGACAATTACGATGGACAAAGTGCCACACATGCTCAGAATAAACTAAGAGACAAAAGCTATTGGCCCGTTTATAGTCCCTACGTACGTGTTTGACGTCACCTCATTCAGAACGATCGGATTTTCCAGCAACTTTGTGCGACCGTGTGTATGCAACACAATTTTCAGCCAATATCCATTGGAAAAAATCCAAAAGATTTTGTGATTGGAATGTCCGACCGTGTGTATGGGGCATATGAGTTAATAAACAACCCCCTTTGATCCCCAGCCCAACCAGTTCTGACATTAGCATGTCAACGGCCCCTGGTGAGATGGAGCCTCCACGTCTGTAAAGGCTCTTTACAAAACCAGTAATTCAATTAACACCTGAAGACATTCAATAGTTCCCACGAGACAGGAAAACATTTTTTTAAAAGGTAAGCTGGGCCCCTACCTCATCATGAGATCACAAAATATACTATATCTATATCTATATCTCTCTATATATCTATATATAATCTATCATCTTCCTATAAAAAAACATATACCTACATATATACACACACATCCTTTTTTGAACAGGCTGGAACCCATCAAGGTAGACTTGAGAAAGCAAAGGAATCCTGGTGCCTTTGAGACTTCACATCCGAATCATGAGTGCCTGTACTGCAATGTTTCATTGCCTTGGGAGAGCAGAACTCCAACACTGGCATATCTAGTAACTTGATAATACGGTGCAATGATTGCACTGATTGGATCAGGCCACGAGACGGCACTTTTCAGCATGGTGAGGGAAAGTTCAAGAGAGTCTTATTCGTTGCACATTTGTCTCAAGAGATGACTTGGTTGTCGTTGCTTCTTCAGGTGGTGGTCGGGCGGGCCTCCAGACAGGCATGAATATAAAAAAAGAAAGGAGAACGTCAGTGTACAGTTATTGGAGGAATGCCAGACAGGAGCAGCGGTGTGGCCATTAAGGCTAAATACTTATAAGGGGTGTAATGTGGGATCTCCACAGGGTACAGAGTCCGAGCAACAGCCAGTATCATCCATGGCCCTTGATGGTAGGGATAACACCATTACTGCCTTCTATTGCCAGGTCCCTGGGTTCATCACATCTGCTCATGGGGCTCAGGTTAAAGCAGTAGGCAGCCTAGTGGAGGTAGAATTATATTAAGACATAAGTCCTGTATGTTCAGGGATTCTATAGGACCCATTGGACTCTTAAAAACGGAGTCAGGCAGAAATGGTAAAGCCTTACAATTCACAGCTCATCTCTGATATTCAAGCAAAAGTTCCAGAAGATTAATAGATTTACTTTCAAAGATATAGAAGAACATTATCAGCTAATGGGCTGGCACCATCACTTAAAATAATTAAAGATAAGAATATGAAACAAAGAAGGTAGGAAAGAGAAAGAAGAGAAAAAAATAAAATAAGCAAAAAAAAAAAAAAAAAAAAACATACAGGTTTAATGCTGCTTCAACCCAGACCGTTTAGCCACACACATTTCACTTTATGTCAAAGAGCACTGAATCTGCATTCATAAAAACAAATGAACAATATATAACTGTCCTGAAAGATTATTATAAAGTGCCTTGAAAAATAGTACATTGCCGCTGTTAGCAAAAAATAAAAAAATAAAGAGGAAAAAAAAATAAAAAATAGATAACGCCTCTCCCATATTAGTGATCAACAGGTGAACAGGATCACTGTCACTAAAAATTTACAAGTCGGGTACAAAAAATAAATAAAAAAAAAGGAGAGAATAAAACAATGGTTGCCAAAAAACTTTTAGAATTTGGTCAAACCCGACTGCACTTTATTGCTCAAAAATGTTTTTTAGAAGCTTTTTCCCAAAACAACAAAAAGAAAAATATAGTTCTAGGGTCCTGTTTTAAATGCGAACAATACTTTATATCGGTCTCTTAATAGTTATCCACATCAGGACAGCAACAGGGTGAAGTTTACTAAAGCTGTGGCCCTAAGACTGTACCTGAATGAACTTTTCCCACTAAGAAACCTTAGTTTGAGATATTTGGATTGACCTCTTTTGATCTTGAGATCACCCAAATCGTCCACTTCACTCCTCCTAATGCCGCGTACACACGTAGCCGACTATCCGACGGACTTAGTCTGGCGGACTTCCCGCCAGACTGTCCGTCAGACTTTCCGAACGGGCTACTTGCTCACACACGGCACATTTTCAGCAGACTAATATGGCGTACTAAGTCCGCCGTACTATCCGCGCTACTTTTGAAATGAACGGACTCGCCCACGCACGCGGAGGAAAGTCCGCTCATTTCGAGCGGGTCTCCAGGTAGGCGGGGCCAGCGACGTCTCCTTCGCGGGCCCCGCCTACCTGGAGACCCGCTCGAAATGAGCGGACTTTCCTCCGCGTGCGTGGGCGAGTCCGTTCATTTCAAAAGTAGCGAGTCCGCTCATTTCGAGCGGGTCTCCAGGTAGGCGGGGCCCGCGAAGGAGACGTCGCTGGCCCCGCCTACCTGGAGACCCGCTCGAAATGAGCGGACTTTCCTCCGCGTGCGTGGGCGAGTCCGTTTTACAGGTGAATGGGTAGGGGTACATTGTACCCCATACTCATTCACATAGGGTGGGGGGCCGGGATCCAGGGGCCCCCTTATTAAAGGGGGCTCCCGGATTCCGATAAGCCCCTCGCCCGCAGACCCCGACAACCAACGGCCAGGGTTGTCGGGAAGAGGCCCTTGTCCTCATCAACATGGGGACAAGGTGCTTTGGGGTGGGGGGGCACGTGCCCCCCCTCCCCCAAGGCACCCTCTATGTTGAGGGCACGCGACCTGGTATGGCTCAGGGGGGGCCGCTTGCTCGTCCCCCCTTTCCTGGCCGTCCGGGTAGCGTGCTCGTACAAGGGTCTGATGTGGACCTGGGGAGACCCCCACTCCGATTTTTTTCGGCGTTGGGGTTCCCCTTTAAGTCCATACCAGGTGGCGGGGCAAGCGACGTCTCCTTCGCGGGCCCCGCCTACCTGGAGACCCGCTCGAAATGAGCGGACTTTTCTCTGGGCGGGAAAAGTCCGCTCATTTCAAAAGTACGGCGGACTGGCACACACACGGCCGGATTGTCCACCGAAATGCGAGTTCGGCGGGAAGATTGGAGTGCAAAACTACTTTCTAAGTCCGCCATACTTTCGGGTCAAAAAAGTATGCCGGAGGCTACACAGGGGGCGATTGTCCAGCGGACTTCAGTTTGCCGGACTTTTCCACCCGCTTGTTTGATCATGTGTACGCGGCATTAGACATCCTGATTTCCAGCTCCCTTGTTACCTCATCCCATGCTCAAGCTCAGGACTGCTCCCAATTCCCAAACCTCTGGAACTCCCCCCCATCCCAATATGTCCAGCCAGGCCCTACGCTTTTCACACCTAGGTGATCCTTAAAAAAAACTTTTATTACGGGAAGCCTGCCCAGCCCCCACCTAAAATGTTACCTCAGCCAGCTCCATATCAGATAATTCCCAGCAGCTATTATTTTTGTACCACCCTCCTCTCCTTAGATCATGAACCCCTTGAGCAGGGACCTTCTATTCACGCCCTGCACAGACTGTTGGCACTATCTAAATTCTGCTGCCCAAACTACCCAACTTTTAACTCCTCCCCAAATCCCAACAGAAGTTTCAGTAGGTGTAAGGGGATGTCAGGTTTGCGATAAAACTTTTTTTATGGGGTGATCGGGGAACAACCCAGTGTTCCTGCTATATCCATGCCAAGGGCAAGAGGAGATGTACAGTAGACTCCCCAAGGTAGTTTACCCAGCTGAGTACCATTTAACCTGATGCTGAAAACGATGCATCATTAGACATGTGATACCAGAACCAGTACCCTGGTCTCGGGTCTCAAGTATTTTTAACTTTGTTTATGGCCAGTTGGGACACTACCCCGGCATACATTGGACACGACCCCCTCCTCTGCCAGCATTGTTGCCTTTTCCCATAACACCTTCCTTTCTCCAGCACTCATCAGTAACAGTCATCTGAGGCTGTCGAGACTCAAACCATCAGAACAAGATGGATTCCAGGGTGTAACACAGTAGAGTCTGATAGGATAGTACCCAGATATCTGCACAATGTTTCATCTCTGCCATTAGGTATGAGAACAGTGCAAGTTAGATTTTGACGATCCTGGAGTCATCAACCAATCTATTACGACTCATAGGCAACCTGGATACTACCCTCACCTGCCTGTCCTTGCAAAGTGAAAATTGACCCACTGACACCTACACAAGGGTGTTATGTTGTCCCACACTAGTGCTCCTGCATCCAGATGCATAAACAGCTGCTGAGTGTCCTCTCCCGACACTGAATAAAGTGGACATTTCATTATAGTTGCAAACAAATCTAGACAACAATCTAATGAACTTATTATATACACGACAAATACTTAATTTTTTGCAGCACTTTCCTGATCTTTCTATACTGATCTCGCTCCCTCAATTTAATATCTGCCCAGCATTTTCTCAATTGATCCTTGGATCATTGTACCCCAACTTTAGCCATGATCTTGGCCTTTCTGATATTTGGGTTTCTGTACAGTCCATGACTCCCATCATAGTCTATCCTCTTTAAGATGTCCACCATCTCCACCATTTCTTCAAAGGACATATTTGAGGCCTTATATATCCTCCTGGATTGGGAACTGCCTTGCTCTGGGATTTCCTCATTGCTGCTATCAGCATACACCTGCTGTCTCTCTGCCATGTGCTCTCCCACTGCCCCGAAGGAGAAGAGTCGGGGAATACACTAGAAAGAAGGACAGGGACGGAGTTTGATGCATGAGCAGTGCATATAAAGCCAAAACAAGCGGTCACTATAAGGGCCATAGTAACGATCTGTGAGTGGAGAATGTTATCGCACAAAGGGGCATTCAAACAAAGGTACAATTGTAAATTGGGGCATCAGTGGTTAGTGGCCTATATTGCTTATAGATTGAGGCCTATAATGCGACCAGATTATGAGAGATGAGTCTGACATTAGGGTTTGTCTTGTTGTGTCATGCAGATACAATGGTGGATACATTTGCCGCCCCTGACTTCCTCCCTGACTTTATCCAACAATACCGGGGGCTGGCATGTCTATGGCAAGCTAATTGCAAAGATTATTCCAACAAAATTAAGAGGAAGGCAGCGATGGAGAAACTGTTGGAATTGGTGAAGCCTTGAAGGCCAAAATTGGTAGCCTGCGGAGCACATATAATAGGGAGCTCAAGAAGGTCCAGGATTCCTAGAGATCCAGAGCATCAGCAGATGACATATATGTCCCCAGGCTGTGGTACTACAACTGCCTGCATTTTTTGTAAGACCAGACCAAACTCAGGAAGCTCTCAACACTTCCTTCCACATCAGCTGAGGCTACTGAGGTCCACTCTGGGCCTTTGACACAGGAAGAAGATGTGGAGGAGCCCAGCTTGACCCAGGTATAGCATTGTTGAACATATTTGTGGGCAAAAATTTAATGATGTTAACTAAATGTTATTGATCACAAATTTCTGCTTTAACAAAGTGGTTTACATATCAATTGACAGTAGTGGCCAAAAATGATTGGGATAAGATTGAAAAATGCTGGGGTTAGAATGATCGTCTTTTCTATAAGTTAACATTCAATTTGCAACAGTCGTGAGCTCTAAATTGTGTGTGATCGATGAACAAAAATATTAAAACTATTTATGTACCATTTCCATACACAGGAAAGTCTCAGCCAAAGCCAAGAGGAGGCTGTGCCAAGCAGCCTGACTGAATGCCAGGTTCCTAACCTCCATCCTTCAACAAAAAGGGCCAGGAAGTCCAAAAACCTGGATGAGGCCACAGCTGCATTTTTACGGCATGCAACAAGTGTGATTAGCATAGCCCCTGATCCCTAGGAGGCCTTTGGCTGCATGACAGGCAATAAATTAAAAGAGATGGAGGAGGACCAGTGCATTATGTGCAAACAATCATCCTTAAAGAGGAAGTAAACCCTGATGAGTTTACTTCCTCTTTCATTCCCTGCAAAGGCAAAGCATAATGGACTACTATGCATCGCATAGTAGCCCATTATGTGTCACTTACCTGACACAGGAGCCAGCGAAGTCGCCGCTGTCCCCTGTAGTCCGCCGCATCCATCTTGTTGGTGGGGTCTCACAGCTCCGCCGCTGTCATTCGGCGAAGCCGCGATTACGTCACTCCCGCGCATGCGCACGGGAGTCGACACGCGCGGCAGCTCCATTCTTGGAAATGCCACGCTCAGTGCTCCTGCGCGCCGCTGTCTACAGACAGCGGTGCCCATATAGGTTTAGGAGATATTGCTTGGACCTACAGGTAAGCCTTAATCTAGGCTTACCTGTAGGTCAAAGTGGTTTGTAAGGGTTTACAACCACTTTAAGGTCCTGAACAAGGGGAAGAAGGGAAAAATCACCCCTAAAATGCACCTCTGCGAATTTGACCACCCTCCACCACCTCTACCAACACAATAGCCACCCCACTCACCACATCATCATGGCGGACCATGGCTAATGTAGCAAAATCACCCCTAACAATGCCACTGGGCTGGGGATTATCAGCACTACAATTTATAATTACATTTTGGTTTAATTTGATTTTTGTTTTGTTTTTTGGTGCAGAGAATGCATTTTTGATTACATTTCTTTAACTGCTTGCCAACCGCCAGCTGTCAAATGACGGCCTGGGGCACAGTTCTCGCTGTGGGAGCGTCATATGACATCCTCCCATTTAAACAGGGAATGCGCGAGATCATGCACGCGCATCCCTGTTCCTTCGGTGGCGGCGTGTCACAGAGACACCACTCGCTACCGATGGGGGTGAACACCCATACCCATGATGAAGTCACGGCCGATCACAGATGGTTCCACCCCCACTGTGCATGGCGCATGCGTGCACGTCGGTGGTGGCATGTTCCCGGGAATACTGCTCGTCACCGACCCTAGTAAACAGCCATTGGCTGGCTGTTTACCCACGTAAAATGTCAACAAACTGTGGTAACGAGGTTCTCCTCCTCACACACCGATCATGTGTGAGAAGGAGATTGCGGTAACATCCCTTTACCGCTTACAGTACACACCAATCACACTGATAGCCCCTCCCCCAATAAAGAGGACCTGTCACCACCCTTCATAGTACCTGTCCCTCACAGTCCATCAGAGTACCTGTCACAGTCCATAAGAGTACCCCAGTACCTGTCACTGTCCATCTGAGTACCTGTCACAGTCCATATGAGTACCCAAGTACCTGTCACAGTCCATCTGAGTACCCAAGTACCTGTCACAGTCCATCTGAGTACCTGTCACAGTCCATATGAATACTCGAGTACCTGTCACAGTCCATCTGAGTACCTGTCCCAGTTCATCTGAGTACCTGTCCCAGTTCATCTGAGTACCTGTCACAGTCCATATGAGTACCTGAGTACCTGTCACCGCCCTTTAGAGTACCCGAATACCAGTCACCAGGCCATCAGAGTACCCGAGTACCTGTCACCAGGCCATCAGAGTACCCGAGTACCTGTCCCCAGGCCATCAGAGTACCTGAGTACCTGTCACCAGGCCATCAGAGTACCTGAGTACCTGTCACCAGGCCATCAGAGTACCTGAGTACCTGTCACCAGGCCATCAGAGTACCTTAGTACCTGTCACCAGGCCATCAGAGTACCCGAGTACCTGTCACCAGCCCATCAGAGTACCCGAGTACCTATCTGCAGCCCATCAGAGTACCCATGTACCTATTTGCAGCCCATGCCTTATAGAATATACGTTGGGGTGTTTGCTTTCCAAAATGAGGTCATTTTGTGAGTAATTCCACTATCCTGGTGCTCAAGGACCTTCAAAAGTGTGATAGGTAGAAATTAAATGAGATGTCTAATTTATGCTCGTAGAATGCCTTTTTGCTTTATACATGCTATGTGCTAGAAATATCTTATAAATGGACAACTTTGTGTAAAAGAAAATGGAAAATTTATATCAGATACTTACCGTAATTTTCCTTTCCTGATAGGCTCCATGGCAGCATACGTGTGGGTTAGCCCCGCCTCCATAACTACCCAATAGGACCCCTCTCCCATAAATCTTTGCTCCATGCTGCTATCCGTGTTCCATAACTAGCCTACTCCAACATTTGGGAGGGAACTCCTGCTGCCATGGAGCCTATCAGGAAAGAAAAATTACGGTAAGTATCTGATATCAATTTTCAAGTTTCCTGACAGGCTCAATGGCAACATATGTGTGGGAAATAACTCGCCAAACACACCTAGGTGGGCTAAAATGTTGAGTAAAGAAACCAAAATTTTATTTTACATTGTCTACTGACAATACTTGCAAACCAAAATTAACAGAAGAAAGCGCAGCTGGCTCTACACAATAATGAGAAACAAAAGTATTAATTGAAGACCAGGAAGCCGCTCTACAGATAACTTTGTGACATGCCGAGCTGCTGCCCATGAGGTTGAGATACCCAGAGTCGAATGAGCCATCACTGCCTCAGGAGGAACCAAGCCCTTTGCCTTGTATGCCCTTTGAATTGCATGGACAATCCAAGATGAGATTGATCTAATTGAGACTCGCATCCCTTTATTTTTGCCGTGGAGAAGAACAAAAAGAAAATCTGTTCGTCTGAATGAGGCTGTGGCATCCAAATATTGCTTCAACGTGCGACCAACATCCAAAGGATGAACCTCTTGGTTGTCTGACATTCTAAACATAGGTAGAACAATTTCCTGATTTTCATGAAATATTGACGTAACTTTTGGATTCGATCCTAGCATAGGGATCAAAACGACTCTGACCGGGAAAAGGGTTAGAAATGGTTCCACTGACCCAAGATTCCTAATCTCCGACACTCTTTTGGCTGAGGTTATTGCCACCAAAAACACAGTCTTGATAGTGAGATCTCCTAAAGACAAAGGATCGTCCAAATTTCTTCCAAAATTAGAAAGAAAGTCCAGTACTAAAGGAAGGTCCCATTTGGGGAACCTGGACCTTTTCTGAGGCCTAAGCCTGATTGCTCCTTTAAAGAATTGTCGTTTTAAAGTATGATTTGCCTACGAAACTCCTGTGAAGGCCAAAATTGGCTGAAACTTGCACTCTTAAAGAGCTAACTGCCAAAGATAAGTCCAGCCCTGATTGAAGGAAAGCCAATATATCTTGTATTGCCGGTAAATTATATGAATTTGACATGGAAGACATGTGGATCATAAACCTGGCACATATAAGCGTTCGTATACTTTATTCGTACTCTTCCACCTGGCACTAAGAACGGTTGGAATCGCTTCTTCTGGGCAACCTAGAGCTTCTAGCCTTCCCCTCTCAAGAACCACGCCCTGAGGTGTAGACAGGACAGGCACGGGTGTAATAGCGTGCACTGGGATAGTAGATCTGGCCTGAGAGGCAGGGGAACTGGATCCTGATAGCTGACGAGCAGCAGCAGAGGAAACCAAGGCCTGTTGGGCCAGAATGGGATTACCGCAATGATCTCCACCTTCTCCACTATGAGCCTCCGAAGGAACTGCAGGATCACAGGAACTGGAGGGAAGGCGTAGGCTCTCTGAAACTTCCAACAGTCCGTGAGATCATCTGTCCTGAATGCCTCGAGTAGTATTTGGGCATCTTGCGATTGCACGGCGAAGCGAACAGATCAACCTCTGGAGATACTCCCAGGGTCAAAAGCCAATCGCAGACATCCCTGTGGAGGGACCACTCGTTATTGTCCATTCTGACACGTGACAGAAAGTCTGCTTGAGCATTCTGGATCCCTGGTATGTATTCAGCAGTAATGTTGGCCACATTCTTCTGAGCCCAATTCATTATTGGTTCTACTTCCCGTAATAGGGACCAACTGCGAGTCCCCCCTTGGTTCCTTATATAGGCCACCGCGGTTGTGTTGTCCAACCTTAGCATTACTGATGACCCCGCCACCAGATGGCGAAATGCTAAGAGCGCTTGAAAGGCTGCTCTTAACTCCAGAATGTTGGAGACAACCCCTAGCGACGGGAATGACCACCTTTCTTGAGCTACTTCTGAAAGGCAATTAGCGCCCCATCCTTGATTGCTGGCGTCTGAAGTTACCATCACCCAAGAAATGGGAACTATCGAATGATGGTTGCGTATATTCTTCCCTTGAAGCCACCAGAGGAGAGACGTCCTCATCACTGGGGTAAGGAGTATGCGTTGTGTCCCACTGTTGCAGAAAACCTTTCCTGAAGGGACGAGTGTGCCACTGGGCCCACTTCACCATAGGAATGGTGGCTGTCATTGTGACGATCACCTTCAGACATTGTAGAGCCGAAAGATGAGATGACTCCCGAGCTGCGTGAATCCTGTCTCGGATCACACTGATCTTTTCCTCTGGCAGGGAGATAGTGCCTTTTAATGTATCGAACTGAGCCCCTAGAAACACGATGACTTTTGTTGGAACCAGATGGCTCTTCTCTAGGTTCAGGAGCTACCCAAACCCCTGCAGAGTGGAGACTAAATTCTTGTGCTCCGGGATCTGATCTCTGTCCTGAGATAGTAGGAGCAAATCGTCCAAATAATGATGGAGACGAACGCCTTTGACTCGGAGAAGAGCTACTACAGCTAGAAGTACCTTGGAGAAGACCCGAGGAGATGTTGTTAACCCAAAGGGGAGACAAGTAAACTGTAGGTGTTGCTCGCCAACTGTGAATCGGAGGAACTGCTGAAAATCCCTTGCCACTGGCACGTGGAAGTATGCGTCCTTCAAATCGATTGATATTAACCAATCTCCCAGATGCACAGACTGCTGGATCGTAAGAAGTGATTCCATCTTGAACTTTTCCTTGCGAATAAAGGAATTGAGGTGGGTCAAATCTATCACCGGCCTCCATGCGCCGTTTCTTTTCTGAACCATAAACAGAGTGGAATACATGCCCTCGCCACATTCGTCTTCCGGCACGGGTACGACTGCGCCTTGATCTAGCAAACAACTTACGTAGGTCAGTAGGACCTGTTTCTTTTCCTCTGAGCCTGGAATTGTTGTGGGGGCGAACCTTAACCTTGGAGTGTTGATGAAGGTCCACTTGTGACCAGAGGAAACCGTCTTGATGGTCCAATAATCTCGAATTGAGGCCGCCCAAACATGCCGGTAGTGAAGAAGGCGGGCCCCCACCTGACATGTTTGAGCGGGCCCAATTTCAAAAAGATTTAGCAGAATCTTGGTTACCTGCGGAACCCCCTTTTGAGGTTTTCTTGAGGGAAGACTCCCTGGACCTCCATCATCTAGAGAAGTCCTGGCCGGATCTATAACTGTGCGCTTCCCTAGCGCGATCCGAGGTCTGCCTTCTTGGAAAAATATGTTTTTGGTTCTGCAGACATCTGTCTTGAGGGAGGAAACCAGACTTCCCACCCGTGGCCCGGGATATGGCGCTATCTAATTTATTACCAAATAAGGAGGTACCCTCAAAGGGAATACAGCACCAGGCCTGCTTAGATGCTGGATCCGCCAACCAAGGACGGAGCCATAAAGAACAGCGTGCCGAGACTGCTGCTACCATTGCCCGGGACAGCAGGTGGGTGATGTCAATAGATGCCTCCCCAAGAAAGGCTGATTCCATTCTAATATCCTGAATAGGAGAGTCTTTAGCCGTATCCACCGAGATACCTCTCAAGAATGCTTCAACATTATCGGCCCAGGACTCAATAGCCTTCGAAACTGCAGCCAATGCCAAAATTGGTTTACATGTCAGATAAATTCTTTTCAGATCTGAATAAATTCTTCTCTCTAACGGATCTTTGAAAGATACCGTGTCTTCCAAGGGAAGAGTTACATATTTGACTAAATGCATGAGTGCTGCATCTACCAAAGGAGCTGATTCAAGGTGCTTTACATCATCCTCTTTAAAGGGGTACAGCTTAAATACTTTCGACTGCATGGAACCTTTCCTGTCAATCTTGCTTCACTCTTCAGTAATGATTTCTCCCAATTCAGATAAGAAAGGAAAATATTGCCGCTCCTTTTTGAGTTGTTTGAAAAACTTTCTTTGTTTGGGAGGGGAAGTAACAGGCTCTTCCCACTTCAGGGCTTCTTTCACTGCCTTGACTAGAGCAGGTACTAAAGCATAATCAAATCCCACACCTGGATCTTCTGGATCCGAATCACTGTCTGACAAGGGAACAGAGTGGTTGGTAGGACTCCCAGGTCTCTTGCAATAGCCCTTTTCCTCCTGAGGGACATAATGAGTCTGAAGGGGTTTCCATAGAATGACGAACTTCCCTCTGCTGCAAGGACTCCTTTACCACCCTTCTCACCATAGACTCCAGGCGTTGATCTGCACCATCTCTCTCATCTACGGCTTTAGAAAAGCAATGATCACAGAGCGATTTGTCTGATGGAATGAGCATCTTACAACCCCAACATGATTTATCTGGTCTTCTACTCGAGTGAGAAGAAGGGGGACGCGAGTAATCTCTACTGCGTTGTTCAGACCTGGAAGACCTATGATGACCAGATTTTGACGATGGATTAAGGTAGTGCGATTTTGACGATCCACTGCGATTATGAGCACTATACTGCGGATCGGACCTAGAAGGGCTATAAGGAAATGTACAAAAGAGAGAAAAGATACAGACCAGCTGGTATCAAATGCTAAAAGAATACTCCAAATATACACAGCAATCCAGCTATGTACATACCTGTTACAAGCGGGCTGGTCACTAGTGGGCAGTGAGGCATCCATAACTATTGACCGCTGACTGAAACAACATTAAACCCCCATAAGCAGCCAAACAATGCACAGGCGCACTGAGCGTGGCATTTCCAACGACGGAGCTGCCGTGCGTGATGGCTCCCGTGCGCATGCGCGGGAGTGACGTCATCGCGGCTTCGCCGAATGACAGCGGCGGAGCTGCGAGACCCCACCGAGAAGATGGATGCGCCGGACTACAGGGGACAGCGGTGACTTCGCTGGCTCCTGTGTCAGGTAAGTGACACATAATGGACTACTATGCGATGCTTAGTAGTCCATTATGCTTTGCCTTTGCAGGGAATGAAAGAGGAATCAGGGTTTATCAGGGTTTACTTCCTCTTTAAAGACTAAAGAATTTCCAGTCTATGCATTGTAGAAACATGCCATAATGTTATTCAGGGGTATAAAAGTTCTCTACCAGCTCTTAAACAGGATACATGTTTTCTGCTGCTGAAACTTTTAATGAGGATGTTTTCAACAGCAATGTAGAGTCAATAAAAATAACAAAAAAAGATCATTATATTCAGCACCAGGACAAGGTCCTCTAAAACACAAACTGAAGATACACAAGTGCACCCCCATCAGTTCCTGATACATACAGTATATTTCTCTGCCCCCCTTCATATATCTTACATCTAAGAACTATATTTTCAGAAAGTTCCTACCACATGGAAGAAACATTAAAAAAGCAAACACTCATTAAAACATGGCACTGCTACTAAACAGCATTTATTGCAGTCGAGGTACAACTACAGAAATTGAAAGGGTACTATAGTCAAAATGTTTTCTTAGTTTGGATAGAGTAAAAAAGGTTTACAGTTTCTATTATAAAGAAGTAGATATTTCCGCAATGAGAATACATAGAGCATTAAAAATCTGAGATTAGTACAAACCCTTCCATACTCTATACTTTTAAAAAACAAAATCCACCTAATCCTTCATCCTTTGTTCATGTTAACTAAATCCCTTTGTACTTACCTTAGATCAGCAGGTGACCCAGTCCAGGATTCACAGCCTATGCTGGGCAGTGCTCCACTCCTCTTCTCAGCCAGCAAGGCTTATTGTCCATAGGCAGTCCTGCACATGCAGAGGTCTATTATCTAAAATCAAGCCTGTAGGGAGCCTTCTCATTAGGGCCCATAAAGAATGCACAGTACTGCATGGGTCATTTGAATGAGAAGAGGATCAACGAGCCGCCTAGTGTAGGCCATTGCTACTGGACAGGGTCTTCTGATAATCTAAGGTAAGCACAACAAGTACGTTTAACATGGTGAAAAGGGCAGTTAGGTGTAAGTTTTCCATAGTACATTCACCCTTTAAAAAAGGAAAGTTTAACATCTAAGACTTACGATAAACAAATTATAAGAGGTTTTATTTAGTATTATTGTTTTTAGACACCTAGGGCATTTCCATGGGCATTTTTGCTGTTTTCAAGCATGCTTCAGAAAATTCCTCATGCTTTTTCACTTTGGGCTATAGAGACCACATTTCAATTTTTCTTGATCTTTGTCTGCCACCTGGGAGAGTCAAATAGGCTCCTGGCACTTTCTAGGGCTAATGATAAAGCCAACAAAGTTTATTTTTTCCCTAAAATAACAAACATGTTATACTTACCTGCTCTGTGTAATGGCATTGCACAGAACGGCCCCAAACCTCCTCTTCTGGGCCCCTCGCTGGTGCTCTAGGCTCCTCCTCTTCTCAGTGCACCACCATAGGAAGCCGCTTCCCATGGGGGAGCACCTACATGCTCGCTCTCAAGCTGGGCTGTGTGCATACATATACACACACAGAATGGCTTGGCCCCACCCCTGATCCCACCTCACATGATTTAATTGACAGCAGCAGGAGTCAAAATCTTGTGCGTATAGGAAGAGAGAGCAACACCGCTCCACTCGGGCACAGCACTGGATGGAGATAGGACTCAGATAAGTATTTAGGGAGCTGAGGGGGTAATACAACCAATGGGACATTTTTTACTTTAATGCAGGGAATGCATTAAGGTAAAAAATATCCTAGCTTTGGAACCACTTTAACAGAGTAGACCTGTGTATCGTGGTCAATGAAAGGGCATGTTTAGGTGGAATGTGACTTTGAATTGATCTATTGAAAACCTTTTTTTAACTTAAATAGCTCCTTAAACCTGAAATTTAATCTGCTTATATTTTGACTTACCTTGTTTCTCCTTTTTGTCGTTTCAACATGTAAATGAAACTTTTAAATAAATCATGTTTTATTACATACTTAATTTAGGCCCTGTGATGCGTCTCTGTGCTCCTGTATGTAAGGAAGGTAGATCAGGGCTGGTGGGAGGACATGGCAGGGCGCTGTACATAGCTTCCTGAAAACATTACATCAACCTGCCTTGGTACTCCTCAAGTGCCTTCAACCCTGGTACCCTGGAACTGGGTGCTAGGGTAATATATCCTCAGTGGCCACCAAATGGCTGAAGAAAGTAGACAACTGATAAGGAAGAAGCAGCGGAGAAGATGGTCAAAAATAATGGTTGCCTCTACATGTTTTACCACAAACGTGGCTTCTTCTGGAGCTTTTGTGGGACCTTTTTAATACAAATCCACCATTAATAATGATCACGGTTCAAAAAAATCCTCAAAAACCTCCAAGAGGTCTGATGGTGGATGTCTGTGTCACAAAAGTGAGGGAAGAACAATTGCCCTACAGTTAAACCGGTTATCTCTGTGAAAGCTTGACAAATTTGATTGATCAATATTCACATGCTTTTTCCTAATACAAGCTTCACACAGTGACTGCAAATTTCAATGTACTTGTGCGATCTGAGCACTTCCCTTCCTTCAAATTTGCCACTGTTCTTTGGTTCATTGTCAGTAAGACACCTATTAACCTGGGGAGATCAACACTGTAATTGATCTATCTCAAGGGATTAGTGGCCACAGCCACTCATCCTGTTATCAGTGAGGCTCTAATACCTGTTAAAAAGGGCTAATCCCTTGGGATAGATCAATTACAGTGTTGATCTCCCCGGGTTAATAGGTGTCTTACTGACACTGAACCAAGGAACAGGGGCAAATTGAAGGAAGGGAAGTGCTAAGATCGCACAAGTACTTTGAAATTTGCTGTCACTGTGTGAAGTTTCTATTAGGAAAAATAATGTAAATATTGATCGATCAGGGAAATTGTTTTTCCTTCAATTTTGTGGCACAGACATCCACCATCGGATCTCTTGGAGGTTTTAGGGATTTTTTGGAACCGTGATCATTATTAAAGGTGGATTTGTATTAAAAAGGTCCTACAAAAGCTCCAGAAGAAGCCACGTTTGTGGTGAAACATGTAAAGGCAACCATTCTTTTGTATTGTGACCACAGGACTGATTCTGCCCTAATGTTTTAACTTAAGTAGTTTTATAGCCTCTATGAATTAATAAAAAAAATATATATTCTTGTTCAATTTAATGTTAATTTAATTTATTCAGATTTTTTTTTATAGATTATATATTTTATTCTGCACCTTAAAACTCCAGTTTTTGCTCTTTGGGTATTTCACTGCATCTGCAGTCCTCAATGTTGCCAAAACAATGATGTCCTCAATGCTGAGAAATACAGCTAGAGATTTATCTATCATTTCCTACCATAAAAGAGGCATGTGATTTGCCCCAAATTTATTCAGCAGCAGGACAATGACCTCAAACATAAAGTGCCATTAAGAATTATATTCAGTGTTAAAAAAGAAGGCATCCTGCAAGTGATGGTCTGTCTGGGATTACATGAAGAGACAGAAGAATTTGATACAGCCTACATCCACAGAAGATCTGTGGTTAGTTCTTTAAGGCTGGATTCACACCTATGCAGTTTTAGTGCTTTTTGTATTTTGCAGATTTGCACTACAGTCCATTTAACATGGTTTCCTATGGAACACGTTCTGTAATGCAAATCTGCAAAATGCAAAAAGCACTAACACTGCATAAGTGTGAATCCAACCTGAGATGTTTGGAGCAACCTACCTGCCCAGTTCCTTCAAAAACTGTGTGCAAGTGTACCTAGAAGAATTTATGCTTATTGAAGCCAAAGGGTGGTCACACCAAATATTGATTTGATTTGGATTTCTCTTCTGTTCATTTACTTTCCATTTTTTTATTTCATAAAAAGAAACTATTAACGCTTTTATTTCTAAAAGCATTTTTAACCCTTTTGTGCCAGCGCCTTGCAGCCCTTTAAGGAATTTCAGATGCCGGGAGGTGGGGTTTATGATCACGTGACCACTGCGTTTGAATGTTCCGTTAGCTGCTGGTAACTGTCCTGGAAGTGCACAGGATGCATGGTCTCAGCACAGCCATGTCTGTTAATTGGTATGCAAATATGCGGCCTCTTGGCACCAAGGCCCACCTATCAAGAGGCCTCATATTTGCGTGCTGGTGGAACCTTGGGGTTAAGTTTTATACCTGCCTAAAAACTTTGCACTGTACTGTACATTCAAAACACCTTTTTACCTGTTAAAATAAAGCAAATATTAATGTACTTTATACTAAAGGAATTAATATACTGCAGCTGAAGATTAGTCAAGAACAGACATGTACGCAGGGCTTGATCAACCACAAATAATTAATTTGGAGCTTCTAACCTGCATGCATAGATCCTTACTGAATCGTGAAGATGGGTGATAAACTTACCAGTCAGGGAATTAGCCAAAGAATTAGCACTTTCCAAATTGGCCATGGCCCATATCTATTTTCAGTTTTAAACCAGACCTGAGCTTCTGTTTACTTCAAGAAACATTAGAGTGAATGGTATGGCCATCTGCTGCATTCTTGCTGTCTTTTGACCATTACATGAGCATTAGATTGCATACAGGCTATCCATTTGTAACATCCCCCAATTGGCAGCACCTATAAACATACCCTTAAAGCCCCATACACACTATCAGATTGTCTGCTGATTTTTTCCATCAGATTTACCAAAACCATATAATATGAGGTCAAACCTTAGGGGTTTCATTGTGTATGCATTTAGGCAGGCCCTTGTACTACATGGTTTTGGTAAACCTGAAGGAAAAAAATCAGCAGACAATCTGATAGTGTGTATGGGGCTTTAGGCAACCTTGGGTCTTTGCACATAACCGGGAATGGTTAGGTGCGGTGATGCACCTAAAGGCTATTGAAATGACAAACAATTTTACAATTTTTCGAAATGTCAATAAAGATACTGATGGTTGAAAACACATTTTATTTATACTTCATTTTTAATTTTGACAGCTCAAACATCGCTGTCTTTGATATAAAGGGATTCTGCATTTTCAGTAACCTTTATCCATGAAAATGCTGCTACATTATTAATTCCCTAGATGAGTCAAATTCCCCTTTGATTGGGTCACGTTTGATCAACTGTAAGCCATTCATATGCCGCCAGAGGAACATTCGGAGACAATGCAGACACATGCATTAATTAATTAAGGCTCTATCTGCTATCTGGTTGGGTTAAATTAAAATCAGATGTTGTTCTATGCTTTTTGCATACTCAGATTGTTAAATGTCCTAAAACAATCTGTTGAATTCTAATAAGTTCATGTTTCCCTATGCTTTGTGCACATTAATTCACAGGAACAAAACCATCTGTTACAGTAATGTCTAAAAAGATCGAACAACTGCACACTGCTAGTAACAAACGGGTTGCAGAAACCCAAATGGATACATCTGATGATGTTTCTGCTGAATGCTGTTTGTTTTCTGAGAATTCAAATGTGCCTGATGAACCTTTGCTAGTAAATATTCCCAAAGTAAAATGTAGGTAAAGATTGATGAGGTTCTATGTGACTATTTTTTTATTGTGTAAGGCTTTTTTTTTTTTTTTTTAAACTTGCAGCGGTCACAGACTAATCTGATAGATTGATATTGTAGCATGCGTATAAAGGTGCTTCAAATAACTTCATTCTATAGCACTTGGGAGCCCCAAAACCTTGGAAGCAATATTAATACAAATAACAGATTTCTAGATGATTTTGGTGCTTGGTTCCACCACATGAATCTAATTCTTATGCCGCATACACACGACCGGTTTTTCCGTCAGAATAAACTCTGAAGGTTTTTCCGACGGAGTTCCGCTGAAACTGTCGTGCGTACACACAATCACACCACAGTGCGATCGTTAAGAACACAGTGACGAACAGCAGGTACGATGGGACTTGAAAAAGGAAGTTCAAAAGCCATTAGCCAATAGCTTCCGTCTCGTACTTGCTTCAGAGCATGCATCGTTTTTGGTCCGTCGAAACAGCATACAGATGAGCGGTTTTCCCAATAGGAATTGGTTCCCTCTGAAATATTTAAAACATGTTCTATTTCTAGGTCCGTCAGAATTTTCATTAAAAAAAAGTCAGATGAAGCATACACACGATCAGAATATACAATGAAAAGCTTCCGTCTGACTTTTTCTTTCAGGCATTCCGCTCGTATGTACGCGGCATTAGTCAGTAAGTCCATCCTTTATAGTGATGAGCCAATAGAGAGGCATCAGAGGTGGGGGGGGGGGGGTAGGACAAAATACTAACTTCATGTAGGAAGTTGCATAGTAATTAAAACGTTAAAGGATAGCTAAACCCTAACTAAGGAAGTGCCTGAACCAGGACCATCCATCATGGCAGGATCAGTAGGTAGTACTTTAATAAAGAAAGAACTGCGCTAACCACGAATACCCAAATGTGAGTAGGGTATGTATATGTGCCAGACCCACGATAAGGGTCTTAGTATCTTAATGTCTCCAAGTCCACCTCCAAAGTATAATGCAAACCATATACAAATAAGTGCAATTTAAATGCAAAAACAAACCATAAATACGTGTCAAGAGTGTGAGTTCCCCAAACACAATATGAGTAAATCAAACTCAGTGCATATACCTCTAAAGAATAAAAAAATATAGAATAGAATATGAAAAAAATATTTGCAACTTTTTACATAAATGAAATATCAAGAAAAAAGATTATATTTAGAGACACCCTATATAATGTCCATATAGTCATATGTCAAAAAATAATAAAATGTCCATATAGTAAACAAACACCAGTGAAGTAAAGCTTCAAGTGGAGTGCAGCAGTGAAGGACAAACTTCAAACAGCTGAATCATAAGTACACAAAATAAAATCTTCTCCAAAGACGTACTGTGCTTTTCCCAACACCGAATGAGTGAATTGGCTTCTTACCAGATCCAAGCGACCCCCCGTTACAGAGGGTCACCACAGGCGACAATAGTCAAAGGATATCCGGATAGCGATTCCTCCTCAAGCGATCCTGAATCTTTCACGCGATAGGGTTATGGCTGTTATTCCACATATCACTCCCAACTCAACGTGGTATCACATAGGGAAAAACATAGGCTCCAGATAGTGTAAAACCAAATGACTTTAATTTGCAAAAACGAACGAATACACTTACATAAAAGACTTTAAAAGCAGGTTCAAAACAGAAGCGTGCACCGGCCGGATGCATGCCAACGCAGAGACCGACCCGTCCTTCCTGGTCCAAAAAGCACGAACACGACTGGGGTGACGTCGACACGTTCGCACCGCCCTACGCGTTTCGTAATAATTTACGTCGTCCAGGGGCACGGGCGGCGTGCGACGTCACCCCTTTTATAACCATCAACTTAACCAAGCCTCGCTTTGGGTCAGCGGCCATCTTAGATATCACTTAAGCCTTAGGAATCAATGACCATGGGCCAAGCCTCACTATCAATCACGAACGTCAGATGTGCGTGTCCGCAACGAACGTCCTATGATTGTAGACCATACTCGTTTCCGTACGAACGTCATATGGTCATAAACCAAGCCTCACTTCCAGGTACTGACCCTATTGGAAGAGAGACGTGGCAAATGCCCTCATTTTAAAATACCCTTCCTATGTCCAGAAATAGGGCATAGTGTAGATCAAAAAGGAGGGTAAACTAGAGTAAAAAATCAATAAAATGAAGAATGGTGATAGATAATAATAAAATAAAACCAAAAAATAAAAATAAAATAAAGTAAAATATCGCAAATTGGTATAGAGATACACCAAAAAATTATGCGTTTCTTGATGTATTTGTATGTCCATCAAATTCAGTTAAAAACTGGGGCTACTGTAAACATGTATTTCAAAAATTTTACTGACTCGCGTTTTCCCCAGAGATTAGCCTAGGGCATCCCAAACAGATATCAAGGAATGCAATTAAACGTGAGTCCCCACATCTAGAGGGCCGCCAAACCCAAAGCCAGGCCTGCCATCCAAAAGGGGCCAAAAAAGGAGAAAAACAGTAATACATACAAAAATAAAACAGCAAGAAAAAAGTACAGTAAAATGGTATTTCACAGAAACTGATACAAGAACCATGGTAGAGAAGCATTATATCAAACAGGTCACCTCAAGAGTTATTAATAAAGGCATTTACATCGGTGTCCACATTAAGGCCAAACGGAACATATGTTTTTAATTTATGAATCCAGGCCATTTCGAGCTTGGATATTTCCCTAACCAGGGACCCTCCCCTCCAGTGGGGCCTATATTTGTCTAAACCGACAAATAGGGTGCCTGATGGGTCTCTCTTATGTGTCTGGTCATAGTGTCTGGACACAGGGTGTTTATCAAACCCACGTCTGATGTTGCCTATGTGTTCATTCAACCTGACGCGGAGTGCCCTCTTGGTCCGCCCTATATACTGGAGGCCACAAGGGCACTGTAAAAGGTAAACCACAGCCTCCGAAGAGCAAGTAATGAAAGACTCTATTTCGTATGTTCTAGAGGTGCTTGAAGATGCAATGCTAGAAATCTTAGTGCCCCTATGTAAATTCAGGGTACAGACCTGACAGTTCTTACATTTATAGTAACCAATTAGATTTTGGAAGAAGCACCTATTGGCCCTAGGCGGGTCTTGTACACTGGGGGCAATCTTGTTTCCCAGTGAAGAGGCCCCTTTAAAAATTATTTGGGGTTTAACAGGTAGAATTGGGTTCAAAACATGGTCACTAGTGAGTAAGTGCCAATGTTTTTGAATCAAATTTCTTACACCGCGATGTTGGACTGAGAAAGTCGTAACAAACGGTACACCACCCTGTATATAAGCCCTAGCACTTTGTCTATCTGCCAGTAGTGAAGATCTATCTCTAGTCCGGGCAGTCTTCATGGTTGCATCAAGGGAAACGGGATCATATCCCTTTTCCAGAAATCTACCTGCCAAAATCGCTGCCTGTTCATCATATTTTGCAATGTCCGAACAGTTCCGTCTGAGGCGTAAAAATTGCCCCAGGGGAACAGCTTTTAGCCAAGGTTGAAAGTGGCAACTATCGGTAGGGATATACGAGTTCCTATCGGTGGATTTAAAATATGTGGATGTGATGAACTCATTTCCAACCCTCCTGATATTGAGATCAAGGAAATTGACCTCATCCTGGCTGGCCTCAAAACTAAATTTGATCCCTCTATTGTTTTAATTTAAACTAGCCATGAACGACCGCAAATCTGGCTCTGTTCCTTCCCAAAGGAGGAGGACATCATCGATATACCTCGCCCACAGGACTATCTCAGACCTTCTAGGGGCATCAATGATGTCCTCCTCCCATTTGGCCATGAAAAGGTTGGCCAAGCTGGGGGCATATTTTGCCCCCATGGCCACACCCCTGTCCTGGCGATAAAATTGCTGGTCAAACCAGAAATAGTTGTGTCCGGCCGCATATTCCAGAAGTTCTATTAGGAAATCAATCTGAGGTGAAGGAAGACCCGACCCCCTCTCTAGGAATAGTCTCACTGCCTCCACTCCTAAGGAGTGGGGGATGATGGTGTATAATGAATTAACATCTGCCGTGACCAACCAAAGACCGTCTCCAGGGGTGATGCCAGACAAAAGATTGATTATATGTTTAGTGTCTTTGACATATGACGGGACCTTTTGGACCAAAGGTTGCAAATAGTGATCTATATACTTGCCCACCCGGGACGTGATCGAGTCAATACCACTGACTATGGGTCGTCCCGGGGGGCAAGCTTGATTCTTATGGAGCTTCGGGAGGTAGTAGATAACAGGTGTACGGGGGGCACAAGGTATCAAAAAAAGTTTTTCTTTATCATTTAGAATGCCCCTCCGGTGACCTCCCTCCACGATCCTACCCAGTTCCTTCTTATACTTGTCCACTGGATCCCGATTAAGGATAGTGTATGTTTCCCTATCCTCCAAGATGCGGTACATCTCTTTCAAGTAGTCGCATCGATCTAGTACCACGATCCCCCCTCCTTTGTCGGCAGGTCTAATGACCAGGGACTTGTTGTTACACAAAGTGTCTAGGCCCATCTCCAGGTCTCTACGCATTTTGACTTTCTTCACCCTGATATCCTCCAGGTCACGTAGTACCACATCCCTAAACACCTTAATACTGGGTGCTAGGGATCATGGAGGATTAAAAAGGGACGCATTTGAAAGGTTGGAGTGTTGAAACTCCGTTATTCTCGTGGTATTCTCTCTAATGGGGTTACCCAACATATATCGTTTTATATTCAATTTGCGGACAAATTTGTGTACGTCCATATAAGTTTGAAACTTGCTCAAACACCTGGGTGGAGCAAATTTCAAACCTTTGTCGAGTAATTTAGTTTCAGGAGCCGTGAGTTCCTGTTTGCTTAGATTAAAGATTCCAGTTCCTATGGCCTCTTTCTTTTTTGTTGATTGGGCTCGCCTCCCCCCTCTAACCCCTCTCTTTGTTCGACTGACCTTTTCAGGCCTCTGTTGTCCCTGGGAAAAAAATGTTGGTTATTGTTCCCACTGGTGTGGGGCCCTCCCTCGTAGGCGGGCTGTTGGTGTCCCTGTCTATATCCAGGACTCCCCTGGATATAGGAATTAGGGTGCCGTCTAGGGTCCGCCCTCCAATTCCCTCCTACTCGGCCCGATCCCCTAGGGGTCTCAGAGTCAGAGAGGGGAAAAAACCGATTTTGAATGGGGACATTGTAATTATAATTCCTATCATCTCTATTCTGATAGGGGAGATTATCTTGGTAGGGACCCTGAGTCCAATCTGGGGGCCCATAGGTCCCTGGATGACTGGGTCGTCCTGTTCTCGGAGAAAAAGGTACTCGGTGAGGGTATGGCCCGTTCAACTTGGGGCCTTTTTTGGGGATTCTCTGTTGAGGAGCCCCCGCATATTGATTCCTAGTCTGATTTGGGGTTTTTTGATTATTCACAGGTCTCCTAAGACCATAGCTGGTGCCAGGATTGGGTTGGGTGTTGTTCGGGGGTGGTTGTGTGAGGTCACCTCCTACTGCACCCAGTGAATTCAGTTGTTGTGATGTGTCCATCTGGACCTCCACCACCTCTTCCAAAACTAAATCCCTCTGCCAAGAGAATACCATCCCAGTGTTGTAATCCTCCTTATCCCTATTATATTTCCGTTTTTTCTTAATTTTCTGATCTTTTTCTTCTTTTTCAAGCACCTTCAATAGGTTCTTGGAACATTCCCTATACTCCTCACTGTCCCTGAGAGGTAATAGGGAATCCCTGATGGCCTTAATCTCTATGTCTAATCGGGCTGCTTTCTCGCTCTTTTTTTGAGCTAAAAAACGTAATAAGCTCACCCCTGATTCGTTAAAATATCTATACCAGCCTTCTAAATCCGGTTCCCCTTGTTGGGGATTGACATTCCACCTCAAACTCCTAGGGACCATTGCCTCCCTAATATAGGTTTCCAGGAAGGCAATGTCCCATTGGAGATGGATCTCAGATGTGGTCAAATTCTTAAGCCGCAAGAAAAGACCACTTGTATCGGAGACCACTGACGGTGGGGTAGAGTCAAAGACTCCAGTTATGTCTACAACCCTTTTTGCCCGAAATTCAAAGATATCCATGATCTCAAAATTGGTGTGACCCAAAACAACCGAAGCAGCAATTAATAATTGGAAAATACAAAAGGAACGAAAAAAAGGGAAAAAACTGCGCTACGGAATACAAATGGTATTGAACGGAAGCTGCAATTCAAAATGTACACCAAGAATACACCAAACAGAAATAGAAAAAAGAAAGAACTGCGCTAACCACGAATACCCAAATGTGAGTAGGGTATGTATATGTGCCAGACCCACGATAAGGGTCTTAGTATCTTAATGTCTCCAAGTCCACCTCCAAAGTATAATGCAAACCATATACAAATAAGTGCAATTTAAATGCAAAAACAAACCATAAATACGTGTCAAGAGTGTGAGTTCCCCAAACACAATATGAGTAAATCAAACTCAGTGCATATACCTCTAAAGAATAAAAAAATATAGAATAGAATATGAAAAAAATATTTGCAACTTTTTACATAAATGAAATATCAAGAAAAAAGATTATATTTAGAGACACCCTATATAATGTCCATATAGTCATATGTCAAAAAATAATAAAATGTCCATATAGTAAACAAACACCAGTGAAGTAAAGCTTCAAGTGGAGTGCAGCAGTGAAGGACAAACTTCAAACAGCTGAATCATAAGTACACAAAATAAAATCTTCTCCAAAGACGTACTGTGCTTTTCCCAACACCGAATGAGTGAATTGGCTTCTTACCAGATCCAAGCGACCCCCCGTTACAGAGGGTCACCACAGGCGACAATAGTCAAAGGATATCCGGATAGCGATTCCTCCTCAAGCGATCCTGAATCTTTCACGTGATAGGGTTATGGCTGTTATTCCACATATCACTCCCAACTCAACGTGGTATC
The DNA here is from genome assembly GCF_037356315.1 of Lithobates pipiens. Taxonomy (NCBI): domain Eukaryota; kingdom Metazoa; phylum Chordata; class Amphibia; order Anura; family Ranidae; genus Lithobates; species Lithobates pipiens. Next base: position 493,416,691 of record NW_027507764.1, read on the forward strand.
ACATAGGGAAAAACATAGGCTCCAGATAGTGTAAAACCAAATGACTTTAATTTGCAAAAACGAACGTATACACTTACATAAAAGACTTTAAAAGCAGGTTCAAAACAGAAGCGTGCACCGGCCGGATGCACGCCAACGCAGAGACCGACCCGTCCTTCCTGGTCCAAAAAGCACGAACACGACTGGGGTGACGTCGACACGTTCGCACCGCCCTACGCGTTTCGTAATAATTTACGTCGTCCAGGGGCACGGGCGGCGTGCGACGTCACCCCTTTTATAACCATCAACTTAACCAAGCCTCGCTTTGGGTCAGCGGCCATCTTAGATATCACTTAAGCCTTAGGAATCAATGACCATGGGCCAAGCCTCACTATCAATCACGAACGTCAGATGTGCGTGTCCGCAACGAACGTCCTATGATTGTAGACCATACTCGTTTCCGTACGAACGTCATATGGTCATAAACCAAGCCTCACTTCCAGGTACTGACCCTATTGGAAGAGAGACGTGGCAAATGCCCTCATTTTAAAATACCCTTCCTATGTCCAGAAATAGGGCATAGTGTAGATCAAAAAGGAGGGTAAACTAGAGTAAAAAATCAATAAAATGAAGAATGGTGATAGATAATAATAAAATAAAACCAAAAAATAAAAATAAAATAAAGTAAAATATCGCAAATTGGTATAGAGATACACCAAAAAATTATGCGTTTCTTGATGTATTTGTATGTCCATCAAATTCAGTTAAAAACTGGGGCTACTGTAAACATGTATTTCAAAAATTTTACTGACTCGCGTTTTCCCCAGAGATTAGCCTAGGGCATCCCAAACAGATATCAAGGAATGCAATTAAACGTGAGTCCCCACATCTAGAGGGCCGCCAAACCCAAAGCCAGGCCTGCCATCCAAAAGGGGCCAAAAAAGGAGAAAAACAGTAATACATACAAAAATAAAACAGCAAGAAAAAAGTACAGTAAAATGGTATTTCACAGAAACTGATACAAGAACCATGGTAGAGAAGCATTATATCAAACAGGTCACCTCAAGAGTTATTAATAAAGGCATTTACATCGGTGTCCACATTAAGGCCAAACGGAACATATGTTTTTAATTTATGAATTCAGGCCATTTCGAGCTTGGATATTTCCCTAACCAGGGACCCTCCCCTCCAGTGTGGCCTATATTTGTCTAAACCGACAAATAGGGTGCCTGATGGGTCTCTCTTATGTGTCTGGTCATAGTGTCTGGACACAGGGTGTTTATCAAACCCACGTCTGATGTTGCCTATGTGTTCATTCAACCTGACGCGGAGTGCCCTCTTGGTCCGCCCTATATACTGAAGGCCACAAAGGCACTGTAAAAGGTAAACCACAGCCTCCGAAGAGCAAGTAATGAAAGACTCTATTTCGTATGTTCTAGAGGTGCTTGAAGATGCAATGCTAGAAATCTTAGTGCCCCTATGTAAATTCAGGGTACAGACCTGACAGTTCTTACATTTATAGTAACCAATTAGATTTTGGAAGAAGCACCTATTGGCCCTAGGCGGGTCTTGTACACTGGGGGCAATCTTGTTTCCCAGTGAAGAGGCCCCTTTAAAAATTATTTGGGGTTTAACAGGTAGAATTGGGTTCAAAACATGGTCACTAGTGAGTAAGTGCCAATGTTTTTGAATCAAATTTCTTACACCGCGATGTTGGACTGAGAAAGTCGTAACAAACGGTACACCACCCTGTATATAAGCCCTAGCACTTTGTCTATCTGCCAGTAGTGAAGATCTATCTCTAGTCCGGGCAGTCTTCATGGTTGCATCAAGGGAAACGGGATCATATCCCTTTTCCAGAAATCTACCTGCCAAAATCGCTGCCTGTTCATCATATTTTGCAATGTCCGAACAGTTCCGTCTGAGGCGTAAAAATTGCCCCAGGGGAACAGCTTTTAGCCAAGGTTGAAAGTGGCAACTATCGGTAGGGATATACGAGTTCCTATCGGTGGATTTAAAATATGTGGATGTGATGAACTCATTTCCAACCCTCCTGATATTGAGATCAAGGAAATTGACCTCATCCTGGCTGGCCTCAAAACTAAATTTGATCCCTCTATTGTTTTCATTTAAACTAGCCATGAACGACCGCAAATCTGGCTCTGTTCCTTCCCAAAGGAGGAGGACATCATCGATATACCTCGCCCACAGGACTATCTCAGACCTTCTAGGGGCATCAATGATGTCCTCCTCCCATTTGGCCATGAAAAGGTTGGCCAAGCTGGGGGCATATTTTGCCCCCATGGCCACACCCCTGTCCTGGCGATAAAATTGCTGGTCAAACCAGAAATAGTTGTGTCCGGCCGCATATTCCAGAAGTTCTATTAGGAAATCAATCTGAGGTGAAGGAAGACCCGACCCCCTCTCTAGGAATAGTCTCACTGCCTCCACTCCTAAGGAGTGGGGGATGATGGTGTATAATGAATTAACATCTGCCGTGACCAACCAAAGACCGTCTCCAGGGGTGATGCCAGACAAAAGATTGATTATATGTTTAGTGTCTTTGACATATGACGGGACCTTTTGGACCAAAGGTTGCAAATAGTGATCTATATACTTGCCCACCCGGGACGTGACCGAGTCAATACCACTGACTATGGGTCGTCCCGGGGGGCAAGCTTGATTCTTATGGAGCTTCGGGAGGTAGTAGATAACAGGTGTACGGGGGGCACAAGGTATCAAAAAAAGTTTTTCTTTATCATTTAGAATGCCCCTCCGGTGACCTCCCTCCACGATCCTACCCAGTTCCTTCTTATACTTGTCCACTGGATCCCGATTAAGGATAGTGTATGTTTCCCTATCCTCCAAGATGCGGTACATCTCTTTCAAGTAGTCGCATCGATCTAGTACCACGATCCCCCCTCCTTTGTCGGCAGGTCTAATGACCAGGGACTTGTTGTTACACAAAGTGTCTAGGCCCATCTCCAGGTCTCTACGCATTTTGACTTTCTTCACCCTGATATCCTCCAGGTCACGTAGTACCACATCCCTAAACACCCTAATACTGGGTGCAAGGGATCCTGGAGGATTAAAAAGGGACGCATTTGAAAGGTTGGAGTGTTGAAACTCCGTTATTCTCGTGGTATTCTCTCTAATGGGGTTACCCAACATATATCGTTTTATATTCAATTTGCGGACAAATTTGTGTACGTCCATATAAGTTTGAAACTTGCTCAAACACCTGGGTGGAGCAAATTTCAAACCTTTGTCGAGTAATTTAGTTTCAGGAGCCGTGAGTTCCTGTTTGCTTAGATTAAAGATTCCAGTTCCTATGGCCTCTTTCTTTTTTGTTGATTGGGCTCGCCTCCCCCCTCTAACCCCTCTCTTTGTTCGACGGACCTTTTCAGGCCTCTGTTGTCCCTGGGAAAAAAATGTTGGTTATTGTTCCCACTGGTGTGGGGCCCTCCCTCGTAGGCGGGCTGTTGGTGTCCCTGTCTATATCCAGGACTCCCCTGGATATAGGAATTAGGGTGCCGTCTAGGGTCCGCCCTCCAATTCCCTCCTACTCGGCCCGATCCCCTAGGGGTCTCAGAGTCAGAGAGGGGAAAAAAACGATTTTGAATGGGGACATTGTAATTATAATTCCTATCATCTCTATTCTGATAGGGGAGATTATCTTGGTAGGAACCCTGAGTCCAATCTGGGGGCCCATAGGTCCCTGGATGACTGGGTCGTCCTGTTCTCGGAGAAAAAGGTACTCGGTGAGGGTATGGCCCGTTCAACTTGGGGCCTTTTTTGAGGATTCTCTGTTGAGGAGCCCCCGCATATTGATTCCTAGTCTGATTTGGGTTTTTTTGATTATTCACAGGTCTCCTAAAACCATAGCTGGTGCCAGGATTGGGTTGGGTGTTGTTCGGGGGTGGTTGTGTGAGGTCACCTCCTACTGCACCCAGTGAATTCAGTTGTTGTGATGTGTCCATCTGGACCTCCACCACCTCTTCCAAAACTAAATCCCTCTGCCAAGAGAATACCATCCCAGTGTTGTAATCCTCCTTATCCCTATTATATTTCCGTTTTTTCTTAATTTTCTGATCTTTTTCTTCTTTTTCAAGCACCTTCAATAGGTTCTTGGAACATTCCCTATACTCCTCACTGTCCCTGAGAGGTAATAGGGAATCCCTGATGGCCTTAATCTCTATGTCTAATCGGGCTGCTTTCTCGCTCTTTTTTTGAGCTAAAAAACGTAATAAGCTCACCCCTGATTCGTTAAAATATCTATACCAGCCTTCTAAATCCGGTTCCCCTTGTTGGGGATTGACATTCCCCTCTCTGACTCTGAGACCCCTAGGGGATCGGGCCGAGTAGGAGGGAATTGGAGGGCGGACCCTAGACGGCACCCTAATTCCTATATCCAGGGGAGTCCTGGATATAGACAGGGACACCAACAGCCCGCCTACGAGGGAGGGCCCCACACCAGTGGGAACAATAACCAACATTTTTTTCCCAGGGACAACAGAGGCCTGAAAAGGTCCGTCGAACAAAGAGAGGGGTTAGAGGGGGGAGGCGAGCCCAATCAACAAAAAAGAAAGAGGCCATAGGAACTGGAATCTTTAATCTAAGCAAACAGGAACTCACGGCTCCTGAAACTAAATTACTCGACAAAGGTTTGAAATTTGCTCCACCCAGGTGTTTGAGCAAGTTTCAAACTTATATGGACGTACACAAATTTGTCCGCAAATTGAATATAAAACGATATATGTTGGGTAACCCCATTAGAGAGAATACCACGAGAATAACGGAGTTTCAACACTCCAACCTTTCAAATGCGTCCCTTTTTAATCCTCCAGGATCCCTTGCACCCAGTATTAAGGTGTTTAGGGATGTGGTACTACGTGACCTGGAGGATATCAGGGTGAAGAAAGTCAAAATGCGTAGAGACCTGGAGATGGGCCTAGACACTTTGTGTAACAACAAGTCCCTGGTCATTAGACCTGCCGACAAAGGAGGGGGGATCGTGGTACTAGATCGATGCGACTACTTGAAAGAGATGTACCGCATCTTGGAGGATAGGGAAACATACACTATCCTTAATCGGGATCCAGTGGACAAGTATAAGAAGGAACTGGGTAGGATCGTGGAGGGAGGTCACCGGAGGGGCATTCTAAATGATAAAGAAAAACTTTTTTTGATACCTTGTGCCCCCCGTACACCTGTTATCTACTACCTCCCGAAGCTCCATAAGAATCAAGCTTGCCCCCCGGGACGACCCATAGTCAGTGGTATTGACTCGGTCACGTCCCGGGTGGGCAAGTATATAGATCACTATTTGCAACCTTTGGTCCAAAAGGTCCCGTCATATGTCAAAGACACTAAACATATAATCAATCTTTTGTCTGGCATCACCCCTGGAGACGGTCTTTGGTTGGTCACGGCAGATGTTAATTCATTATACACCATCATCCCCCACTCCTTAGGAGTGGAGGCAGTGAGACTATTCCTAGAGAGGGGGTCGGGTCTTCCTTCACCTCAGATTGATTTCCTAATAGAACTTCTGGAATATGCGGCCGGACACAACTATTTCTGGTTTGACCAGCAATTTTATCGCCAGGACAGGGGTGTGGCCATGGGGGCAAAATATGCCCCCAGCTTGGCCAACCTTTTCATGGCCAAATGGGAGGAGGACATCATTGATGCCCCTAGAAGGTCTGAGATAGTCCTGTGGGCGAGGTATATCGATGATGTCCTCCTCCTTTGGGAAGGAACAGAGCCAGATTTGCGGTCGTTCATGGCTAGTTTAAATGAAAACAATAGAGGGATCAAATTTAGTTTTGAGGCCAGCCAGGATGAGGTCAATTTCCTTGATCTCAATATCAGGAGGGTTGGAAATGAGTTCATCACATCCACATATTTTAAATCCACCGATAGGAACTCGTATATCCCTACCGATAGTTGCCACTTTCAACCTTGGCTAAAAGCTGTTCCCCTGGGGCAATTTTTACGCCTCAGACGGAACTGTTCGGACATTGCAAAATATGATGAACAGGCAGCGATTTTGGCAGGTAGATTTCTGGAAAAGGGATATGATCCCGTTTCCCTTGATGCAACCATGAAGACTGCCCGGACTAGAGATAGATCTTCACTACTGGCAGATAGACAAAGTGCTAGGGCTTATATACAGGGTGGTGTACCGTTTGTTACGACTTTCTCAGTCCAACATCGCGGTGTAAGAAATTTGATTCAAAAACATTGGCACTTACTCACTAGTGACCATGTTTTGAACCCAATTCTACCTGTTAAACCCCAAATAATTTTTAAAGGGGCCTCTTCACTGGGAAACAAGATTGCCCCCAGTGTACAAGACCCGCCTAGGGCCAATAGGTGCTTCTTCCAAAATCTAATTGGTTACTATAAATGTAAGAACTGTCAGGTCTGTACCCTGAATTTACATAGGGGCACTAAGATTTCTAGCATTGCATCTTCAAGCACCTCTAGAACATACGAAATAGAGTCTTTCATTACTTGCTCTTCGGAGGCTGTGGTTTACCTTTTACAGTGCCCTTGTGGCCTCCAGTATATAGGGCGGACCAAGAGGGCACTCCGCGTCAGGTTGAATGAACACATAGGCAACATCAGACGTGGGTTTGATAAACACCCTGTGTTCAGACACTATGACCAGACACATAAGAGAGACCCATCAGGCACCCTATTTGTCGGTTTAGACAAATATAGGCCCCACTGGAGGGGAGGGTCCCTGGTTAGGGAAATATCCAAGCTCGAAATGGCCTGGATTCATAAATTAAAAACATATGTTCCGTTTGGCCTTAATGTGGACACCGATGTAAATGCCTTTATTAATAACTCTTGAGGTGACCTGTTTGATATAATGCTTCTCTACCATGGTTCTTGTATCAGTTTCTGTGAAATACCATTTTACTGTACTTTTTTCTTGCTGTTTTATTTTTGTATGTATTACTGTTTTTCTCCTTTTTTGGCCCCTTTTGGATGGCAGGCCTGGCTTTGGGTTTGGCGGCCCTCTAGATGTGGGGACTCACGTTTAATTGCATTCCTTGATATCTGTTTGGGATGCCCTAGGCTAATCTCTGGGGAAAACGCGAGTCAGTAAAATTTTTGAAATACATGTTTACAGTAGCCCCAGTTTTTAACTGAATTTGATGGACATACAAATACATCAAGAAACGCATAATTTTTTGGTGTATCTCTATACCAATTTGCGATATTTTACTTTATTTTATTTTTATTTTTTGGTTTTATTTTATTATTATCTATCACCATTCTTCATTTTATTGATTTTTTACTCTAGTTTACCCTCCTTTTTGATCTACACTATGCCCTATTTCTGGACATAGGAAGGGTATTTTAAAATGAGGGCATTTGCCACGTCTCTCTTCCAATAGGGTCAGTACCTGGAAGTGAGGCTTGGTTTATGACCATATGACGTTCGTACGGAAACGAGTATGGTCTACAGTCATAGGACGTTCGTTGCGGACACGCACATCTGACGTTCGTGATTGATAGTGAGGCTTGGCCCATGGTCATTGATTCCTAAGGCTTAAGTGATATCTAAGATGGCCGCTGACCCAAAGCGAGGCTTGGTTAAGTTGATGGTTATAAAAGGGGTGACGTCGCACGCCGCCCGTGCCCCTGGACGACGTAAATTATTACGAAACGCGTAGGGCGGTGCGAACGTGTCGACGTCACCCCAGTCGTGTTCGTGCTTTTTGGACCAGGAAGGACGGGTCGGTCTCTGCGTTGGCGTGCATCCGGCCGGTGCACGCTTCTGTTTTGAACCTGCTTTTAAAGTCTTTTATGTAAGTGTATACGTTCGTTTTTGCAAATTAAAGTCATTTGGTTTTACACTATCTGGAGCCTATGTTTTTCCCTATGTGATACCACGTTGAGTTGGGAGTGATATGTGGAATAACAGCCATAACCCTATCGCGTGAAAGATTCAGGATCGCTTGAGGAGGAATCGCTATCCGGATATCCTTTGACTATTGTCGCCTGTGGTGACCCTCTGTAACGGGGGGTCGCTTGGATCTGGTAAGAAGCCAATTCACTCATTCGGTGTTGGGAAAAGCACAGTACGTCTTTGGAGAAGATTTTATTTTGTGTACTTATGATTCAGCTGTTTGAAGTTTGTCCTTCACTGCTGCACTCCACTTGAAGCTTTACTTCACTGGTGTTTGTTTACTATATGGACATTTTATTATTTTTTGACATATGACTATATGGACATTATATAGGGTGTCTCTAAATATAATCTTTTTTCTTGATATTTCATTTATGTAAAAAGTTGCAAATATTTTTTTCATATTCTATTCTATATTTTTTTATTCTTTAGAGGTATATGCACTGAGTTTGATTTACTCATATTGTGTTTGGGGAACTCACACTCTTGACACGTATTTATGGTTTGTTTTTGCATTTAAATTGCACTTATTTGTATATGGTTTGCATTATACTTTGGAGGTGGACTTGGAGACATTAAGATACTAAGACCCTTATCGTGGGTCTGGCACATATACATACCCTACTCACATTTGGGTATTCGTGGTTAGCGCAGTTCTTTCTTTTTTCTATTTCTGTTTGGTGTATTCTTGGTGTACATTTTGAATTGCAGCTTCCGTTCAATACCATTTGTATTCCGTAGCGCAGTTTTTTCCCTTTTTTTAGTACTTTAATAAAAGCTGCATATATAAACCCTTCCCATCGACAGGACACATATATATGCGGTCCCACTGGACTGTTTTTTTTTTCAGAAGTGCCACATATACCTGTATGCATAACTGTCTTTGTGCTGGGAGCATGCCACACAGCTCTTTCTGAGAACTCCTGATTCCGGGTCACCTGATCGATGTGATAGCCTCTGTGTTTTCTCTCTCTGTTAATGGAGGGAAGAGATACATTGTACCTTTTTCCTTGAAGAGAGAAAAATAAACAAAACTACAGTATCTCACAAAAGTGAGTACACCTTTCACATTTTTGTAAATATTATATTATATCTTTTCATGTGACAACACTGAAGAAATTACACTTTGCTACAGTGTAAAGTTTTGAGCGTACAGTTTGTATAACAGTGTAAATTTGCTGTCCCCTCAAAATAAATCAACACACAGCCATTAATATCTAAACCGCTGGCAACAAAAGTGAGTACACCCCTAAATGAAAATGTCCTAATTGGGCCCAAAGTGTCAATATTTTGTGTGGCCACCATTATTTTCCAGCACTGCCTTAACCCTCTTAGGCATGGAGTTCACTAGAGCTTCACAGGTTGCCACTGGAGTCCACTTCCACTCCTCCATGACAACATCACAGAGCTGTTGGATATTAGAGACCTTGCACTTCTCCACCTTCCATTTGAGGATGCCCCACAGATGCTCAATAGGGTTTAGGTCTGGAGACATACTCGGTCAGTCCATCACCTTTACTCTCAGCTTCTTTAGCAAGGCAGTGGTCATCGTGCAGATGTGATTGGGGTCGTTATCATGTTGGAATACTGCCCTGCAGCCCAGTCTCCGAAAGGGGGGGGGTCATGCTCTGCTTCAATATGTCACAGTACATGTTGGCATTCATGGCTCCCTCAATGAACTGTAGCTCCCCAGTGTCAGCAGCATTCTTGCAGCCCCAGACCATGACACTCCCAACACCATGCTTGACTGTAGGCAAGACACACTTGTATTTGTACTCCTCACCTGGTTGCCACCACACACACTTGATACCATCTGAACCAAATAAGTTTATCTTGTTCTGATCAGACCACAGGACATGGTTCCAGTAATTCATGTCCTTCGGTCCTTCGGCTGCTTGTTTTCAGCAAACTGTTTGCGGGCTTTCTTGTGCATCATCTTTAGAAGGAGCTTCCTTCTGGGACAACAGCCATGCAGACCAATGTGATGCAGTGTGCGGCATATGGTCTCAGCACTAACAGGCTGACCCCCCCCCCCTACAACCTCTGCAGCAATTCTGGCAGCATTTATACATCTATTTCCCAAAGACAACCTCTGGATATGACGCTGAGCATGTGCACTCAACTTCTTTGGTTAACCATGGCAAGGCCTGTTCTAAGTGGAACCTGTCCTGTTAAACCAGTGTATGGTCTTGGCCACTGTGCTGCAGCTCAGTTTCATGGTCTTGGCAATCTTCTTATAGCCTATGCCATCTTTATGTAGAGCAACATATCTTTTTTTCAGATCCTCAGAGAGTTCTTTGCCATGAGGTGCCACATTGAACTTCCAGTGACCAGTATGAGAGAGTGAGAGCGATAACACCAAATTTAACACACCTGCGCCTCATTCACACCTGAGACCTATCACTAATGAGTCACATGACACCGGGGAGGGAAAATGGCTAATTGGGCCCAATTTGGACATTTTTACTTAGTGGTGCACTCAATTTTGTTGCCAGCGGTTTAGACATTAATGCCTGCGTGTTGAGTTATTTTGAGGGGGCAGAAAATTTACACTGTTATACAAGCTGTACACTCACTACATTACATTTAGTGTGTTACAATTGGTGTAAGTATTGTAAGTATTGTAGGTTATAGTAGTAGCAAGAAATATACAGCATATTTTTTTCTGAATGCACACTGAGCTGCTCAAAGGTGGGAGTTTGTGGGGTGGGGCCTACTTGCCTTGCATGTGAGGGTATCTTTTGCTGTGCAAGTGCTCACCAATCCCTAGTACCAGGCGGGAGTTTTGGCAGTTCTCTGGCTTAGAGATGAGCTGTAACACTGTGTGCAGTAAAAATACAGAATTCATTTAAAAAGTGCTGTCCCATGTACCGCATTTATCGGCGTATAACACGCGCCGGTGTATAACACGCACCGGCGTATAACACGCACCGGCGTATAACACGCACCCAAGTTTAGGAGGGAATTTAAGTTTAAGGAAAAAAATTTACATTTAAATGCCCATCAATGCAGCCTTATCAGTGTCCATCTGCAGCCTTGCATTGCAGCCCTGTCAGTCATTTGCAGCCTTGCATTGCAGCCTTGCATTGCAGCCTTGCATTGCAGCCTTGTCAGTCGATTGAAGCCTTGTCAGTAGTTTGCAGGCTTGCCAGTCGTTTGCAGGCTTGTCAGTGTCATTTTAAAAATGGCGCCGCCGAGATACAGAGCGGATGTCCTGTGTATCTTGGCGGCGCTCGTTCTCGGCTGTTCTTGGCGGCTTTCTGGAATTTTCGTCCGCACTTGGGTGTTCTCGGCTATTTTCGGCCCTTCTCGCCTATTTTCGGCCACACTCGGCTGTTTTCGGTGGCTTTTGGCTTTCCAAAAGCTGCCGAGAACGGACGAATGTGGCTGAAAATAGCCGAGAATGGATGAAAATAGCCGAGAACGGCAGAATATACCCAAGAACGGCCGAAAATACCTGAAAGCCGCCGAGAGCGGCACAGAAGGTTAGGAAAGGAGGGGGATCGTATAACACCCACCCCCGATTTCCCCCTGATTTTAGGGGGGAAAAGTGTGTGTTATACGCCAATAAATACGGTAACTACACACTATAACTTGTTGCATTAGCAGGGACATGGTGAACCTTCGGCAACTCCACAATTCCAGCATACCTCTGTTACCTCACTCCCAGAAACAGAATGGGGTCCTGCCGTGCACCTAGCACAGACCTCATGTGAGCACTCGTTAACTCCTTCAGTTCCGTACCCTGTGACCAGAGTATGGATTTTCATAACACAGGTTTAGTTCTGGTTGCTGCTGGAAAACAACCGCTAGGAAGCAAGCCTAAACATTGACCTCACTACCGAAGGACCTGTCTCCTACACCAGGTACAACGCTTAACAACTGGTTGCTTTGTGTCTTGAACTAGTGCTTGGTTACTTATAGAAAATACTTTCCTTCTCTTGCTGAGTTAACCCTTTGGGGATAACTGAACTTCATATCCCTTTTGTGCTTTAAAGATCCTGGTTCTTCTGATATGCTAGAACCAGCATGCACCCCTTTTGATTAATTTTAGACCAGGCTTAGAACAGTTGATGCAACTTTACTTAAAAATTCTTCAGCAATACAGTTCAATGTGAACAGAGTCCATTTCCTAATCCTAACTATAATTGAATGGATGCTCAGGCATACCTCTAAGGTAGTTGGGGTTTCCCAGGTGTTGGCTTTTCTCCAGATCCCTGGTGCCTCGGATGGTCTCCATATCTATAGCATCGGTGAGTAGGCTAGATCCAAAAAGACCGGGAACTGAGAACACACAATGAACTCTTTCCTGTCTTCAGCCTGGGCCAAGCACTAACTATTCACAGAGCTCAAAATGTACCGATTTGGCTATCAATAATGAGACACCCCTAGCATGAGTGGTATAGGTGGAGTGGTACACCCACCCAACCCATGGGCGGCGAAGAGCCATTTGGAGTCTGCCCTCAACATATGTCTCGACCAGCACCACTACGTCAGCACATTGTTTTTTGAGGAATGCCAGGGCGGCCGAGCGCTTAATTTTCTCGCGCAGGCCCCTCACATTCCACGTGAGAAATTTTATAGTTGCCATGGTGCTGCGTAGGGTGCGTAACCTTGCCTCAGTAGGACACATATCTTTAGGTCTAGTGAAAAATATAATATATAAAAGAACTGGAGTACATCAAACACTGTATGCGGCACCTCTTCAACAGATATACATTTTCCCATATTTATGCACATGTACAAATTGCAAAAATAACTGTTGAACAACCCCCTCCCCCCTCCCCACCTTACACCCACCCCAACTTGTGCAGGCATGATCCCTTAACAACTTTAAACTTCCATCTGGGAAACAACATAACTTTGCATGTAAGGAGAAGATAATGAACAGTTTTAGCCACTGGGACAAGTAGTGGTTCCGAGCCAGCCACCACAAAGATGAATGAAAATGGGGCCTAATTACGCGCCCCCACATGTTAGTGTAGAGAAGAGGCAGTGAGACCCAGTCGCTCTGTTCATTTGCATAGTTATAATTCCCAGTGGTTAGTGGGGCAAAAATTCGCTGCACTATGCATGAGGCTTGTAGGACCAACACACCTCTGCAGCCCCGTGTGGCAAATAAGTTCAGGAGTATATATATAAAAAAAAAAAAATAATAAAATATAGAACCCCCACGGAGGGGGACAGTGAGATATAGTAAGTCCACTCAAAATATCCGAAATCACAGGAGGATGTTTTAGAAATCCAGTGCTCTGTATTTCGTAGGAAGGATTATATATCAACGGTTGTGGCAGTAGGGTCAGTAGAAAAACCGAGGTCCACCTGTCTCCCCGGCCCAACAAAGCACAACAACGTGAATCCGCCAATGTGGGGCGCAAGTCAGGGTGACTATGTTGCAAGTGTGATTAAGTCAGGCCAAGTGGTGATGGATATATGGAACAGTAGCGGGATGCCATATGGCTCACCTGATGTGCAGTCAGTCTCCCCTGCCCTGTGCAGGTCTGCGCTCCAGCCAGGAGATGAGCTTGCGAGGATCCTCGAAGAATGATACGCGGCCATCATGTTCCACCCTCAGGCGTGCAGGAAAAAGCATGGAATACTTCAGGTGGCGGTCGCGCAGTCTGCGTTTGGCTTCCAGAAAGCTCTGTCGACGTCTCTGTATCTCGGCCGAGAAGTCAGGAAATATTGCCACTTTGATGTTTCCCACCGGGATGTTGCCCCTCTCTCTCGCCAGCCGCAACGCAGCATCCCGATCTTTGTAATTTAAAAGTTTTGCAATCAAGGTACGGGGGGAGCCCCTTGAGGAGGAGGCTTAGCTGGCATCCTATGAGCTCTTTCCACCACCAGCACGGGGGAGAAGGCCTCTCGACCGTACGTGGTTATCAGCAGTTGTTCAAGGAATGATGTCGGGTCTTTACCTTCCGCTCCCTCCGGGAGACCGACGAAGCGGAGATTACACCTCCTCTATGCTGGACATAGAGTTGTGAGTAGGAGAGAAACAGGAATAGGCTCGAGTGTACGGGAAGTTGTGCCTCCATGTGTCTACAAGGTGAAAGGTGGAGATGAGTTTAGAGAATTTAGTCGTATCAGCACTGGCTACTGTTGTCTGCGATGTCTGTAGTCTATCCAAGGCCGGACATATTGTTGTGTTAAAGTCGCCTAACCAGATCGCTGGTATCGTGGGGTTACGGGACATGAAGGTAAAGCCATCTAGGAGCACTGTTACACTAAAGGGAGGAGGTATGTAGAAAGCCATGAGAAGGCATCAGAACTGGTGGAGTGGAAGGTGGAGGTCAATAATAATTTACCATATAAAAAGGTTATGTATATTAACAGAGAATGCCCGACCAAGTATGACAAAATATGGGATCGTTGGTTACGAGACCCCGACACCTGCATGTAAGGAACCTTGAATATATGTTGCCAGATGAGTAGTTTGCCCCTCACTGGGAGTATAGCCAGAGGTCAGGAAGACCCATATGGTTATCACCCTATACCTACTCTTGTCCTCTTTTACATACGATGTTACTCGAGACTCCGGTTTTGAAATGTCTGTACTTTACTCACTGTACACCCTTCTGATATCAGTGACACGTAGGATATATGGAATAATATGTATACGCTTCTTGCCTGTTTTTTATTATATATATGGGTATGTATGTATGTGTATATAAAGTTAGTTAGCATAAGGAGGGGGAAGGGGTGGAAGAAGTAAGGGGATAAAAAGGGAAAAATTATTATAAAATAAATAAAAAGACATTTGAGAGATGTACTTATAAGCTGTTGTACCTTACCTCGCAATTGTACTTATTGTACTCTTGTTGCCTGTAAATTTTTGTTTGTTATACCTCAATAAAAACTTTTGTTTAAAAAAAAAAAAAAAAAAAAGGAACCCTTTACTGAAAAAAGTGTGGAGGCTGCCATTGCTGACTTCTGCTCCTGGAAAGGTTACTTGCCTCATTCTCAGGGCCTTTTGGCTTCAGTACTCACACTCACTTACTTGGAGGAAGTAATAAGTCATACTCAATCAGATATTTTTATACTTTACCAGGATTTATGATCCAGTTTTGAAGCCATTGAATTATTCTCACACACAACCATCATTGTCGAAGGATAGTTTGGAAGTCACAACCCTCCCTTCAACCTCAGTAAAGGTTAAATTTATGGGCAAAATTACGCTAGACCTTTCCAATCTAGCTAGACAAAAATGGTGTTTCATTGGTTTATGAGTGGTTTGGCTTTTAATAGCAATGCCAGTGTAATCATGCCCCCGCAGGGGTTGCTGAATGAAGTGGTTCACCTGTCTCCCTGCCCAGCCAGACACCCATCTCTCAGTCACTCAGAGACATAGACCATAGTCCATAGCTTTGTTTTGTTTTTAGTGAGGGGATTTAACTTGGATAGGAATTTGGGAATTATGTGATGCCCAGGAATATTCGGTGCAAAGATGCTCGGGACTTCTATATACACTCCAGTATAGCCACTTATGGACCGCCGCATGCTGATAAATGTTCTAACTTTGAAGAGGAATATCGTTGTTATGGTAGCAGCTAGCTGCCATAACCCCAGTAGCCTCTTCTTTGGCCAGTGGTCCACTTTCCGATAATAGTGGTCTCTGCAGCAGATTCGCTGCAAGATCACTTTTATTCGGTGCCCTCTGCAGTGGAGGCGATTGGATCCTTTCACGTCAGTGGCATGGAGATGAGTGAGGGGAAGATGGCCCCCACCCGTCTGCATACCATTGCAGGGTGGAAGCGACATCAAAACGTCACTTCCACCCATAGCTCTTAAAGGGACATTTTTTTTATTCTTTTAAATTACAAAAAAGTATTTATTTTTTTATTGCATTTTAGTGTAAATATGAGATCTGAGGTCTTTTTGACCCCAGATCTCATATTTAAGGGGTCCTGTCATGCTTTTTTTCTATTACAGGGGATGATTACATTCCTTGTAATAGGAATAAAAGTAACTTTTTTTTAAAAGAGCAGTGTAAAAAAAAAAAAAAAAAAAAAGGTAAAATAAATAAGGAAAATAATTTTTTTTTTAAACACGCTCTGTCCCGCCGCGCTCGCATGCAGAAGTGAACGCACCAGTGAGTAGCGCCGCCTATGAAAATGGTGTTCAAGCTACACATGTGAGGTATTTCCGCGATTGGTAGAGTGAGAACAATAATTATAGCCCTAGTCCTCTGTAACTCAAAACATGCAACCTGTAGAATTTTTTAAACATCGCCTATGGAGATTTTTAAGGCTAAAAGTTTGTCACTATTCCACAAGCGGGCGCAATTTTGAAGCGTGACATGTTTGGTATCAGTTTACTCGGCGTTATCTTTCACATAAAAAAAAAAAATTGGGCTAACTTTACTGTTTTAATTCAAAAAAGTGTATTTTTTCCAAAAACATGTGCTTGTAAGACTGCTGGGCAAATATGGTGTGACAGAAAGTATTGCAACGACCGCCATTTTATTCTCTAGGGTGTTAGAAACTTTTTTTTAATGTTTGGGGGTTCTAAGTAATTTTCTAGCAAAAAAAAACTGTTTTTAACTTGTAAACTTGTAAAAATCTCAAACAGAGGCTTGGTCCTTAAGTGGTTAAACACTCAACTCTTCTCTCCAGCACTTCACTTGCTGTAAACCTCCTCCGGGACTTCACTTGCTGCAGACTGTTATTCCACCAGCACTTCCCTTGCTGCAGACTGTTACTCCTCCAGACTACCTAGCAATGCATGGGTAGACCTAAAACTCCTTCAGTCAGGCCTCAATGAACTGCCATTTGCAGGCAGGGACCTCTGGCCCATGTGGTGTAGAAATAGTTCAGGTGCTAGCTGTCCTCTATTCAGCTTTCACTTCCAGATAGCTCTCTTCAGGCTCTGGCTGCAGTGACCTCTTTCCACCGCCCTTCCCTACAGTCCTCTCTCTTCTGGTTCTGCACCCATCTCAAACTGCAATCTCCCAGGTCTCTCAGGCATGCCTCCCCAGCGACTGTGCCTGGCTGCAACCAGTAGTCCTCCCTGGAGACTCTTAAAAGTGTTCTCTCCCACTGTCCTCTACTTGCTCTCTCATGTGCCTCTCCTTCCACGATCTTGTCACTCCTCCTGGATGCACCCAAGCCCAGCCCAGCCTAGAGTCACCCCCCCCCCCCCCAGAGTGGGGAGCTCCCCCGTGGGCCCCGACAGCTTCCACACTCTCACTCCAGATCTTCCCCCCAACTCCTCCCCATCTGGGCTGACTCCAGGTATTTAAGGAGGCCTGCCCCCTGCCAATTCAAGTTGGGGATTGGTTAGGGCTCCTAAAGATACCCCAAGCAGCTCCACCTCTCTTCCCCTCTTCTCCTTCTAGCACTTTCTAGAAGGAAGAGGATGATGCTGCCTGTGAGTCACCAGCTGCTATCCTGAGCCACTCCCTGCCCAGAATGAAAACAAATAGGCCTAGCAACCAGCTAGGCCTGCCTAACTATTCCTACTCTCAGCAAACATTCCTCACTTTAGCACCTACCTAGCTAGAGGTTGCTACACCAGAACCAAGAATTATGGGAGTACTTTAACTTCTGGATAAGTGCATTGAATCAGCAGTGTTCAGGCACAGGAAATAAGATAATTTAAGTGACTTTGTCATGAGAGAAGGATGTTGGTTGCCAATGCAGCCTTCCTTTTGAAAACGCTAGATGCTTGGTTGTGCCAGACTTTGTCACTTTAAGTAT
Organism: Lithobates pipiens; assembly: GCF_037356315.1. Lineage (NCBI taxonomy): Eukaryota > Metazoa > Chordata > Amphibia > Anura > Ranidae > Lithobates > Lithobates pipiens. The sequence goes on from NW_027507764.1 coordinate 493,434,298, forward strand.
TTTCATTTCCGAGTTCAACTTTATAGAGAAGAATGGCTCTGACTGCAAATAAGAAGGTAAAATTAATAACAGGTTAAAATTTAGCTAACATGTTTAAACAAAACCAGGAAGGTATGAAAATAATAATAGCTTTTTTCTAATTTGTACTACCTGTTGTATAACATTTTAATAATGTATGTTGTTAAGTTTGTCAATTTGAAATTTAATAAAAAGTAAAGAATTAAAAAAACAAAAAATTTCTAACAACTTACTTACATGAACTTAATTTTAAATCAGCGCATCGAAACAAAATGTGTGCACAATTTGTTTTCTTTAACATGCAGCTTCAAGTGTAGAAAAGCCTGTCCACTGCCAGCATGGCGTAGTTAAAGCAGTGGTCTCATAACATTGCTCCTACATGCCTCCCTCTGAGTCATAGCCAGAGAACTCCAATCAGTAGGGAGCATGAGTTATGCTAATTGCAGAGTTCTAGGTCTTACACAACAGGAGGCATGTCAGACCTATGTAGAAGAACCACTGATTCCACCGAGAAAGCAAGGGTCTATCTCTGCAGCATGCTGGTAGGAGACAGGCATTTCTATCTTTGTTCTGATGCACTTGGAATGTATTTATTTGATTTGAATGTGAAGTTTAATTGACCTTTTATGAAAATATGAAGCCATTGAGAGCCACATATGACCCTTGACAAATTTCTTGAGGTCTACTTCTCTTCATTCACCTGAGAAAGATATATACCTAGATAGCAAGGATAACTTGGACCAAATTTGTGGCAGTGTATATATGCAAGTCTTGTTAACTTCACTGCACATTTTCACTAGCAAGCTGTATACTTGCAGAGCACTTGAAACACAAGTTCTAGTTGACACTTTAACAATTTGTAGCAATTGTTTGTGCCAAGTCTCTAGCAAGAGCAAAGCTGCAGTGGGGAGTCTACAGCAAGAGCTCTGCAAGTCATATTAACACCTGTGGTGGGATGACTATTCCACAACATAACTGAACCAGCACTTGCAGCAGACTTGCAGAAAGTTTGCAAAGAAAGTTTTGAAGCCTGGCAAGTCTAGCAATAGTTTAGCAAGTAATTTTCAAACTTGCAGCACAATTGCTTGCTATCTGTGTGGTTCTCCTGATGCTCAGATCTGCTACATTGCTTGCTTATGTATCAAGCCACGTATGACCTTGTATGTCTTCTGTCTACAGCCTTATAAAAGCTAATCTGGTTGGGTGTTATGAGCCATTGTATACCACTACTATGAAATCTGCTGTGTTGTTTAATTACAAATGGCTAATTATTGAATCTGTGATTGTGTGACAAGATGACCTGTTAGTGGTCTCTGTGGGCCGGTTTAGGAAATACAATGATAATTTCAGGAGCTTCATATTCAACGAGCATTTACAAAAAAATTAACAAGCTTTGAGCAGATTTCCCATTGCCCTTAAAGCACCCTTCAGGTCCAGTCTTCAGGACTGATTTACTAAAGACATAGAGACTGTTTGCTTTTCAAAGTGGATAATCACATAGTTTGGTAAATAAGTTGAACACTATATTCACTGTGAATACCCAATTATGTGCATGATAAATAAAATAAAAAAATTCTTGAACATGATTGGATAATTGAAGAGGACACAAAATCACCTTATTCATGTTGTTAAGGGAACAGTCTCTATAAATCAGATTTTGCTGGGTGCATTAGCTGTAGCCTTAAACACAATTTCAGCAGATTTATAACTGTTGAAATGCGATAAAAGCCAACAGAAGTTTGCTAAAAGTATGTTTAAAGCTACAGCCAGCACCTCCATGGAGATCTGATTTGTATGATTCCCTTCTATACTGAAGCTTATTGGTTATTTAAAGGAATACATTGTACCTGTCCCGAAAAAATACTAAACTAACAAGAGTAGTTAAGTACTTGGGACATTTTACCTTAGCTATTGCCACTAAAGCACCACTTAGATCCCCCACCTCCTTTGAAATGTCCAGTCAAAAACTTTCTTGTGTTTTGTATTTGCTCCCCATGGGCACCTTTCCAATGTGTCAATGCTCGGGCATGCTGATGGGTGGCTCAACCCCAAGTATGTGGCATAGTAACAGAAATGAGCCAGATGATGGGTTCCCCACCAATTTTGGCCAATTTAAAAATGGTACCTCAGGTGTCAGCTGGAAATCTGCAGATACCTTGCTCAGTGGTTAGATCATGTCTGCATGTCTTATCATTAGTAAATGTAGAACATCATGGTATTGTATCAATGCCTGTGGGAATGAGTATAAATGTATAATTTTCAGTTATACTTTATTGGCCTGTTTACCAGCAGCAGCTGCTCCATAATAGGCCCCCCTAATCTCCATGTGCCCGACCCCTAATCTCCATGCGGGGCACGGACACATGGATTTCTATGAGATTTTTTTTTTAAGGACATGATTAGAGCCAAAGGTTGGGCTCGGGGCCAGAGCACTGCGGCCCAAGCCCATCCACTTGTGACATTAGCGAATCAACATTCGCTATTGTCTTCCTGCTTCTCCTCCTGGCCAATCAGGACAGGAAGTGGGTTCTAAGACTGGATTCTCCAGGGGGGAGAAGCGACCGAATTGGCTGGGAGGAGAAGGTGGGGAAGCCACCCACGACCTGGATGGGGTAAGTGCGGGGTTGGCTAGGGGTTAAGCGGGCTGGCTGGTGTAAGTGTGGGGCAGGCTGGCAGGCGGGCGGGAGGGGGGATAAGGGTTTGTTTTCCGCCCACCACAAAAAAATCGAGCACCAGCCACCACTACTGTTCACACTGGCTGCACTCTAAAATGTTTTGTTTAGGCGAGCAGGTTGGTGTCCATTTTTCCAGATGGTAAGGGGTCAATATGATGCAATGTTTACTTTATTTTAAAATTTAGCTTTATTGAGAATGTACAAAGTTATATTACCTTCAAGTTTCCTCACTGGAACATTCTGCGTTTGGTGAGGTGACCTGTGGTGCCATCTGATGCCAGACATGCTACATGTTTCTGCACTACACATACAACAGTATTGTTTTTTATGTGCCCTGATGGTGAATAATGCTGCGTACACATGAGCGGACTGTATTGCCGTGTACACACGGGCGGACTGTATGGCGTACTTAGTCCGTTGAAACACATTTCAGCGGACAGTCCGCTCATGTGTGGGCTTCAGCGGACTTTTTCAGCGTGCAGTCTGGCGTACTAAGTATTTTGGATTTTTCGAAATTCTGTCCGTCGTACTTTGGTTTCAGCGGACAATCCGCTCGTCAGTAGGCTAGTTCGACGGACTAAGAATGGCGCATGCCCAGAAAGGATTTACACGGCGGAAGGGTGCTTTGCTGTGTATTGGACTTCCTATTTCTAGTCCCGTCGTACGTGCTGTACACGTCATCGCGCAAGCTTTCGACGGACTGTTTGGGTATCCGTGTGTGGTCAAGTCCGTTCAGTCGAAAGTATGACGGACTGTCCGTCGGATTGTACGATGGACTAAGTACGCCATACAGTCCGCCCGTGTGTACGCGGCATAAGGCGTACTTACTTCGTCATACAATCCGACGGACAGTCCGTCGTACTTTCGACTGAACGGACTTGACCACACACGGATGCACAAACAGTCCGTCGAAAGCTTGCGCGATGACGTGTACAGCACGTACGACGGGACTAGAAATAGGAAGTCCAAGACACAGCAAAGCACCCTTCCGCCGTGTAAATCCTTTCTGGGCATGCGCCATTCTTAGTCCGTCGAACTAGCATACTGACGAGCGGATTGTCCGCTGAAACCAAAGTACGACGGACAGAATTTCGAAAAATCCGAAATTCTTTTTACGCCGGACTGCACGCTGAAAAAGTCCGCTGAAGCCCACACACGAGCGGATTGTCCGCTGAAATGTGTTTCGACGGACTAAGTACGCCATACAGTCCACTCGTGTGTACGCGGCATAACTTTGATCGGCTACAGAGAACCGTGACAACAGCACATAGTTTGAGAGCATTCCCAAAAGCTTGATGAATCGAATGCACTTCACCATAGGAGTTACAAGGTAGCGTTAAAGCACAAATCTTGCATCGCCATTTATAAATCCATTTATCTTACCTCCGAACTACCCTGGCTTCTGTGAGATTGTCCTGTATTTGCACTGTTATTGTGTGCTAACACATACTCATTGACATTTTTCTTGTGTTGACATGCATTGTGTAAAGGCATCCTATTAATACATTTTGAATGGGCTATCAACACACATCTGCACATGAAAAAAACACGCTTGCACTATTTTTGGCAATGTAGTACATCACAAAGCTTAAATATTAACATCTAAACATTAACATAATGCCCTGAATTTCAGATGTTTTTTGTGTGTTATCGGGGTGCTATTCAAAATAAGTAATATTTGTTTCAGTAATGTACAGTAAAACAGCATATGATGTGTTTTACCCCAAAGCTTATGAGTGTATGGGCCCTCAAAGGCTTGGAGGTGGCAAAAAATGCAACATTGTTAAGCCATCCCACATCCACAACACTGCTCTGTACCTGTGCCTTCCACCTGTGACAGCCAGAATGCCGTTTCAAAAAGCCTGTCTGTGCTCACCACTAATGGTGCACATGAATAAAAGCCACCCTGTATTATCTGCCACCATTCCCTAACACATTTCATCACAGTTGGCTTGAGCGAGGAGGTGGGGAACGCCTGCTGCCTGTAAAAGCTATCCAGCGGCTAATCAGCCTCTAGGATGGCTTTTACAATGTAGGGAATCGATAGGCATCATCCAAATATCTTTTATTTCAGCTATCATATGACTTCATGTGGGTGGGAAGTGGTTAAAAGCACTTAGATCATAGATGTAATATAAAAAGAACAGCAACTGTGGGAAAAGATTTTTTAACACCTATTAAATCAGAAACAAATCCACACAATCTGAGTTTTCCTTTAGCATAAAAAGTCAAATTCACAGAAAGTGAGCCTGTTTATACCAATGCAATGTGGTAATACAAGATAAAATGCATCCAATACTGCAATGTGCAGTACCAATGAAACATGGACACGCGACTCAAAAAATGTGACAAAAACACAACCGTTGTGAGTTTTTCTATGCTTTTTTGAAGCATTCTCTATTCATTCCCATTGGGTAGCATTTTTTGGTGCGGTTTTGAAGAATGCACAAAAATGCAGCAAGCAGGAATTTTAAAAATGCAGCTGAAATGCAACTGACCGGTGTGATGAGTTCCATAGGATTTAAAGGGATGTTTTTTTCACGCATTTTATGTCTGCTCAGTGTGAAAGGGACTTAACCCATTTTGAATAGATTAACTAGTGCAACATGTCTCAAAAATACATATATTGTGCTGCTCTGTGTTCTGGTGTGAATGGTCCCTAAAAGATCAAATACATTTTCTTTTAGAATTATAAACAGGAAAATTTTAATGTGTTCCCTCATTTCCTTCATTTTCGCAGTGGACTGAACAAAATAAATTAGGTTGACCCTCAGGAATTTATGATATTTGCAGTTTATTATAGCTACAATAGGTCTAGACCTACTTAAAGAACACTGATAAAGGAATGAAATATTATGGCCCAGCCAGGATCACAAGCTATAATATAAAATATTAGGCTGAAGACGTTTATAGAAAATGTTGAGGCCAAGCAAAAGCCTATAAATTCTAAAAGCAGAAGATCGTTATGATGCCATTAAGTGCTATTCCTGCGGTACTATTTCAAGGACAGGATAATATTTTCCTGTTCTGATATCTTTTTATTAGGGCAATGTATCAATTATATATCACAGTTGAATTTTTATGACCTTTGATGACCGTTTAACTGTTCGCTGACCATTGCCAAGCTAAAAAGGCTGATTTGTGTCTAAATAAAAAACCTGCACTAATAGAAGATTGTAGACTACCTGACTACCACAGCTAATTTCTGTTCTGAAAATACAAATCACCTGGCATCAGTGGCGGCCAGTGGTAATTTTTTTGGGGGGGGGGGGCGGCAAACAGTACCAACCCCCTCCCAGCGGTCGGTCAGTTGGTTGGTGGGCAGGTCAGGTGCCCTTACCCCATCTATGCAGCAGCTTCCCTTGCTCCTCGGTGGCGGCAGTGATGGCTCTCCCTTCCCCTGCTCTATATGGGCATCAGCGGCTTCCGTTTCCTCCTTCCTCCTCAGCAGCCAATTGGGACTCTCCTCTTTCTGGCCAATCAGAAAATGAGTCTTAGACCTGCTTCTGATTGGCTGGACTGAGAATCAGTGTCTCAACAGCGAATATTCATTTGCTGTTGTAACACCTGGGTGGGCTCATGGCACAATGTTCTGCTCTCCGAGCCTACCCTATTTTGAAGCCAATCAGAGCCTATGACTCTAAACAGGTGCTTCAAAAAAACACCCCCACCGCTGTAATTCAGGTGGATGCGATGGCCGTGGATAGATTCATGCTATGCTTGAATCTATCCATTATTCATATAGCGGGCCGCCTCTGCCTGTCATGTTGATCCAGAAACGTTAATTAACCAAAACAAGTATTGAGAACTGACATTCTGGCTCCACTCTGATTATACTTGCTTTATACTTGTTTCAGGTTTAAGAATTGAAGGGACACACAATGCAGCAACAGGCATTTTCAGAAGATGTTCACCCATCCACACTTCCACAATGCTCTGTTGGACCCCTCGCTTGGTTGCTCTAATGAACTGGGGTGCCCGCATATGGGGAGCATGTGACCTCCCTAGTGTGACAGATTATGGGTGTCACATTATGGATGACATCATGGGTGACATCATCCACCCAGGTATGCTCCAACACCAGATCTTACTTAGGGTTCCTTTCATTTCATACTTAATGGGCAGAATAATAATGTCTTTTTAAAGCATTGTTAAAGTGATTGTAAAGGCAGAAAGTTTTTTTAACTTAATGAATTCTATGCATTAAGATAAAATGCCTTTTGTGTGCAGCAGCCCCTCTCAGCCCCCCTAATACTTACCTGAGCCCCATCCAGATCCAGCGATGTTGAAGGATTGTCTCAGCTGCCCAGAACTCCCCTCTTCATTGGCTCCCACTGCTGTCAAAGTTAGTTAGCCAATCAGGAGAGAAAGGGGGTAGGGCTGAGCAGCAGCTCCGTGTCTGAATGGACACATGGAGCTGTGGCTCGGTTAGGGTGCTTCCATAGCAAGCTGCTTGCTGTGGGGGCACTCAACAGCAGGGAGGGGCCAGGAGAGCCAGCTGGGGACCTGATAAGAGGAAGATCTGGGCTGCTCTGGGCAAATCCATTGCACAGGACAGACAAGTATAACACGTATGTTATTTTTTACTAACATAAAAATGAGACTTTAATATCACTTTAAATCCAAAACCAAAATTGTAATAAATTGCAGATTACCATTACATGTGGTGACTGCATTCATTTTCTTTTTTAGGCTTTTTTCCCCCTCCCTTTTCACCTGGTGATCTGGCCAGTAACACACCTCCTATATTAGAGTACCCCCACTCTGGAAGAAGGAGCACAGAGACACCTTTGGGCAGTAGCATTGTCAATCTGGGGGGAGGAGGGTGTAAGATTTTATTAGATTTAGATACATTATCAAATTAAATCAAAACTCCAGCTAACAATTCTGTTCCAAAAGCAGTTACAGCAATTGTTCTTTTCTTCTGAGATAAAGAATGAATGAAAGTTGATCACTGTAAGCACCCCTGTAAAAACAGGTGGCCCATCAGTGCAGTTTATCAAGAAATTATCTCACAAAAAGGTAAATATGCAAGCAGAAAAGAGAGCAACTACAACAACAGGACTGGAATTATAGGAAGGTCAAAATGTTTAACAGGCCATCAAAGTGCCAAAAAAAAGAATCAATTCCAAAAAAATTAAGATTTGAAGTAAAACAAGACACTGCTTGTAATTTACAGGACACTGCTTGTTTTACATGATCTCACAAAGGATAAATATGCAAGCAGAAAGATAGCATCCACAAAAACAGGACTAGCTGTGGAAGGTCACATGATCTCATTGAAGTGCAGAATGCTGGGAAATCAGGAAATCCTGTTTGTAGAGGTGGATAAGAGCTAAGATAAGATGGAGGTTGTGAGAGACCAGCGAGAACAAGAAGCAATGCCTGAAAATATGCCCAGAAGAAGCAGAGTATATGAGCCAGAGGAGTTCATCAGCACCATGAGGGGATCCCCAGTGCTATGGGATATGAAAAATGACAATTATGCAAATCGAAACAGGAAAAATAAGACATGGAACATTGTGGCACAGAGGCATATACCAGAGTGGGAAAAGCTGAACAAGAAACAAAAACGCAGCAAACGTGAGTACCAGAACTCCATTCAGTAGTGATGTTTGACATTTTTTTGTTAGATATATAAAAGAAAAAAAAACATACATTTTATTATGTTTATTACATGACATAAATAATCACAAAATATACAGTATGTAATAAACTCAAAATACTATATAATACAAAAGAGATAGTTGTAAATGCGTGTTTCTTTAGAATAAGGAATCGTTCTAAGCTAATCAAAAACTATTTCATGGTGTTACAACAAATACTTATTGCAAATATCTTTGAATATCTTTGAATAGAAGAAAATATGTTTTAATTTGTGGATTGCAGAAAGTGTTAAATCATATTACCCTGCCAACTAAGTTCATCAGCAGGGCTCATGAACTAAACAGCCATTTTATCCCTTACTGTGAAGCCAACTGTTGGACCACGAACAGGGACAAACTCAGCGGGTTATAAATTGTGTGCCAAAGTGTCCTCAAAATTTACACCATCTCTCTCCCGTACCAAATTGTGTAGAACATATGCTGCTTTTATTACTTTAATAGAGTTTTCTATTTTCAGATTAATTGTTTTTTGGAAAATTTGCCATTTGTTGGCAAGTATTCCAAAAGCACATTCTACTAGCCTGTGTGCCCGGCAGAGACAGTAATTGAATATTCTCTTCCAGGGGTCAATATTCCTCTGTGAGTATATTTTTCATTAAAGCCTCATACACACTATCAGATTTTCTGCTGATTTCTTCCATCAGATTTACCAAAACCATATAATATGAGGTCAAACCTTAGGAGTTCCAAAGTGTATGTAATCAGGCAGGCCCTTCTACTACATGGTTTTGGTAAATCTGAAGAAAAAAATCAGCAGAAAATCTGATAGTGTGTATGGGGCTTAAGTGTTCATTAACCACTTTCAGACCGGACCATTTTGCTGGTAAATGACCAGAGGTCTTTTTACACTTTGGCACTGCGCTGCTTTAACTGGTAATTGCGCGGTCATGCAATGTTGTACCCAAACAAAATTTGCGTCCTTTTCTTCCCACAAATAGAGCTTTCTTTTGATGGTATTTGATTGCCTCTGCGATTTTTATTTTTTGCGATATAAACGTAAAAAGACCGCAAATTTTGAAAAAAAATGATATTTTCTACTTTTTGTTATTAGAAAAATCCAATAAACTCAATTTTAGTCATACATTTAGGCCAAAATGTATTCAGCCACATGTCTTTGGTAAAAAAAAAGTCAATAATTGTATATTTATTGGTTTGCGCAAAAGTTGTCACATCTACAAACTAAGGTACGTTTTCTGGAATTTACGCAGCTTTTAGTTTACGACTGCCTATCTCATTTCTTGAGGTGCTAAAATGGCAGGGCAGTACAAAACCCCCCCAAATGACCCCATTTTGGAAAGTAGACCCCCTAAGGAAATTGATAAGAGGCATGTTGAGCCCATTGAATATTTTATTTTTTTGCCTCAAGCGATTGAATAATGACAAAAAAAAAAATTTTTTTTTTTTTTTACACAAAGTTGTCACTAAATGATATATTGCTCACACATGCTATGGGCGTATGTGAAATGACACCCCAAAATAAATTCTGCTGCTTCTCCTGAGTATGGGGATACCACATATGTGGGACTTTTTGGGAGCCTAGCCGCGTACGGGGCCCCGAAAACCAAGCACCGCCTTCAGGCTTTCTAAGGGCGTAAATTTTTGAGTTCACTTCTCACTACCTATTACAGTTTTGAAGGCCATAAAATGCCAAGATGGCACAAAACCCCCACAAATGACCCCATTTTAGAAAGTAGACACCCCAAGCTATTTGCTGAGAGGCATGTTGAGTTCATGGAATATTTTATATTTTGCCACAAGTTGCGGGAAAATTACAAACTTTTTTTTTTTTTTTTTTTTTTTAACAAAGTTGTCACTAAATGATATATTGCTCATGCATGCCATGGGCATATGTGAAATGACACCCCAAAATAAATTCTGCTGCTTCTCCTGAGTACGGGGATACCACATATGTGGGACTTTTTGGGAGCCTAGCCGCGTACGGGGCCCCGAAAACCAAGCACCGCCTTCAGGCTTTCTAAGGGCGTAATTTTTTGATTTCACTCCTCACTACCTATTACAGTTTTGAAGGCCATAAAATGCCAAGATGGCACAAAACCCCCACAAATGACCCCATTTTAGAAAGTAGACACCCCAAGCTATTTGCTGAGAGGCATGTTGAGTCCATGGAATATTTTATATTTTGCCACAAGTTGCGGGAAAATTACAAACTTTTTTTTTTTTTTTTTTTTTTCACAAAGTTGTCACTAAATGATATATTGCTCACGCATGCCATGGGCATATGTGAAATGACACCCCAAAATAAATTCTGCTGCTTCTCCTGAGTATGGGGATACCACATATGTGGGACTTTTTGGGAGCCTAGCCGCGTACGGGGCCCCGAAAACCAAGCACCGCCTTCAGGCTTTCTAAGGGCGTTACAGTTTTGAAGGCCATAAAATGCCAAGATGGCACAAACCCCCCCCAAATGACCCCATTTTGGAAAGTAGACACCCCTAAATTTAGGGGTACACTAGTGAGACTAGGTAATAAATGGCGGGTGCCCTGAAACTATAAAAAAATAACTAACCAACCAGCGTCACCTGTAACAGTTATATGGTGATCACTGGTGAAAGGGTTAACTAGGGGGCAATCAGGGGGCTTTATGCGGTAGTATATGGGGGTCCCTGGCGCTATAAAAAGCTGCAGCGAACCTAAATACCTACCTGCCTAACTAGCGTCACCTGTGACACTAATACAGCGATCAGAAAAACGATCGCTTATTAGGCTGGGTTCACACTGGAGCGATGCGGGAACGCCACGAATGCGCGGCGGGTTCCCGCATCGCATGCCTCCCGGCGGCAGTTCACACTGCCCTATGCGAACTGCTGGGAGTGTCAGTGAAATGTTACTGACACCCCCAGATCAGTTCGCATATCGCAGTGCGATCTGCAAACTCGGATCGCATGGTGTGAACACCCATGCGATCCGATTCTGCTGCGGGCCAAAAAAAGGGTCCCGTGCGAATTTGCGGCGGGTGCGGCGGGTGCGGCGAATGGCTGAACTCGAATCGCACAGAGATCGGATGTGATTTGCACTGCAGTGCGGTGCGAATCACATCCGTTCTCATAAACCGCTGCAATGTGAACCCAGCCTTAGTGACACTGGCGACGGGGGGTGATCACGGGGTTAAACCTTTATTGGGGGGGTTAGGGGGGTACCTTAGAACTAAAGGGGGCTAACCCTAACTGCCCTAACAGTTATTAGTCACAAATGACACCCGCCGGGTGATCAGGGGGTTAAACCTTTATTAGGTAATAAATGGCGGGTGCCCTGAAACTATAAAAAAATAACTAACCAACCAGCGTCACCTGTAACAGTTATATGGTGATCACTGGTGAAAGGGTTAACTAGGGGGCAATCAGGGGGCTTTATGCGGTAGTATATGGGGGTCCCTGGCGCTATAAAAAGCTGCGGCGAACCTAAATACCTACCTGCCTAACTAGCGTCACCTGTGACACTAATACGGCGATCAGAAAAATGATCGCTTATTAGGCTGGGTTCACACTGGAGCGATGCGGAAACGCCGCGAATCCGCGGCGGGTTCCCGCATCGCATGCCTCCCGGCGGCAGTTCACACTGCCCTATGCGAACTGCTGGGAGTGTCAGTGAAATGTTACTGACACCCCCAGATCAGTTCGCATATCGCAGTGCGATCTGCAAACTCGGATCGCATGGTGTGAACACCCATGCGATCCGATTCTGCTGCGGGCCAAAAAAAGGGTCCCGTGCGAATTTGCGGCGGGTGCGGCGGGTGTGGCGGGTGCGGCGGGTGCGGCGAATGGCTGAACTCGAATCGCACAGAGATCGGATGTGATTTGCACTGCAGTGCGGTGCGAATCACATTCGTTCTCATAAACCGCTGCAATGTGAGCCCAGCCTTAGTGACACTGGCGACGGGGGGTGATCACGGGGTTAAACCTTTATTGGGGGGGTTAGGGGGGTACATTAGAACTAAAGGGGGCTAACTCTAACTGCCCTAACAGTTATTACAGTCACAAATGACACCAATGCAAAAAAAAAAAAAAAAAAAAAAAAATGACATTGGTGTCACTGTGACTGGGGGGCAGGGGTAATTGGGGGGGTGATCGGGGGGGTAAAGGGGGGGTGTGAGTGTGCCTGGCATGTTCTACTGTGTGTGTGAGTGTTGGTGCAACTTACTGATCCGCTCTCCTCCGTGTCGGAACGGAAAATACCGACACGGAGGAGAGAATACATCACTTCCTCTCCTGTGTTTACATTACAGGAGAGGAAGTGATGTCACCGGGGATTTCTATTCGTCGGGAGCGATCGCGAGGGGGTGGCCATGAATGAATGGCCGTCCCCTCGTCCGGGATCGCTCCCGTACGAATTCCGACCGCCGCAGGCACCGGGCGGGGGCCCGATCGGGCCCCCGACCCGCGGGAGGCAAGGGACGTACATGTATGTCCTTATGCCTGCCCGTGCCATTGTACCGACGTACATCGGCGTGCGGCGGTCGGCAACTGGTTAATAGCGAATGCCTCATCAGCCACAAACACAAAAGGCATGAATGGATTTTAAGTCCCAGGTAGTGATTTGTTCTCTGGTAAATCTAGTTTCTTTACAATTAGCCACTTTCCGAACTTAGAATTTTGGAAAACAGTTGAATCTGCACAACTTCCAAATGCTCCGATATCAACAAATAGGAATTGGTAGTCTACATCTACAACAGCCCTAAGAACAATTGAAAAATACTTCTTGTAATTAAAATATCTGCTTCCACTGTGACAGGGTTTTATAACCCTAATGTGTTTTCCATCAATAGCTTCCAGGCAGTTAGGAAAGTTTGTTTTACTTCAGAAGCGATTGGCAACATCTTTCCTCTTCTCTTTATTTGGTAATGACATGAATTCTTTCTTTAGATTCCATATAGCATCACATGTTAGCTTTACAATCTCACTAATGGTCGATATTCCTATGCGATATTCATATTGTAGTGATGTGTAGCTATTTCCTGTGGCAAGATATCTGTGAATAAAAATATGATATCATTTCATATCTTTCAGTTGAACAACTTAAAAAACATTGGAAAACCTTCAAAGACAACTAAAGGAGGGAGCTAAAAAAAAAAACACAAACAAGAAGTGGGTCAGGTGCCCAAAAATCTAGAGTTCATTGCCATTTTTTGGACCTTCAAATTCTAAAACCAGTAATGGAGCTGAGGGAGTAAGTATATAACCATGAAGTGTTATTAATTTTAATGTATACATATATATATATATATATATATATATATATATATATATATATATATATATAGAGTTTTTTTTTTTTTTTTTTTTTCGTTTCAGGACTGACTGGTGGACTCGGAAATGGAGGATGAGCAGGATACCGAGCAGCAGGAGGATGTGGCTGATCCTCCATTGTCAATTTGTCCTCCATTTGAGAAAAATGAGCCAGGCAGTCCAATCGATAATGAACCGGAGCCAGCACAAATAAGAAAAAAACAAACAAACAGCAACAATGTGAAGACTTTGTGGAGGTGATAAAGCAGATATTGCCTGCACATCACAAAGAAATGGGGAAAGTGCTGCCTTTACCAGAAGTCTAATATCACTCATAGATTCTGTTGACAAAAAAGGGCAATGTTTAATGCAAAGTGATATTCTTAGGGTCATTGAATCATATCAAAACAAACGTTGTCTATCCTCCAGACCAGACGTAAATGTGCAAAACAGTGAGATGTATTTCAAATTTGACCCTAGAACCATATAATATCATGGCCCTTCCAATCTAAAATACCCTGCTCCATCTTCTGTCCAGTACCTCGGACCACCAATGCATCCCATCCTACCTCCTCCCACCTATGACACTGCCCGTGTCCCAATGTATAGGGCACAGTAAACACATCCTCACCCCCCTCGAGAGGAGTCCCATTCCACCCCTCCTTTATATCATGAACTATAATTGTATATGTTTTTCTTGTTAGATTATTATTGTTTCCATTACTATAAAGTTTACATTTGTTAATAAAGATTATATTTAAAAAAATATAAATGATCAAAGTTGTTTTATTGTTGTATACTAGTTTATTGTTATCTATTAAGTTTTTTACAGTTTGATTGAAAAAAATATATATATTTTGAATAGAATAAATATTTGTTTTTGCAATTATGTTGTTTTTATTCAATACTTGGTATACTATATTAATTTGTCTACTTATATACACCATTATAAACTCACCTTAGTGTTATAATCAAACGTTCACATGGAGGTATTGCCTCTCTGTAGTTGGTATTATGTCTCAGTAAGGCAGGCGACAACATATCAAGAAGAAAGTCAAATCTCGGACAGAAAATAGGTAATATGTTTACACTACTGTGGGTTTTTAATTTGGGAGTAGTGGGAGCAGGATTAGGGTTAGGGTTAGGGATTTGGGACTAGTGGGAGTGGGGTTAGGGTTAGGGATTTGCCTCTCTGTAGTTGGTATCATGTCTCAGTAAGGCAAGCAACAACATATCAAGAAGAAAGTCAAATCTGGGACAGAAAATAGGTAATATGTTTACACTACTGCAGGTTTTTAATTTGGGAGTAGTGGGAGCGGGGTTAGGGATTTGGGACTAGTGGGAGCAGGATTATGGTTAGGGTTAGGGATTTGGGACTAGAGGGAGCGGGATTAGGATATAGATACTTATGTTGCAATGCTCATCCGCGTGTAATTTTTGAACATATCTGGGTGCACTCTCAAGTCCTCATATAGCGACGCAAATTGTCCAATTGAGGTGTGTGTTTGGAGGATGGGATGAACCCAATAGCGACGTTGCTGCCTCTGTTGGTGGATATTCTCCCAATACAGTAGCACAAACAACAAAAAAAGCTCCATGAACTCCAATTTCTTTCTGTACCCTTTCTCACCTCCACAAGATACCAGGAAGTAAACAGGAAGTGATGTAGGGAGGTGGGGTTGTTATTTGCTGCCCATGCTTCAATAATGCTTGAAAAACACTGTTAAAACGCCTGCAGCATTGCGGTAATTTTACCGCTAGCGCCCCAAAAATGTGGTAAAAACACAATAAAAACACGGTAAAAACATGGAAAAAACGCGATAATAACACTAAGGCACTTTAGGGCGTTTATGAGGTGCCTTGTGTGAAAGGGGTCTTACATGTGCGCCCACTGGGCATGCTGTATAAACTGTGTGTAGCCTCAGCTACAGTATACAGTGCTGTCTCCTGGCTATGGGACAAAAACCTTCCTTACAACATGAACAAAATAGCATTGGGCAGAACGGCGCTCAGCCATTTCAAGGCAGCTTTATGTTCAATGAATGAATACTAAGCTTTCTCTGATTGGCTGAGTTGGAGAGGCGGGCTAATAACCTCATGATGTCTGAATCAGCCAACCAGAGGAAGTTTGTGGCTATTGATAGAATGCAAAGCTGCCCATGAAAGGCTGAGCACTGCTCCAGCCAATGTTATTTTGTTGTGGCTGTGAAACAGAAAGACCTTGTCTCACAGCAGGAGCTCAGGCCAATGCTGTATCCTGGCCTAGACTGACAAGGCCCAGGCCTAGGGCAGCACTTTGTAGGGGGGCAGCATGGAAAGAGTCCCTGCCGGTTTGCGTTACACTGTTAGTGTAGCGCCAGTCTTATGGGGAATACTGGGCTGAGAGATCACTGCTTCTAATTTAGACTGTCCTAACATTCTCAACCACAAACCTCCCTCACTGTGCTATATGTTTTCTGCTGCACCATTGGCATGATTATATTTTCTTAGTCCTTTCCATAAAATTAGCAGAAATTTGTGCTTAATGTAGAACTATAGGCAATGCTATTTTTTTTACATTTTAGATAGCATAAGGGAGGGTTATAGCCCATGTCAGTTTATTTTTTACCATCCCTGTCCCATTGCAGCAATTTTCCTTCACTTCCTGCCCCATAGCCAGGAAATCTATGCAAATTAAGGGAATCCATTGCCCCCCCCCTCCCGGCCCTTAGAACTAGTGTCTTAAACAGGAAGGCGTATGGCCTTGACAGGAAGGGATAGGTCATATTTAAATTACGGGGTGCACGAGTTTAGTCAGGCCTAGGGCAGTATAAAACCTAAATACTCTACTGGCTCAGGCTATATAAAGTTCATACAACTCACCCAGCAGATCCACATGTTAATGTAGGGAATATTAAGTTTAAATGTGCTTAGCCCAAACAAACTATTTAAAGTTGAGCTTTAACTATCTAAATCCACTTATTAGATCAATATCAATCGAATGGGTTGCTGACTATAGATCTATTATTCTGATCGGAAGAGATTGATTGAAAAATAAATAGATCACCTATCAAAGTGCGTATGGCCATAATCTCTCTTCGTAAACAACTCCAGAGATTGCATAGGTTTAAAACTTTCAGTTTTTAGTTTTGGATAGAGTGAAGTAGAGTTAGCAACCCTGCAATGTTTATATTGCTGTTTGTGTCCCTGTTAAGGAAAATTACCAACTTCTATTTGTCTCAGTGACCAATATTACCAGGACTTAAATTGGGAGGAAAACCAACTAAGTTGTTACTTGAACAGTAATAGAGGTGAAGTTTTCTAATTGGGGCACTTATTGGTGTGGCTGCTGTCTGAGGGCCTATGTTGAACGGCTTTTGTTTTCTAATAATGGGTTTTGCATTCCCAGTTAAGTCTATGAAAATGCAAAACTGTCTTGAGGTGAACTGCCAGTCAAATGCACCTTCATGGAATCCTGAATGATCTTCGAATCATCTCAAACTGAGTCCAAGCTCAAAGCCCATTGACACTGGTCCTAAAATTGGGAAGATTTCCTCTTGCTTCCTGTTGTTTCTTCAGGACAGGAAATGAAGGGAAATCTCTACAATGGAACACAGATGGTAAAAAAAAAAAAAAAACGACAAAGATGAATCACCTAATCTACTCTGTCCAAAAAAAATTATTTTGTAATACTTTCAACCATTAATTATATCATACAGAATACATTTGTTTCGCCAGTTACAGTTACATTGTTTATTCATCAAAAAGGAATCAAAGAGCAAATGTTCTTTGGCTTAATGCAGGGGTAAACTTTATCCAAATGAGGTTATGACCTGAAATTCACCAGCTAGTGGCAGTGTGGCTGAATTCTGAGATTGAGGCTTCTGAGATCTCTTTACCAAAATCCAGGTTCCAATAACTGCAAGGATATTTTAGTGTAAGTACACATTTGTAAACTCCAATGCTTCTTTTGTTACATAAAGCTTCATGCAGATTTTTATATTTTATAAGATGATGTATTTTCTTGGACCAGCTGAATTACCCTTCAATGCACATAGAAAGAAGTGCAGTAATTGAATTTCTCTTTCTGCACTAGACATAATGCTTTTTACTCTTCTTAGACAATATTTTTAAGACAATATTTTTTCCAGTGTTGCGGGTAGAACAATAACGTCCTTTGAATGTTTTATGCTTTAAACACCTACCTAGGAGTGTTCAAGGTTATTCTTCTTTATGGAGAAGTG
The DNA here is from genome assembly GCF_037356315.1 of Lithobates pipiens. NCBI lineage: Eukaryota > Metazoa > Chordata > Amphibia > Anura > Ranidae > Lithobates > Lithobates pipiens. The sequence goes on from NW_027507764.1 coordinate 493,452,123, forward strand.
CACCATGTTTAAAAACCTGTAACAGATGCTGGGATTCTTAAGGCGCAGATCCTTGAGGCGCTTTTTGTTCTAGAAAAGAGAGCACCCAGATGTCGTCTCCTGTAAAGCCTTTAGCGTCTATTGTACCTTGGAATGAAGTTGACCAAACAACCCATTTGTGAGATGAAAAAAAAAAGCAGCACAAAACGTAGTCAGCCGCTATTTCAGAGCAAAATAATATGACCTTTGTGAAGGTCTGTCTGTATATCTGTCTAGCTGGGTAAAAGATGGGAGCAGATAGAAATTTTTTCCTGTATGCATTTCAAGGGTCATATTTTTTTTTTTTATACATAAAACTGTTTTTATTGCAAAATAAGAAGCATATCCATAAAAGTATGACAGTACACGTCAGTTTGTCATTTGAGAAATCAAGTACATAAAAGAATAACCATAACATTTAGATAACATGTATAGGTGAGTAGTTGTATCATGGTATAAGCATTGTTCATCTGCAAATAGCAGTACAGCACTTCCTCTAATCCACGCATCCTCATCCAGGTTTCCAATCAGCATGAGTTTGGCCAACAAATCAACAGGGTTGGGAGACATGGCTCCTATCAAGTGTTGCAGTTGTGCGTCCAGATAGTATAACCAAGGGTTGGGGAGAGCCAAACCCCCCCCAACCTTTGGATTTTGCAGCTGTTCCAATTTGATCCTGGGGCGACTGGTATGCCATAGCAGTCTGAATAAAGAGTTTACCACAGGGGTATTGTGTATTAGGTGCAAGAATTGTGGCATAAGAATCATTTTAATGAAGTTTGTTTTCCCCACTAAAGACATTTTAAATCTGTTCCACATGTTTATTTTGCCCCTGAAATGGATTAGTAAGGGGTATATATTTAGGCTATAGTAATCAGTAAGTTTGGGGATATATGAATGCCTAGGTATTTAAAGGTATCCACTATAGGGATAGGACAGAGGTATACTGTTTGCTGCCCAGGTGCCCCGTCCAGCAGCATCAGTGTGGATTTGGACCAGTTGATGGTAAGGCCAGAAATCAGCAACAATGGACATTGTCATGGATAGTGAGTCGTTCACGTCCTCCAAAAAAGAGGAACATGTCATAAAGCATGATTTTCTCATGCAGTTCACCATATCGAAATACTCTGATTTGTGGGCAGAGGGGGTCTTGCTAGGTCTGCAAAAGATCTGGGGCTAGAGCCCATAGCAGCAGTTACCAACCTTTTTGTAGGCCCGGGGTGGGGGTTGGGGGGCACACCGGTGGTAAACAACTTTTCGCTGGCAAAGGCTGGTGTTGGTGTTTTCAATCATCATGGCATGGGTGATATGGTGTCAGGGTGATCAAAGTGCTTTGTTTCTATTGTTACATTCTAATACATAATGAAGTGGTTCAACTCACCATAATGCAGAATCAGTGGGAGCCCTGGGCGTGTCACTTGTCACCAGATGTGGCTTTTTAACTTGCCACCATCACCTGCCACCAGATGTGGATTTGACACTTCCTTTGCCACCATTTGCAGATTGCTACTTGCCACCATTAGCAGATTGTCACTTGCCACTTCACCTGCCACCATTAGCAGATTGTCACTTGCCACATCACCTGCCACTAGATGTGGGCTGTCATCTGCCACCTGTTTCAGACTGTCACTTGCCACGTCACTTGCCACCTGATGCAGATTGTCACTTGCCCCATCACCTGCCACCTGATGCAGATTGTCACTTGCCATGTCACCTGCCACCTGATGTGGGTTGTCACTTGCCAACTGATGTGGATTGTCACTTTCCATGCCACCAAATGTGCATTGTCGCTGCATTGGTGGCAGGCTGGCAGCACTGGTCCATTTAGTGAGGGCAGGAGAGCGGAGATGCAGGGCGGGCAGTGAGAGATGATGTAATCTCTCTGCTCCTAACCGCACCTCCGACATTTAAGAGGCCTGCACTGTGGGGGCGGAAGAGCGCTGTGTGGCAGGCAGTGAGAGATGATGTAATCTCTCTGCTCCCCGCCGCACACTGCTCCCACATTGAAGTGGCCCGGCAGTGAGGGTGGAAGAGTGGTGACATGGAGCAGACACAGAGAGATGATGTCATCTTTGCTCATCCGCCCACTCGTCTCTCTCCTCCACCTCCTAATGCCGCCCAACTGCCCCAGCCACGACACGCTGGTTAGGCAGGGATGCTAGAGACTCGGGGCTATGGGCTCCAGATTCAGGGCTCCAGCCTCGATAGTCATGCACTTGGGTCGCAAGAGGTTCAGTAGCAAGTGCAAAGAGCAGGAGGGACAGGGGGCATCCCTGCCTGGTCCCCCTGCCCAGTGCAAAGACAGGGGACATCCAGTCAGACATACGTATGATGGCTTGTGGGGAACTATATAACAGCCATGTCCAAGCAATGAACCTAGGACCAAATGCAAATTTGGACAATACAGCCCATAGATAGTGCCAGCTGACTCTGTGGAATGCCTTATTGGCATCTAGAGACAACACTGCCCTGTGCCCGGCATTATCTGCTGGGGTTTGCATGTTCATAAAAAGACTTATGAGGTTGGTTGCAGTGGATTTGCATGGCATAAAGCCTGCCTGATCTGGGGGAACAATAGAGAGGACAACTGGTACTTCGGCCAATGTTTTTATGTCACTTTGCAATGGGGAGATAGGCCTATATGAGCTTGAATCCACCGCATCCTTTCCTGGTTTAAGCAATAGTATGATATTTGCCCTGGACATAGCTTTGGGCAGCTGTTCCATTTTCAACGAGGACTTAAATACTTCCAGTAATTTAGGTAGGATCCTTGCCCAATACTGGATGTAGACTTCCATGGGGATCCCATCATACCCTGGTGCTTTGCAGGTAGGGAAAGAGGCAACTGCCACTTTCAACTCGTCTAACGTGAGTGGTGCTTCCAGCTCCTGGCGAGCCTGATGTGTCAGAGCCGGTAGGGAGATATTTTCTAAATAGCTCTGTAGTGCCTCATCAGAGTAACCATCACAGTGACTGTACAAGTCCGTGTAAAAATGTGCTAATTCAGTTATAATGAGTTCAGGGTCATTCACCATTCGTCCATTGAAGCACCTAATGTCCCCTATAGCTGGGGAGGACTGTTGAGACAAAGCAATCCTAGCTAACAACCGACCTGTTTTCTCCCCCTCCTCATAGAATGCCTGCTTAGTAAAAAAAAAAGTTTCCACTCTACGGCAGAGGATCTCAACTGGTTGTGGGAATCCTGACCAGATACCCATGCCCACTTTGCAGAATCGGATGGGTCTGTGACATAGGAGAGCTCCAACTGTGGTACCTGATCTTCCACCTGCTCCAAGAGAGCAGAGGAATTATATTTTATGTCCAAATGTCATATTTTGATTACAGTTTTGACTGGAGTATACCTTTAACCCTATATGAAAGGGGAGCTTTTTAGTAACAGTCTGCCTCACTTCTATATAATCTAAGTTAGTAATATTATACAGTGCCTTGAAAAAGTATTCATACCCCTTGACATTTTCCACATTTTGTCATATTACAACCAAAACATAAATGTATTTTACTGGAATTTTATGTGATAGACCAACAGTACACAGAACATGGAAATACAATTATTTTAGTAAATATAAACTGCTAAATAACCTTTCTCATCAGCCGTGTATAGCAGTCTTGTGACTTCTATCAGTGTCTGGCCGAGCACTGGTTAAAGCTTGTAGGAGGAATTTCATTCTCTTCTATATGTCCTATGCGGCTGCAGAACCCCCGATCTCTGTCTGGACAGTGCTGATTGGCCCTGTGCTGATCACATGCACCCTCCCAAGAAAAAAGAAGAAGAAAAAAAAAACTTTCTAGCAAAACACACAAAACTGAGCATATGCAGAGTGCCTCCAAGGCTCTGTTTTATCAGGAGATGGATTAGAAACTGTGGAAGAAGAGGAGGATTAGAGAAGACAGGATCAAACAGCCTTTTTACACAATGTGCAGGATTAACTCATTCCACGGTGTGTATAACAAGCATGCTTTACAGCATACATAGACTGATTTTACTGTTGTGGGTTTAGTAATAGTAACACTTTAATTTAAACCACAAAATATTCCATTATACTTATAATTCTAATCTGACCTATAATAAAAATAACTCCGGAACCCTCATATATACAATACCAAATCCCAATTCTGCAATAACAAATGTGAACCACATAAACAAATTTGATAATGTGCAAACAGTGAATAATAAAACTAAAAAAAAGATGTATGTACAAAAGGTCATCACTGATAAAATCCAGCCCCGGGGGAACAATCCAATGCTTTTCTTGGAAGCAATCACTATGTGTAAGTACAACACTCCTCCCAGTGACATGTTAATCTGCTCACCTCAATGCAATGACCCCCTAAATTATAAAGGAGGTCAACAGAGCTTGTTACCCATATAAGGGTTAATTTGATACACTGGTCTCCTCCCTTTCTGAGCATATGTAGGGATCCAGCCATACTTCCACCAAATGAGTGAGTATGTCAGAACCTATAAGAGAAAACTGGTATAGTTCTCATTGTATTAATTTTACTATTCATTTTATTAAGAAAGATGAATAAAAACACCCACAAATAAAAAAAAAAGAAATAAAGCGTCTGTCATATTATAATCCATCCAGAAGTATGTTACTGTACATCCAGCATAATCAAACAAACAGTAGAGTGACCTGTGTGTAATCTTGAATGTTAGTATAAAGACTCATGGCATGATGATGTCATTGGGGAAAGCTCTGCCCCTTTATATGTTACGATCCGTCATCTGACTTCTTCAGAACTCCTCTAACCCTGCACAGAGGATAAACAGTACAGGGAAGGGGTCCAAAACTAGTCCCTGTAAATAGTTATCATAGTGATCACATGAGAGGGAACCTGCCTTATTGGCACCCTCTCATTTTGGTCTAACACCAGGAGCTGTCAGTGACAGATTGGCCTTGGTGTTGGGGGTGCATGATTGAACATGCTCCTAGCATAAATTAATTTTGCAGATATGTAGAGCCACAAATAAAGGGCCGCTTTAGTGATGCTGTACAATATTTCTTACATGATCTTAAGCAGAAGGGAATATAAATTTGAGAGTCTGGTCCCCAACCAGACCCTACAAAGAAAGGTGGAGCATGTGGACTATCTCGGTACAGGTAAAGTATGTAAATAAACACATGTATATACAACACATATATAAAAAATATATAACAAAGTTTATTTATACAAAAACAACAACACTGATATCTAAAATTGCAGATGGTATAGTATTTCAACTAGTTTCGCTTTGAACAGCTTCGTCAGGAAATACAGTAAATACATCTGAAAAAATATAAATATTACATGATAAGACAAAAACAACTTAATATATTTTAAGTAACAATATAAATGGGGAACAAAGTGACAAAATATTTTCAACCGCAGTAGGCTGCTTACCCCCAGTCCGGCATCATCATTGTTTACATACTTTACCTGTACCAAGATAGTCTACATGCTCTCCCTTTCTTTGTAGGGTCTGGTTGGGGACCAGACTCTCAAATTTCTATTCCATTGAATTTGGATGATGGTACACAAGGTATATTTTTTTATTTTATGTATTGTTGCAAGGCCACACAATTATCTAATGATCTTAAGCAGTTACATACCATTCACATTTCCAGATGTTTCCTATATCATAGCAATTTTTCACTTTTTAAAGTGGAGGGCCACCCAAAAAAAATGCATTAATATAAAAAAATGAAAAAATATATTTTTTTTAACCTACCTGAAACCGCTGTTGCTAGGCAGTCTTCCTAATCTGCCTCTTCCTATTCCGCGGCACTTCCTCCTCTTTGGTGAGCAGCCCCGTTACCTTCTGGGACATGTGTGTGTCCCAGAAAACAACACGTCCATTCACAAAGTGCCGTGCGACTTGCGCATGCGCAGTGGGAAACAGGCAGTGAAGCTGCAAGGTTCCACTGCCTGTTTCCCTTTGTTAATATGGAGGCGCCGGCAGCAGATCCAATGGACAGATCGGCCTCTGGGCAGCCGACATCGTGGGATTGCTGGACAGGTAAGTGTCCTTATTAAAAGTCAGCAGCTACAGTGTTTGTAGCTGCTGACTTTAAAAAAAAAAAAATCTTGGCCGGAACGTCACTTTAAGTTAAAGTATTACTACACTTTTATCGAAAAAAGATATAGCATCCTGCTGGGAATCATCTGAGATGTATATGGAATCGGTGAGGCTTGATTGCATCTGAGCACCACAAACCGAATACACTATTGAAATGATAAGTTCACCTTTTTACAAAAAATAATAAATACACTTTTTTTTGCAGTAGCCTGTAAAGCATTGCACCAGCGATCAGTAGATTGCTGATGCCTTACTCCTGCAGACTAGAGATGGGCCGAATGACCCCCGCGGTAGAACTTTCGAAAATCGCAAAAGTTCAGAACCGAATAATGAACCCCATTGAAGTCTATGGGACCCGAACTGGAAAAATCTAAGTGCCCATTTTGAAGGCTTATGTGCAAGTAATTGGCAATACAATGGTAATAGGGGTCCAGGTACTGCCTTGGGGAACATGTATCTATGAAAAAAAGTTTGTAAACTTTTTTAACCACTTGACCACTGGGCACTTAAAGAGGAAGTAAACCCTTATGGGTTTACTTCCTCTTTCATTCCCTGCAAAGGAAAAGCATAATGGACTACTATGCATCGCATAGTAGCACATTATGTGTCACTTACCTGACACAGGAGCCAGCGAAGTCGCCGCTGTCCCCTGTAGTCCGCCGCATCCATCTTGCTGGTGGCGTCTCGCAGCTCAGCCGCTGTCATTCGGCGAAGCCGCGATGACGTCACTCCCGCACGTGCGCACGGGAGTCGACACGCGCGGCAGCTCCATTCTTGGAAATGCCGCGCTCAGTGCGCCTGCGTTTTCGGGAAAATATCTCCTAAACCATATAGGTTTAGGAGATATTGCTTGGACCTACAGGTAAGCCTTAATCTAGGCCAGGGGTGTCCAAACTTTTTTCAAAGAGGGCCGGATTTGATGAAGTGAACATGCGCGAGGGCCGACCATTTTGCCTGACATTCTTTGAATCGTTAAAATTCGGTCTAAGTGTGTTCGTTCGAGCTCTAATACACTGCCCAACAAGAATTCTCTTGCCTTTGTGGCTGTGTGTGGGAAGAAATGAGCTTGGGCGTATTTGTACATACTGTATTAATTGGCGTATAACACACACCTTCACTTTAAGAGGGAAGTTTCAGGAAAAAAAAATGTTTAAATAAAGAACTGTGAAGCAAAATAATGGTCAGTGCCCACCAATGCAGCCTAATCAGTGCACATCTGCAGACCCACCTTTGCCAGGAACACACCCACCACAGCCAGGAATGCACTCACCATAGCCAGGAATGCCCCCACCATAGCCAGGAATGCCCCCCCCCATAGCCAGGAATGCCCCCCCATAGCAAGGAATGCCCCCACCATAGCAAGGAATGCCCCCACCATAGCAAGGAATGCCCCCACCATAGCCAGGAATGCCCCCACCATAGCCAGGAATGCCCCCACCATAGCCAGGGATGCCCCCACCATAGCCAGGAATTCCCCCACCATAGCCAGGAATGCAGCACCATTGCCAGGGGCGCAGCACCATTGCCAGGGACACAGCACCATTGCCAGGGACGCAGCACCATTGCCTGGGACGCAGCACCATTGCCAGGAATGCCTCCCCAAATGCCTCACCATTGCCAGGAATGCCTCCCCAAATGCCTCACCATTGCCAGGAATGCAGCACCATTGCCAGGAATGCAGCACCATTGCCAGGAACGCAGCACCATTGCCAGGGACGCAGCACCATTGCCAGGGACGCAGCACCATTGCCAGGGATGCAGCACCATTGCCTGGGACGCAGCACCATTGCCTGGGACGCAGCACCATTGCCAGGAATGCCTCCCCAAATGCCTCACCATTGCCAGGAATGCCTCCCCAAATGCCTCACCATTGCCAGGAATGCAGCACCATTGCCAGGAATGACTCACCATTGCCAGGAAGGCAGCACCATTGCCAGGAACGCAGCACCATTGCCAGGAACACAGCACCATTGCCAGGAACACAGCACCATTGCCAGGAATGCACTGACGAGCGCCAAAGGAGAATCTCCTGTTTACACGGCGGCTTCTTTAATAGAAAGTCCCGCCTCCTTTGATGGACAGAACAGTCGTCCAATGGCAGTGCAGGAGAAGGACTTCCTATTACAGAGGCCGCCCGTAAACAGGAAATTCTCCTGTGTACGGCGCTCGGTCCTGTCCTCCCTGTACCTTCCGAAGCATATATATCTTTTGTGGCCCCGGCGCTGGGAGATCGTCGGGGGCCACAAAAGATATGTATGTCCAAATAACCAGGCGGGTTATTTGGACAATTGCGGCCCCCGGGCCGGACTTTGGACATGCCTGATCTAGGCTTACCTGTAGGTCAAAGTGGTTTGTAAGGGTTTACAACCACTTTAAACACCCTTAATAACCAGACCAATTTTCAGCTTTCGGTGCTCTCACATTTTGAATGACAATTACTCAGTCATGCAACACTGTACCCATATGAAATTGTTGTCCTTTTTTTCATACAAATAGAGCTTTCTTTTGGTGGTATTTAATCAATGCTGGGTTTTTTATTTTTTGTACTATAAAAGAAAAAAGACCAAAAATTCTGTAAAAAAATGAATTTTTCTTCGTTTCTGTTATAAAATTTAGCAATTAGTAATTTTTCTTCATAAATTTTAGCCAAAATCTATACTACTAAATATCTTTGATAAAAATAAGTACAAATTGGTGGATATTATTTGGTCTTTGTGAAAGTTATAGAGTCCACAAGCTATGGTGCCAATATCTGAAAATTGACCACACCCAAAGGACTGATGGCCTATCTCATTTCTTGAGACCCTAACATGCCAGAAAAGTACAAATACCCCCCAAATGACCCCTTTTTGGAAAGAAGACATTCCAAGGTATTTAGTAAGAGGCATGGTGAGGTTTTTGAAGTTGTAATTTTTTCCTACAATTCTTTGCAAAATCAAGATTTTTTTACTTTTTTTTTACAAAATTGTCATATTATCAGGTTATTTCTCACACACAGCATATGCATACCACAAATTACACCCCAAAACTCATTCTGCTATTACTCCCGAGTATGGCGATACCACATGTGTGAGACTTTTACACAGCATGTCCACATACAGAGGCCCAACATGCAGGGAGCACCATCAGGCGTTCTGGAGAACCCAGGCCAATTCTGACATTTCTCTCCTACATGTAAAATCATCATTTATTTGCTAGAAAATTACATAGAACCCCAAAACATTATATATTTTTTTCAGCAAAGACCCTAGAGAATACAATGGTGGTCGTTGCAACTTTTTATCACACACGGTATTTGCGCAGCAATTTTTCAAACTCGTTTAAAAAAAAATAAAACAGTTTTGTGCTTAAAAAAAACAAAACAGTAAAGTTAGCCCAATGTTTTTTCATAATGTGAAAGATGAAGTTACGCTGAGTAAATAGATACCTAACATGTCACCCTTCAAAATTGCACACGCTCGTGGGAATGGCTCCAAACGTCGCTACTTAGCCCATAGGCGACGCTTAAATTTTTTTACTGGTTACATGTTTTGAGTTACAGAGGAGGTCTAGGGCCAAAATTATTGCTCTCGCTCTAACATTCGCACCGATACCTCACATGTGTGGTTTGAACACCGTTTTCATATGTGGGCGGGACTTACGTATGTGTTCGCTTCTGCATGCGAACACATGGGGACAGGGGAGCTTTAAATTTATTTTTTATTTGTTATTGTTCATTTTACTTTATTTAGTTTAGTTTGACATTTTTTTCCCCAAAAATAAAATTTTTGATCACTTTTATTCCTATTACAAGGAATGTAAACATCCCTTGTAATAGGAATAGGCATGACAGGTCCTCGTTACAGTGAGATGTGGGGTCAATAAGACCCCACATCTCACCTCTAGGCTGGGAAGCCTGAAATATAAAAAAAAATAAAAAAAAAATAAAAAAAAATGGCAGGGTATTGCAGAGTATTGGCAGGGTATTGCAGAGTATTGGCAGGGTATTGGGTATTGCAGGGTATTGGCAGGGTATGGCAGAGTATTGGCAGGGTATTGGGTATTGCAGAGTAATGGCAGGGTATGGCAGAATATTGGAAGGATATTGCAGAGTATTGGCAGGGTATTGGGTATTGCAGAGTATTGGCTGGTATTGAAGAGTATTGGCGGGTATTGCAGAGTATTGGCAGGGTATTGCAGAGTATTGGCAGGGTATTGGGTATTGCACAGTATTGGGTATTGCAGAGTATTGGCAGGGTATTGGGTATTGCGCAGTATTGGGTATTGCAGAGTATTGGCAGGGTATTGGGTATTGCAGAGTATTGGCGTGTATTGCAGACTATTGGCAGGGTATTGCAGAGTATTGGCAGGGTATTGGGTATTTCAGAGTATTGGCAGGGTATTGGGTATTGCAGAGTATTGGCAGGGTATGGCAGAGTACTGGCAGGGTATTGGGTATTGCAGAGTATTGGCAGGGTATTGGGTATTGCAGAGTATTGGCAGGGTATTGCAGAGTATTGGCAGGGTATGGCAGAGTATTGGCAGGGTATTGGGTATTGCAGAGTATTGGCAGGGTATTGGGTATTGCAGAGTATTGGCAGGGTATTGGGTATTGCTGAGTATTGGCAGGGTATTGGGTATTGCAGAGTATTGGCAGGGAATTGAGGGGTTACATTTCGGTGAGCAGCGATGTGGGCACTGCAGATCCAGCCCACAGCACTGCTGACACCGATCTCTTCCCCCTCCTCTGTACCGATCGGTACAGAGAGGGGAGGGAGAAACCGGCGTCATAACATGACATAATTTGACGGAGCGACCACGTGGTAAAAGGCCGCGATGAGCGGCTGTTTACCGTGATCTGTGATGCAGGACCCGGCGGTCACGGATGCTCTTGAGTGCGCGCCCCAGGGGGCACGCAAGAGCGAAATTCTGGGAGGGCGTTAATTAATGGCCTCTCAGAGTTAAACAACCGCCCTGTAGCCGTTAATCGGCTATGGGCCGGTTGTTAAGTGGTTAAATGAGCAGTGATTTACTGATGTTTAAAGTGAAACCATAAAAATGAGAAATAACAATAAAAATGAAAGATGTATTTAAATATAGTGACTGGATCCTATTGAGGTACTCTTGATGAAACCAGGAATTGGCCTTGCTGTCAACAATTTAAATGATGTGCACCTGTCAAACAGGTGCTGAAAAATTGGTCTTTGGGTGTCAGTGGTGCCCTCCACCATAACCCTATAGAGGTACTTTTAATGAAAGCAAGGATTGGCCTTGCTGTCAAAAATTGAAATGATATGTACCTGTCAAACTGGGCTGAAAAACTGGTCCTTGGGTGTCAGTGGTGCCTTCACCTCATGACCCCATAGAGGTACTCTTGATGAAATCAAGAATTGGCCTTGCTGTCAAAATTTTAAATGATATACACCTGTCAAACAGGTGGAGAATAATTGGTTCTTGGGTGGTAATTGTGCCCATGAAACTTACACCAAAAATTTTCTTCCAGATGAAAGCAACACCCACAAAGCTAGGCAGCCTAGACAGTCTTTCAGAGATTCCAGATCCGGAAAGCACGTAATCAGCAACATCAGGATCAGGGGCTTGATAGCTGCTGCTAATCCAGGACTGATTCATTTTGATAAATGTCAGCAGGTCCATCGAATCTGTGGACAGATGAACTCTCTTATCTGTCACAAAACCTCTGGCAGCACGGAATGCCCGTTCTGAAAGCACACTGGATGCAGGACAGCCCAGAAGCTCAATTGCATACTGGGCAAGTTCTGGACAGTCATCTATACTCATGACCCAGTCACCCAGTGTATTGTCAACTGGAAAGCTCTTTATGTCTGTTTTTGTCCCCAGATAATCTCCCACCATATGATGCAGACCCTGGCTGCTGAGGACTAACATTTTTTAAAAGGCATCACTCAGGCAGCTCCTTCTCCAGCACACCTCTCTTGACCAACAGGAGCCTAAAAACAATGTTTTCTACCAGACTGTATCCTACCAGAGTTGGGAAAGGCGTTACATAAACTCCTCTTTAAGGTGTCCTCAAGAGATTTCAGCTTCTGCTCCCTCTGTGGGGACGGGATGAGTTCTGAGACTTTCTCCTTGTAACAGTGGTCAAAGAGGGTTACCAACCAACAGTAAACATTTTCCTTGATACCCGGTACTCTCCGGTACTTTCGCAGGCTTTGAAGAATAAGGGAGCCCATGCACCACAAGTTTGCGGAGGCATGAGAAGCAGACTCCTCTAAGTCACTGAGGATTACAGTATCTGGAACTGCCTCCTCCCAGCCATGTACTACTCCCAAGGGTTCTGGGGATGGAAAGCCATCTGTTAAGGGTTGACGTATGTTTTGTTCTGCTTTAATGCCTCCAAAACTGCCAGAATCCTCTTCCTCCTCTTCCTCCCTCTCCTCTTGTGTGTTCTGTGGCTTGGCAAGAATGGTGTTTGCATTAAAGTGGACCTTGAGAGGAAAGGAAGTCCTCCTCTTCCTCCCACTGCTCTGCCTCGAGTGCCCTGTCCACAATGCCACACAGAGTCTGCTCCTGCAGCAACACAACAGGGATTGTGTCACTGGTGCATGCATTGTCATGGCTCACCACCCTTGTGGCCTCCTCACATGATGACTGTACAGTGCATGCATCCTTTATCAGCAGCCATTGGCATGGGGTTGTTGTTGTGCCATACTCAAACAGGTAATTTTTTACAGCCCTCGCCTGCATGTGCAGCCACTGCAGCATTACCAAAGTCAAGTTGCACCTAGTGGACATGCCACAAATCAGGCGGTTTACAGGCAGGTGGAATTACCCTGAATTTCAGTCAACAGAGCACTGGCTGTGTATGACTGCCTGAAATGGCTACAGACTCTTCTGGCCTGCTTTAGCAAATCTTCCAACCCTGGGTAGCTATTTAGGAAACGCTGCACAACAACATGTACAAATATATATCCGGGGAAAATCCGATTGCCTCTCAGGGATCAGGAAGGGTTTTTTTCCCCTGCTTTAGCAAATTGGATCATGCTCTGCTGGGGTTTTTTGCCTTCCTCTGGATCAACTGTGCGTATAGAATTAGGTATATGGGATTGTATGCTATTATTATTATTTGTTATTTTTTTTGTGGTTGAACTGGATGGACTTTTTAAACCCGACTAACTATGTAACTATGTAACCAAACTGAGGACATGTGCCAGGCATGGCACATGTGTCAACTTTTCCCCTCTATAGGCAGACAAGAGGTTTGTGCCATTATCGCATACCACTAGTCTCCAACACCTCTGGGCCTACCTGTACAGACCTGCAAGAATCTCCGCTCCAGTGTGGCTCCTGTCCCCTAGACAGACCCGCTGAAGCACTGCATAGCACCCTTTAACCTGACTCATTGAATAGCTCATTAAACACTTAGGGGGCACTTGTGGTTCATAGGACAATTCAGCAGAGGAGGGCATGGAGGAGGAGGAGGTAGAGCTGAAAATTCTCGTATCATCAATAGCTTTATGGAGACATGGCGGCACATCAAGCTGCAGCACTGAGCCCTGTCCTGCATCCTTCCACGTTGCAAGCAGAGTTACTCAGTGTGCTGTGAGCAAAATATATCGTCCCTGACCATGCTTGCTGGACCACGTGTCTTCAGTAATGTGGATCTTGTGGCTGACTGCCTTGTCCAATGATGCCACAACATTGCCTTCCATGGGATGGTAGAGAGCTGGAATGGCCTTACATGAAAATAAATAGTGACTGGAAACCTGCCATTGTGGTACAGCACATTCTTCAAAATCACAGAACGGGCCACAATCCACCAGATGGAAAAACAGGAATTGTAAAGCCAGCAGCTTTGACAAGCTTGAATTTAGACGCTGGGCGTGTATGTGGCAGTGATTTTTTTTTTTTCGCTGCAGCATATGGGGCAGAGAAATTTGCCTGCTATAGTCTACAGCTGGTGGTGTGCTACTGGGAGACATGCTACAAGGACCTGGGACACCCTGTGCTATACAATCATCCCTGTCAGTGGAGGCTGCTGAGAGGTCATGAAGTATAGTGGGGTAGACCAGATAGGTGAGGAGTAAGGAGGAGCATAATTGCATCCCTTTTGTGTGGCTTTCAGGTGCTCTTGCCAACAAACTGACTGGTGGGAGGTTTGACTAAGAGCAATGAGCCATGATTGGATAGAGTCATCATTACTTTCTCCAATCATGGCTTTGATGGTGCTTTGTGCCCTGATTCGGCAAAGCTTTAATTGCTTCAGCAAATCAGGGCTTTCAAAGCACTGTGCGGTGAAGCTGCTTGAGAGCATTTAATTACACATCAGGGATTGACTTATTTATTGATTTTTAATTGACTGTTCTTCAGTGAAGCCATGTATATAGCCCTTTACCTGAACTGTCCCTATTACTACAATGAAGCCCGTAAGGGTAAATCACATTAGAATGGGGTGGTTTGTTGGTGTGGAGATTTACTAAAACTGGAACACTCAGAATCTGGTGCAGCTCTGCATGGTAGCCAATCAGCTTCTGAATTCAGCTTGTTCAATTAAGGTACTATTATGGTGCACAACAACAATAATACAGATATAATTAAACAACAGTGTAAAAAGTATTTTATACATTTATTGAAAAATTTGTTTTGACAAGAGACGTATGTAAGACGAGATGTAAACAATCAATTGCTAATAGAAGCGGTGAAGTATTTCGACAAGTTTTGCTTTTTCAGCTTCTTCAGGAAATACAGACATCTACAAAATATATGATAAACATTTTTTATAAATGTAAATACATATATAGAGGGATCAAATTAAGGGAGAAAGGGGGATACAAAAATAAATCACATAAAAAAGCAACAGGGTCTTACCCCTGAGCTGCAGCCCGCTGAAATGCTCAAGCACTGCAAAAGTCTCTACCGGCGACTGGGGGCGATAGAATAGCCGCAAACAGGCCAAAGTCTATATGGAAATGTAGAAAACATACTCTATAAAGTGCTGGAACCAGCACATGGAAAAAGATTAAGAGGAATTAGATTAAGATGAAAGGAAAGTCAGGTTCCAGAGTTCACCAACCAGGTGAAGGAATTTAGTGAAGGAAATGAAGAATGGTGAGGGGTGATGTGAAAAATGGAACCGCAAAATGTGAAACATTGTGTCAAGACGTGATTCAGGTCATGCTGACAAAAAACGCTAATGAAGGTGAGATATAGTGTAAAGGAGAAAAAGTGAAGTGAGTAAATGAATCTGCAACCTGATTAATCGCCAACAGGGAGATATGGAAAATTACCCTTTCTGGCTAGAAATAATGGTGAAACTGGGACCCAGGGACAACCGAGACAGCATCCAAATTCAAAGAGTGCGATCTCGGGCACAGCGACCATGCAAATATACCATATTAGTGGGGGTCCATCAGATAGTCAATTGGTAACGATGTGACAGCCTGTATAAATATAATAGATACGGAAACTGTAGATAACATTGAAGATCCAAGACTACAGAAGAGAGCCTAAGAACTCAAAATGATTGTTTAGTTAAAGCAGCTAACTTACATGATAGTGCTGGTATGCCAGTGACGCCCCGGGTCAGAACTGCCTGGTGGCAAGGCGAAAAATACCGCTATATATACCGGGTAACCCCGCTAAGACGCTGTCGCCGATGTACAGCATCATGGGGTCAGGGGCTCTACAGGCGGGGCTCTGAGTGGCCCCCGTGCATGCGTGCTGTACGCCGGGTGCCTGTGACGGGACGCACACATTGACGTCACTTGTGCGTCTGCACAGTGGCGGGTAGTGCGGGATAGCAAGTAAGGGACCGAGTGCACGCCTGCGCACGCGCCCCAGTGGCCAACAGTAATGGCCAGGGCAGGTGCAAGAAGAGATAGACGGTCGTGCGCCGTCACCGCCTCCAAGAAACCCACCAGTCGCTGGAAGAGAAACAGCGGAAGCACAAGCTTGAATGGGGCCACCAGCAAGGGGACAAGATCTTGCAACAAAAATGAAACATAATGATTATCAATAGTATTGCACTAAAATACACAGAAATATACAAACATACAGTAGTAAATATAGCGACCAATCATCGAAATGCATACTAACAATACCTCAAAGATATACAGTGCAAAGATGTTGATGCCTAACCTGGATGGCAATATGATTAAAGACAGTCCCTGAACAATAAACATGAGGTGCTATTCAGATGAAATAAGGTAGTTAAACCTTGGACAAACAACCTAAATTCAATGATATGTTATTAGCAATGAATATACACATTGAGATCAACATGCAGATCAGGCCTGACGGGCTCAGCAAAACAAAGCCCGTCAGGCCTGCAATCTCTGCCGACCCAGAAAAAAAAGGGGGGGGAAGTCAGGTCAGAGGGCAGTATCAAGGGTATTATAAAAAGGATTTAAATGAGTTAGTCTCATTAAGGCCAGGGGGCACCAGAGCATTTAACCGCTCAATCCAGAGTGCTTCTTTTTGTAAAATGATTTGATCTCGATTACCACCCCTGGCTTTACAAGGTACCACATCCAGGACCACAAATTTGACTGCTAATGAGTCAAATCTGTGGTGCAAACTGATGTGCCGCCCAACCGAGGTTAACTTGCCATTGGTAGAGTAGTATATATGGTCTCCTACCCTCTGCCTGAGCTCCCGAATAGTTTTCCCAACATAAAAAGCACCATAGATGCAGAGCATCAAATACACCACACCCGTGGTATTGCAGTCAGAGGAGAAGCAAGGTGTAAATAACTTTCCATCTGGAAGTTTAACAGTAGAACCAGAATAAATCCATGGGCACAGAGGACAGTCCCTGCAGGGGAAGGTTCCTCTGTGTCCAGAACGATGATTGGAGTCGGTACTGTAATGGCTAGTGGTCAGACAGTCCTTGAGAGATCTAGCTCTACGGAAGACCAAATCCGGGGGATCACGTACATATCGAGTCAAAATATGGTGGTCTGTCAACAAGTGCCAGTGTTTGGTCAGTACATCTCTCAATTGGTCATGATGCGCTGAAAATTGTGTAATAAATTTGACCAACTCAACCGCTGGTGCTTTGGGGCGGGGATACAACAAGGAAGTCCTAGTCCTGTTAAAGGCTTTATTGAAAGCTTTACATAAATTAGTAACCTCTCACAAGAAGACGTTCCCGTAAGGCTGCTGTCTGGATGAAGAAATCTTCATCACATGCACAGTTGCGGCGCAAGCGTAAATACTGTGCATACGGAATGCTTCGTATAAGAGGTTGGGGATGAGCACTGGAAGAATGTAACAATGTATTGCCCGTCGTGGACTTAAGATATAGGTTGGTCCCCAGGGATCCATCAGGGTTTTTGTAGATCAGTAAGTCAAGAAAAGAAATTTGTTTATCATCCGCCGACATCGTGAATCGTAGATTCCAGTCGTTGATGTTAATCATGTGCATGAATTGATCTAATTAGGAGCTGGAGCCCATCCAGACAAGGAATAGGTCGTCAATGAACCTAAACCAGCACAAGATGGACTCAAGAAATGTTTGAAATTGGCCGCTGGAGAAAATAAAGGGCTCCCAAGCGCCGAGATAGAGGTTGGCATAGGACGGTGCACATGACATGCCCATGGCAACGCCCTGTATTTGTAGATAGTGCTGGTTTTCAAATAGAAAAACATTACGTGTAAGAATGAAAGTAAATAGCTCAAGAATGAATGTCCACAATCTTGTGGATGCTGTTTTTTTTTTTGGTGGGCATTTATTGGGGTTTTAGAAATGTTTCATAAAAGACTTGTGGAAAGTTTTAACTTTGGAATAGTATGATGTTACGAGTGTTGTGTACTTTCTTTATTTTTTCAAAGTCTTCAGAACAGTTTTTGGTTGTTTTTTTGTGAGTATTAATCCACTGTAGACCCTGGATATATGTATCTAGCAGAGAGTTTGTAAGTCCTACTTTCTGTAACTGCATGTTCACATCCCTCCTCTGCTCCATGATTTGCCCTAATTGTGAGCAAAGGCCATCTTTTTCTGTAAAATATGTTCCACTAGTTATACTGCTGAAAGATGAAAAAAAGTCCCCTCCATGAGAAATAGGCAAATTGCTGTATTATCATTAATCATACGATGAGAATCCAATTAGTCCCTCTTCCTTTCCAAGTATGGTTTAAGAGGCCATTTAAATGATGTATTTGGCAATGAACATGTCACTAATAGAGAGCTAGGGAAGATTTAATTGCTAAAGGTGAACTACGCGTGACAATGCATGTAACACGTATCCTGGCCACCCCTCTCTCTCTCATATCTCATGGCACCAGGAATTCTAACATTATTTCAACAGTGACATTATTTTATACCATTTTTGCCTGTTAAATTTCAGACTATGCAGTGACGTGTTTCATATACCAGTCTTATACCATATATTCCACATTATTATATAGAATTTATATAGCGCCAACAGTATACGCAGCTCTTTACAAATTGAGGGTAAACAGTACCACTATAACACAATACAGTAAAACTTTCGATTGTGAGCATAATTCGTTCCAGAAACATGCTTGTAATCCAAAGCACTTGTATATCAAAGCAAATTGCCTCATAAGAAATAACGGAAACTCAAATGATTAGTTCCACAACCATTTATTCATAAGTCCTTCAGTTTATTGTCAATATAAAAAGATTATAGCAATGTAACCAAGTTGTGTAACCATAAAATATCCATCCACATATGGAAGCCTCCACAAGGGGATTAGAAGCAAAATCCACCAGGAGCCACAGAGTATTAATGGGAAGAGAGGCACCTCTAAGTGTAGCAATATGTTACTAAAATGTTCTACCTTCATTAAATGTAACCATATTGCTAGACTTGGAGGTGCCTCTCTTCTCTTTTATATAAGTTGTGACATGACGCTACTTGTATATGAAGACATCGCTTTTATATCAAGTCAAAATTTATTAAAAGATTTTGCTTGTCTTGCAAAACGCTCTCAAACCAAATTACTCTCAAACCAAGGTTTTACTGTACAGACAGATTGGAGTAGAGCATTCCAGAGGATGAGAGAGGCTCTGGAGAAGTCTTGAAGGCTAGCATGGGTGAGGTGACAAGGGAGCTAAAGAGTAGGAGGTCATTGGAGGAGCAAAGAGAACCATTTGATTGGTATTTTGAGACCAGGTTAGTGATGTAGCTGGGGGCCAGGTTGTGGATGGTTTTGTAAGTTATTGTTAGTATCTTAAATTTCATTTGTTGGTTGAGTGGCAGCCAATGGAGGAATTGGGGTAGCAGACGCTGAGCAGTTTGTAAGGTGGATGAGTTTGACAGCAGCATTCACGATGGACTTAAGGGGAGATAACCTATTTAAATGTAAGCCAATGAGGAGGTAGCAGCAGTAGTCGAGGCGAGAGATGACCAGGGAATGGTTTAGAAGCTTTGTGCTACACAGCACCTCAAATCCACAGAAGAGCATAAGATCACTTCACCTTACATCTGTACCAGTACACCACCTTTTTTGTCCGCAAACTGCAGGAAGCCGCCGTAACAGCGACCACCTTGAACTGCCACAACCGCTCGACAGCCAATTCCCCATGAACCTACCATCGGAACTAGTGAGTACTATGATACATCACATCACCTCCACCACCACATGAACACGAAAGTATTATCTCTGAATGCTAACGGGCTTAACCACTAAAAGAAACTCCCTATGGCACACAGCCAAAACGCACTCTTGTCAAATTTTATGTGTGCAGGAAACACATTTTAAAAGAGGCGAAGAACCCAAATGCTCACATCCTGATCTTCCACATATCTTCTGTGCATCGGGCCCTAAGAAAACCAGGGTTTTTTTATAGCCATACACCGCTCTGTGAACTTCAAACTTCAGGAATCTATTTCAGCCGTCAATGGCCGCTACCTCATCCTGACCTGCAACATTGATAATGTTCCCATAACCCTAGTGACAATTTACACACCCAATCGCAAACAACTATCATTTTTGAACAATACAATGCGGAAAATCCGTAGGGTACAGAAGGGCTCTCTATTCCTCTCCGGGGACTTCAACATCATTTATGATCCAGAGCTGGACACATCCAACCCCAAAACGAGACATCATCTCACAATGGGACCGTTTTTTACATAGAAATGATCTCTACGATGCCTGGAGATGCCACCATCCAGGAGATTGTGAATATTCTTACCATTCACCAGTTCATAATACTTATACTCATATCGACTATATATTTACTGATAAATGGTTGTTACAGAGGGTTGCAGAGTCTGACATTGCGCCCATAACATGGGCAGATCATGCCCCTGTTAGTATCACATTCCAACTAGTGAACCCGCAACCAATGCATAAAGTATGGAGGGCCAACGCTCAACTTCTCAAAACACCTAAATCAGCAAGAGTCTTAAGCCAACAGATTGCAGAATTTTTCACAAATAATGTGGGCTCGGTGTCAGACTCGGCTACCCTTTGGGGTGCCCATAAGGCATTCTGTAGAGGGATTCTCATACAATTAAATGCCCAGGCTAGGAAGAGAAGGACGCAGCAAATAGATTCCCTCACCGCTGATATTAAAGCTCTTGATGCCCTAAATCAATTACAACCAACCCCACAATTAAAACAAAAACTTCTGACACTGCGACAGGAACTTAGGGCGGTGTTATTAGACATATATGAAAAACAATACCACAAACTGAAAGCCAGATACTATCATACTAGCAACAAAGCAGGTAAAGCCCTGGCGAGACGGATTCAAGGTCGCCATATCAAATCCAAAATTCCATACCTACACCAACCCGTCACTAAGACCAAACTACAAGACCCCCAGTCTATAGTGGATACCTTTAGTTTCTACTACAGCACTCTATACAATTTGGAAAATGACCCAAACCAACCCCACCCCACACCTGACTTGATACAGCAATTTTATTTGCCATCTCTAACCGCTACCCAACTTGAGGTCCTCAACGCCCCATTCACTGTAAAGGAAATCATAACAACAATTGAATCCCTCCCAAATAGTAAATCCCCTGGACCAGACGGGCTGATAGCAGAATACTACAAGCTCCTTAAAGATACATTAGCTCCACGCCTATACCAACTGTTTAATGATGCTGCCTCCTCCTCGACATTCCCTGCTGAAATGTTTAAAGCTCTAGTGGTCACTCTGCCAAAACCTGGTAAAACGGCCGATGGCCCACAACATTTTCGACCGATATCTCTCTTAAACACCGATATCGAACTTTATGCGAAGACAATAGCGACGAGACTGATGACTTAAATGCGCCTGCTCAGTCACAGAGACCAAGAGGGCTTTACCAAAGGACGACAAACTTCTGACGCAACTAGACGCCTGATTAATATTATCCACGATGTGGACCACTTTTGAACGCCTTTTCTGCTTCTTTCCTTAGATGCAGAGAAGGCATTCGACAGGGTCCATTGGGGATATCTCCAACAAGTGTTGACTAAAGGGCTGCTATATAAGCAGCCCTCAGCACAAGTTTATATCAATGAGATGTTATCCCACCCATTTGGTATTTCGAACGGCACAAGGCAAGGATGCCCCCTCTCCCCCTTAATTTTTAACTTAATTATTGAGCCCCTGGCAGAGCAAATCCGTTCTGACTCCTCTATCACAGGAATAAGTATTGGAACGACAGACCAAAGAATAAGTCTATTCGCAGACGACATAATCCTTATACTCACAAACCCTATTATTTTCCTTCCAAAGTAACAATCTATATTAAAATAATTCGGATCTATCTCATATTATAAAGTGAATGAGGCTAAGTCACACATCCCAGATTTGGGCGTGGAGGAAAGAATTACACGTTCCCTATCCACTACCGATCCCTACAAATGGGCCGACGACGGAATCCCATACCTAGGTGTAACTTTAACTAAAACTTCGAATCGACTATTCCATGCTAATTTCCACCCCTTTAAAAGACAATTCAAATTGGAAATACAATCCCTAAGCAAATTTGAATTCTCATGGGTAGGCCGCCTTGCAGCATTCAAGATGATGGCGTTACCCAAACTGCTATACCTGTTTAGAACCCTCCCTATCCACCTTTCTAGAAGCTACTTAAATTCACTTCAAGGTATTCTGGGCCGATATTTATGGCAGAAAAAGAAACCCTGAAGTCCAAGACAAATATTTATTAAACACAAATCAGTAGGTGGCTCCTCCATCCTGGAACTCAACGATTACTACGACGCCACTGTTTTAAGTCAGCTAAAAGAATGGTTCTGCCCCTTACCCACCATACTTTGGGGGGACATAGAAAAAACACTTCTATCCCATTCCAATCTACAACACTGGCTACTCAGTCAAAGAACCAAACAACCCGTCCCTACCTACCTCCCGCCCACAGTTAAAGCCATTGTCTTGACATGACATCGTACCATTGCATACCAATGGAAAGACACCCGACCACTAAATTAAACCCACTTTTGACGTTCCTCCACACATTAATCCCTAACATCCATATTAAATCATGGAATATACCACCCAATACTAAAATCAACATATTATACGACCAAGAGACCTTGAAACCGTACAATCAACTTCAAAAATACTTCAACCTCCAAGCGCCCGCTCAGTTTACTTACCCACAAATAGCACATTGCCTTAGCACCAACCCTCAGATCCGTGCCTGTATTCCCATCAAAATCTGGACCTACTTATCTAACCCTACTACAGGTATGAAAGGTATATCAACTATCAATCCCATATTAAATGAAAATAATACATTTACTCTCATATCCCCACTCTCTAGATGGGAACAGGACCTGGGATGCCATTTTACACCATCCCAATGGATAACTTCCCTCCAATCAATACCTAAGGCAACAGCCTGTGCCACGCTACTGGAACTAACCCAAAAAATAACCCAACAGAGATACCTAACACCGTCGCTTCTATCAAAATTTGGGGGTACTACCCCTCCTACTTGTTGGAGGAAGTGCGACCAAATAGGGACGATACTTCATACTTTCTGGGACTGTCCTACCTTACAAGAATATTGGAAAGATGTCTTTCGGTTGATTTCCGAGGTAACTGACACCCCTCTATGAGCCTCCCCAGAATTGGCCATACTTAATGTAAACATTAACCTTATCCCCCCTGTATATCGTAAAGTAGTAACACATATACTCTTGGCAGCTAGATTATCACTCACTAGGAGATGGAAATCGGAAACCCTGCCCTCCTTGAATGATGTCATAACTTTAACCCAAGCCCACCATACATATGAGCTCTTAACTACAAATACGAATGCGACATCTCAAAGAACAATAGTTATGGGCCCCTTGGTTAAAATGGTATAAAAATTTCACCCAACAGATTTGAACATTATGTATTGAATAACTGCTGATATATTTAGCGTGGGAAGGCAGTGATGTAAGATAACTGATTGCCACTATACTATCTTCTGTACTATAAGACGGTCTGGGTGCTAGATGGTACTGACAGTCTGATCTATGAAAATCCGTCGGCAGTGTCAGACATCTTACGACACAGAAAGTTCCCGTTAAGGGGTGTCGGAGGCGCGGGGACACTGTCAATACCAATAATACTGTAACTGACCATTTTCTTATAATTCTATGCTGTCTAGTATCTGATCTAGATGCAACATATAACTATATGCTCTCTCTAATATGTGCTACAACAGATTGTGGATGTTCTTATTACTTTTCTATATTTTCTGTGTACTGTTTGCAGTTTGTTATTGTATTATTATTGAAAACTCAATAAAAAATATTTGACGTAGAAGCTTTGTGCTGTCATTGGTCACCACAGCTACATGCTAATTGCTAATTTTGTACATAAAAATTTAACAGCAGCTCAATAAACCTATTTAATCAGTGGGTGCTCATGTTCTACCTGAATACTCTAAAGCTGTGCAATGCTCACGATGTTCACCAAATTTTGCTTAATTTCTGCAGGGATTCTATTATTTACAGTAATTATTGAAATTTGGGGGTCTGAAAGAATCCCCCATGTACATAGATAATTACCAACTATACCCAGATGCAAGGCTTTTAATACATTTACAGTATATACATTAATAGTCAAAAAAATCTCACTCTAATCAGTGTGCAGAACAGTAAAATCTTATTAAAACAGAAGCATCTTTTATTCTAACATATATATAAAAAATAAGAGAAATATTTCTTATTTAAGGACAATGGACAGAGCAATGCAAATCATTGTTTTATGCCTCTGTGGCCAGAACCGCTGGTGTATTGTATAAATATAACCTAATATCATAGATTACATTTTTCCAAACTGCATACAGATTTCAGGCTGTTTAACTATTAATGGTGGCTTCTGTGGAGTGGGGTTTGGTACCCAGTGGGATAAAATAACCATAAAGGTTATGGCAAAAGCAGCCAAAAGACCCTCACTCGAATAAGTGTGTAGCACAGTAAAGCTTTATTAAAGGAGAAAGTATTCACCTGTCTTATTTCTTCCTGTGCCAAAAACAAAGATTTTGCTTCCTGGACACTTTTTGGCATCTTAAATATTTTTGGCTGTTAATCAAGGAAAATCCTTTAATTTATCATGTACTGTTTTATAGAAATCTTCAGTTTTTTGCAATATGCAATACCTGTTGGCTATGCTGTACATATGAATCATACAAAAACACAGACCTGTTGTCGAGACTCATCCAGTAAGTTGGTGGGGTGCAGCTCAGTGCGGTGGGATAACACACTCAGTCCAAGTGCAATTAAATAACTAATGCAGAAACAGTTCACAAATAACATGGTGAGAAGGCAGCCCAACCAGGAACACTCACAGTTTGAAAGAGAGCAGACTGTCAGGATCTGTAGAGAGGGAAAGAATGTGGCCTAGTCATCTTGTGCCCAAAAGGCAGGAGTCCAGAGAAGTTGTGAACCCCAGGTTTTTCCCCCTCATCAAGAAATGTTCCCTGCCACTTGTTCTGTTCCTACCAGGTGTGGTACCTGTCCCTACTCTACCAACTCGCAAATGCATGCCAAACGTGGGATCCAGGGCCTTAAAGTCAAATGGGGTAGCAGTATCCAGTTGAATGCTTTCCTGTTGACCCAGAAAACCATACCACTTGACTTTCTCTCAACCTGCTTAAGAGCGCTGCCTGCAGTGGAGAAAGTAGACTGCATCTGCCTACACTTAAATCAAGCTCAACTGGAATATCCCTGTGGAAGTACTGTTGTAACATATTTGAAGGGCAGTTGTTCAAGAGAGTCTCATTACATTAAAAAGAAATGGCTATGCCAAAAGAATTTGGTTCCAGGACAGAAAAATGTGGCACATGAACCACTTGTTGACCCACCAAACATATTTTTGCCTTCACTTCACACAAAACTCAGACTGATCAAAAGTGGAAGTGATGAACAAAGAAGGTGAAGGTTTTCTTTATTTGAGAGAGAGGTTTACAAAAAGAATGAATGGCAAGCTTAATGAAGCCATTTTTGTCGGTCCACAGATCAGATACATCATCAATGATGAGCAGTTTGAAGGTCTGTTACTGGGCCAGAGAAAATTATGCAGAAAGCATTCAAGAAAGTCATTGAGAATTTTCTTGACAACTACACAATACCAAACTACATTCAGAAGGTTGACAAATGTGTTACAGAATACAAGATTGCAACATGATTTGCAACATGTGAACGAAGAGTAATTTTCTGCATTGACACTTTTATCTATGTTGAACTCGTGCAGCGTGTCGGAAACACTATGCCATTAAATGCATTATAGTGATCAAATGTTAATTTAATTTATTCTTAAAATTCTTAAAATTCCTAGGTGATATAGTCATTCTGAAAATTATATTTGTGTTTGAAGGATTCTATAATAATCAACAAAAGTTTTCAGGAAACAAAACTTTAGAATAAACTTGTCCAATGAAATGAGATAATGTTGGGATATACAGTATCTCACAAAAGTGAATACACTCCTCACATTTTTGGAAATATTTTATTATATCTTTTCATGTGACAAAACTGAAGAAATTACACTTTGCTACAATGTAAAGTAGTGAGTGTACAGCTTGTATAACAGTGTAAATTTGCTGTCCCCCTAAAATAACTCAACACACAGCCATTTATGTCTAAACCGCTGGCAACAAAAGTGAGTACACCCCTAAGTGAAAATTTCCAAATTGGGCCCAATTAGCCATTTTCTCTCCCCGGTGTCATGTGATTCATTAATGTTACAAGGTCCCAGGTGTGAATGGGGAGCAACTGTGTTAAATTTGGTGTTATCGCTCTCACTCTCTCATACTGGTCACTGGAAGTTCAACATGGCACCTCATGGCAAAGAACTCTCTGGAGATATGAAAAAAAATTTTTTTGCTCTACATAAGAATTGCGCTTTCTAAATAACTATCAATAATGCCCCTTTCACACTGGGGGATAGCCGCGCTGCCTCATTGATTTCAATGGGTAGGAGTGGTTTAGGAGCGATGAATACACCGCTCCTTCTTCGCTCCAATGATGCGGCTAGCAGGACTTTTGTCACCGTACTGCCAGCGCACCGCTCCAATGTGAAAGCCCTCTGGCTTTCACACTAGAATGAAAGGGGCTGTTTTTTTTCAGGTGCTATTTTTAGCGCTGTAGTGCCTTAAAACCGCCTCAGTGTGAAAGGGGCCTAAATCCTTAAATAAGAATAAATTATTAACTTGCAATGTAGCAAGATACTAAGTGCACAATCAAATATTCGTGTTCCTTGACTGATCGTGCACGAATATTTGATTGTGCACTCAGTATCTTGCTACATTGCAAGTTAATCATTCATTCTTATTTAAGGATTTATTGGTAGTTATTTAAGAAGTGCAACACTGTTTTGTTAAATATATTCTATATGTTAAGTGAACACATTTTCTGTGTGTGCAGCAGTCAGGTGGGGGGGTATTTTTGAAATTTTTAAATTTTTTGTTTTTTGGTGGGATTTTGTTATATCACCTACTACACATATCACTACATAGTGATTAAGATTATTATTATTTGCGCAGATAGAAATGTGTTTTATTGTTTGATATCTACATAAAGATCGCTTAGGCTATACGAAGATTGCCAAGACCCTGAAATTGAGCTGCAACACGGTGGCCAAGACCATACAGCAGTTTAAAAGGACAGGTTCCACTCAGAACAGGTCTCGCCATGGTCGACCAAAGAAGTTATATCCAGAGGTTGTCTTTGGGAAACAGACGTATGAGTGCTGCCAGCATTGCTGCAGAGGTTGAAGGGGTGGGGGGTGAGCCTGTCAGTGCTCAGACCATAGACTGCACACTACATCAAATTGGTTTGCATGGCTGCCGTTCCAGAAGGAAGCCTCTTCTAAGGATGATGCATAAGAAAGCCTGCAAACCGTTTGCTAAAGACAAGCAGACTAAGGACATGGATTACTGGAACCATGTCCTGTGGACTGATGAGACCAAGATTTGGTTCAGATGGTATCAAGCATGTGTGGCAGCAACCAGGCGAGGAGTACAAAGACAAGTGTGTCTTGCCTATAGTCAAGCATGGTGGTGGAAGTGTCATGGTCTGGGGCTGCTTGAGTGCTGCCAGCACTGGGAGCTACAGTTCATTCTGGGAACCATGAATGCCAACATGTACTGGGACATACTGAAGCAGAGCATGATCCCTTCCCCTCAGAGACTGGGCTGCAGGGCAGTATTCTAACACGATATCGACCTGCTAAAGAAGCTGAGGGTAAAGGTGATGGACTGGCCAAGCATGTCTCCAGACCTAAACCCTATAGAGCAGTGGTCATCAACCCTATCCTCAGGGCCCACTAACAGGCCAGGTTTGAAAGATAACTGAAATACATCACAGGTGATATCATTTGCTGCTCAGTGATTGCAGTATTCTAGTCTGCATCTCCCCAAGGTAATACATAAAACCTGGCTTGTTAGTGGGCTCTGAGGACAGGGTTGATGGCCACTGTTATAGAGCATCTGTGGGGCATCCTCAAACAGAAGGTGGAGGAGCGCAAGGTCTCTAGCATACACCAGCTCTGTGATGTCATCATGGAGGAGTGGAATAGGACTCCAGTGGCAACCTGTGAAGCCATGGCGAACTCCATGCTCAAGAAGGCTAAGGCAGTGCTGAAAAATAATGGTGGCCACACAAAATATTGACACTTTGGCTCCAATTTGGACATTTTCACTTAGGGGTGTACTCACTTTTGTTGCCAGCGGTTAAGACATTAATGGCTGTGTGTTGAGTTATTTTGAGGGGATAGCAAATTTACACTCTAATGCCCTGTACACACGATCGGACATTCCGACAACAAAATCCATCAGATTTTTTCCGACGGATGTTGGCTCAAACTTGTCTTGCATACACATGGTCACACAAAGTTGTCGGAATTTCAGAATGTCGAGAACACAGTGACGTGAAACACGCATTACGGGACTATAAAAGGGAAGTTCAGTGCCATGTGCGCCACCCTTTGGGCTCCTTCTGCTGATCTCCTGTTTAGGGGATGATGAGGTCACTTACTCCACGTGTGTGCCTGGTAGGAGAGAGGAGTAGGAGGAGGAGGAGGAAGGAAGCACATCTCCAATGAGGCAGGATGCCCTCCGGGGGGCCAGCTTAGGGGCAGCACACTGACTGAATCACACCGCAGAGCTCCGCCTGTGCAGGGCGCTTCCTCTGCGCATTATTCTAAAAGTGGGCCTTTTTTGAGACGAGTGCATCAGATCGCACCGCTGCTATTTGCAACATATGTCTCAAGCGTATCTTGCATGGCAAAAACATCAGCCGCTTGGGCACCACATGCTTGACCAGACATGTTGACCTGCCATGCAGCTCGTTGGCAAGCGTACCTCAAAGACCCACACCAAAGAAAAAAGCGGACCTCTCCTTGCTTCTCATCAGCGGGGATCTCCAACCCCACTAGACCTTCAGTCCTTTCTGAAACCTGCGCTGAGAGGAATGAAGGTGTAGAATTAGGTGTATCACAGCCAAGTGCTTGCGGGCACTCTGCTAGCAGTACAGCCACGTCTGATTGTAGCAGGCAAATTTCCCTGCCCCAGCTGCTGGACCATAGAAAGAAGTTCACTCCCATGCCCAGCGGTTGAATGTTATCTTGGCTAAATTGCTAGCACTTCAACTCCTACCTTTTCAGTTAGTAGACTCGGCCCCTTCCATGAGTTTGTGCAATGTGCGGTTCCTCAGTGGCAGATCCCCAAATGTCACTTTTTCTCACGGAAGGCGATTCCGGCTGTCTACTGGCATGTGGAAGGCAATGTCCTTGCCTTGCTGGACAGGGCGGTCAACGTTAAGGTGCATATTACCGCTGACTCATGGTCCAGCAGGCATGGACAGGGACGTTACCTGTCTTTCACGGCCCATTTGGTCTCTCTTCTGGCAGCTGGGAAGGATGCAGGACAAGGTGCAGTAGTGTTGGAGGTTGTTCCGCCACCACGCCTCCAAAATGCTACTACTGGTTGTGACACACCTCTCTCCTCCACCCCTCCTCTTCTTCTTCCTCCATGGCCTCTTCCAGTGCTCTGTCCTCGGAACCAGCGGTGCTGCGTAGGCGTTCAAGGGGCTACGCAGGTACGCAGGCAAAAAGATGCCATGCCGTGCTTGCGCTGGTTTGTTTGGGGGACAGGAGCCACACTGGGGCAGATATTTTGTCAGCTCTGCAGGGGCAGGCGGAAAGGTGGTTGACGCCATGCCAGCTTAAGCCAGGATTGGTGGTTTGCGACAATGGCACCAACCTCCTCTCCGCCCTCCGACAGGGACAACTGACCAATGTGCCCTGTGTGGCTCACGTCCTTTACCTGGTGATACAGTGGTTCTTGGGCAGGTACCCGGGCTTACAGGATGTCCTGAAGCAGGCCAGGAAAGTCTGTGTGCATTTACGCCGATCATTTAATGCCAGTGCTCGGCTGGCTGAGCTCCAAAAGGAGTTGAACCTGCCCAAGAACCTGCCTTATATGTGACATGCCCACCAGGTGGAACTCAATGTTGGCCATGCTGCAGCGGCTGCACACGCAGCAGAGGGTCATCAATGAGTACCTGTGCGACTACGGCACCAGGACAGGGTCAGGGGAGCTCGGTTTTTTCTCACCACGCCAGTGGGGCATGATCAGGGATGCATGCACTGTCCTGTCACCATTTGAGGAGGCCACAAGGATGATGAGCAGTGACCATGCATGCATCAGTGACACTGTACCTCTTGTCCACCTGTTGAATCATACGCTGTGTGGAATAATGGACAGGGCACTTGAGGCAGAACAGAGGCAGGAAGAGGAGGACTTCCTTGCCTCTCAAGGCCCCCTTTATCCAGACAGTGTTCCTGCTGTCCCACCCATCACACAGGAAGAGAACGAGGAGGAGGAGGATTGTGTCAGCATGGAGGTGGAGCCTGGCACCCAGCAGCAGCAGTCTTGTATGGATGATTTACAGTCCCAAGAAACCTGTGGACTTGTACGTGGCTGGGAGGAGGTGGCTGCGGATCATGTTGTCCTTAGTGACCCAGAAGACTTCGGACTGAATGCCTCAGCTAACCTACGCTGCATGGCCTCCCTGATCCTGCAAAGCCTGCGGAAGGATCCTGGTATTCTTCGGATCAAGGAGAGGGACCATTACTGGCTGGCCACTCTCCTTGATCCACGGTACAAGGGTAAGGTTGCGGACCTTATCTTGCCATCGCAGAGGGAGCAGAGGATGAGACTCCGGGAGGCCTTGCAGAAAGGTCTGTGCAACACGTTCCCAGAGACTGGGAGGTTACAAATTCCTGGTTCTGGACAATGTGTTGCTGAGGCTTCGGTCAGAAGGAGCGTGGAGAAGGTGGCCGTCTGGCCGATGCGCTCAGACAATTTTTTAGTCCGCAGCCCCAAGGTATGATTGGTTCCAGCAACCATCGCCAGCGTCTGATTTACATGGTGCAGGAATACCTAGGGGCAAGGTCAGACTTGGACACCTTTCCCACCGAAAATCCTCTGGCTTACTGGGTCTTGAGGATGGATCACTGGCCAGAGCTTGCACAGTATGCAATTAAGCTACTGGCCTGTCCTGCATCCAGCATTCTTTCGGAACGCACCTTCAGTGCTGCTGGTGGCTTTGTAACCGATCACAGGGTGCGCCTGTCCACCGACTCGGTTGATCAACTGACCTTTATAAAGATGAATCAGTCTTGGATCACCACCAGCTACCAAGCACCTGAAGCTGATGTAACCGAATATTTTTTTTTTAAATATCACATCCCTTCAAGACTGCCTATGCTGATGCTGAGTGACTGTCCTGTTATGTTGACTGTCTATCCTCTTCCTCCTCCGCTGATATCTTGGAAGAACAATTTTGGTTCTGGGTGATGCCACCAGCCCAATTTTTCAGCCCCTGTTTAACAGGGGCGTGTAATTAAAATTTTTGATGCAATGCTTTGCAGCAGGGCTCATTCCTGCACTCCAAATAGAGTATATGGGAGAGGTTGCAGTGTTTTGGCACCAGCACCAGTGCCTAAGGCCCAATTTTTCAGCCCCTGTTTAACAGGGGCGTGTAATTACAATTTTTGATGCAATGCTTTGCAGCAGGGCTCATTCCTGCACTACAAATAGAGTATATGGAAGAGGTTGCAGTGTCGTGGCACCAGCACCAGTTCCTAAGGCCCAATTTTCAGCCCCTGTTTAACAGGAGCGTGTAATGCAATTTTTGATGCAATGCTTTGCAGCAGGGCTCATTCCTGCACTCCAACTAGAGTATCTGGGATAGGTTGTAGTGTTGTGGCACCAGCAAGCAGTGCCTAAGGCCCAATTTTTTTTTGTTTAACAGGGGCATGTAATTACAATTTGTGATATAATATTTCACAGCAGGGCCGTTCCTGTGCCCACCGAGAGTAACTGTGAGGACTTATAGTGTTGTGGCACCAGCACCACCACCCCAACACCCAAAAG
The DNA here is from genome assembly GCF_037356315.1 of Lithobates pipiens. Taxonomy (NCBI): domain Eukaryota; kingdom Metazoa; phylum Chordata; class Amphibia; order Anura; family Ranidae; genus Lithobates; species Lithobates pipiens. The sequence goes on from NW_027507764.1 coordinate 493,484,052, forward strand.
GCCCAATTTTTCTACCACTAATGTAATGTAATTACAATTCTTGATATAATCGTTCACAGCAGGGCGCTCCTGCGCCCACCAAGAGTCACTTTGAGGGCTTACAGTGTTGTGGCAACACCAACACCTTGTTCTGCCATTTCTGCAGAGCATATAGGGCAGGCCCCTACTTTAAAACATCCAACTTACAAACGTCTCCTACTTGCAAATGGAAGGAGACAACAGGAAGTGAGATGAAAAAAGACGGACGGCAAAACAAATTATACAGGGGTGATAACCCTTCCCTATGTTTTCAAAAAAGCTTAAAAATAGATTTTTTGACTGGAGCTACACTTTAAAAATGTACCAGTTCAAAATTACAAACAGATTCTACTTAACACAACAAACCTACACAGTCCCTGTCTTGTTTGCACCGCCTGTATACTGCTGTTCTGAGAATATAGGGCCTGGGGGCCCCACGCCTTTCTTTTTTTTAATATGGGTACGGGGTTCCCCTTAATATCCGTACAAGACCCAAAGGGGCTGGTAATGGACGGGGGGGGGGGGGGGGCTACCTATGCCATTTGTCTCAATGATTTTCATCCATATTGCGAAAACCAGATATTACATTAAAACCGCAAGCAGTTTTAAATGAATTTTTTCCGTTAAATGGCATTTTGTGCAGAGACTGTTCTAAACACAGGAAACACATGGCACTTCACAGGCATACTATAGACACCCCCCAATCACGATATTTAAAGGAATATTTAACTTTTTTTCACTTTAATTGTCATTAAACTCAGTGCTCCCGAAAAAATGGCCGTTTTTAAAAACATTTTAGACATTGACCCATGTCCCCTGGGGCAGGAGCCAGGTCCCCAACCCGTTTTTAGGACAATATCTTGCATATTAGCCATTAAAATTAGCACTTTTTATTTTGAACGTTCGAGTCCCATAGACTTCAATGGGGTTCTAAAGTTCGCACAAATTTTTGGTCCGTTCGAAAGTTCTGGTGCGAACCGAACCCGGGGAGGGGTTCGGCTCATCCCTACTCCCCAGCATGGTCTCCTGGCCCCTACACACCTAGCCTAGTGACTTAATGTATTTTGTCAGCTTCATAGTACGGGCATACCCCACTTTTAAGTATGCAAAGGGGTTTATTTACTAAAGCTGGAAAGTGCAAAATCAGGCTCACGTCTGCATAGAAACCAATGAGCTTCTAACCTCAGCTTGTTCAATTAAGCTTTGGTAATACAACCTGGAAACTCATTGGTTTCTATGCAGAAGTAATCCTGATTTTTCCTGATTTTGCACTTTCCAGCTTTAATAAATAAACCCCATTGTGTACTTAAAAGTGGGGTATGCCTGTAGTGCTTACCCTAAACACCCCTTAAAATGTGTACAAATGTTATTTGTGTCCTTAAATTCATGCAGAGTGCCAGAGGCTTTTTTATTGGTGGCCCAAACTCATTTGGACCCCCCCCCCCCACCCCCACCCCCAAATGATAGCAATCCTCTGCTTACTTTGGCAACCCATACACACTGTACCTACCTCTTTAGTGGTCAAATTTATGGATTAATTCACCAATGCATGTAGTGCAAGGGCCTGCCTGAATACTTTCAAATGTTACTGTTTAAAGTTTGTTTCTCATATTATTATTATAAATTTCCACTCTTCTGCTTGCATTAGGCGAGTGGAAATAAGCTGATGGCGAGTGTGGAGCCAATCATATTTTATCCTTTTTTTGTCAGATCAACGAAATATTCTTTATATTAATATTGTTAAAGTTGTTTTTGTTAATATTTACTTTTGTAACTTAACCCTGCATAAAACTGTTCACAGCGTCATTTCATTAGATAATTGTCAAGGGTGTGTTTAGGGGTGGAATTAGGGACGGGAAGAGTAGGAGTTGGGTGGGGCAACTGGTGCCGAGTAACTCTTAAGGTCTGGCTGCATGAATAGTGTTCTTTTCCTGGGTAGGTGAGAAGTTGTCAGATTGCTAAGATGTATCATCTTGTCATCTTTAAAAAATATTCCTTGGTTACCCATGCTGTAGGACCAGTTTATAGGTACATTTCCATCCCCAGGAAACTTAAAGGGTGGAGAAAAACTCTCTAGATAGTTCTGTTGTTTGTTTTCTAAAAAAGTGAATCATAAAATAGAGTAACAGTGACTCCTTCTAGGGGGTAAATACCATATTTCCTCTCTTAACTCTTCTTCAATTATTTGTTCTCAGTGTTGCTTGTTTTTTATATGGGGCTCCAGACACCAAAAGCAAGTGGGAGGTTAACAGTTCATCTAACATTAACATTGAGTACTCTAACCCTAAGAGTACAGTAACCCTAAACCAAGAAAATATTTCTTACATTGAAGCATCTACTCTAAAACCTAACCCCCCTCTCCTTGAACATTTAACACCTGATTCAATGTCTTAAACAAGTCCCTAGCACTCAAATTTCCTTTTACCTCTACCCTGTCACTGAACACTTACTCTTCATAACCCTAACATAACCTAACCCTAAAGTATGCCTTTAACAGCCCTCAAAATTTCCACTCTTCTGCTCGCATTAGGCGAGTGGAAATAAGCTGACGGCGAGTGTGGAGCCAATCATATTTTATCCTTTTTTTGTCAGATCAACTAAATATGCTTTATATTAATATTGTTAAAGTTGTTGTTGTTGTTAATATTTACTTTTGTAACTTAACCCTGCATAAAACTGTTCACAGCGTCATTTCATTAGATAATTGTCAAGTGTGTTTAGGGGTGGAATTAGGGACGGGAAGAGTAGGAGTTGGGTGGGGCAACTGGTGCCGAGTAACTCTTAAGGCCTGGCTAGTAGCTCAGGACTTGACATTTTGATTCCTACCTTTAATGTCCAACCCCAGTATTAACCCTTAAAATATCAAACCCCTAATCCTAACACTAGTCAACCCATTTCCTACAGTTTTTTCCATGTAAAACCAATGCTGTTATCACATGTACTACACATTTGGCATCAACTTTCCTCTAATGGGGCCAAGGAGTGTTTTCTGGTTAAAGAGATGCAGTATAACAAATGGAACAGAATATTTAGCTTTGCCTGGAATCTGTCAGTAGGCTTATTTTCCTATTAATATGCAGTGTTTCTGTGAGACAGGGTAAAATCAACACCAACGGCATGCTGGATTAGCAGTATCAAATTAAGCATGGCTTTGAACCAGTAATCTCCAGAGTGTATCAGTGCTGAAGGCCTTCCTCTACACTGATTCTATTATATGCTTTGTAAATTGAAATACTTTGGAATTATGAACAAGCCAATGTTTAGACAAAGCTACTTAAAGATGGACATCTGACCATTCTTCTGCACACTCAAGATACATTCTGCCGTGTCCTGAATACATCACAAGGTCCAATGCAGAATACAAACGAAGTCATTTGGAAGCAGATCATGTTCCGTTTTAGCTCTCTGCAGCCTCTTCTGGGAATACTTGATAATTAATGAAGGCTTTCACTATCAAATTAATTACATTTTTCTGATGCTACTTGTCTTCATGACAAACTTGCATTGAATAATAAGTATAATGCTACCTTGTTTATAGCAGTCATGGAAAGAACAGACTAGTATTGATGGTGTCTGTAAAAAAAATAGAAATCAGTAGAGATAGAAACATCTTCTGAAGAATAAAAATGAACTAGAATGCTGTATGGTATACAACTATATTTTTTACATGCTGGGTTAGAATTCTTGAGTACCTAATAATTCTGATTTCCCTCTGGGCTAAAACTCTTGGGGAATATAGCGATTTAACCTTTTTTTTTTTCGAAAAAAAATTTTAAGGACTCAAACAGTCTGTTTTCCCTCTGGCCTCTTATACATCTTGGGGACCCCAGCATTCTGATTTCCCCTTACCTTCTTAAAACTCTTGGAGACCTAAGCAGTAAGGGTTATCTCCAAGGTTTCTGGCTGTCACCACCATGGATGTGGTCGGGACTTGATTGGCTGAGCCAAAACTGCTTCTTTTTCCATACTATTCTGTGAGAATGCAAAGTGGATTGAAGATGGTCAAATACAAGTCAAAGGGAGGTCAACGGCAGGTTAAATGCACCTGTTATTAAACTGTAAATGATTTTAGAAGTAACTCAAACTGATGTCAAATGCACATTGCATTTACTCATTGACAGAATCTCAAAGCCCATTAACATAGGCTCTTTAGTTTGATGATTATAATCTGTTGTCCAATGGTCAGATGATAGTGACATGACTCCAGGTTCTAACTGCATCAATATCAGTCTAGTCTGCAAACATTATACTTTCTTCTCTTGCCTTAGTGAAATGACAACATGCCTCGATTTGGAACTGGAAAGGAAAGAATGTGTGGTCTAAGAATGCAGCTCAAACCCTTGTTAAAGATGACAAAACTTATTTTGGACAGCAGAACAATATAAACCTAGGGGATCTGGGTAACTGGCTGGTCTGGCACAGCTGTAAGAAAATGGGAAATCAGAATGAAGAAAAAAAAATAAGACTGATCTATACATTATATGATTGAGGCTCAGGTGCATTATGGGCTAATAGACTTTTGAGTCCTCAGTTTTCTCTCTGTCAAAGGTGAGTCCATGTTTAGGGAGCAGGCAGTTGGTTTTAGCACGCTAGGAGAGTGTAAAATACATATGCTTACACCTTAAATCCACTTTACCAGCTTTTTTTGTAACAATAAAGTAAAAAGAAAAAAATGAAAAGTATCAAAACAGGAACTGTTTAACCACTTAAGCCCCAGACCAATTTGCAGCCAAAGGACTAGGCCCCTTTTTGCGATTCGGCGCTGCATCATTTTAACTGAAAATTGCGCGGTCGTGCGACATTGCTCCCAAACAAAATTGGCGTCTTTTTTTTCCCACAAATAGAGCTTTCTTTTGGTGGTATTTGATCACCTCTGCGGTTTTTATTTTTTGCGCTATAAACAAAAATAGAGCGACAATTTAGAAAAAAATTCAATATTTTTTACTTTTTGCTATAATAAATATCCCCAAAAAATATCAAAAAAATTTTTTTCCTCAGTTTAGGCCAATATGTATTCTTCTACATATTTTTGGTAAAAAAAAAAATCGCAATGAGCAATTATTGATTGGTTTGCGCAAAAGTTATAGCGTTTACAAAATAGGGGATAGTTTTTTAGCATTTTTAGAATTTTTTTTTTTACTAGTAATGGCGGCGATCAGCAATTTTTATTGTGACTGCGACATTATGGCGGACACATCAGACATTTTTGACACATTTTTGGGACCATTGCCATTTATACAGCAATCAGTGCTATTTAAATGCACTGATTCCTGTGTAAATGACACTGGCAGTGAAGGAGTTAACCACTGGGGGGCGAGGAGGGGTTATGTGTGACGTTGTGTGTTTTTTTACTGTAGGGGGGCATGGCTTGACATGTGATGTCACTGATTGTCTTTCCCTATAACAGGGAACAGACGATCAGTGACAGCCACAGTAGGAAGCACAGGGAGAGGTTTGTTTACACAGGCCTCTCCTTGTTCTTCAGCTCTGTGACCTGATCGCGGGACACCAGTGGCAATCGGGTCCGCGGGTCCCGCTGCCACGGTCACAGAGCCCAGGACTGGGTCGCGAGCACATGCGACCCATGGCTGGGCACATAAAGAGTAACATACCTGTACGTGCTTGTGACCAGCTGTGCCATTCTGCCTACGTAAATGTGCAGGAGGCGTCCCTTAAGCGGTTAATCACTTAAATTCTGGACACTTTCACCCTCTTTCTGCCCAGGCCAATTCTCAGCTTTCAGCGCTATCACACTTTGAATGATAATTGCGCAGTCACGCAAAACTGTACCCAAATAGGACCTTCTTTAGATGGTATTTAATCACAGTGCATTTAGATGATAGATATCCCAGTGATTCTATGTGCAAAAAAGAGCAAACAAAAATTGACAGGGTGCTCAAACAAGACCATCCCCACATCAGCTCACGCCTCTTACCAGAGACGTTAGATCTCAAATTATAGAGATCTAAGCTTTTAGTCAACGTGATTATCAGGAGGGATAAGGCATCATATCATATAAGCGCATGCTTGTTAGCGTTGAAGGATTATATCGAGTGCTCAGCCAGGCATATGTAAAAAATATCTTCAGTAGTTTTCAAGCATAAATGGGAAGAGGGAAGCACATCATAATGTAGCATTTAGAACAATCCAGTTTTTTTTCAACATTTATATTGCACTTACAGTTAAGATGATCAAACACATCGGAACACATGTGGCTCCACCAGACGCGTTTTCCTGTAATAGGCGTCAACTGGGAAAGGAAGCTCGTCTGAGACGTTTCTAACATTGTCTTTTATTACACACTGACAGGAGTGGCACCGGATCATACAGCTATATGTTCTGTATCGTGTCACCGCTGAAACAGTATTCAGGTGCACAAAAAAGTTAAATAAGTGTTTTACCAAATATTTTATATATATATATATATATATATATATATATATATATATATATATATATATATATATATATATTCAGATGATTGCTCCTTCCACTTAATGACCACAAATTGTTTCCAAAAGTATAAAAAAGTGGTTTTTATTTAACCACTTTCAGAGGGGACCATTTTGCTGGCTTAAGACCAGACCACTTTTTGCGATTCGGCACTGCTTCGATTCAACTGAAAAAGAGCGAAAAATTTTTAAAAAACGCATTATTTTTTACTTTTTGCTATAATAAATATCCCCCAAAAATATATTAAAAAGATATTTTTTTTCCTCAGTTTAGGCCGATATGTATTCTTCTATATATTTTTGGTAAAAAAAAATCACAATAAGCGATTATCGATTGGTTTGCGCAAAATTGATAGTGTTTACAAAATAGGGGATAGTTTTATGGCATTTTTATTAATAATTTTTTTTTTACTAGTAATGGCGGCGATCAGCAATTTTTATTGTGACTGCGACATTATGGCAGACACATCGGACATTTTTGACACATTTTTGGGACCACTGTCATTTATACAGCAATCAATGCTATACAAATGCAGTGATTCCTGTGTAAATGACACTGGCAGTGAAGGGGTTAACCAGGGGGTGGCAGTGTAGGGGTTAAGTGTGTCCTAGGGGCATGTTACTAACTGTGGGGGGCGTGGCTGTGTGTTAGTGAACACTGATCTCTGCTCCAATCACAGGGAGCAGAGATCAGTGTCACTTGTTGCTAGGCAGAATGGGGAGATGCTGTTTACTTCCGCATCTCCCCCGTTCAGCGTCCCCGTGAGACCATCGCGGGTATCCCCACGGCGATCAAGTCCATGGGACCCGCGACCGGACTCACGGGGGTCCCGACCGATGGCACGGCAGCAATTTTAAATGGACGTACCTGTACGCCAATTTGCCTGTCCGTGCCATTCTGCCGACGTACATCATCATGCGGTGGTCAGGAAGCTGTTAATGGTAAAAAAATGTAAATATTTTTATTATGTCTGCAACATTAACTGGTATCTATTCAATCAAAAAAATATATATTTTCATATGATGTCTAATAAAAATTATAGAAAATGGAATCTTTAGCTACAGGACATTTTACTGTACTGAAACTTATGTGCAAAAACTTAAAGTTATTCCAAAAAATCCCATATGGTTTCTTACATATAAGAACATTGTTTAACCACTTACCCACTAAGCACTTAAACCTCCTTCCTAAGCAGACCAATTTTCAGCTTTCAGTGCTTTCACACTTTGAATGACAATTACTCAGTCATGCAACATTGTACCCATATGAAATTTTTGTCCTTTTTTCACACTAATATAGCTTTCTTTTGGTGGCATTTGATCACCACTGGGTTTTTAATTTTTTGCACTATAAATGAAAAAAAAATAAAAAATCTTGTTAACAAAAATTTTTTTTTGTTATGGTTATAAAATTTAGCAAATTTGTAATTTTTCTTCCTAAATTTTGGTCAACATTTATACTTGTGAGGGTTGGGCTCAGCCCTTCCTTCTCTGAGCTGGCCGCTCAGCTGTCGGCTAATTGCCAGTTCCTACTGCCATACTCTGGCAGCAGAGGTTGCGTGGAACAATGAGGCCCTCATGGCTGCTTTTTCTCATGGTCTCTCAGATACCATCAAGGATGAGATAGCAGCTTGAGATATATCCACTGAGCTGGAGAGATTGATCACGTTTGCCATCCTCATTGACTCCCGACTCAGAGAAAGACTCTCTTTTAAGGAGCGCTTGCAGAAGCCTCCTGTACATTTGTCTCTAAGCTTTGCAGTCCCACCCATGCCTCCCTCACCTCCCATGTCTCCTAATACCGAGTCAGTCAGTGAAGGTGAACCCATGCACTTAGGTTTCATGCATCTCTCTGCGGACGAGAAAACCTTTAGGAGGAAGGAGAGATTGTGCCTTTATTGTGGCCAGGCAGGTCACTCTTTGAAGTCTTGTCCTATCCGTCCAGGAAACGCCCGAACCTTGAGGTCCTGTCACCGCAGACCTTAGGTGGCGTTGTTTCATCCTCAGTTATCCAGAAAGATAAACCCCTGGTTTTGGTCACCCTTTCTTGGGCTGAGTTGTCCGTCGAGATACAGGCTCTAATCGACTCTGGGGCTGCAGACCTGTTAATTTATGCTTCCTTTTATCGAAGCATTCGATTCTGCTGAAGTTGCATGACACTCCACTTGCCATTGAGGCTCTTGATGGGGACCTCTACAGCCTTCCCATGTGACTCATGAGACGGTTCCGTTATCCATGGCCGTAGGGGCTCTTCAGCATGAGATAATACAATTCCATGTTACTTCCTCACCTAAGTTTCTGCTGGTTATTGGTTATCCTTAGGTACAGAGACACAACCACTCTTTTGATTGGCTCCATGCTGAGGTTCTCTCCTGGTCACCACAATGCAGTAAGATATGCTGACAGAAGGTAGTCAAGGTCCTGTGTACCTCTTCACTCTCCTCCTTGCCAGAGGGGTACTGTGATTTTAGCGATGTCTTTGACAAAGGTCAAGCTGGTAGTTTGCCTCCACACTGGCCGTATGATTGCGCAATTGACCTTCAACCTGGTGCCATACCCGCTCATGGCCGGGTTTACCCTTTGTGGGTCTTGGAGGATAAGTCCATGGAGGAGCATGTTGCAGATGAACTTTCTCGAGGTTTCATCTGCAAATCCTCATCTCCTGCTGGTGCTGGTTTCTTCTTTGTGAGGAAGAAGAGTGAACTGAGACCTTGTATTGATTGTAGGGATTAAGAATGCCTATCTGATTCCATTGATTATGGAGTTATTTGACCGCCTCAAGGGAGCAACGGTTTTCACAAAGCTTGATTTGAGAGGGGCATACAATCTCATGAAGATGAAGGAGGGCAATCATTTTAGCTCTGAAAGAATGGAGACATCTCCTCGAAGGTGCCTCTGCTGGTTCTCATTCTTACTGACCATAAGAATGTCACATTCTTGTCTGAGGCTAAACTCCTCTCTCCCAGAATGTCACGATGGGCTCTATTGTTGTCAAGTTTCAATTACATTGTCTCATTCTTATGGTACTAAGAATGTAAGGGCTGATGCTTTGTCACGAAAATTTTCCTCCACTTCCAAGATGGAGTCAGTTCCGGTTCCTGTGATTCCTCCTGATTGTATTCTGACTACGGTTCGCACCAGTCTCACTTCTTATTTGGGTGACAACATTTTTTCTGCTTAGGTCCATGCTCCTCCTTATGAACCTTGTGAGCGCTGCTTTGTCCCAGAGAGTCTCCGTACTGTCGTGCTCCAGACTTACCATTCTCCCAAGGCTGCTGGCCACCCTGGGAAGCATCAACACTTTTGGGCCATTTCCCAGCAATTCTGGTGGCCTAGTCTACGTACTGACGTAACCCCCTTCGAAGCTGCCTGTTCCATGTGTGCTCAAAGTAAGACCCCACGACATCTTCCAGTGGGCCTCCTACAACCAGGGATGAGCCAAACACCCCCCTGATGGGTTCGTATCCAGAACATACGAACAGGCAAAAACTTAATACGAACACGCGAACACCATTAAAGTCTATGGGACACGAACATGAAAGTGCTAATTTTAAAGGCTTATATGCAAATTATTGTCATAAAAAGTGTTTAGGGACCTGGGTCCTGCCCCAGGGGACATGTATCAATATAAAAAAAGTTTTTAAAACTGCAGTTTTTTCGGGAGCAGTGATTTTAATAATGCTTAAAGTGAAACAATAAAAGTGTAATATTCCTTTATATTTCGTATCTGGGGTGTGTCTATAGTATGCCTGTAAAGGGGTGCATGTTTCCCATGTTTAGAACAGTCCCTGTACAAAATGATATTTCTAAAAGGAAAAAAAAAGTCATTTAAAACTACTGGCGGCTGCAATGAATTGTCGTTCCGCAATACACATAAAAGTTCATTGATAAAAACGGCATGGAATTTCTCCACGGAGAACCCCGAACCAAATTTTTTTTAACCAGTTGCCGTCCAGCGCACGCCGATGTACGTCGGCAGAATGGCACGGGTAGGCAAATGGGCGTACCTGTACGTCCCTTTAAATTTGACGCCCTGCCATCGGGAGCGCGCCGCCGGCGGCGCGCTCCCGCGCTGGTCGGGACCCCCTGTGAGTCCGGTCGCGGGACCCGCGGACTCGATCGCCACGGGCATACCCGCGATCGTCTCACGGAGCGGCCGAATGAAGAAATGCCGTTGTAAACAACATTTCTCCATTCTGCCTAGCAACTAGTGACGAGATCAGTGTTCACTAAATGAAAGCCCAACCCCCCCACAGTTAGTAACACACCCCTAGGAACACTTAATCCCTACACTGCCACCCACTGGTTAACCCCTTCACTGCCAGTGTCATTTACACAGGAATCACTGCATTCATATAGCAGTGATTACTGTAGAAATGACAATGGTCCCAAAAATGTGTCAAAAATGTTCGATGTGTCCGCCATAATGTCGCAGTCACAATAAAAATCGCTGATCGCCGCCATTACTAGTAAAAAAAAAAAATTTATAAAAATGCCATAAAACTCCCTTATTTTGTAAACGTTATAACTTTTGCGCAAACCAATCAATAATCGCTTATTGCGTTTTCTTTTTACCAAAAATATGTAGAAGAATACGTATCGGCCTAAACTGAGGGAAAAAAATGTTTTTTTATATATTTTTGGGGGATATTTATTATAACATAAAGTAAAAAATAATGCGTTTTTTTCAAAATTGTCGCTCTATTTTTGTTTATAGCGAAAAAAATAAAAACCGCAGAGGTGATCAAATACCACCAAAAGAAAGCTCTATTTGTGGGAAAAAAAGGACGTCAATTTTGTTTGGGAACCACGTCGCACGACTGCGCAATTGTCAGTTAAATCGACGCAGTGCTGAATCGCAAAAAGTGGTCTGGTCTTTGACCAGCAAAATGGTCCGGTCTGTAAGTGGTTAAATAAATGCATGGGGGTCCCCCTAAATTATATACCAGGCCCTTCATGTCTGGTATGGATATTAAGGGGAACCCCGCGGCAATTAAAAAAAATGGTGTGGGGGTCCCCCTAAATTCCATACCAGGCCCCTCAGGTCTGGTATGGATTTTAAGGGGAACTCCGCGCCAAAATTAAAAAAAAAACAATGCCATGGGGTCCCCCCAAAAATGTTGATGAGGAGAAGGGTCTCACCGGGCAAGGATCGTGGAGGTCTGCGGGTGGAAAAAATTGTCCAATGTGTCCGCCATAATGTTGCAGTCATGATAAAAATTGCTGATCGCTGCCATTACTAGTAAAAAAAAAAAAAAATATTAATAAAAATGCCATAAAAATATCCCCTGCACTCCGTTATATAAGAAGTGTCAGAAGAACAGAAGCGTCACACAGCAGAAGACTCCCACTAAGGCGGATCGTGCGGAGGACAAAGCGGAGAAGCTGGAGGAAGATTCCGGGCGAGAAGACCAGAGGAAGAAGCAGAGGAAGAAGAAGATGGAGAAGAAGAAGATGGAGACCAGAAGAAAGAAGTTGGAAGAAGAAGCGGGGAAAGAAGAAGAAATTAATAAAGGACTTGTCAAAAACCGTTTCTTGTCTTTTTTTAACTTTTTTGACACTTTTTTTGTGAAAGGATAGGGGTGCATTTGTGCCTTTTCCTCTGCGTATCACCCGCAATCTAATAGGCCGCAGAACGAGCCAATCAGTCCTTGGAGCAATTCTCCTATGTTGCTATATTTCTGACAATCATAACAACTGGTCAGACCTATTACCTATCTATTAGCAGAGTTTGCTTACAATAGTGCCTTGAATTCTGCTTTCCTATTGTTCCCGTTTATGGCGAACTATGGTTTCCAACCTTCCATGTTGCCTGACTCATTTGTTCCGCAGAGTATTCCTGCATTAGAGGAGCATCTCTGTGGTCTTCGTTCCACTTGGGCACAAATCCAGGGGGCTTTGCGAAATTATAATGATAGGTACAGACTCCATGTTGACCGCAGACTCCTGCCTGCGCCTTCCTACCAGGTTGGGGACAGAGTCTGGCTGTCATCTCACAACCTCCGACTTTCCCTCACTGAAGTTCGCACCTCGGTTTATTGGGCCTTTCCATATTCTTTGCAGGATTAACCAAGTGGCTTACGCATTAGACATTAATATGCGTATTTCAAATGTATTTCATGTCTCCTTCTTAAAACTTTTGGTTTACAATTTGCTTTACCACCTCGGTGCCACGTTTCCCCCTCTACAGGTTGGGAACCATGAGGAGTATGAAGTACAGTCCATTGTTGACTCCCGTAGGTTCCGTGGGAGCATACAGTACCTGGTGCATTGCAAGGGGTACGGTACGGAAGAATGCTCTTGGGTCTCATCCTTGGATGTACATGCCCCTGTCCTCCTCCGTGAATTCCATAGAGACTTTCCCCTCACACCTGGTGGGCCTCTGAGGGGGAGGGGTCGTTGAGGGGGTACTGTCAGGGCTGGGCTCAGCCCTTCCTTCAGTTAGCTGGCTGCTCAGCTGTCGTCTAATTGCCAGCTCCTATCTCTCCACAGGTATTCAGCTGTTGATGATATCCTGCTTGTCACTCCTGCCTACTTAAACTGTTCAGCCCAGTAGATCTCAGCCTTCGCCATGGTCAGCATCACAGAAACATTCTCTTGTGATCCTGTTCAAGACTTGCTTTGCTGACATCCCTTCTTGCTCCAGATCCTGCTTCCTGTTCCACTACATTGATCCCTGACTTCTGGCTTGGCTGACTATCTGTTTTGGTTACTGAACTAAGCCTATGCCCCATCTGACTTTTTTTTCCAAAAATTCTGACGGACCTACAAATAGAACATGTTCTAAATATTTCCGACTGAACCAATTCCTATCATGAAAACTGCTCATCTGTATGCTGTTCCGACTGACCAAAAACGACACATGCTCCGAAACAAGTACGAGATGAAAGCGCTCGGTGTGGTAAAACTAGCGTTCGTATTGGAGCTAGCACATTCCTCACGCTGCTAATTTTGTGATCTTTTAATGCAGCGCATTCTTTTCTTCTTTATAATGCTAGAAGAATGAAGTTGGATTGCTGCTCATATTAACACAGAGTTCTCACAAAATTCTTTCTTCATTATTTATCCTGATCTCATGAATAATATTGTATTATTTAAAAGCCAGATCTCCATAATAATGTTTACAATTATTTTTTATAGTCATCTTTTATTATTTTTTATTTCATCAAGATTTCTTTTAGGATTGATTAAAAATTATTTTCTAGTGATCTCCATATAATTTTTTTTTTGGTGTGTCAAGTTACCACAATAAAATTATTATCTAGTATTTTGTATTATCCTCAACGAGGTTGGTGTCCCTTGTTAATTTGACATTGTCTTTTTGAAATGTAGCTGCCTACTGACAAAAACAAACTGTCCTTTTTGTAGAAAAATAGATAGGAAAGTATTTTCTGAAAATAAAATATCCATTTATTCTGGGTAACAAAATAAAGATGAAGGCAATGCTGGAGAAAATTTGGGAATTTGCAAAGCCTTTTGGCTCCCAGGGCACATCAAGTCTGTGGAAAAGAAAATTGGAAGCTTGAGGAGTCCTTATCATTTGGAGCCCAATCTGGTCCAGGAATCCCAGAGATTAGGACCAGCAACAGATGACATATCTGTCCCCAGGCTGTGGTACTACACCAGCCTGCGTCTTCTGTCAGACCAGACTGAACCCAGGTCATCACTTTCTTCTCTTCGCTGTAGCCTTCCCTCCCCGCTTCCATGCAGCCTTCCCTGCACCCTTCCCTGCAGCCTTCCTTGGAGGCTGTGCCTCTGGTGGTGGCAGGAGGAGAAGGAGGATGAGCTTGCTCATATATGTAGCTTTTCTTAGTCCGCTGGCCCCTCAACCCTTTCTGAAGGGCCTCAAAAATAATAGCCTAACAGAGGAGGCGTTGGTCCTTCTCCAATTCTAGCAACCTGGTGGCTAGATAGCAGCCATAGGCCTCTTCAGCATTGGGGGGCTCCTGATGACATTGCTTGCTTCCCTAATTAGGCCCAGTGCTGCTTCCTCCATCATCATCCACTTCCTGGGCCTTTTGATGGTAAGGCAGAGGGGAGGCATCTGGGATTGGGTGAGGCACCTACTGGGCCCACTCACCTCCTGGCTGCCACTGGGCACGCCCACCTTCTGGCTGACACTGGGCATGGCCTCCTCCTGGCTGACACTTTCCAGACCCTCCTCCTGGCTGAGCTCTTCCTGTGTATAAAAAAGGAACATAGTTTTAGTTTTTGCTTCATCAATAACACAATTTTAAGCTCATGACTTGCAAATTCAATGTTAATAAATAGAAAAGATTACCATTCTGACCCCAGCATTTTTCAAGCTGGTCTCAAACATTTTTGGCCACTACTGTCAATTGATATGTATACATATTTTTTTTTATAAAATCATTAATTTGCAATCAATTATCACATCTAGTTAATATCATTAATATTAGGACAATAAATATGTCTAAAAATAATATACCTCGCTCCAGCTAGGCACATCCATTTCTTCCAGGATGGAAGGCCCCAATTGTTCCTCCTCAGCCTATGCTGGGGTTGAGGGAAGGGTGGAGAGAAGGCTGAAGGGAAGGGTCAAAAGTGATTCCCTGGTTTCAGTCTGGTCTTCCAGAAACCGCAGTTTAAGTACTACAGCCTAGGGATATACACATTCTCTGCTGATGCTCCCGATCGGTGTGATTTCTGGATCTTATTATGCTCCTTCTTATAAATGTTCTTCAAGATCCCAACTTTCTTAAAAAAAAAAAAAAAGAACTGGATGGTTGCATCTGGGACCCGAGTCTTCACAAATTCCAGAAGTTTCTCTAGCGTTGACTTCCTAGCTTGTTTATTATAATATAAATTGTGTTTCACCTCCCACAAATTCCACATCTCCGTGTACATGTCAATGAAACTGGCTATAAATTCTGGGTCCTTAAAGTGATTCATATTTTCTGTAAAGACAATATACAAGACAAAAACACTAATGTAAGCCTCAACTCTCATAATCTTATCCCAATATAGGCCTCACAATCTTGAAGCAGTATAGGCCACTGATTTACCAAAGTTAAGATTTTACCTTCGTTAGAACGTTCGTACTCCTTCCTCAGCACAATTGTATGTACGACACACGCGTGTTACTTTTTATATACACCGTGCATGTGACACCAGCCCCTGACATTCTTTCTAGTGTATTCCCCGCCCCTTCGGCGCACAGTAGGAGCCACATGGCGGAGACACAGCAGGTGTGTGATTGGAGTAACGAGGAGGAGGAAAGCCCGAACCTAGAGGCGACGATTTAAGGCTACAAATATGTCCTTTCTTGAGATGGTGGACATCTTGAGGAGGAACGACTATGATGGCAATAATGGACCATACACCAACCTCAATGTGAGAAAGACCAAAATAATGACGAAAGTTGTGAAGAGTCTGCACACCAATTTTGGGGTACAATGAGCAAACGAACAAATAATGTCATGTGTTACGATTCTTTATTATTACTTTCATGCTGCGCCATGTGATTTTCTTTAATGTAGGCCTTTTTAGAATGGAAAGTTTCAGGTTAGTGGGCACAGTAATCGGTTGTAGGAAACATCGTTCTCTCATTAAATATGATGTTTTGGGCAGATACAAGTTAAATAGATTTGTTCATGCCTAAATATCTGTGTGCTAAAGTATACCCTTTGTTTCCTTCTCATAGGGGACCAAAGACTCGGAGGACACCTCTCAACAGAGGACACCAGGAACCCCCCACCTGAGAAAGAAGGGGAACTCCAAACACCACACCCCAAGAATCTGGAGGAAGGAGAGGTGGAGGAACTTGGCGAACTTGCCACCACAACAGGTGAGTGTCTGACACCCCAGCTTCAGGTAATATATGTATGCCTGCATATTTATAAGACATGTTTTTCCTAAAATTTTTAGGTGATTTGCTGGTTGTGGAACAGCAAACTCAACATTTCACAAGTGCAAGTGCACAACTACTAGTCAAGGACATCATCGTCCATTGATCCCTCATGATGGGAGATAGCACACGTTGACATTAGACATGGGATCAGGAGGGGAAATCCCCAATTTGTGTGCATCTTATCAAGACACTTTTGACACTACAGTGTCTGATATTGCCTTCTGTTTTTCTACGTTGAACTTTGTAAGTTCCAGAGTTTTGTATGTTATGTTACTAAACATGCCTATTTACAACAACAAAAATATTTTTTTCCAAAAAAAAAAAATTGTTGTCAACAACGATTTAATAATGCTAATCAACAATGTGTGGCTTCTTCTTTCAATACCATTTTTTTTAAGGAAATTTGTGTTTACAGTGACAATGGGCCTTATTTACTAAAGGAAAATCCACTTGGCACTACAAGTGCACTGTAGGAGAACCTAAGATACAGCCAAAAACAAACACAAGCAATAAAGAAAAATCAAGATTTTAGCAGATAATTTTTTTTTTACTTAAAAATATTTTAGACATTGACTGGCATAGCAATGGCCCCCTACCCATAACATAATTTACATATTTCTCCCGAACTTTATGGGGGCTTTGGGGGGCCAAGCCAGGACAGCCAGTACCCAGGCCCACCAGGCGATTCTCTGCAATAAGTCCGGCCTCAGGCCCAACTGAGGCTATATAATTTGGGGAATTTTTTCTTAAATAATTGTGCAGTATGCAGCAGCATAAGATAATATGGTTGATTTTGTAGTCCCCCATATGGATTGCTGTCAGAAAAAGGTGGAACCGGTTGGCCATTATCCCAAAGGTATTCTCAACAACTATTCTCGCTCTGGCCAGCCGGTAGTTTCAAAACCTTCCTCTCAAGGGTGAGAGTCCTTTGGGGGAATGGCCTCATCAGGTGCTCGCCCACGAAGGCTTCATCTGCAATAAAGACAAAGGGGAGTCCTTCCACGTTATCCGCATCAGGTGGCAATGCCAGACCACCAGTCTGGAGACGCTGGTAAAACTCCATCTGGGCAAAAACTACTCCATCCGACATCCGGCCATTCTTCCCCATGTCCACATAGAGGAATTCATATTGTGCCGACACCACCGCCATTGACACTACACTATTAAACCCCTTATAGTTATAATAGTAAGACCCCGAATGGGGTTGTGGCACAATGTGGACGTGCTTCCCATCTATAGCCCCTCCACAGTTGGGAAAGTCCCAATGGTCGGAAAAATGGGAGGCCACCACCTGCCATTCCTGTAGCATTAAAGGAAGCTGTGGAGTCAAACAAGAAAAACATATATAAGTACTTTTGCACATAACATTGCAAGCAGATTACACAAAAAAAATTCTTGCACAACATCAGTATAACATTTATTTTAAGGAGTATTTAAAGACAAAAATAGGAGGCCCACTGATCAGATTCCTCAACCCCTCTGATGGCCCATTGATAAAATTGCAGGGAGGGGGAGGGTTTGAGGTGACTTTGGGAGCCAAAACTAAAAAAGCCTGCAGCACTCTGTCTGAATTTAAGGACACACATAACATTTGTACACATTTAAGGGGGTGTTTCGGGAAAAGAACTACAATGGAGCTGACAAAATACATTGTGAAGAGAATAGGCTATAGGTGTATATGGGCCCAGGATAGCATGCTGGGGGGGTAAGTGAAGGCAAATATGCATGTAGGCCAAAAAAAGGAGCATTAAAAGCTTACAGCATGCATGAGGATAAAGGGGACATTCACAGCATATTCCAATCATGGTAATTAGGGAATGATGAAAGAAATACAATACATTAGCAAACATTAAATACATATAATGTGATGTTAAAGGATAAAACTTACCCTAATATAGTCCTTCTGCACGACCTGAATGATGGCAGAACGGAGTTCTCTATCACACTGTGCTGTTAAAGCTGAACTCCAGGAATTCAGCTCCTTTGTACAAAGTGAAGGCACATTATGGGTTAACTCCAGGGAAGTGCATGACATATAAGATGGCTATTGCTGTATATCTAGGAGCCCAATATTCAGGTCTAAGCATCTTCAACATTAGAGTCAGTGCAGCTTGTATGCCTGCCCCGCCCCTCCTCCTGCACAATCGCAGAAGCCTTTGTATAATGTGAACGCATCCACAAAATACAAAGGCTTCTCTAAATGGGCAACAGAGGGGAGGGACGGGCATAGCTGCTCTGTGTGTCTCTCTCTCTTCTCTTTCACAGAGCCGAGTGTCAATGTATGCTTCGGCAGAGCTGATAAGCCGTAAGACTTAAAGGGGAACTGCAGTCTACTCACATAATTTGTAATAAAAACATCTTTGCCATTTTGAATCTTCCCTCCAACCCCTTTGCATATTATTTTATATATACTATGATTCTGTACTTGCCAAATATGCTGCAGAAATCTCCCTCCACTAAGTCTGACTGCAACCATTTTAACTGTGGGCAGCTGAAGCTGCTGCCTGTTCACTTCTGGATTGACACAGACACACACCTCCAGCTCTGCAGCCCTGCAGCTCTCATTGGCCCTCTTATGACTCAGTGAGAGACAGAGAGAGAGAGAGAGAGAGAGAGCATGATATCATAAGCCTAGGCTAATTACCAGACAAGAAACAGGAAGTGGGTTGTATAAGGTTTTTACTGTCAGAAAAAAAAATGTTTTACTATCCAAAGTTAAAATAACAAGGGCAGAAGATTTAATAGAGGGGAAGTTGAAAAAATGACTGAAGGTCCACTTTAACTCATAGTGTGTCTGCACTTTTTTACAAAGTGGCCGAATTCTTGGAATTTTACCATGCATAAATAGATAGATCGCTCCTTGTACTGACCAGCTTGACAAAGCTGGCTGAGCCCCTGAAAGGCATAGCGGTCTGCCCATTCCATTGACATTGTGTGCCTGTCAGAAGTGCTATAAGGATGGCCATAGATGCTGCTGGCTGTTTTTTTTTTTTTTTTCCACTCAGTGTAAATCAATTTAATTGCTATGGGACCACCTCAGCTTTCAGCTCAGCGTCCCTTCCAACAATCACATCATAGTGGTAATTTTTTTTTTTTTTTTTTTTGTTATTGGGAGTGTTAGTACCAGACTTACTATTTTTCATATTAATCTTCTAATCCCTCTCTGTCACACATTCCCATTTTCTTCATCCTCTTTTCCCCTGACCCCCCCCCCCCTCCTGCCTATCTGTGGACCACCTTTTCCTATTTTTTCCATACGTACTTTAATTTCTATCTAGTTAGTACCTTGTAGTGTCTTGACTGTGCCTATTTAGGGCTTCCTCAATCCCTCTAAGATGAGCCATTTCTTCCTAAAATCTACCCAGCTCTTCCACTTCCCTATAATTGGGTTAATATTCTGCTCTTCCCAGCTACTTCTCAGACATTCCATTTTATAGGTCTTTTCTACCGAATCCACCCATTCCCACATTGACGGGGCTTCCTTCTCTTGCCATTTCTTCGGTATTAATTTTTTACCTGCATTCAGCAAATGGGGGATCACCGATTCCTTATATTGTCTGAGCCCAATTCTTGTCCCATGGAATAGCACAACCCAGGGGTCAGCCCTCACCTCTTTGCCTGTAATCTCTTTAATGTGGGCTATAATTTGGTTCCAATAGGATTTTATTTTTGGACAACTCCACCACAAATGTGCCATCGTGCCCACCTCTCTACATACTCTCCAACATTCCCTGGCACCATCCTGCTGAAATTTGCTTTTCCTCTCTGGGGTATAATACCATCTCATCAAACATTTAGCGCTCATTTCCGCCGTTCTAGCATCTACCGCCGAGCCATGCACTAATTTAAATATTTTCCTTACTATTGTGTTTTCTGGTTGTGATCCTAATTCCCTCTCCCATTTTTTGATGTACGCAGGTACCCCCAGCTCTACTCCCTCTAGCAACGTTCTGTACCATCTCGAAACAATTTTCTTTGATGTCTTTAATGTACATAGTTTTTCCAAAGGGGTCAGATCTTCCGCTTTTCTATCCCGTACAGGGAGTTTTTTGATAAAACTTGAAAGCTGAGCGTACCTCCACTCATCAATTATCATCATCTCTTTTTTTTGTGCCAACTCGTGATATGGTGCTAATCTCTCCCCTTTCATTACATCTTTTAATTTTACCTCCTCTCTAACCCAATTTCCTCCTATTTCCTGACACCCTGGTAAGAAAAAATTATTATTCTTTAATGCTATAAGTGGTGAATTGTATTTTCCGTTAAATTGCCTATATATCTTATCCCAAATCCGCAATGTGTTTTGTGTAATATTATTCCCTTCCAAAAATACCCTTCTCTCAAATGGAGGATTCCAAATTTGCTTATCTAATTTTGTTCTACATAAATCGTGTTCCAATCTCACCCATCTTTTCTCTGTATTATCTCTTATACTCCATTCACTCACTCTAGACACTACAACAGCTTCATAATAAGTCTGCGCATCTGGCACTGCTACTCCACCCCTGTTCTTTGGTTGTCGAAGTGTCGCTTGGGCCACCCTAGCTTTTTTATTTTTCCAGACGAATTTCATTAGTATAGATTTTAATTTTGACAAGTAAACATTGGGCAGAGAAATAGGGAGCATCTGAAACCTGTATAAGATCTTAGGAAATATTATCATCTTTAATGAATTTATTCTTCCCAGCCATGATAATGCCCTATAGCTACACCTTTTACATTCTGCCTGTATCTCGTCCAGTAACGGGATATAATTACAGCGGTACATTTTTCTCTCTGTTTTTGCTAATTTTATCCCCAAATACTTAAGCTCACTCTTCCACGGTAGTTTCCAATTTTGTTGTACCTTTTGTGCCTCTCGCTTGTTCATGTTAATATTCATTATCTCCGATTTTGACCTATTTATTTTAAAATTTGAGACCTCCCCGTATTGGTCAAGTAGCTTAAATAATTTAGGCATCGATGTCTTTGGGTTATTCAGGTATATTAAGATATCGTCCGCAAACGCGGAGTATTTATATTCAACTTTTTCCACTTTCACCCCTTCTATCCCAGGATCCTCTCTTATTGCTGCCAGGAGTGGCTCTAAGGAGAGCACAAACAGGAGGGGTGAAAGCGGACAGCCCTGCCTTGTACCCCTCTCCATTTCAAAAGGCTCCGACACATACCCATTAACTTTTATACATGTCTTTGGGTGCTCGTACAGTACCTTTATCCTCTGTAACATCTTAGATCCTAGCCCCATCTCCTCTAATGTCTTAAACAGAAACCCCCAGTCTACTCTGTCGAAGGCTTTCTGTGCATCCAACGACAGAAGCAGACTGGGGGTTCCACCCTGTCGCATCCTTTGAAGCAGGAGGAGTGTCTTTATTCCGTTATCCTTTCCCTCTCGTCCCCCTATGAAGCCCGTCTGGTCTGGGTGAACCAGTGAAGTCATTAACCCCTTCATTCGCTCCGCTAGTATTTTAGCATAAAGCTTTGTATCCGCGTTTAACAGCGAAATCGGCCTGTAGCTGGTACACTGTGTAGGATCTTTGCCCTCCTTCTGTATTAGAGTAATTGTAGCCCTTAAATCTTCATTACTTATTCTATATTCTTCTCCTAGGCCGTTCATATACCGACACAATTGAGGAACAAGGGCCTCTCTGAATGTTTTGTAATATAATGTTGTGAAACCGTCTGGTCCCGGGGATTTTCCTGGTGCTGATTTTAATAGTGCTCTAACTATTTCATCTTCCGAAATTGGCCTTTCAAGTATATCCCTTTCCGTGGGGGTGATTTTAGTCAGAGTAGTTTTCCCCAGAAATTCCCTGATCTTCTGCTCTTTATCTCCGTGTTTGGCCTTTTTATTGCTGTCTGCAAATATCTGTTCAAAGTATAGTCTGAAAGTTTCTGCTATATCTTTGGTAGTATAGAGCACTTTTCCATTTTTATTCTTAATTTCCCCAATAAAATTTTTCCCTTTTTTCTTTTTTAACATTCTGGCTAAAAACTTACTTGATTTATCTCCCCATAGATATTGTTCCTTGGCCAACCCTTTAAATGCCTTCGCAGCTTCCTGGTCCAAAAGGTCCTTCAGCTCCATCCTTACCGTTAATAACTTTTTAAATACCAGGTCTTTTTGGGGCAGACTTTTTTTTTTTTATGGTCTTGTTCTAAACAATATATCTCTCTCATTAATTTATTGATTTTTTCGGCTCGCGTTCTTTTCTTTTTAGATTGTAAAGATATCAGTATTCCCCTTATATAGG
Source organism: Lithobates pipiens (assembly GCF_037356315.1). Lineage (NCBI taxonomy): Eukaryota > Metazoa > Chordata > Amphibia > Anura > Ranidae > Lithobates > Lithobates pipiens. Next base: position 493,506,644 of record NW_027507764.1, read on the forward strand.
CCTTATGTGCATCCCACAACGTGTTTCTTTTAATTCCCTCAGTATCATTAAATGTAAAATATTTATCGATCTCACTCGCAATTTTTATCCTATCCTCCTCCCTAAGCAGTAGCTCTTCATTCAGCCGCCATCCAGAGAAGTTCCTCCCTATCCTTGAGATGTTTAGGGATAGTTTTACCGGGGCGTGGTCTGAAAGAGTCATCACTTCTATCCCTGAATCCATCACATATTCCAGTAGCCTATGGTCTAAGAATATGTAGTCTATGCGTGAATACGTCCCATGGACTGATGAATAAAAGGAATAATCACGTGACAGCGGATTCTTTGCTCTCCATACATCCACTAATTGGTTGTTATATAGCTTTGAAACTATATTTTTGTGTGCTGAGCTTCTCATCTTTTTAACCTCCGAAGAACTATCTACTTCCGGGTTGAGGCCGAAGTTCAAATCTCCCATCATAATTACATAACCTGCTTTGAAGTCCATAAGTTTATATAATATCTTATTTAAGAAACTAATTGGGTTACTATTAGGAGCATAAATATTTACTAAAGTACACTCCAATTCCTCTAATGTACCCTTTAGGAACAAATATCTTCCCTCTGCATCACACATTTTTTCCTTTAACTGAAACCTTATTCTTTTAGAGAACCCTATCGCTACCCCTCTACTTCTGGCTGAAATAGTATCACTATAGAACCAGACCGGGTAGTTATTGGAATATACTCTAATGTTTGATGCGAGGGAGATATGAGTCTCCTGTAGAGATATAACGTCGGCCTCATAGCGCTTCAGTTCTGCTAGAATCTTATGTCTTTTTATTGGGGTGTTCAAGCCCTTCACATTGTAGGACATAAATTTCAGACCATCTATTTTACTATTGCCCATCTATTTGTCCTACGTTTCTCTACCCTACATAGGTACTTTTTATCTTGTTTACTAAGGTGGTCCACATTTTTTTTTTTTTTCCTTCCTTCCCCCACCCCACTTTCCACTTTACTTCCCTTTTCCCCCCTTATACCTTCCCAACCTCCCCTATCCACCCCTCCCTCCTGCCCTTCTTTGCAGCCCCTACCCACCTCCCTCCTTGCCTCCCCCCCCAACTCCCCTGGCCTATTAGCGGCCTTTGTTAGGTTAATGGTCGTACAAACCCCTATCATCTCCTAATCTATTTGTTAAGAGGGTTTGGGGCTTTTCCACCTGCGCCTCTCCCGCCTCTCCCCATAAGACGGGAGGTATTAAATCCCACATTCTTGTTTACATTTATATTTTCCTTATTTCCTTCCCCTTTTCCCTCCCGTCCCTTCCCCGAACCCATTTTTCCCCCTATAGTGAGCCCATTACTCCATCTGCCACCCGGGGAGTATAGGCGGGCGTATTTCCAGTTTCTCACAAAAATCTTCCAGATCTTCCGGGAAAACCAGCTTCGCTGATTTACCGTCTTTGTTCCCTATTAAGCAAGCAGGAAAACCCCATCTGTATTTAATGTTCTGAGCTTGCAGTTCATCTAGTAGAGGTTTCAGAAGTCTTTTCCTTAGGAGCATCTCGGGTGCCATATCCGGGAATATCTGTATTTCTCTTCCTTCATGTGCATGTGGGGTTTTTCCCCTTAACTTTTTCCATATTACTTCTTTTTCATCGAAAAATGTGAACCGCACTATTATGTCTCTCGGTCTATCCATATCTCTAATTCTTGTTTTACCAATTCTATGAATTCTATCAATCCTTGGTAGAGCTCCCATCTCATTTCCCCAACAAGGGGCGAGAATGCTATTTAGTATTGCTCTTAGGTCTTCGCCTTTTGTTTCCGGGATTGAGCGCAATTTCAAATTTTTCCTTCTACTTCTATTTTCCTGGTATTCCAGTTTATACAGCGTATTCCTTTGTGTTTGTTGAAGTATTCTTAGTTGATCTTTAATTTTGTTTAGTTCTATGGCTTGGAGATCTACACGATTTTCTGTAGCTTCTACTCTCTCCAGCAAACCGCCTAGGTCTTTTCGGAGCCCCCTGATGTCCATTTTAATTGCATTTTCTAATTTTGAGAGCATCTCCGCCATTTCTCCTTTTGAGGGTGGAAGGTCTTCTGTCCTTATTTCTTCAGTTTTGCTGCTCTCCCAGTCACTTTCCATTATTGTGTCCTCACTGGTATGTTGTGTTCCACCACCCTTATGCTTGCCCGATCCCTTCTTGTACTCTGATATGGTTAATTGTCTTTTATCCAGTCCAACTTCTTTGGGGCTTGCTCCTTGTGTCATATATTGTTGGATTGACGTATCTAGACTCTTATCTTTTATGTTCCGAGCGGCTCCACCTTTTGCCATCTTATTTGCTGACTTACTCATGATTCAATCTATCTCAAAATTATGTGGATCCTAAACACCCCGATAGCTCTTTCCTTTGAATCTTAGTTCATCGATGGAGTCGCTTCCTCCAGCGACTTTCCTTCTATGAAACTGATCGTCCAGATTACCTCTTTGCTCCCCAATTTTACTTAGGGATTCTCAACCTTTTTCCCCTCTATGTCTGTGTTCCGCTGGCAAAACCCCTTGGGGGACCCTTGACAATAACTTCTTCTCACAGAATAATACACTGCACCCCGTTATATTTTATCTTAATATCTTCCTCCAACCGCGCCAATCCTCCCCTAGGTTAAAGCCTGTGGATCCTGGGATTGACGAGTCACCCTGATAACTTGTCAAGTGCTTGGCGCCTCCTATCTTTCAATAACAAGCCTTGCATAGAGTATCTTGATTAATTTCACAGATAGAGGGCAAAGGATTATCTATATCTTATCTCAGGGGAGGAGGGGACCGTCCAGCTATTTAGGAGCTCATCTCTATTCTCCGCTAAGGACAGAACAATCCCTTAAAAGGGAAGGTAAGATATCCTGAATTCAAGGAAAATTTGTAGTGATCTGATATACACAAGGAAAAAAATAAAAAAAAAACCCTGTAGTCAAATCATGCAATTTTTCCTCTTACTGTATAATATATACAATATTGCGAGCAATTCAGGTAATCTGCTCGATTTCCTGTTGCGGAAACAATATATCCTGACGGCGAGGGACAAAGGAAAAAAAAAGACAAGCAGGAAGAAGAGAGAAAAAAGAAAAAAAAAAAGAACTTATGGTAGCATTGCAAAACTCTTTGCGATTATTCCTCCAGCCATAACTTCTCCTCTTGGGTTTTTTTTTTAAGTCAGGTCTAAATATCTGGTCCGCTCTTGTGTATATCCAAGACGGCAAGAAAGTGAGGATAAAAAAGCCTTTTTCAATCCCACACCATTAAATCCGCACTCTGATGCATGTATACTGATTTTCTCATCAATGTTTGCTCATTTAGCATAAACGTCTCGTCAGCCGGTACATTTATCCCTGGAATAGAGGCAAACTTCATATACTTCCTCCACCTATCTATACGAGGTTTGTCCTGACCACAGGTATTTATCCCCTCATTTTGAACTATGCGACTTTTTCTCACGTATTATTTCGCATGTACAGATGTCGCATGTACTTGCGATAGTCTATGCAGTATTGTTACAGTTTATTTTAGGGAGGTAATACGTGTTAACCCTGCGGATCCACCACTGTTTAGGGAAACACCTTCCAAGTTGTCATCTCCTGGTATACTGAGCGTAGCGATTACCATAGGCATATACAATGCAAGCACGGTCCTATTTAAGTTTGTATAACCCTGCAATGGTTTCCCGCTGTAGATACTTTACATTCAAAACTGTCGGTGGAAGCATGCAGCCAAAGAAACATATCCACAGTAGGGCTTCCTTATCTGCTTAACAAAACTCCTTTTGACCAGCAAACATTTAACCCCATAGGCACGATATTTGATTCCCCTGATTAGATATATTTACACTGCAACAATTTTGTGACTTTAAAAATGTTACCGTCCTTGTCCATGCTGTGTCTCGCTGCTCTCCTACCAGTTTCGGGCTCTAGTGAGTCTCCTCCATATGCCTCCAAAGTCCTGCTGTATAGCCAGGGGGGATCCGTTGTGGACTAGAGCGGCGGGGGGGGGGGGAGGGGGTGAGCTGGCCGAAGTGATATGATGTGGCGGCTGGGGAAAGCTCCGTACTCAGAACGCGAGATGATAGCAGCACCGCACCGAGGGCTTCCGCATGGCTGGGCTGGGATCTCTCACCTCCCCGCTCCTAGCCATCTCTTGCTGTTTGATCGGCGGTGCGGTGAGCTTAGCGCTGGCAGGCCCCTCCCCTCAGGCGGACGCTACGTCCTCTCGTAACACATCCGCCAGCTGCCGCCCCCCTTTCTAAAGCACAGGTGGGCTAGCTAGCCTGCTGGCTGTTTTAAATTGCCAGTTCTGGCCTCCACTGCATAGAGGCTTAACGTTACAGCAGCCCATCTGTAATTTCTGCCAATGGTCCTACAGTGCACCCCTTCTGCTCTTCAGGCTGTTTACAGGCTGAACGTATGTAAGTATGTATATCTTTTGTTCAATAAAAGATGCTGCACACTAACCCTGCACCCTTGCCGATTTGCTCTTTTTCAGTTTTTTAAAACCAAAAATAACAGTCATAAATCATAATCCTTACATAATGCATGGTTTAGTTAGAAGCAGATCACGTGCTTGCAAAAATATACTCAGCAAGATCTTTAGTAATTATATTGGTAAATATCACAGTGACAACAGTTAGGAAAACACGTAGCATGTTAACAGTTAGGAAAACACGTAGCATGTTTGTATTTGTATTTAGAGTGCCATGCTAATTCAATTATGTGTATTATTTAATTCCTGGTTTAATCAAATCAAATGCCCTTTATATTAGCTAAAGTGTAAGCCATAGGAAAATTGCTAACCAAAGCTGATGTATATGCGATGAAGCACATCAAGAGAAGTCTGTAGAGCACATTAATCTCCTTTGTTAAAATCAATTTTAAACAAATAAAACCTTTGTGCACATTGACTTTTCATGATAAAAATTTATAATCAGCCTTTGCTGACTGGGGTCACTCTTTTTTTTGCCACTGGAGATCAGGAGTCATTTATCAAATTGGGCTAAGATGACTGTCGCCGTATCGGTGCACTGGCAGTAACACAGTTAGGCCTCGTTCACATGGGTCATACTTATGTGTAAACCTGTGTGAGGCCCGCACTTGCCCGCACGGGGATGCACAAATGGTCTGTGCATCCATATGCTTTGAATGTCACAGCACGTCCTCAAACTCAATGTAGCGGCGACTCCTGAAGAGCACGCGCTATGCGTTTTTCAAAGTTAAGGTTATACCTAAACTGCAGTTTGGTTTGGGTACAATTGTCTAAATTTGGACTTCAGCATCAGTCTGACTGGACTATGAGATGTTCCGCCTGACCGCAGGGGGTCACTGCCTCTTCTGGCAGGTATGGAACTATGGCCTGGTTGGGTGCTTAAGTTACTTTCTCTCGGAGCCCGCCCAGTGGGAGTGGCGCTCTTGCTGTGCTTTCTGGGAGAGTGTATTCAAGCTGTGGAGTCACGTGGTTCAGGGTTTCCAGTCCAGAAGGATGTCCTCCTGACCAGTTCCCAGGAAGGCTATGGCCTGGGGTGCGGATCCACCCGATCTTGATGTCTCAGGGCTGGCTAGCCCGAGGCAACGAAACTAAAGGAGGATTCTGAGGTGGTTGGGTGCCGTTTGGGAGAGACCCAGTGACTTCAAGCATTCCAGGGGAGGATTCTTCAGAAAAAGACCACGTACGGGTTGGTTTCTTAGTAAGAGCCTGGAAAGGCTGAAGTACCCAAGAGAATCCGGTCTCATGGATATCGCCAAGCTGGCTGAAAGATCCAAGTATCCCACAAGTGTTCTTCAAGTTTAGTTTTCCTACGTGTTCTAGAACAACGTCTGTGGCAGAGACATATCTTGTATGTTCTACAACAACGTTTGTGGCAGAGACTTGTTCCTGAGTTAAGCACTTTGTTGGCTGCTAGGCCTTGTGAGAGAGGGACTATCCAACTTCAGTGAACATCCAGTTGCGAATGGCTATTCTCTGGATGCAGTCAAAGTAAGCAAGTTCTTCAATATTTGACTTTGACACTAAGCCCCTGTACACACAGTCTGAGAATCTGTCGGAATGTGTCTTATCGGACTGTGTCGTCAGATAATCCGACTGTGTGTGGTATGCATCGGACTGATTCCATCCGAATCTCCGTCCGACCCAATTTTCCAACATGTTGGAAATATTTCCCGACCAACTGGGCCGGTCGGACCTAATCCGATCATGTGCATAGCATTTTGATCGGACCAAGTCCCACGCATGCTCAGATCAAATTCCTACATCAAAGCTATTGGCTACTAGCCTGAATGTAGTCCCATCGTAACGAAATTACATCATTGCGTTCTGAAAGATCAGATTTTTCGCTAACTTGGCCCGACCGTGTGTATGCAACAGTTTCGGACACAATCCGTCAGACTAAATCCAACGGACAAAATCCGACGGATTTGGTTGGCAAAATCTCCGACCGTGTGTACAGGGGCTAAGAGTACCTGAACTTCCTTTCCAACCCTCTGATCCCAATTTAAGAGACTGTTCATTGTCTACGTTTTGCAAATAAAATCCATTCAAGTGGATCTGTTGTCAGTCTCTCGAGTTACTGGGCCATCTACCACGGGACACCCCTAGAGGTGAAGTGAGGAGAAAAGAAGGTAACGGTAAGCCCAAATCTAACCAGTAGCTCCTTCCGAGGTAAGTGCTACATCAATCTATCCAAACCCGAAATTAGAATTTTTCTTCCTCCCCCATCTCTCTGTCAAAAATCGATGGCACAACTATAAGCCCTTCCCCGCATGCCAAGGTTCTAGGTGTAGTCCTGGACTCTGAACTCTCCTTTAAGCACCACGTCCAAATCTTGCCACCTTAACCTCCACAACATCTCCAAAATATGCCTCTTTCTAACCAATGACACAACAAAGCTCATAGTTCACTCCCTGGTTATCTCTCGCCTCGACTACTGCAACTCCCTCCTCATTGGCTTACCTCTACATAGTCTATCACCTCTTCAATTCATCATGAATGCTGCTGCCAGACTCATCCACCTTACTAATCGCTTTGTGTCTGCTATCCCTCTGTCATAAACTAGAAGTGACCAGAACCGTGTGACTGCAACAGAGTGGACCAGACATAAATAGGTGAAAGTAAGTTTATTAAGGTAAATGAATACACCACCAATACAAACTGAGTGAACAAACCAAACAACCCAACAGTGAAGATAAACAAACAAACCAGCATATGTAGCAAAAGGGAGTACCAGAATCGTATTCAAGCCAGGCCAGGGTCATAAATAGGAGGTCAGCAAATGGGGGGACAAGGAGAAAGGGATCAGGTACAACAGGTTCAGGATTGGGATCAGGTATCAGGTATCAGGTATACAGGCTGCAGGTCAGGGCACAAGGACAATACCAAGGCAAGGTGTGTGTGCACTTGCCGGGTATTTATACAACGACTGCTATCAGTCATGTGACTCCTGACTGCAGAAGGTAATACCTGCTCCACACTACCAGGATCCCTCCGCTGGTGGACGCCAGTACTGCAGTCCAAAGGTGACATAATTCGAAGCTCAGCTCCAAACTGCCAGGAGACACCTGCTGGTGGATCTCAGTACTGCACGCCAAATGATCGATATTACCAGCGGAGGCAACCTTTCCTGACACCCTCTCTGTCAATCCCTCCACTGGCTTCCGCTCACCCAACTAATTAATTTCAAAATACTAACAACTATTTACAAAGCCATCCACAATTTAGCCCCCAGCTACATCACTAGCCTCGTCTCTAAATACCAATGCAGTCGTTCTCTTCGTTCCTCTCAAGACCTTCTGCTCTCTAGCTCCCTCGTCACCTCCTCCCATGCTCACCCCCAGGACTTTTCCAAAGCCTCTCCAATCCCATGGAATGCCTTACCCCAATCTGTCCGCTTATCTCCTACTTTATTAGGATTGAAACCATGGGTCTTCAAACTATGGCCCTGAAGTTGCTCAGGAACTACAATTCCCATCATGCCTAGTCATGTCTGTGAATGTCAGAGTTTTACAATGCCTCATGGGATGTGTAGTTTTGCAACAGCTGGAGGGTTCATAGTTTGAGGATCCCTGTTTTAGACGATCCTTGAAAACCCTTCTCTTCAGAGAAGCCTATCCTACCCACACCTAACAACTGTATATTACTTTTCTCCATCAGTTCACCCCACACAGTTATTACCTTTTGTTCCACTTGAATCTCCCTTCTAGATTGTAAGCTCTAACAAGCAGGGTCCTCTGATCCCTCCTGTATTCATTTGTATTGTAAGTATACTCTCTGCCCTCATGTTGTAAAGCACTGTGCAAACTGTTGGCACTATATAAATCCTGTATAATAATATGCAGGCAGTCCCATCCATATTAGTTGGGATGCAGTAGATGCAGCAACACGGCCACTGCTCCAAATTTGACATTCGTGCCTGTTGTGGGAGCGCACCTTATGCACACCTGTACATCCCTGTATAGGCAATCACGATTTTCACGTAGGTGTATGCTGTAGTAAACCTGTGTGAACAAGGCCTAACTGTCCGATATACTTTTTTATTTGCACCAATGGTTACGCCGTCTGGAAAAGGTTTCGAGATGTACAAACATTTTCTAATGTCCAAACAGTCTATCACCTAGGACAAAACATAAGAGGGGTTGGGTACTGCTTAGCAGCTGCTGGCAGGTCTAGAGGGGACTCCTGTATAATTAATGAGATTGGTTCCTACATATCCTTACTGCTCAATGATTGGTTGCAAGAGGTTAGTGCACGGCATTGCTGCTCACTGATTGGTTGCTAAAGGTTACAGCACTAAATCTGCACACCATGGACTGGGGAGCTGAGGGGGCCCATCAATAGACAGAAAACTGCTAGAAATCCTAGGACTTCTGGAATCAGTGCCAATGCTGGGTGAAGGAGGGGGGGGGGGGGTGTGATCAGAGGCAATGCTAGGGGGTTGATGGGATCAGTGGCAGTGGTGGGAGGATGTGATTAGTTAGGAGGCAGTATACTGTTGCAAATTCTAAATCATGTAGAGCAAAGCTGGAAATCTTTGACAAGTATACAGTGGGGGATTCCACCAATGTAATGGGGAGTTTAAAATGATCACTAATGTGAGGGGGAATTTGCACTGACCGCCATGTAACGGGGGATTTTATGCCACCCACCAAAAAAAAGAGGGATTTCTACACTGACACCAATGTAATTAGAGTATTTACACCAATCACCAGTGTAAGGGGGCATATACAATGACCTTCATGTAAGGGGGAATTTATACTGTCAAGGAAATTTGTACTGACCACCAATGTAAGGTGACACTTCTACACCGATCACCAATGTTAGAGGGAATTTATACTGACCACTAGGGATGAGCCGAACACCCCCCGGTTCGGTTCGCACCAGAACTTTCGAACGGACCCCAAATTCGTACGAACGTTAGAACCCCATTGAAGTCTATGGGACTCGAACGTTCGAAAATTAAAAGTGCTAATTTTAACGGCTAATATGCAAGATACTGTCCTAAAAAGGGTTTGGGGACCAGGGGACATGGGTCAATGCAAAAAAAAGTTTTAAAAACGGACGTTTTGGCGAGAGCACTGATTTTAATGACGATTAAAGTGAAAAAAAAGTGAAATATTCCTTTAAATATCGTGCCTGGGGGATGTCTGTAGTATGCCTGTGAAGTGCCACGTGTTTCCCGTGTTTATAACAGTCCCTGCACAAAATGACATTTAACAGAAATAACGTCATTTAAAACTGCTTGCGGTTTTAATGTTATATCTGGTTCCTGCAATATGGTTGAAAATCATTGAGAAAAATGGCATGGGTAGCCCTCCCTGCCCATTACCAGCCCCTTTGGGTCTTGTACGCATATTAAGGGGAAGCCCGTACCCATATTAAAAAAAGGAAATACGTGTGGCCCCCAGGCCCTATATACTCAGAACAGCAGTATACAGGCGGTGCAAACAAGACAGAGACTGTGTAGATTTGTTGTGTTAAGTTGAATCTGTTTGTAATTTTCAACTGGTACATTTTTAAAGTGTAGCTCAATCTCCTACAACTGACTGCAAGCTCTATTAAAAAAGAGCAAGATAGTTAGCTATATAGGTGGATATAGCAGTGTAAACTGCGTTCAGAGCACGCAGACAGCACGCACAATCTCCTAACACTGACTGAAAGCTCTATTTAAAACAAGCAAGATAGTTAGCTATATAGGTGGATATAGCGGTGTATACTGCGTTCAGAGCACGCAGACAGCAAGCACAATCTCCTAACACTGACTGAAAGCTCTATTTAACCACTTTCAGACCGGACCATTTTGCTGGTAAATGACCAGAGGTCTTTTTACAATTTGGCACTGCGCTGCTTTAACTGGTAATTGCGCGGTCATGCAATGTTGTACCCAAACGAAATTTGCGTCCTTTTCTTCCCACAAATAGAGCTTTCTTTTAAAGGTATTTGACTGACTCTGCGATTTTTATTTTTTGCGATATAAACGTAAAAAGACCGCAAATTTTGAAAAAAAATGATATTTTCTACTTTTTGTTATTAGAAAAATCCAATAAACTCAATTTTAGTCATACATTTAGGCCAAAATGTATTCAGCCACATGTCTTTGGTAAAAAAAAAGTCAATAACTGTATATTTATTGGTTTGCGCAAAAGTTGTCACATCTACAAACTAAGGTACATTTTCTGGAATTTACGCAGCTTTTAGTTTATGACTGCCTATCTCATTTCTTGACGTGCTAAAATGGCAGGGCAGTACAAAACCCCCCCAAATGACCCCATTTTGGAAAGTAGACACCCTAAGGAAATTGATAAGAGGCATGTTGAGCCCATTGAATTATTTTTTTGCCTCAAGCGATTGAATAATGACAAAAATTTTTTTTTTTTTTTTTTTTACACAAAGTTGTCACTAAATGATATATTGCTCACACATGCCATGGTTATATGTGGAATTGTACCCCAAAATACATTCTGCTGCTTCTCCTGAGTACGGGGATACCACATGTGGTCGACTTTTTGGAAGCCTAGCCGCGTACGGGGCCCCGAAAGCCAAGCAACGCCTTCAGGATTTCTAAGGGCATACATATGTCATTTTACTCCTCACTACCTATCACAGTTTTGAAGGCCATAAAATGCCAAGATGGCACAAAACCCCCACAAATGACCCCATTTTAGAAAGTAGACACCCCAAGCTATTTGCTGAGAGGCATGTTGAGTCCATGGAATATTTTATATTTTGCCACAAGTTGCGGGAATATTACAAACTTTATAAATTTTTCACAAAGTTGTCACTAAATGATATATTGCTCACACATGCTATGGGCATATGTGAAATTACACCCCAAAATAAATTCTGCTGCTTCTCCTGAGTACGGGGATACCACATGTGTGGGATTTTTTGGGAGCCTAGCCGCATACGGGGCCCTGAAAACCAAGCACCGCCTTCAGGCTTTCTAAGAGCGTAAATTTTTCATTTCACGCCTCACTACCTATTACAGTTTTGAAGGCCATAAAATGCCAAGATGGCACAAAACCCCCCCAAATGACCCCATTTTAGAAAGTAGACACCCCAAGCTATTTGCTGAGAGGCATGTTGAGTCCATGGAATATTTTATATTTTGCCACAAGTTGCGGGAAAATTACAAACTTTTTTTTTTTTTTCACAAAGTTGTCACTAAATGATATATTGCTCACACATGCTATGGGCATATGTGAAATTACACCCCAAAATAAATTCTGCTGCTTCTCCTGAGTACAGGGATACCACATGTGTGGGATTTTTTGGGAGCCTAGCTGCGTACGGGGCCCCGAAAGCCAAGAACCGCCTTCAGGCTTTCTAAGGGCGTAAATTTTTGATTTCACGCCTCACTACCTATTACAGTTTTGAAGGCCATAAAATGCCAAAATAGCACAAAACCCCCCCAAATTACCCCATTTTAGAAAGTAGACACCCCAAGCTATTTGCTGAGAGGCATGTTGAGTCCATGGAATATTTTATATTTTGCCACAAGTTGCGGGAAAATTACAAACGTTTTTTTTTTTTTTTTTCACAAAGTTGTCACTAAATGATATATTGCTCACACATGCCAGGGGCATATGTAAAATGACACCCCAAAATAAATTCTTCTGCTTCTCCTGAGTACGGGGATACCACATGTGTGGGACTTTTTGGGAGCCTAGTCGCGTACGGGGCCCCGAAAACCAAGAACCGCCTTCAGGATTTCTAAGGGTGTAAATTTTTGATTTCACACCTCACTACCTATCACAGTTTTGAAGGCCATAAAATGCCAAAATAGCACAAAACCCCCCAAAATGACCCCATTTTGGAAAGTAGACACCCCAAGCTATTTGCTGAGAGGCATGGTGAGTATTTTGCAGCTCTCATTTGTTTTTGAAAATGAAGAAAAAAAAAATAATGTATATTTTTTTTCTTTTTTTCAATTTTCAAAACTTTGTTACAAAAATGAAGGTCTGCAAAATACTAACCATACCTCTCGGCAAATAGCTTGAGGTGTCTCCTTTCCAAAATGGGGTCACTTGGGGGGATTTTGTGCTATCTGGGCATTCCATGGCCTCCGAAACTGTGATAGGCAGTGAGGAATGAAATCAAAAATTTACACCCTTAGAAATCCTGAAGGTGGTGCTTGGATTTTGGGGTACCGTACGCGGTTAGGCTCCCAAAAGGTCTCACACTTGTGGTATCCCCGTACTCAGGAGAAGCAACAGAATGTATTTTGGGGTGTAATTTTACATATAACCATGGCATGTTTGAGCAATATATCATTTAATGACAACTTTGTGCAAAAAAAAAAAATAATAATGTATTTTTTCCACAACTTTTGTCAAAATATAAAATATTCCATGGACTCGACATGCCTCTCAGCAAATAGCTTGGGGTGTCTACTTTCTAAAATGGGGTCATTTGGGGAGGTTTTGAACTGTCCTGGCATTTTATGCACAACATTTAGAAGCTTATGTCACACATCACCCACTCTTCTAACCACTTGAAGAAAAAGCCCTTTCTGACACTTTTTGTTTACATGAAAAAATATTTTTTTTTGCAAGAAAATTACTTTGAACCCCCAAACATGAAGTGTTTTTTTAAAGCAAAAGCCCTACCAATTAAAATGGTGGGTGTTTCATTTTTTTTTTTCACACGGTATTTGCGCAGCGATTTTTCAAACGCATTTTTTGGGGAAAAACACACTTTTTTTTATTTTAATGCACTAAAAATCACTATATTGCCTAAATGTTTGATGAAATAAAAAATATGATCTTAGGCCGAGTACATGGATACCAAACATGACATGCTTTAAAATTGCGCAGAAACGTGCAGCGGCGACAAACTATGTACATTTTTAAAAGCCTTTAAATGCCTTTACAGGTGACCACTTTAGATTTACGGAGGAGGTCTACTGCTAAAATTAGTACCCTCGATCTGACCTTCGTGGTGATACCTCACATGCATGGTGCAATTGCTGTTTACATATGACACCAGACCAACGCTTGCGTTCAACGTTACGCCTTAGCAGGGGGGGACAGGGGTGTTTTTATTTTTTTATTTTTTTTTATTATTTTTTTTGCTTTTTTATTTTATTTTTAAACTGTTCCTTTCATTTATATATATTTTTTTATGATTTTTATTGTTATCTCAGGGAATGTAAATATCCCCTATGATTGCAATAGGTAGTGACAGGTACTCTTTTTTGAAAAAATTAGGGTCTATCAGACCCTAGATCTCTCCTCTGTCCTCAAAGCATCTGACCACACCAAGATCGGTGTGATAAAATGCTTTCCCAATTTCCCAATGGCGCTGTTTACATCCCGCAAAATCTAAGTCATGAAATGCTCGTAGCTTCCGGTGTCGTAGGCCATAGAGATGATTGGAGCCATTCTGGTCTCTGATCAGCTCTATGGTCAGCTGGCGGAACCACCGGCTGCATTCTCAGGTTCCCTGTTGGGACAGGAGAGCCTGAGAAAACCATGGAAGATGGTGCGGGGGGGGGGGGGGACATTCCCTCCCACTGCTTGTAAAAGTAGTCTAGAGGCTAATTAGCCGCTAGGATTGCTTTTACATAAAAGCCGACCGCTGGCTGTAAAGAATGATACCAAGATGATACATAAACCTGCAGGCATCATTCTGGTATAAGCACTCAAAGTCCCGCAACATACCAGTATGTTGCTGGAACTGGTTGGGCATATATTGTAATTTTTTTTTCATGCAGCCTGTGGGCTGAACGAAAAAAAAATATTGATCGGTGGGTATGCCCACCATTAGATACCACCCTTCATCCACCCACTTTTAATGGTGGGCATACATGCACCATTTATATATGCCGAAGCATGGGGGCATCCTCCCGCAAAAGGTAGGACTAGATCGCTCCTCCACCCCTTTTGCCCCCATGCTTCGGCATATATGCTCTTTTTTAACTGTGGTGGTGAAATCACCCCCGACAGTGCTGGAGTCGTGGCTTTATGTATCGTGGGAGCAAACGCTGTTGCTGTCAAGATAAATAAATCCGCGCTGCAACTGAATGGCGTACCTGCTAAGCAAATGATGGTTAACAATAAAACAAAGTAACATTACAGTATAACAGTAAGACGTACCATACCTGCAAAGCAAATACAAAAAAAAAAAATAGCAAAAAATAACACATTTAACACAATCTGTGCCTAAAATATATATATGCCGAAGCATGGGGGCATCCTCCCGCAAAAGGTAGGAGCAGATCGCTCCTCCACCCCATATGCCCCCATGCTTCGGCATATATGCTCTTTTTTAACTGTGGTGGTGAAATCACCTCCGACAGTGCTGGAGTCGCGGCTTTACGTATCGTGGGAGCAAACGCTGTTGCTGTCAAGATAAATAAATCCGCTCTGCAGCAGAATGGCGTACCTGCTAAGCAAATGATGGTTAACAATAAAACAAAGTAACATTACAGTATAACAGTATGACTTACCATACCTGCAAAGCAAATACAAAAAAAATTGCAAAAAATAACACATTTAACACAATCTGTGCCTAAAATATATATATGCCGAAGCATGGGGGCATCCTCCCGCAAAAGGTAGGAGCAGATCGCTCCTCCACCCCGTATGCCCCCATGCTTCGGCATATATGCTCTTTTTTAAAGAGGAAGTAAACCCTGATGGGTTTACTTCCTCTTTTTTTCCCTGCAAAGGTAAAGCATAATGGACTACTATGCATCGCATAGTAGCTCATTATGTGTCACTTACCTGACACAGGAGCCAGCGAAGTCGCCGCTGTCCCCTGTAGTCCGCCGCATCCATGTTGCTGGTGGCGTCTCGCAGCTCCGACGAATCACAGCGGCGCAGCCGCGATGACGTCACTCCCGCGCATGCGCACGGGAGTCGCGTCTCGCAGCTCCGCCGCTGCCATTCGGCGAAGCCGCGATGACGTCACTCCCGCGCATGCGCACGGGAGTCGACAAATTAGGCGAATCCATTCTTGGACTTGCCGCATTTAGTGCGCCTGCGCGCCGCTGTCTACGGCGCATGCGCCGTAGACAGCGGTGCCCATTTTCGGGCAAATATCTCCTAAACCATATAGGTTTAGGAGATATTGCTTGGACCTACAGGTAAGCCTTAATCTAGGCTTACCTGTAGGTCCAAGTTGTTTGGAAGGGTTTACTTCCTCTTTAACTGTGGTGGTGAAATCACCTCCGACAGCGCTGGAGTCGTGGCTTTACGTATCGTGGGAGCAAACGCTGTTGCTGTCAAGATAAATAAATCCACGCTACAGCTGAATGGCGTACCTGAAAACAAAAAATGGTTAACAATAAAACATTGCAGAATAGAATACAGTACAAAGGAGCAGAACAATAGAGAGAGAATAGAGAGAGAGAGAACAATAAAACGACAACTATTTTTGGTTTTTTTATTTTATATTTTTTTTGGTTTTTTTTTTTTTTACTTTTTTTTTTTTAAACACTTTTTTATGTAACTTTAACACTTCTGTTGTAACGGTTCCAGCGGTTTGGGTCTCTCAAAATGCGATGGCATCTTGGGAGACCCTGTGAACGTGTGCCTAGCCTGTGCAATGCTGTACCCTACGCTAATACTCAACTAGTGAATGGTAGCGTTCAAAACATTCACCAATGCAAAGACCAGGATTGTCAGGACAGCGGGGACAATAATGACGGGTGTCACGCCTATATCCGCTCTTTCTGCAGACACAACATTTTCTTTGGGGGGCTCGTTGGGTAGGGGTACTCGGGATGACATAAGAATAATGCCTCTCATGCAGCCGGCATACTGCATCTGGTTGGGGAACGTGAGGTGGAGCACCGCCTGGATACAGAAGGGCTCTGACGATATCCTCCTGGAATTTAAGGAAGGATCCAGTCTGTCCTGAAGCTCTGTGTAGTACATAAGCATTCAGTATAGCCAATTGGAATAAATAAACAGACACTTTTTTGTACCAGCGTCTGGCCTTACGGGCAACTAGATACGGCGCCAACAACTGGTCATTGAGGTCCACCCCTCCCATGTTAAGGTTATATTTGTGGACACAGAGGGGTTTCTCCACAATACCAGTCGCCGTAGGAATTTGGACCGTCGTGTCTGCATGAAGGGAGGTAAGAACGAAAACATTCTTATTATCCCTCCACTTCATAGCGAGCAAATTATTACTGCGCAAGCAGGCTCTCTCCCCCAGCCTAAGATGGGACTCTACAAGCCGCTGGGGAAAGCCCTGGCGATTAGGTCGCACGGTGCCACATGCTCCAATCTGCTGATCAAACAAGTGACTAAACAGTGGCACGCTTGTGTAATAATTGTCCACGTACAAGTGGTACCCCTTTCCGAATAAGGGTGACACCATGTCCCACACTATCTTGCCAGCGCTTCCTATGTAGTCAGGGCAGTTCTCCGGCTCTACGTGACTATCTTTACCCTCATAAACCATTAAACTACGTGTATAGCCTGTGGCCCTGTCACAGAGCTTATACATCTTGACCCCGTATTTGGAACGCTTGTTGGGGACGTATTGTTTGAATGACAAGCGACCAGAAAACTTAATCAGGGACTCATCAACGCAGACAACTTGATGGGGAGTAAACAAGTCTGCAAAACGTTGGTTGAAGTGGTTTATGAGGGGCCGAATTTTGTAGAGCCGATCGTATTCAGGGTCTCCACGAGGATGACAGAGTTCATTGTCCCTGAAGTGCATGAACCGTAAAATCATCTCGTATCGTGCCCTGGACATGGAAGCAGAGAACATGCGCATATGGTGAATTGGGTCAGTGGACCAATATGACCGCAACTCACTCTTTTTGGTTATGCCCATGTTGAGGGAGAGGCCCAGAAAGATTTTAAATTCGGAAACCGTAACTGGTTTCCATTGTTTGGCAAGGGCGGACTGGGGAATAGTGGCGATGTGTTGACCAGCGTACAAATTGGTTTGGTTCACAATAGATCTAAAGAGATCTTCGGTGAAAAACGGTGAGTAAAAGTCAAGTGTCATAAAATCAACTGTTTCCACGTTAATGCCAGGTTGGCCAGTGAATGGGGGAAGTACGGGTTCTGCAGAAGTGGTGGGCACCCAAATAGGATTGGCAAATTCTGCAGGAAGGGCACTATGGGTACGACGGGCCTGTCTTTGTCTTCTTCTTGGTGGCAGCGGGACACTACTTGTGCTTGCCACCTCACCAGCTTGAACTGCACTTATGGGACTCGCCACGTCATCACGTGTTACTGCAGTGCTGGATGTAGGTCCAGGGTGTACTAGGCCGCTGGTGCTTGCCAGTTCACCAGAAGGATGAGCGGCTCTAGTACGTCTCTGCTCCATACGAGTGACCTGCGGTTCCTGCACCTGAACAACAGAATACATTCGGGATCGGGCACACCTGTCCTTAACAGGGACCTCATCTCCGTCGTCAGAGCTATCTGTCATGGAGCCGCTGTCCTCTACAGGATCGTATTCTGAGCCTGAATCTGACAGATGAGTGACGTCCTCTTCACTATCTGTCATGCTCAGAAACGTGTAGGCCTCTTCACTAGTGTACCTTCGCTTTGCCATTTTGGGCTCTAAATGTAGGGGTAGACTAGTGAGACTCACAGGTAAAAAAGCACCTAGCCTGTCAGCGACTGTTTCAAAACGCTACAAAAAAAACTGTTAGCGATCGCAGGGATCAAGCCTGACTCTGCGAATGCTGCAGTTATGTGTGTTGTGTTTTGTAAGTGACAGTGATCGATCGATACTGCACTTGGGTGGGCTGGGCTGGGCTTGGCGGAGAGGCTAAACGCAGGTGCTAGCAGGTATCTGGGCTGATCCCGCTAACAATGCGTTTTGGGAAACCTAAAATGCTGGTAACGCTAATATAGATCTGATCAGATACTATATTACTAAGGGAGGTGTATGCTTTGCACGTGGGTGTTAGCGGTACTGGCACTGACCTGACGATGGGGCGACGCAGACCTTATCTGACCCTCAAACTTATATCACCCGCCGGGTGATCAGGGGGTTAAACCTTTATTAGGTAATAAATGGCGGGTGCCCTGAAACAAAAAAATAAAATAACTAACCAACCAGCGTCACCTGTAACAGTTATATGGTGATCACTGGTGAAAGGGTTAACTGGGGGGCAATCAGGGGGCTTTATGCAGTAGTATATGGGGGTCCCTGACGCTATAAAAAGCTGCGGCGAACCTAAATACTTACCTGCCTAACTAGCGTCACCTGTGACACTAATACAGCGATCAGAAAAACGATCGCTTATTAGTGACACTGGCGACGGGGGGTGATCACGGGGTTAAACCTTTATTGGGGGGGTTAGGGGGGCACCCTAGAGCTAAAGGGGGCTAACCCTAACTGCCCTAACAGTTATTACAGTCACAAATGACACCAATGCAAAAAAAATAAAAAATAAAAATCCAATTGGTGTCACTGTGACTGGGGGGGGGGGCAGGGGTGATTGGGGGGTGATCGGGGGGGTGAAAAGTGTGCCTGGCGTGTTCTACTGTAAGGCACACTTTTCCCACCCGCGGGAAGGCAGGGACGTACATGTACGCCCATATGCCTGCCCGTGCCATTCTGTCGACGTACATCGTCGTGCGGCGGTCGGGAAGTGGTTAAAACGAGCAAGATAGTTAGCTATATAGGTGGATATAGCGGTGTATACTGTGTTCAGAGCACGCAGACAGCACGCACAATCTCCTAACACTGACTGAAAGCTCTATTATAAAAGATAGATATATCGCTAGCTATATAGGTGAATATAGCGGTGTATACTGCGGTCAGGGCACGCAGGCAACAACCACTACAGAAGAGCAAGAATGAAAAATCGGCCGATAACGATCAGTGTATACTGTGTTGAAGGTACACAGAACACCCACTAACTACTACAGACGCCAACACATTACACAAGGCCGCCGCGTTGGCGGCCTTATATAGTTTGGGGCGTGTACTACACAGCCTGAGCTATGATTGGCCACAGGCATCCTGCCTGTGGCCAATCATGGCTCTCCTCGCTGCCGGCGCTGTGATTGGCCAAGCATGCGGGGTCACAGTGCATGCTTGGCCAATCATGAGCCAGCAATGCACTGCGCCATCGCAGTGCATTGTGGGCCGTGAGCGCCACACGAATTTGACGCGAACGGCCCATAACGTTCGGAATTCGTCGAACGGGCGAACAGCTGATGTTCGAGTCGAACGTATGTTTGACTCGAACACGAAGCTCATCCCTACTGACCACCAATGTAAAGCGGGTGCTATGCACCTGGTTATTGAACCCCATATGCAGAGCAAGGCCTTCCTCATGGTCTTGACTCGTGGCCCCTCATAGAGCTGACAGGAGGCACAGGAGTGCAGGACAGCACAAGTGCCTGGCAGGATCAACAGCTGACATGCAGGTCTGGTTCTCCAGACCTAGCTGGGACAGCAGGAACAGCAGGTGGAATGCAGCAGACTGGAAGCTAAAGCTGGAAGGCAGGCACTCACAGGATTCAGGTGGATGGTCCCAAGGATAGAGACACAGGAAGATCAGACAGGCCGGGTCATACACTGGAGAGCAGTACCGGAACAGTGGCAGAAGGCTGAAGGAAGGTCACTAGGCAAGACGGCACGGTAACAGACTGGTGCAGATAAGCCAAAGAATAAGGCAGGAGAGAGGTCGTGGACAAGCCAGGGTCAGATACAGGCAGAAGGCAAGAATAGTCACAAGGCAAGCAGATAGTCTCAGGAACGGATCAAGAACACAGGAAACTCTCAGGGAACGCTGTAGATCAGGCAGCAAGATTCCTCTGACATGACAGAGTTTAAATAGTGCTTCTGGCGCCAATGGCCATGCGCCCGTGCACACACGTACGTGCACGTGCGTGCACGGACATGCACAAATGCACACAGGCTCTCGCACGGGCGTGTGCATGGAACCGTTGCTCTCAGCAAGCCTTTCCTGACAGGGGGATTTACACTGACCACCAGTGTAAGGGCAATTCTGCACTTACCACCAATGTAAAGGTAAATGCACACTGATCACCAATGTTATGAAGAATTTACACTGACAACCAATGTAATGGGGGATGTTACATCAATAGCCAATCAAGGGGGATTTCTACACTGGCCACCAAAGTAAGGAGGATTTACACTCACCACCAATTTAAAGGGGGCTTCTACATGGACCACCAATGTAAGGGAAGATTCAAAACTGACCACAAATGCAAGTTTGGATTTTTTTAACGATTACCAATATAAAGAGGAGTTTCTACACTGGCCACCAATGTAATGGGGATTTACACTGACCACTAATGTAATAGGAGCATCCACACTTGTCACTAGTGTGAATGAAAGGAATGTACACCAAGCCCCAGTGTAATGAGAAGATTTACACTGACCACCAATGTAACTGAGACATTTAGCCTGCGTTCACATTTGTGTGTGTTGGGAATACATGCAAAATCGCTTTCCTGACACAACAGAAACATGCTGCCATTTAGCAGATACACAGCAGTGCCATTAATTATTACTGACACCCTCATGCATCGGCTGAGATGTGCGTATTCAAATGCACCAAAATTCAGGGTGCTGTGGCACCATGTTATTTTGAAGAAGGGTTCCACCTCCAATTTGCTCACCTTTGCAGAACCGGCTAATGTTAGGTCTAATGACCATAGTTGTAGGCAGGACTTTCAAGCATGCCCCTTTACCTCCCCAGTGGGCAGCATTAAGCAGAAGTGATGGTAGATATGACCTCAGAGAGGGCATGATATACATTTGAATGCCACCTCTATTAACATATCAATGCCGAGGTCCGTAAATATTTACATATTAATGCTGCTGCTATTTACATATCAATGCTGGTTATTTACATGTAAACACAGGGTCTGCAGGTGAGTCATCTGTACATAGCAAAAGGGCAACAGAACACACTCCTAAACCTTGTGGACAGCCTTCCCAGAAGAGTTGAAGCTGTTATAGTTGCAAAGGGTGGGCCAACTCAATATTGAGCCCTACGGACTAAGACTGGGAGGCAACTAAAGTTCATGTGCTTGTAAAGTCAGGTGTCACAATACTTTTGACGATATTATATACATATATATATATATATTGTAAGGGATCTTCCCGGGGTAGGGTGTGTTTGGACACAGTTCACAGCAGACTTGGAATTTGATAAAGCAGATCTTGGCGTTTATTCGTGGTACAAACAGTCCAGCAAACAAAATATACAGCAACACCGTGCTTTCTAAGTACAACAAAAATAAAAGTCCTAGCCCGGCTGGGCGCTTACTAACAGGTTCTGCTCACCTATCTGACACTTACAAACACAGCGTCTTTCGCCTGGATATCGCAGGGTGAGTTTTAGCTCCAGCAGTGGCTGTGCTTGCAGCTTCCTTCAACACACAGATTGTTCATTCCCTGGCTGAGAAGCAATCACCTGCAGACCCTACAGAGCCTTTAGCTTCCCAGGCTAATTAGGATCCAAGCTCACCTGATCCCAAACCCAGAACTGGATCGGGGGATGTGGAATGACAGGTCCCTCTACCAAACCTACCTGCCATTCCATATAAACCCAGGCCCGGCAAAATTAAATAACAACTCAGCAGCATATCGCTGCTGAGAAACTGATCCATCCTGGATTTACCATCTCACACTGTGTAGCAACCTAGGTGAGATGTACACCCCCTCGATCACTTCTCCAGTGACATGTCTACATATCCCCCCCCTCTTTTTCAGACCGGAGGGCTGAGCCTTTTGTCCCCACAGACAACTTACCCTTGACAATGCGTCAGCATTTGCCTGTAATTTCCCTGGCCTGTGTTCCACAGTGAAATTAAAGTTTTGTAGGGAGAGAAACCATCTAGTCACTCTTGCATTTCTCTCCTTGTTTAACTTCATCCATGTTAGGGGGGCATGGTCTGTCACCAACTTGAATTTCCTGCCTAGCAAGTAATACTTTAAAGATTCTAGGGCCCACTTCACTGCCAAACATTCTCGCTCCACAATGGCATAATTTTTCTCGGCCGGGGTTAGTTTTCTACTCAAGTACGTCACCGGATGCTCCTCACCATTCACTACTTGTGAGAGTACTGCACCTAAGCCTGTGCTAGAGGCATCTGTCTGGACCAGAAATTCTCGCCTGAAATCGGGGGTGACTAACACAGGTGGTTGGCACAAGGCAGACTTAAGGCTTTGGAAAGCCTCCTCGGCCTCTGGGGTCCACGTGACCATTGCTGTCTTTCCGCCCTTTGTCAAGTCAGTTAGCGGAGCAGCAACTGAGGCAAAGTTCGGCACAAATCTACGGTAATAACCCGTAATACCCAGGAAAGCTCTAACCTGTTTCCTTGTCAGGGGTCTAGGCCAATTCTGTATTGCCTCAATTACCCCCAGAGCAAGCATACGTTTTACCTCGGCAGATACGGCTTCCCTACGTGCCTCGGGTATCCTATAGGGCTTAAGGTTTACTCTGCTTCTAGGCTCAGTTTCAATGTGATGATGGATGAGGTGTGTACGCCCTGGGAGGTCAGAGAACTTGTTTTTGTTTTTCTGTAAAAATTCCTGAGCC
Source organism: Lithobates pipiens (assembly GCF_037356315.1). NCBI lineage: Eukaryota > Metazoa > Chordata > Amphibia > Anura > Ranidae > Lithobates > Lithobates pipiens. The sequence goes on from NW_027507764.1 coordinate 493,529,673, forward strand.
TCCTGTTTCTGTGACACTGATAGAGTATCACCTACCTTGACTGGAGGGATTGGTTGTGACAAATTATTAACAGTATTTGTCGCCCCCAAGGATTCCCTGTCTTTCCAGGGCTTGATCAAGTTTATGTGATAAACTTGGAAAGGCTTCCTTCTACCTGGTTGGTGCACCTTGTAGTTCACCTCACTGATCTTTTCAACAATTTCATAAGGACCTTGCCACTTCGCCAAGAATTTACTCTCAACAGTGGGGACTAGTATAAGGACCCTATCGCCTGGGTTGAATGTCCTGATTCTTGCGGACCGGTTGTAAATTCTACTTTGGGCCTCTTGAGCTCTCTGGAGGTGTTCCCTTACCAGGGGCATTACAGTGGCTATACGGTCCTGCATTTGTGCTACATGCTCAATAACACTCTTGTATGGGGTGGACTCATTCTCCCATGTCTCTTTTGCAATGTCTAGTAGACCCCTAGGGTGATGACCATAGACCAACTCGAATGGTGAGAACCCTGTGGACGCTTGGGGCACCTCCCTAATAGCAAACATGAGGTAGGGTAATAAATGATCCCAGTCACGACCATCTTTTGCCACCACTTTCTTCAACATATGTTTCAAAGTTTTATTAAATCTCTCCACCAATCCGTCCGTCTGGGGGTGGTACACAGAGGTACGGATGTGTGAGATTTTAAATAGTCTGCATAATTCCTTCATTACTTTCGACATAAATGGCGTACCTTGGTCAGTTAGGATTTCTTTGGGGATCCCAGTCCTAGAGAACATATAAAACAACTCACGTGCAATTGTTTTAGATGCAGTGTTTCTTAAGGGTACAGCCTCAGGATAGCGGGTCGCATAATCCAGGACTACCAAAATATACTGGTGTCCTCTAGCTGACTTTACAATGGGACCCACTAAATCCATGGCAATACGCTCAAAAGGCACCTCTATAATAGGGAGCGAAACCAAAGGACTGCGAAAATGTGACACTGGGGCACTAACCTGACATGTGGGGCACGACTCACAGTATTTTTTAATGTCATCATATATGGCCGGCCAAAAAAACCTCTGGAGAACCCTCTCTCGCGTTTTGTCAGTCCCCAAGTGTCCCCCAAGAACATGGTTATGTGCCATGTCAAGCACCTGACGCCGGTACGGCTTAGGTACCAGAAGCTGTTCCACAATCTCATCTTTAACCTTATTGACTCTATAGAAAAGATCATTAGTCACCGAAAAATGTGGAAATCTTTTTTCAGCATCTGGTTCCTGAGGTACCCCGTTCATAACAGCAACCTGCTCTCTCGCATTTTTGAGAGTGGGGTCCTGTAATTGTGCAGTCCCAAAATTATCGCTAGACACCTCTAAGTCTAGTATATTTTGCTCAGTGGGAGGAGCCTCCTCCTCCCCAGCCAGGACCTGCAAAGGAAAACAATCATTTTCATCCTGCACATTTTTATCATTCACAGTGGACAAGGCAACCCCCTTAGAGGTATCCTCACTCCTTTTGGGGATTTTTCTTTTTTCCCAAAGAGCCCAGAATAATGGAAAATCGCGCCCCAATATTACATTATGCCTGAGGTTTTTAACCACACCCACTTCATATTGTACGGTGCCTTGTTCAGTCCCGACTTTAGCCAGCACTATAGGGTACACTTTTGTATCACCATGTATGCACACAACACTCATATGCTTTTTAGACTCTAAGTCCCCAGTCACCAGGCTAGCATGCACCAAGGTTACAAGGCTTCCTGAGTCCATTAACGCTTTAACAGGAAAGTCATTGATTGTGATGTTGCAGATTTGCGGTTCAGTCTCTAGTCCAGGAACTGCAGCACAAGATGGTTCCGCAAATAGCGACTGACGCCTGCTAGCGTCACATTCCATGGGTTCAGAGGTAAGAGGGCAATGGGCCGACACGTGTCCCGCCTCATGGCATCTCCAACACTGGATAGGGCCTGGTCTCTTTGGCAAGGAGTCCTTTTCAGAGCCCCTTAGCCACCCGGGACCATCACCAGTCTTTTGTCCCTGAGACACCACTTGAGCCCTTTTCCCCCCCATCAGCACCCCTCCACACTCCCCCAATAGATGGAAGTCTCTTACCAGCTGACGGCACAGATCTGGCGCTCCGGGGAGGTGAAGATGCTGCAGGAACATCACGGAGGTAGTCCTCAGTCGCCTGGAACCTCTCCACAAGGTTGACAAGTTTGTTTGCATTCTTAGGATCACCTTGTCCCACCCAGCGTTGCAAGTCAGTAGGAAGGGCTCGGAGGTAGCGATCCATCACGACCTTCTCTAGGATTTGTGCAGGAGTAGAAGTGTCTGGCTCCAACCACTTTCTTGCCAAATGGATTAGGTCATACATCTGGGACCTCGCTGATTTGTCCAGACTGTAGCTCCAGTTGCGTACCCTCCGGGCACGGACTGCAGTAGTAACTCCTAGTCGGGCAAGCATCTCCTCTTTTAGCCGAGTATAGTCCTTAACCTCTTGCTCACTGAGGTCATAGTAGGCCTTTTGAGGTTCACCTGTTAAATAGGGCGCAATTACCTCTGCCCACTCAGCGGCTGGTAACTTCTCTCGCTCAGCCACGCGCTCAAATACTGTTAGATAGGCCTCAACATCGTCCTCAGCAGTCATCTTTTGCAGCGCTTTCTGCACAGTCCTTCTCCCAGAAAAAATCTCTGGAGCGGCTCCCTCCATTGTGGGTGGATTAGCAACCACAGGCGCCTCTCGATTTACTATCAGGTGCTCGATAAGTTGTTGTTGGCTTTGGCGCAAAGCTTGCAACTCTTCCTTATGCATCCGCTGTTGTGCAGCCATCATCTGCTGTTGTGCAGCCATGGACTGTTCATGTCGTCTATTGGCCTCTGTCTGCGCCTGCTGTTGTGCAGCCATCATCTGCTGTTGTTCAGCCATGGACTGTTCATGTCGTCTATTGGCCTCTGTCTGAGCCTGCTGTTGTTGCAAACTCACTTGCATAAACTGCTTCAGCATCTCCTCCATGTTGCTGGACTGTTTTTGGAGTGTAGTTGCAGCTTTCACCCAGGACATCAGCAGCTGTAGCCAAGTCTGTCCACACCGTTGCCCCTAGCAACCGCGTTGCCCGCTACCTCCACCAATTGTAAGGGATCTTCCCGGGGTAGGGTGTGTTTGGACACAGTTCACAGCAGACTTGGAATTTGATAAAGCAGATCTTGGCGTTTATTCGTGGTACAAACAGTCCAGCAAACAAAATATACAGCAACACCGTGCTTTCTAAGTACAACAAAAATAAAAGTCCTAGCCCGGCTGGGCGCTTACTAACAGGTTCTGCTCACCTATCTGACACTTACAAACACAGCGTCTTTCGCCTGGATATCGCAGGGTGAGTTTTAGCTCCAGCAGTGGCTGTGCTTGCAGCTTCCTTCAACACACAGATTGTTCATTCCCTGGCTGAGAAGCAATCACCTGCAGACCCTACAGAGCCTTTAGCTTCCCAGGCTAATTAGGATCCAAGCTCACCTGATCCCAAACCCAGAACTGGATCGGGGGATGTGGAATGACAGGTCCCTCTACCAAACCTACCTGCCATTCCATATAAACCCAGGCCCGGCAAAATTAAATAACAACTCAGCAGCATATCGCTGCTGAGAAACTGATCCATCCTGGATTTACCATCTCACACTGTGTAGCAACCTAGGTGAGATGTACACCCCCTCGATCACTTCTCCAGTGACATGTCTACAATATATATATATATATATACTGTATATATAAAATGTATAATATATATATATATATATATATATATATATATATATATATATATATATATATATATATATATATATATACAGTATATCGTGTATGTATCAATGAAAAACTGTGTTTACAAGTGCAACACAAGCCAAAGCAAGCCACCTGAGTGGGAACAAGACCTTTCCATTTCCACTTTAAATATTTATCAACATGATCCCATAACAAGCTGTTATCCTTATGATCACCCATAAAGCCTGTGATTAGTAGATTTTCTCTTTAGCAGAACTACCTCTGGCACTGCACCCAGTAACCTAATTTGTCCACGTGCCAAATAGGTGACTGGTTCCAGCAGTGCTTTCCTGCTGTTGAATCCTCCGTGGTTCGAACCCAACAAAATTCAATATCCCTTTTCTTGCCGTCCAACAAACATCATGCCTGTGATGATGATTTTTGGATGTTATTATTTACATAGAATGGATTGCCAAGCCATATATTTTACTCTCTTAATTAGGAATAGTAAAACATTGTAATTTTATACATTAGTGACATGGCTCTCTCAACCCACTTATGATTAACACCTGCTTGATTTGGCACAGAATGTCCAATGTTTCCTGAATTCCAGAATGACATTAAGCAATAAAATACAGAAATATGCTGTGCAAACATATGTTTTCTTTCTGGGCCATCTGGTAACCACAGCTGAAATGCAGCCTGGCTACAGATGTGCTAAAGAGTTTGGCTCAAATTCAGACTTGTCCTATTCCCTACCCTTTGCTTTGGTTGCAGTTTTTCACATTTTCGAAGCCGCCGTGCCATTTATGATGTGTCATGTCTGCTAGTATCGTTTATGTCGACAATGTAAACGTGGTACAAATAAATCAAGTACACTAAGGAAAGATATGAAATGTGAAGCAATATTTGTACCATTCTGCAGTCTACGAATGTCACTTTAGACACAAACTATTTTCTCTGCTTAATCAACTGAGCTTCAAATTCAGACTGAAAGTACAAGGAGTAGATAGCAAGGCTTCCAACGCCAGAAACTGTAAAAGTGTAGACTATAGCAACCAATTAAGTATTGGAGTTCTAACCAATATTAGAACTTTTACTGCTGTGATGTGATCTTTTTAATAAAAGTTTGGATGTTATCATGAAGATCCATGGTGTGCCGGTGAAATATGCTTTGCTATTCACTTTATTACTGGTCTCCAGCTAGGCGTTGCTACATCACCGTGCATCGCCTACCCCTTGTCATTTCCAGGAACGTGTGCAATGGAAATAATATACATGGCTATACCATATTAGGCCAAGTTCACATGGGCAATTACATGCATACAGTGGAATCCAGTGGCAGGAATCAGCAGATTCTTGTGACTGAGATGACATGTATGGAAAAAGCGGTGATAGCCACTTGTTTCTCTTTGTGTTTTTTAATGTTCTTTGCAGTAAAAGCAAGAAAGCATAAAAACCTCTGTAGTATATGTTAATTTGCTTTACTAAAAATTTTGTACATGTAATTGTGATAATACAATATTCTAAAACAATTATAAACATACAAAGTATTACAACATACTTTGCATATGGTGGGAGATTCTTGGCGATGGCCATGCTGTGAGCTGTCTCCACTTCTTTTTCCCACCAGCATTGCTGCACTAGACTTGGGTCAGCCACAGATGGGAGTCGGAGCAGCCTGTGCTGTGGCTCTGTGTGAGACTATTTCCTCTGCTCACCCCTCCTTTCCTGACAGCAGAGCAAAGGATCAATCAGAGAGTAGGAGAGCTAGTCAAGCAATCTCATAGACTGTAATGCAAAGTGCTTGGGATCGTGGGAGATGTATTCCAAAACAGCATCTCAGAATTGACTTTCTGAACTACAAATCCAGATTGATTTGAGACTCAGGAGGAGCTGGTGGAGGATTTACTGTACATTGCCTGGAAAAGTTTGGGGGTTTTACAGCCAGGACAAGAAGGAGAGAAGACAGGCATACTAAGGACAATCCCCAGGCACGACATTTAAAGGAATATTTCATTTTTACTGTGTCACTTTAAGCATTATTAAAATCACTGCTCCTGAAAAAAACAGCTGTTTTAAAAACTTTTTTTGCATTGATACATGTCCCTTGCATATAAGCCTTTAAAATGGACACTTTTGGTTTTTCACGTTAGTGTCCCATAGACTTTAACAGTGTTCCGTGGCTTTTCGAATTTGCAGAGAACACCGCATAATGTTTGCTGTTCAGCGAACAGGCGAACACCCAATGTTCGAGTCAAACTTATGTTCGACTCGAACATCAGGCTCATCCCTACAGGAAAGGAGTGTGGGGGGTATGACAGAGGGTAGTATGTAAAGGAGAGGAGTGTGGAGGGTATGACAGTGGGCAGTATGTACAGGAGAGGAGTGTGGAGGGTATGACAGTGGGCAGTATGTACATGAGAGGAATGTGGAAGGTATGACAGTGAGTAGTAGGTACAGGAGAGGAATGTGGAGGGTATGATAGTGAGCAGCATGTACATGAAAGGAATGTGGAGGGTATGACAGTGAGCAGTATGTACAAAACAGGAATGTGGAAGGTATGACAGAGGGCACTATGTACAGGAGAGAAGTGTATGACAGTGGATAGTATGTACAGGAGAGGCTTGTTGGGGGTATGACAGGGGGTACTATGTATAGGAGAGAAGTGTGGAAGGTATGACAGTGGGCACTATGTATAGGAGAGCCGTGTGGGAGTTATGACAGTGAGCAGTATGTACAGGAGAGGAGTGTGGAGGGTATGACAGTGGGCACTATGTACAGGTGAGGAGGATGAAGGAATTTGGGAAGGAAAAACATAAAGGTTTGTGGAAGGATGTTTAGGGACTGTGTAGGGGTTAAGCGGGACATACATGAATTGAAATGAAGCCAATTAAACAGAGACCAGCCATAGTCGATCTATGTATGGGCTAGCTGGTTGTACACAAGTCAATCTATTAATCAACTTGAGTATAACAAGCCTGTCAGTTTTTTCCCAAAACAGTCAGTGCTGCCAGCTATAGTTAGCAACATGAGGTTGCAGGTGAGAGGGTGTGTGGGGACAGGCTGGGGAGAGAGGTCTGTCAGCAGGGGTTGTGAGGTGGCAATGGAGGGATATTAATTATCAGGTGGGGGGAGTAACTAAGAGTGATATCTTTTGGAGTAGGTTCTGTCATCTGCAGTTTGGGAAATGGTCACTTGTGATATAAGTTGAAGGGAGGTGGCTAACATGGAAAGTGGCTAACATGGGAAATGACTGGGGAGTGACCTGGTTGGTGGCGAGTGTGAAATGGATGGTGTGTTTAAAGTTTCTTTCATATTTGTGGTAATGCTTACTGCCCTCTGAAAAGTGATTTGTGGTGGATTGCTTTTCAAATAGTGGTATAGCAGCAGCTGTCATGAGGTGCTACTGCCACCTCTTTGTTTGTTTTTTTATATTGCTGAATAGTAGTTTTACATTGTTGGACTATGCTGCTACTGCGAGTGAGTTTGGCTTGCAGTTGCAGAGTGGCCCCATTGAAATCAATAGGCGAGTTTGACAGGCGGTGCTGCGTGTCAAACTCTGCAGGCTCCAAGCTGCCCATTGAGCTGAGTGCCTCTGACAAGAAGTGAGGAGAGGCACTGTGAGCTCATCCTCTCAGGCTGCTGCAAATAGAGTGTGCCAGCTTGTATTTAAACTGGCCGCTTTGTATGTAGCTTCTGACCTGCTGCGCAAGGAGCCCCGTATCTCCGGAACCATAGATGATAGGAGCCCCAAATTGACCAGTGATGGGGTAGGTCTTCAGCTACCTACCCCCAATGTGGGGTTTCTTTGACCCCTGGTCGCCAAGCCACAAACCTCAAAGTCAATGTTTTTTTTTTGTCAAATGAGCCAATCTTAAGGTAAGGGGCCTGGAGCTGTTGCTCCAATAGCCCCTATGCTAATCTGACCCTGCCACAGCCCAGTCTCCTGGAGGTTCAGGCCCCTCCTCCTTCCTCCACCGCTGGACCAATTAGAAAGCGCAGCATGCGCCACTCATGTACAGTAGGAATGGTGATCCAAAGATTGACTGCAGTACCGACATCGTGGGTGCCCTTGACAGGTAAGTGTCCATATATTAAAAGTCAGCAGCTGCAGTATTTGTAGCTGCTGAATTTTAATTTTTCGTGGGTGGGGGGGGGGCTGGAACTCCTCTTTAAAAAGGAAGTAAACCCTGATGGATTTACGTCCTCTTTGTTTCCCTGCAAAGGTAAAGCATAATGGACTACTATGCATCGCATAGTAGCCCATTATGTGTCACTTACCTGACACAGGAGCCAGTGATGTCACCGCTTTCCCCTCTTTCATGGAGCGTCCATCTTCTTTCCGGGCATCGTCACTCCAGCGCTGTGATTGGCCGAAGCTGTCATAACGTCACTCCCGCGCATGCACATGGGTGCCGCCACTAACGGCATATCGCTGTTAGCAGTGGCATGCTCGGTGCGCATTTTTGCAAATATCTCCTAAACCATGTAGGTTTAGGAGATATTTCTTGGACCTACAGGTAAGCCTTAATCTAGGCTTACCTGTAGGTCAAAGTGGTCTGTAAGGGTTTACAACCACTTTAAAGTGGAAGTAAACCCACTTTTTTAACTTTTACCTACAGGAAAGCCTATAATAAGGCTTACCTGTAGGTAAAAAAAATATCTCCTAAACCTGTACGGTTTAGGAGATATTCCCCTCGGTATGCGCCGCTGACTGCAGCGGCGCATGCGCACAAGGGGGTTCTCTCCGCGAAAATCCGGCAGCGCTCGTCCGGCCGGATTTAAATCTCCCGCGCGCATGCGCGGGAGTGACGATATCGCGGCTCCGGCCACTCACAGCGCCGGAGCCGCGATACCCGGAAGAGACGCCGAGGGAGCATGTCGGCTTCCTCGGCGTGGATCGGGCGAGATGTCGGGGCCTCGTTCTAAGGTAAGTATTTCATAATGAGCTAGTATGCGGTGCATACTAGCTCATTATGCCTTTTGCTTTGCAGGTTTTAAAAAAAAAAAAAAAAAAATGCGGGTTTACTACCGCTTTAAGGTTGTGGTAAAGCATGACAGCCTAAAAACCTCTGTATTTTATATTAATTTGACTCATTAAAAAAAATGCTGCACATATAATTGTAGGAAAAACAGGTATAGGCATGCAAAGCATTATAAAATATGTCTAAAACTTGCACAAGCTATCTATTGTTTCTAGCAAATAAGTTATTTGTGCAATTTTGCTAAAAAGAATAATGTCCTCCATCTACTGTACTTAATTGTTTGGAGGTTCCATATAAGGTATACCAGATTCACAGCACCAGAAAACCAGTGCGGGCTTATGCTCATATTCGTGTGCATGTGCATTGCTCACATTGCTCACATTGCTCACTAAGGCCTCATGTACACTGCTGCTGGTCAACCGCTCCTGAACTCTCCTCTATGTTATCTTATCATACATGCAGTGCCAGGACAAGGCCACCCAGAGCCCAGGGCGAGCATGCCAAACTGCACCCCCCCCCCCCCAAAATAATTGAGCACTAATCTGCATGTCTATTCCCTAAGCTCAAATCCCCCCCCCCACCCCGTACAAATCCACCCCCTTCTAAAATTGCCCCTTCCAGTACAAATGTTTGCCTAAACCACTCCAAATCAAATGCCCCTCCCCAAAAAAGTCACCCCTCTTAGCACAAAACTTCTACCCCTCAAATTTCCTCTTTGAGTACAGATCCTCTCCTCCCCCCAACTCCAAATCCCCTCTCCTAGCACAAATCCACCCCATACATTTCCCATCCTAGCCCAGATCTCCCCCTCAAATAAAAATGTCCTCTCCTAGAACGATCCTCCTCCCCCCTTCACCATTTCACCTCTTTTAGCAGAAAACCCCCAAATGCCCCCTTGTAGCACAAATCCTCCTCTGCCATCCCCCATCTCAACACAAATACCCCTAAATCACCACTCTTTGCAATTCTTACCCCCCTGCCGCCTCCCCAAATTGCTCCTCCCAAAAACAAATCCCATCAGTCTTCTTACAGCATCCCCCCACCTCACATGAAACCACAGGGTCCAGGGCAGCCGCCCCTCCTGCCCATCGCTTGTCCCGGCCCTGCATACATGTACACAGGTTTGTTTATAGTTGTTTCTAGGCAGTTGCGTTTAGAGGCTTTTTTTGCAACCCAAAAAAATGCGTTCAGAAGCTGTGTTTAGAGGCATTCCAAACGCCAAACGGGGCTAAACGCGGTAACTCGCGTTAAGCCACGTTTTGCTTACAGGCGTTTTTCATTTTTGGCTATTATGTAAAAAAAAAAAAAAAAAAAAAAAGCTTTTTTTCAAACTCTTCTAGACTCGGCATGTAAACGCGGCTAAACGGCCGTTTTTAGACGCCAGTTTCTAGCTGTCAAGTTAAATCATTCAGGAGAGGTTGAACAACGTCCCGTGTACATGAAGCCTAATACTTCTAGACAAAGACGTACTAGTGCTCTGAGCCTGCCATTTAATTCTGCCTTAATGCCATCCACCTTGAGAGATTTCTTTGCAGGTGTCCCTGGAGAAAAACAGGCGCTCCTGGGTATTGGTTATACTGGGAGCCCACAAAACACGTAACAATCAATCACTGTTATTGAGTGAAATCAGTTTGAATATAGAAGATAAAATTACAATTCTTCAGATTTACTGGAATGACCCTTTAAAGAAAACAAGTGTAATCATCAGTTAGCTTTAATAGAAATGTTCAGGAAAGCACACTGTAGACCAGGGAAAGGCCTTTCAGCTTTTCTAAATAGCTGATTTAAAAGGAAACACTTCAATGTACAATTATTAGATGTCTGGCATAGTAGGTGCACAAATAGATAAAATTTGTGAGGCACCGAGTAGCGTCAGCAAATATGGCCATTCAGTATATTAGGTGAGAAAACTCATTATTTTTTATTTATATCAAACACTTCAGTACAATGCCTAGAACTGCTATTAGCTGTTATTCTCTCTTGTATTATCTTATTCCCTGGGGCTCAAGGGCAAGAGTTTTCTGCAGAGCATTATCACATAAAAAAGTCAAGAAAGGCATAAAGAAGAATATAGCTGTTATGATTGTGTTTAAGGTCCATGGGCAGTTATACTGCAGAGTTAAATCTAACAGAACTAAACTTTTATATTCACCAGAGGAAATAAGCGACTTACAGTGTCAACCCACCCAAAATAAATATGTCATTTATGGGTGGACATGATTTAAGCACAATTTCAGGAAAATGTCTTTAAAAACGTTCCCCTGGATTATTTTTTTTTTTTAAAGATAGCAGCTCTGGCTGCAATACTCACCTTTGATTCAGTGTTGTTCCCAGCAGTATTACTTTTTGGCCATGAGATGTCACCCAGCATCACTCAACTTAGAAGACTAAGCCCTTGTACACACGGTCGGGGATTCCGACAACCAAATCCGTCGGATTTTGTCCGACGGATTTTGTCCGAAACTGTTGTATACACATGGTCGGACAAAGTTGTCGGAAAATCCGACGTGATGACGTTATTTCGTTAGGATGGGACTATGTTCACGTTAGTAGCCAATAGCTTTGGTTTAGGAATTTGATCTGAGCATGCGTGGCACTTTGTCCGATCGGAATTCTCTACACATGATCGGAGTATGTCCGATCGGAGCATTTTGTCGGAAAATATTTCCGGCAACTTGGAAAAGTTGGTCCGACAGATATTCCGACGGAAACAGTCCCATGCAGACCACACACAGTCGGAATATCCGACAAAACGCTCCGATCGGACACATTCCGACGGAATCTCCGACCGTGTGTACAAGGGCTAAGAAGAGGACTTCATGTGAGTGGAGGGTGTCATAGCCTTACTCCATGAGCACGGCACTCCCACTGTGGACATGCTGTGAATACTGAAAGTTGTAGCCCTTTAGACAATACTGCCATATATACAGTATATAATATATTTAACCATACCTTTTTTTTTATTATTATTTTTATCGAAATTTTCATAATAAAATTACAAACATTAAAACAAAGTCAACAGTCAGCACTACAATACACCAGCACCAGTGAACAATGTAGCTCCAGACCATACCAGTGACCAGTTTCTTGTATAAAGGTAAATAAAGAAAATAAAGCACACATTTACAGAGTCAAATCACCTCTGGCATATCAACAGGTTTTGGGGCCAAGTGTTCACCAAGGCCTGCATAGAGATAGCATTTTGCCCACAGTATAAACTTTTAACCAATAAGCAGTTAATCCGAAGCGGTAGAACTATCATTCATCCAACCACTACACACCTTTTTTAGATTTAGTGGGTACCCCTCTACTAAGATATGTAGCTTTGTACAACGTTAAGGTATTATTTATTAATGCCTTTCAAGCCACAATGGTAGGTACCACCGGTTTCTTTCATGACAGAATGATTATTTTACGTGCATAATGCACGAGCAGAGTAAGTATTGTATGGATCACCTTTTTGGGTGCCAATTGGTCCACCAGTCCCAACAAACAGACTGCTATGGAAGGTCTGATGGTGATTATCGTAAGTGACTTGATATAGTCCATAACCTCCACCCAAAACTGTTGGATCGGTGTGCAATGCCAGAATATGTGCAGAAAATCTGCCCCAGGGGCAGTACGCCTCCAACAGTTGAGGGATGTGCTGGAAAGATTCTGCCAAGTTTAGCTGGAATGTAATATATTCTATGGAGAAATTAGAATTTTATCCAGTGCTATATTCAACCATACTTATATAAGCTTCATTCTCTCAATTTTTTGTTTAAATCTATTTTCCTCTATCTCCTCTTGCTTATAGAGTATAATTACATTTGCCACCAGTAGGAGCCTGAACAGGCTTGACAAGATTCCTTCCACTCCACCCTTTGCTCATCCTGATCACTATACAGCACATACATAGGTCACATTTCTTGGCCTTTGCCCTAGGTTTCACATTTGTAGTGTGATTAGTCCTACTCTTTTCATTTATTAGCTTTTAAATAATAGGTTGTTAGTTTATAAATCTTATTAGATGCATGTGCTAGGTGGGACAGTCCCTTGCATCATCAACTTAATAGTACATCAAATACAAGGGATCAAATCTGTTCTTAAAGCGGAGTTCTACTCTGCTTGTTTGTATCCTTCCCCCTCCGCTGTCAAATTTGCCACATTTTTTTTGGGGGGGGGGCAGGTTCCTGGTTTTTGCAGGTACCCCCTCCCACTTCTGGCTCAGATCACCACTGTGAACTGAGCTGGAAGTTCGCCCCCCTCTCCTTCCCCCTCAGTCTTTTGGGACACATCACAGGTCCCAGAAGACTACTGGACCATTCACAAGGTGCAGAGCAACTCGCGCATGCAAAGTAGGAAACAGACTGCGAAGCCGCAAGGCCTGTTTCCCTTACTACAGATACAGGAACCTGTACCCAAAGCCAATTGAAGAATTGGCTTGGGTGAAGACATCGCAGGATACCTGGACAGCTGCTGCTGACTTTTCAGAGGAGCCCGGAGCTCCTTTTTAAGGCAGCAATACTTTGCAATTACCATGTGAGTGTTTATCTGCATTCACTGTATGTTTGTTATATTATGTTTAGGGATGAGCTTAGTGTTCAGTCCGAACATCAGACGTTTGCAAAAATGTGACAGCTTCCAGCTTTCAATGGCATCAACCACTGACATCACACAGTTTGTTCTCTTACATAAGCAAATGGGTAGGAAATTGAGCAGGTTACATAATTGCCTAAATACTGTATGGTCATATATGGGCTATGATGTCACCACTATTCTGGCTGTCAATCGTTATTAAGGAAGAAGCCACTGTGTCCTTAGCAATCACTGAGTTCACCCAGACTATTTACTTATATTGTCTAGAATCCCTGTCCATGTAAGAAAATGGGTTGGGAATGAAGCCTCACATCCCCGCCTAAATATGACATATTTAGGAAATGATGTCACCACTGTCCTCACCACTTCATTTATATAGCCACTGTCCTTCAGCTAGTGCTATCACCCGGGATTGGTCGTGTGCAGTCGGTTGTGAGGTGTTTATTTTTTGGCAAGACAAAGTGGTGGCAGGCAATGTGATTGACAATGAATTTCAAAAATAGAAATTTTAGGGATTTTTGTTTTTTAATAAAATACTTGTTAAATGTTTAGGTGTCTTTATTTCTAGGTTATTTCTAGGTTATAACGTTTTTCTGTGAATGAGTAGGGGTACCATGTCCCCCTTATCCATTCTCGTGTGGGTAATAGTCTATCTATTAAGGGGGCCCCTTTAATAGAAAGGGGGCTTACAGATTTCGATGAGCCCCTGCCCACAGGCCCCTACAACCAATGGGCAAGAATTGTGGGAATGAGGCCTTTGTCTACATCAACATGGGGACAAGGTGCTTTGCATGGGAACAAGGTGCCACATTGCCAGCATGTGGCTCAGTATGGGTTCAGAAAGATGGGGTCACATGTTTTTGCCCCCCCCATTTCAATGGAGTACCCCTTAAAACCCCCCATAAAGGAAAAAAAAACAAAATAACTGAAATCAGAAGTTTAGGAGTCTACTGTGTATTTTTGAGGGAACTTTGAGGTCTGTGTACTTTTTTTTTTTAAAGAAGCAAGAAGTTATTTGTTATTTGCCAGCAGTTTAAAACTCGTATTTCCTTTGTAAATGTCACTGGTAAAAAAAGATATGTTTCGTTTTTGTAGTTGTTCTGCATAATTGAGATTCTACAGCCCACTTATTGGTTTTGTTGACCTTCACTGGATTCTCGCCTATTCAAGGACATTCTTCCTTAAGACTGGTGACCAAAAGTGGACTGCATACTCCAATGTGGCTGAACCAAAGCTTTGTAAAGTGGTAGAATTATAGTTTCTCTCTACATAACAAACATTCACCTCTAGAGAAAGGCGTAACAGCCTAAAAGGTAAACCTCAAGTCAAGGTTCTTTAAAGGAGAAGTATAGCCAAAGCTTTTTTGGCTGTACTTCTCCGATAGATCACAGGAGTGCACATTGTTCTGCACACAAGTAACCTGTTTTCAGCCGATAGTGGGCTAAAGCCTGCTGTCAGCTGACATCACAGATTCGGTTCAGGCCTCTGGGTGGATCCCGACCATATGGTTAGCATCTCAGTGAGCCACTGAGAGACAGAGCCAGATACTCTCTCCCCCTCCACAGCCCAGTGCACCACTGAGCACTGGAGGGGGAGAGCAGAGAGTCGGAGACTGACAGGCCTTTGAGCACCTAAAAAAAAACCTTAGGGTAAACAATCACTACATTTACATGTTTCTTATTTTGTATCCAAACATAATTTGGATCGCTATACAAATGCCTCCTCTTAAAAATCTACTGCAATTGTCAGCTGTCCCCAAACAGGTGACAAGCATATAATGGTTTCTACAAACACAGAAACGTGCTCCCTTTGACAGTACTTGGTCTCAGTGGTCAAGTGATCTTCCATCTCTAACAAAAGAGGCCTTGAAGAAGTGGAAGAAACCTTCTTCTTCGCATTGAGCAGTACACAGAATCTGTGCTTACAATTGTACTTTATTCACAGATAATATTATACTTCCTATAGATGTACAATATGATAATCAGACACTGGGCCCAATGTTATCATTGCTCTGAACAACCACTGGATGTATTTCATGTTTTCTGGACAAATCCATTAAACTTTCATCCTTTTTGGCTGGCAGTAACTGAGCCAGGAATTGCCATACCTCCTGCAAATTTACTTGCTTGCCTTGATCCAAAATTGTGTACTAAGCAAGTATTCCAAACAGCTAATAAGACTTGTTCTATGCCAGAAAGATATTTTTACTAAAATGAAAAGAAAACCTCAGCGCTGGATATAAAGACACTTGTTACTATCATTAATGAAATATTGCATTAATATACACATCTCAATCTTTTCAGGAATTGCCAAAATAAGTTTGACAAAATTTGAGATCCTTAGCTGACAGCAGTTCTAAACTGGGTATTCATTTGTTCTAGATATGTTAATGCTGTGTTCCTTGATTTGCAAAATATATAATTACTGCGTTTTGACTTTCATCTAATCTATAAGAGACATAGGGAGGAACAAGAGAGGACTGATGAGTGATGTGTGAGCATATGCAATACATGAGATCAAACAGTGGCTGGTTACTTCAATGTCCAACTTACTTTATTGCTATTGCTAAAAATGCAAAATATCCATAAATAAAATATCTTTAAAAAAATGATGGGTGATGGGAGTGGGGTGGGAGAAGGGGGTGCTGGGGGTAAGGGGATGGTGGGGTTCAAAGGCTTAATTTATGGGTTGTCATTCCTTGTATGAAACAAATTTCTCTAGCTCAGTGTCAAGAGGCCTACACGCATTTCAGAATATATTAGTATTAGTTTATATAAACAGATAAGTTAATATTGATTAATATTAGTTATATTATATGCACGGTAGAGTCCATGAAGAAGAGCTGTCTTTTGTATGCAGCATTCCACTTATGTATTTACTGAATGCAGTATTGTTAAGCATAAGTCTCAAAGCACGTCATTATTGTAAATGTATTCAAAATTTCATCAGCGATGAAAGAAATATAGCAGATGGCTTATAATTGTTAAATATGATCTGAACAATCGTTCTAAGCTCCATTTTGCTTTTTTTTTTATATAACCATAGAATTATTAATGTCCCATAAGAACATGGATCCTGTCTCAACTAGTAGCATGTTGAAACTCAGAAATGTGGTGTATTCTTCTGACTGATATTTATTTTCATTTTTGGGACATATGGAGGTCACCTTTGTGCCTGGAGCGGAGACACAGGAACAAGCTAGCATGGCAGATAGCCAGCATTCATTCTGCCACATGGAACTTTGATTCTGTGAGCTGGTGGTGCAGCTCCCTCCACCCTCCCTCCATCAGCCTGGGGCTGAAAACCAGCATACGGCTTAGAGGAAACTTCTCTGCGGCTTAACTCCAGCAAAGTAGAAATAAATAAATAAAATTGGAAGGAATGCATTTTCCCTTTCCCTTTTTTTTTGTTTTGTTTTTAGTTTATAGTTTAATAAAAGAGAAACAGTGCTTTTCTTCAGTGAAAATATAAAAATGTATTGTAAAAGTATAATGTCCACTATCTTGCGAGCAATAGCATTTGCCACTTAACTAAATTCCATTGCATACTGTTGCTTGCATTAGTTGCTTAGAGTACAATCAACATTTTTGTTTTTCAGTGAATAGTTAAGTAATGTGTGCAGGAAAACAGTGTTCTATGCATTTCTTACTTTTATTTTTTGTTTTTAAAGCCTTTATGATTTTCGAATATTGAAAATAAAAAAAAGCTTGGGCTGCAATAATCACCTCTTCTCCATCACTGCCTTTTATCACAAGATTTCTTCACTCTTCTAAGTACATTTTGTGAGAGGAAGATGTCACGGACCCACTCACTGAGGGGGTATCATTATTATTATATTATTTTTATACACGGTTTATATAATTTGCACAGTGCTTTACAAAATCAAGGGAGACAGTAAGTTACAATACAATTCAATACAACAAGGATCACAAGGCCCTGCTCGCTAGAGCTTACAATCTTAACCACTTCAGCCCCGGACCATTTTGCTGGCCAAAGACCAGACCACTTTTTGCGATTCGGCACTGCGCCATTTTAACTGACAATTGCGCAGTCATGCGACGTGGCTCCCAAACAAAATTGACGTCCTTTTTTTCCCACAAATAGAGATTTCTTTTGGTGGTATTTGATCACCCCTGCGGTTTTTATTTTTTGCGCTATAAACAAAAATAGAGCGACAATTTTGAAAAAACGCATTATTTTTTACTTTTTGTTATAATAAATATCCCCCAAAAATATATATATAAAAAAAATTCTCTCAGTTTAGGCCGATATGTATTCTTCTACATATTTTTGGTAAAAAAATCGCAATAAGCGATTATTGATTGGTTTGCGCAAAAGTTATAGCGTTTACAAAATAGGGGATAGTCTTATGGCATTTTTAGTAATAATTTTTTTTTTTACTAGTAATGGCGGCGATCAGCGATTTTTATTGTGACTGCAACATTATGGCAGACACATCGGACATTTTTGACACATTTTTGGGACCATTGTAATTTATACAGCAATCAGTGCTATACAAATGCAGTGATTCCTGTGTAAATGACACTGGCAGTGAAGGGGTTAACCAGTGGGTGGCAATGTAGGGGTTAAGTGTTCCTAGGGGCGTGTTATTAACTGTGGGGGGGCTGGGCTTTCTTTTAGTGAACACTGATCTCTGCTCCAATCACATGGAGCAGAGATCAGCGTCACTTGTTGCTAGGCAGAACTGGGAGATGCTGTTTACAACGGTATCTCCCAGTTCAGCCGGTTGTGAGACGATCGCAGGTATGCCCACGGCGATCGAGTCCGCGGGACCCGCAACCGGATTCACGGGGGTCCCGACTGGCATGCGAGCGCGCCGCCGGCGGCGTGCTCGCGATGGCAGGGCGGCATTTAAAATTGGATGTATCTGTATGCCAATATGCCTGCCCGTGCCATTGTGCCGACATACATCGGTGTGCGCCGGTCGGGAAGTGGTTAAATGAAAGGTCAAGTAGTACAAAAAGTAATAACTGTGGGTTATGAGCTGATGGAGAAAGTCAAAGTACATTTCCTTAGTTACAGGCAGGAATAACCTCTCTGAAAAGATTTTCAGGGATCACCTAAAAGGTGGATGGAGTAGAAGATAGTCGGAGAGATTGGGGTAAGGTGGTCCAGAGGATGGGTGAGACTTTGGAGAAGTCCAGGAGGTGACCTTGAGAGGAGGTGGAAATAGAGCTAGACAGCAGGATAGCTTGGGAGGAGCAAAGAGAATGGTTTGGTTGGTATTTTCAGGCAAGTTTAGTGATGTAGCTGCCTACCTGTTGAATTGTACCGCTGACCTTAAATGGAATAAAGTTGTATCTAGACCTCTTCGCATTAGCGTGGCGCTTCAGTTTCAACCCTTTTTCCATCACAGTGATGTAACTGGGGGCAGAATTGTGGATGACTTTCTAGGTTGTTGTTAGTATTTTGAATTTTATTCATTCAGTGAGAGGAAAACAATGAAAGGAATGGCAGAGAGGGGTAGCAGACACAGTAGTCATTAAAGCACCATGCACAAACTGATGCAGCCCTGGCATTGTCATTTCAAATTTGATCTCTGCATTGTTGATGACTATCCACCATCTGTACATGACCTGAAGTTGACCCAGTGCATCACAGGACTGAAGTCTAAAAACATCTGAAAAAG
The DNA here is from genome assembly GCF_037356315.1 of Lithobates pipiens. Taxonomy (NCBI): domain Eukaryota; kingdom Metazoa; phylum Chordata; class Amphibia; order Anura; family Ranidae; genus Lithobates; species Lithobates pipiens. The sequence continues at coordinate 493,548,630 of NW_027507764.1, forward strand.
GTAAACATATATATAGAAAAAGCATAAAATACTGCTTGGGGGGCCTTCTGGTGGACTCATGTTAAAGTGGCAATGCAGAGTCTTCCCTTCCAAAACATGCTGCAAAGACTGTCCTCTCTGTGAGTCTGAGCATGAGCCCTCCAATCAGCAGTGAGCATGCAGGGAAATACTCATAACACTATTGCCTGAATGGCCCAGTCAAAGTTCAGACCTAAATCAAATTAAGAATCTGTGGCAAGACTTGAAAATTTCTGTTCACAGATGTTCTCCATTCAATGTGACAGAGCTTGAGCTATTTTGCAAATAAGAACGGGCAACGATTTCACTGGTAGAGACATACCCAAAAAGACTTGTAATTGCAGACAAAAAGCAGCTGTAATTGCAGCGAAATGTGGTTCTACAAAGTATTGACTCAGGGGGGCTGAATACAAATGCGCGCCACACTTTTTGAGATATTTATTTGTAAAAAAAAAAGAAAAAGCATTTATTATTTCCTTCCACTGCACAATTATGTGTCACTTTGTGTTGGTCTATCACAGGAGTCTCCAAACTATGACCTTCCAGTTGTTCAGGAACTACAATTCCCATCATGCCTAGTCATGTCTGTGAATTTCAGAGTTTTACAATGCCTCATGGGTAGTGTAGTTCCGCAACAGCTGGAGGGCCGTAATTTGGAGATCCCTGGTCTATCACATAAAATTCTAATAAAATACATTTACGCTTTTGGTTGTAACATGACAAAATGTGGAAACTTGTAAGGGGTATGAATACTTTTTCAAGGCCCTATATACCTAGCAACAGTATGTTAACACAGTCATAACTAACTATAACAGTCCCAGTTTTATCCCACTGGCAAGTAAAAAAAAAGTTGGCCGGCAAAGTTGGGGTCCTTGAAGACAGCACAAGAGTTTCCAGCAGACAACAGATTAACTTGTGCAATGTTAGTCTCTTACCAATCACAGGTACCCTCTTTTGTCTCTGGACACATTCTCTGATTCAATAAAAGTCAAGTTCAAGTCAGACAGGGAAAGAAGTTGCTATGCTTTCTCTCTTTCAATCCTGCTGAGAAAGTCCTTCTTTTCCTTCCTTACAAATGATAGGGATGGTCTCCAGATTAGTCTTTGTAATCTAAATTGGGCACTGTATTGTTCCCTAATAAAAGAAAGTTAAGGCAACCTCACTCTTACAAACAGCAAACAAGAAAAGTCAGTGGCCAAGAGGCCTCTCACCACAGTAGGCACTATCCAAATTCCAGGCATTTCCACATGGGTTTGCAAAATGGTCCTCCCTTGCAAATTAGCACCCAGGAGTAGGTGCCAGTGGTCCTTTTCCTGATGTGAGAGGTCTCCTAATGTTCACAGTAACTTGCTGTGTTCAGCAAGGGATACACTGTTCCCCAGTTGGGGCTCTCAGGAACCAGGTCCTCTCACATGTAGTACAGAGTATGATGGCAGCAGCAGTCTCAGCAGATCAGCACTTTTCTCCTGGGCAGCACAGCATCAGCTCCAGCAAATTCTGATCACACACTACTGTTCCTTGTTCTCTACAATCTCCTGCTTTGTTGCATCAGCCAATCATCTCCGCACTCCATAGATAAGCATTACAAAGTGGTCTCTCAAATATGGCTGCTGTAATTCTGCATTAATGCATATGCAGTTTAATGCTGTCCACACTGCAGAAGGATAATACAGCAGCAACAAAGGAAGAAGCTCCACACAAGATATCAGCTACAGTTCAGGTTACATTACTATCCAGGTAAGGAAGTGAGGGTCTCAAACTAATGTTGTATGGCTGACTGAAGTTTAGATTTAGGTATGAGTTACATAGTAGGCAAGGTTGAAAAAGAAAAGTCCATCAAGTCCAAGCCATGTGTGATTATAAGTCAGTATTACCTTGTATATCCCTGTATGTTTTGGAGTTGAGTGTTTTTCACTTTATTTACTGTTAATTCCTGTTTATCTGTAAATATTGTATTAGGACTAAGTTTGCTTGGGCACGATAGCTAGAAATAGAACAAACATTTCTCAGGCATCATAACAAGAAGTGGGATACATTTTGCTCAGGCAACATACCATTGTAACCAGTATAGCAGTACTGGTACGGGTGAAAAATAAGACAGCCACACACTGATAATGACTTACAGCAGTGAGAAGAATCAGCTGCAAAAAGACAGTGCTGGACTTCAAAACTGGTAAGTACTTGATTTTTAAAAGTCATCAGCTACAGTATTTTGCAGCTGCTGACTCTTGATTTAATGGGTGACATTCCTCTTTAATGGAGATGTTTTTTGGCTATACTTCTCCAATGGATCATAGGAGTGCAGTTCCTTCTGCACTCCTGTGATCCATTTCAGTTGATTATCAGCCGGTTCAGACTTGGGAAAGATCCCAACTTTACAGTCAGGATCCACCCAGATGCCTGTACTGGCAACTGGCTCAGCCTCTCACCATGCCCCTGAGAGCCTGAGCCAGTCCCTCTCGCCACCTCCACAGCCCAGCACTCCAGTGAGCATTGGACGAGCAGAGCAGAAAGTCGGTGACTGACAGTCATAGCTCTCTGCTCAGAGCGGAGGGGGAGAAATGTGCGATCAGCAGTATTTGATTGTTCAGTTCTCGGGTAGAGCTGATGGGGGACAGCTGCAGCTGGGATCAGTGCTTCAGGAATCTAGGTGAGTATGATTTTTTATTTTTCCATATTCCCGCACTTCTCTTTTAAGTATGTTAAAGACATAGACCAGGAACAAGCATACTGTGAATGAGTGTCATAATTGCTAATTTCTTTACTTGTAGTGCATGACAGCCATGGAACTAACATTCTAAAAAAAGGGGTTTAAAATATGGCAGCCTGTATTATTATCTCATTGCATCGCCCCTGTATATAATTAAATTACAGTAAAACTTAGGTTTTAGAGTAACTTGGTTTGAGTGCGTTTTGAAGACAAGCACAATTTTTAAACACATTTGACTTGATATACAAGCAATGTCTTGATATACAAGTAATGTCAAGTCACAACTGTGCAATAAAAGGGAAGAGAGGCGCCACTAAGTGGAGCAATACAACTACCTTTAATGAAGGTACAACTTTTAGCAACTCTCGTGGTTGATGATTAAAAGAGGCATATCTAAGTATGCAGGCATCTGGGGTAAAGCTGTCCACGTAGACTGTCCTCCGCACCGCCATTGAGGTCATCCCTTCCACACTTCGCTCCACAAGCGGTTTAAGCCTCGCTTTCAGATCGCTCTACTGCAGGGTAGTCTTCCCGGTCACAATTGCAGGCTGACATCAGTGACAGCCAGCGATGTGGAGGACAGTCTATATGGACAGCTTTACCCTGGATGCCTGCATACTTAGATGTGCCTCTTTTGCTCATCAACCATGTGAATTGCTAAATGTTGTACCTTCATTAAATGTAACCATATTGCTATACTTTGTAACTCCTGCTGGATTTTGCTTCTAAACCCCTTGTGGAGGCTTCCATTTATGGATGGACATTTTATGGTTACACAACCTATCACTTTGCTATAATCTTTTTATATGGACTATAAACTGAAGGATTTATGCATAAATGGTTGTGGAACAAATCATTTGAGTTTCCATTATTTCTTATGGAAAAATTTGCTTTGATATACAAGTGCTTTGGATTACAAGCATGTATCTGGAACAAATTATGCTCGCAATCCAAGATTTTACTGTAATAGGCTTGATCTTATCACCATAATACCTGTCTCCATTCCTGCCTCTTCTCCTTCTACAACAAGGGTGTTATCAGATATTTCTACTCCTCCTATAACATTCCCCATAATACAAAATGGATGAAATATCCAGCAGAAAAAGTGGCATGCCCTTGACAGGTTGGAACCTGGGGACTCAAATGTGGAAATGTTACAACCCTATAAGATGTGCAGTTATCCATCTCTCCAGCAACAGGAGTCCAGAGAAGGGCAACAAAGCTAAAAAGGGGGCTGGAGGACCTCAGTTATGAGGAATGACTACAATTATTAAACGTATTCTCCCTGGAGAAAAGAAGCTTGAGAGGAGATATGATAGCGATATACAAATACCTAAATGGTAATTCTAGCACAGGGGGGAAACTATTCATTCTCAGGGAGCTTACGAAGACACGTGGCCACTCAATAAAATTGGAGGTGATGTGGAACTCCCTTCCACAATTGGTGGTGTCAGTGGGAAGTGTCCATAATTTTAAAATACTCCTGGGCATTAGATGGGACATTTTAGCAAACACAATATACAGGGATATGGGGAATGGCGGAGACATGAACACACCCACGTAGGTTGAACTGGATGGACTGATGTCTTTATTCAACCTTACTAACTATGTGACTATGTAACAACTGAAGATTAAAATGTCAGTTTTTGATAGCTTAACCCTTTAAAGTGCAATCCTGGAAATGAAGGCAGTTATTTCCTGAAATATTTTCGATTTCTCTTTTAAGTAAATCATATAAACACATCTGCGTCTTACCTCAATGTTGGTTTTATGTATGATTTGTTCTTTCATGAACAATAATTGTTTATGTTAGGGTGACTCAGAAAACATTTATTGCAAAGGATAGCTAATAAAAACCCTGCTCTCTGTCTGGAAATAAAGTGCCAAGATTCCTGCAGTGCAAAGCAAGCTCATGATAACATGCCTGAACAATTACACAGCCATTTCCAAGTAAATAAATCATTCTGAATGTAAAAAGGAAAATTGGATAAGCTGATATAATCCAAAAATCATTCTCTCTATTTATACGTCTGCAAAGGAGAGCACGGAGATCTATAGTTATTTGACAATCAGCTAATTGATACATTTAGCAATAGGGGTCAGGGCCGTCTTAATAGAATCATGGGGCCCTGAGTAAAGTAATGCTCTGGGGCCCCTACAATGGAGACAACGCAGATAAACAGACATCAAGTAGGTAGGAGGCAGACAAGCGGAGCTTCCCCATTTGGGTGGCGCTCCGCATTAACTACATGAACAATCATTCTGTATAGCAAAGAAACAGTGGGAAAATACTACATACATAAAGAAACAAAGCCGTCTTGTGCATATAATATATCTGCTAGATTGATGCCTCCCCAGCACTCTGACCACACTACACCCCAAATATCCCCCCAGCACTCTGACCCCTCTACACCCCAAATATCCCCCCAGCACTCTGACCCCTCTAAATCCCAGATATCCCCCCAGCACACTGACCCCTCTACATCCCAGATATACCCCCAGCAGCCTGACCCCTCTACAGCCCAGATATCCCCGCAGCACTTTGACCCCTCTACATCTCAGACATGCCCCCAGCACTCTGACCCCTCTACAGCCCAGATATCCCCCCAGCACTCTGACCCCTCCACATCCCAGATACCCTCCCTAGCAATCTGACCCCTCTAAACCCTAGATATCCCCCCGACACTGTGATTCCTCTACTCCCCAGATATCCCCACAGCACCCTGACCCCTCTGCACCCCATATATTCCCCATCACTCTGACTCCTCTACATCCCAGATACCCCCCAGCTCTCTGACCCATCTACACTCAAAATATCCACCCAGCACTCTGACCCCTCTACATCCCAGATATCTACCGGCACTCTGATCCCTCTACACTCCAGATATCCCCCCAGCACTCTGAACCCTCTACAGCCCAGATATCCCCCCAGCACTCTGACCCCTCTACACCCTAGATATCCCCAAGCACTCTGATGCTTCTACACCCTAGTTATTCCCCCAGAACTGTTACCATATACCATAAGATACCCCTTGTATTGTGACCCCACTACATCCCTGATACCCCTACACTGTGGCATCTCTACATCCCCGATGCCTCAGCGACTCAGCAGCTCCCACTCCAGCTCCTACCCCGCAGCCTTCAAGTCCTGAGCATTCAAGCTGCATGCAGCGGGGTCAGAGCATCACTGGTGCTCCTGCCCTTCCCCTCCCTGCTGGCTGTGAAATAATAGGTATCGTTCTGCACAGCATGGAGCACCACTGTCAGCCTGCCTCCCCTGTGTATCCATCACTCTTAGTGCCATCATGGGGCCCCCAATTTTGGGGCAGCGTGGGCTCAAGAAACAGATGCTTTGGGGAAAGTGCAGGGGCCCCCATGTAGCTGGGGCCCCTGGGCAGTGCCCAGGTGTGCCCACTCATTAAGACAGCCCTGATAGGGGTCACATACTGTATGATATAACTGAATCCAAGTGTCCAAAGCAAATTTGTATGTGCTAACATGTGTAGGTATGATTGGCCACAAACTCATGTTGATTCACTTAAAGGTAATTTTATTATGAATTGAATTAGCTTAAAGGGCTTATCTTCACAAAGTGATATTCAATTGTTAGTGGAGCCTGTTGCATTGAGTGAACCTTGTGGATTTCTATTATGCCAACAGTTGCATCAACCCAGAGTAATACCTTGTTCCTGTGCACCTGGGAGTTTGGGATGTTACCTTACACTCTTGCATTTTTCAGATGTTAGGTTGCAGTCTCTATGATATAAAATAATTAGGGAAAGTAGAACCCCCTCATAATGTCAGCAGCAGGTGTGCAGACCTAGGAAGTCACCAATAAAGCTCCTAAGAGACACAAGAGTGGTTGAACTCTCCGGCATCTACCAATATCTGACATACATTTTGTGTGTACTGGTGCTTTAACCGCTTCAACCCCGGAAGATTTTACCCCCTTTCTGACCACGGCACTTTTTTGCGATTCGGCACTGCGTCATTTTAACTGACAATTGTGTGGCCATGCAACGTTACACCAAAACAAAATTGATGTCATTTTTTCCCCACAAATAGAGCTTTATTTTGGTGGTATAGGATCACCTCTGCGGTTTTTATTTTTTGTGCTATAAACAAAAAAACAGTGACAATTTTGAAAAAAAGCTATATTTTTGACTTTTTGTTATAATAAATATCCCCCAAAAATATATAAAAAAAAATATTTTTTTCCTCAGTTTAGGCCGATATGTATTCTTCTACATATTTTTGGTAAAAAAAAATAAAAATATCACAATAAGAGTTCATTGATTGGTTTGTGCAAAAGTTATAGCGTCTACAAAATAGGGGATAGTTTTATGGCATTTTTATTATAATTTTTTTTATATTAGTAATGGTGGTGATCTGCGATTTTTATCGTGACTGCGACATTATGGTGGACACATCGGACACTTTTGACACTATTTTGGGACCATTGTGATTAATACAGCGATCAGTGCTATAAAAATGCACTGATTACTCTGTAAATAACACTGGCAGGGAAGGGGTTGAACACTAGGGGGCGATCAAGGGGTTAAGTGTGTCCTAGGGAGTGGATCTAACACCGACACCAGGACACCGACAGACATCAAATTTGCGGGACCCATGGGCATGGTCAAGCTGTACACAGCACGTGCACCTGCTAATCCCACCAATTAAAGGGGGACGTACAGGTACACCCATTTGCCCACCGCTGCCATTGTGCCGACGTATATCGGCGCGCAGTGGTTGGCAAGTGGTTAAAGCAGGGGTCTTCAAACTTTCTAATCAACGTTCTTCAGACTTTAGGAGGGTGGACTGTGGCCAATGGGTGTAGAAAATGCCCCAACATCGGTGGCTTGGCTTGGTGGTCAGTGGGAGTAATAAAAAAATTGTAGTCAGTAGGAGGATGAATAGTGCCTCATCATTGGTGCCAGTGGGAGGAATAGTACCCCATAAGTGGTACCAGTGGGAGGAATTATACCCTGTTGGTGTCAGCGGAAGTAATAGCGCACATTTGTTGGTGTCAGTGGAAGTAATAGGGCACCATTGTTGGTGTACGTAGAAGTAATTGTACTCTATTGTTGGTGCCAGTGGGAGTGGTTATATTCCATAGTGGAATGAATAGTATCTCATCATTGGTATCAGTGGGAGGAATAGTGTCCCATCATTGATGCCAGTGAGATTAATAGTGCCTTATAATTGGTGTCAGTGAGAGGAATAGTGGGCCCTCTGTGGTGTTAGTGGGTGGAATAGTGTTCCATCATTGATATCAGTGGGAGGAATTATACCCCATTGTTGGTGTTAGTGAAAGTAATAGTGCCCCATTTTTGGTGTCAGTGAAAATAATAGTGCCCCATTGTTGGTGTAATTGGAAGGAATAGTGCCCCATTTTTGGTAACAGTAGGTGGAATTATACCCCAATGTTGATGTCAGTGTAATGAATGGTGCCTCATCATTGGTAGCTAAAAGGTGACCACACATATGGCAATTCTACAGTCATTTCAACCAGCTTTCTATCACAAAAATGTTTGAATCATCAAGGCAGACTTCTACGGTTTTTGTTTTTTCTCAGCTTCAGTAGAAATTATTAGATGTAGGTTAGGTTGTCCTTATCCATTTAGCATTTCTTAATTTGAAAGCTGATTAAAAGTGGTTTAATTGCCATACACTTGTCCTATGTATGATGAGCATATCTCAGTGCTTTGCATGAGTGAAAAATATATTCAGGCCTTTTCTATCACATATAACTGATTTTTGTTCAGGTCTGATCCTTTTGGCTGTAGTATTGAAGCCTGTATATAGCAACATTTTTCTTTAGTCTTTGCATTTGTTGCCATTTCTGATGAAATCTCAAGTCAGCTGAATAGTATTCAAATAGGAATTTCAACATTGATTAAAAAAACATGAAAGTGACATGTATGGCCATTTAGGAAAACCAATTCTAGTCTTGATCTACTGTAATCTAAAGAAATTGAAAATAAATCTGTTTAGCTTCTATTAGCAAAATGATAACTTACAATAGGATTAGTTAAAATGGTTACTTTTACGTTTTTTCTTTTCTTTTAAATGGTTAATTTACATTGCCTTGTTTTTTAGGCTGAGGGCTTTATGTTAACAAAAATGTAATGCATTGCAGCCTATCAGTCCTTACAGTTGGTGGCTGCATTCGTTTTCGTTTTTCAAGCTTTTTTCCCTTAATTTTCACCTGGTTCTGCCTGTAAAACCCTTCTTGTCCCAGGGTGACAATGCACACTCACTTTAGAGAAACAATGTTGTCACCCTGGGCTGCTCCCCAAATTTGGACTATAAACCCCCCTCCTTACCTCATCTCCATAACATAATCAGGAGGGGTCAACAGAAGACAATTGGAAAGGAAAGAATTGTAAAGATTTTTATTTTATTTTTGAAGATACAGTGCCTTGAAAAAGTATTCATACCCCTTGACATTTTCCAAATTTTGTCATGTTACAACCAAAAACATAAATGTATTCTTTTGTCAGGCTAAGAAACAATAATCAGAAAAATACTTGATTCTCCCACAAAAACATCCTGTCCTTGTAACATCCTGTGGACTGAACTGATACAGTGCCTTGAAAAAGTATTCCCACCCCTTGAAAATTTCCACATTATGTCATGTTACAACCAAAAACGTAAATGTATTTTATTGGGTTCTTATGTGATAGACCAACATAAAGTGTTCACATATTTGTGAAGTGGAAAGAAAATGATAAATGGATTTCATTTTTTTTCCCAAAATAAATAAAAAGGCGAAAAGTGTGGTGTGCATTTGTATTCAGCCCTCTTTACTCTAAAACCCTTAACTTAAATCTAATGGAACCAATTGCCTTTAGAAGTCACCTAATTAGTAAATAGAGTCCACCTGTGTGTAATTTAATCTCAGTATAAATACAACTGTTCTGTGAAGCCCTCAGAGGTTTTTTGGAGAACCTTAGTGAAAAAAACAGCACCATGAAGGTGAAGGAATACACCAGACAGGTCAGGGATAAAGTTGTGGAGAAGTTTAATGCAGGGTTAGGCTTTAAAATATATCCCAAAATTTGAACATCTCATGGAGCACTGTTCAATCCATCTTCCAAAAATGGAAAAAATATGTGACATCTGCAAACCTACCAAGACATGGCCGTCCACCTAAACAGAGAAGCAGCCAAGAGGCCCATGGTAACTTTGAAGAGATCCACAGCTTAGGTGGGAGAATCTGTCCACAGGACAACTATTAGTTGTGCACTCCACAAATCTGGCCTTTATGGAAGAGTGGCAAGAAGAAAGCCATTGCTGAAAGAAATAAGAAGTCCCATTTGCAGTCTGCAAGAAGCTGTGTGGGGGACAAAGCAAACATGTGGAAGAAGGTGCTCTGGTCAGATGAGACCAAAATTGAACTTTTCTGGCCTAAAAGAAAAACGCTATGTGTGGCAGAAAACTAACACTACACATCACCCCAAACACACCATCCCCCCCCCCATGGTGGCAGCATCATGTTGTGGGGATGCTTTTCTTTAGCAGGTACAGGGAAGCTGGTCAGAGTTGATGGGAAGATGGAGCCAAATACAGGGCAATCTTAGAAGAAAACCTATTGGAGTCTTCAAAAGACTTGAGACTGGGACGGAGGTTTACCTTCCAGCAGGAAAACGACCCTAAACATACATCCAGAGCTACAATGGAATAGTTTAGATCAATGTATATTCATGTGTTAGAATGGCTCAGTCAAAGTCCAGAAATAATCCAATTAAGAATCTGTGGCAAAACTTGAAAATTGCTGTTCACAGGTGCTCTTTGGTCCAATCTGACAGACATACCCAAAAAGACTTTCAGCTGTAATTGCAGCGAAAGGTGGTTCTACAAAGAGTTGACTCAGGGGGGCTGAATATAAACGCACGCCGCACTTTTCACATATTTATTTATAAAAAATGTTGAAAACTATTAATCATTTTCCTTCCACTTCACAATTATTTTGTTTTGGTCTATCACATACAATTCCAATAAAATAAATTTATGTTTTTGGTCGTAACATGACAAAATGTAAAAAATGTCAAGGGGTATGAAAACTTTTTCAAGGCACTGTATCAGTTCAGTCGACGAAATGTAAAAAGGACACTATTTTTGTGGCAGAATCAAGAAGTATTTTTCTGTTTATTGTTTCTTATGCCCTGTACACACGGTCGGAAATTCCGATGGAAAAAGTCAGATCGGATTATGTTGTCGGAAAATCCGATCGTGTGTGGGCTCTATCAGACTTTTTCTGTTGGATTTTCTGAAGCACAAAGTTTGAGAGCAGGATCTAAAATTTTCCGACAACAAAATCCGATCGCATAAATTCCGATTGTGTGTAGTCTATTCCGACGGGCAAAGTGTCATGCATGCTCAGAATAAACTAAGAGACGAAAGCTATTGGCCTGTTTATAGTCCCGAAGTACATGTTTGACCTCGTTCAGAGCGACCGGATTTCCAGACAACTTTGTGAGACTGTGTGTGTGCAACACAAGCTTTGGACAAAATCTGTTGGAAAAAATCAGACGGATTTTGTGGTCGGAATGTCCGACCGTGTGTACAGGGCATTAGCCTGACAAACAAAACCAGATGTAGCCACAGCTGGTAAAAGCTGCAATATATTACATTTTTGTTCTTAGATTTATATCTTAACCCAGTTCTTGGCTTACGTCATTATGTTCCGATTGCTACAGATATAATTTGAATTCTCAACAGTGTTTTTCTGAAGTGATCACCATCAAAAAACAGGGATAACCAGCTGGTGCTCAATGGGTGAGATTGTCACATTTGCTACTAACAATGATAATGATAGAGTCTGCATTGACACAGGTACTTGGAAATTAATGCATGCAAAGACATGGGCATTTACTTAGGAGCATGCAGTAAGGCATCAGTGTTTAGAAAGCATTCGCATTGCTAATGTGGCCACTCAGTAGTTAAATCATTTATAAGTTTGGAACATATTCTCTTCTTCTCCTTCTTCTGGATGTTTAAATGTATACACAGTTTAAATGCAATCCTTTCACCACACTATGCCACTTATTCTACAAGAGCTTTATAGAGGTATTTTATATGATGTACTTGAATTGCCATTGCCTGGATACCTGTCTTTGGCCTTGCTAAATGCTTGCAGCACTGAGTGTTGATGTGAAGGTTTTAATAAAGAAATACCGGTGACTTAATGGCAAATTATATAATGCGCAAACAGTATGACAAGTGGTAGAGGATAGAAATGATTTATTTTTATATCCTCCAAGGGGGTGTTAAATGCATTTTTCAGCATTAACTGTCTTACATGTGTTACAATAGCACATAGGCAGGAATAAGCAAAATATACAGGGTAATAAGTTACAAATTGCTCTGTTCCATCAATAAGGCCATTGTGAGTGTTTTTATTTATTACAGGCTGTAAGGCGTTTATTGTCCATTTTACAATGCTAAATGTGCCGAGCACAATTTCATCAGGAATCCCGCCAGCCACTCTGTGCTCCCCCAGTGCACCGCAATGTCGTTTATGGTTTTTTGAGTTAGGATTGAAATATCCGAGAGTAAAAACAAATGCGGAATTTATTTGATTACTGTATTTTTGATATCAAACTTTGCTAAAGGACACTAAAAGGCCAAGCCTTTCTTTTAGAAAACAAATTGATAAGATGGAAATGCAAGACAATGAAATCATGAAAGTAGATGTAAACCCTAAGTGGATGATATTTTGTTCACTACAGTCCTTTGTAACATATTCTACTGACATGTTTTTCCTTCTTTTTTTATACACAGTAAAACCTTGGTTTGAGAGTAACTTGGTCTGAGAGCGTTTTGCAAGACAAGCAAAAGTTTTTAAATAAATTTTGACTTGATATACAAGTGATGCCTTGATATAAAAGTAGTGTCATGTCACAACTGAGTACAAAACACAACAGAGGCGCCTCTAAGTGTAGCAATATGGTTACATTTAGTGAAGGTACTGTACAACATTTAGAAAGTCACATTAAAACAGGCACATCTAAGTATGGAGGCATCTGGGGTATAGCTGTCCACATAGACTGTCCTCCTCACCACCATCAACGTCATCTCTTTCACAAGTGCTTCAGCCTCCCTTTCAAATCGCTCTACTGCAGGGTAGTCTTCCTGGTCACGATTGCAGACCGACAGTGGTGAGAGCTGGCGGTGAGGAGGACAGTCTATGTGGACAGCTTTACCCCTGATGCCTGCATACTTAGATGTGCCTCTTTTAACCCCTTTCCAAGCACCCACCGCAGTTATACTGCAACAGGATGGCTCCCCTGTGCGAGCCATCGTAGCTGTATTTCTGCTCTTTAAGATGCTGTAGCAGGCTCGTGCCTGCCACCGGAGGCGCACGTGCACCCACGCAGCGTGCCCCCACAGCCGATGCGTGTGACCAGCAGATGCAATGACCGCAGGACACCCGTGATCGCTCATGACAGAGCGAGAACTGGGATCTGTGTGTTTAAACACACAAATCCCGGTTCTGTCAGGGGAGAGGAGACATATTGTGTGTCCCTACTAAGTTGGAAAAACGATCTCTCTCCTCCTCTAGTCAGCCACATTCCCCCCACAGTTAGAAACACATCTAGGGAACACGGTTAACCCCTTGATTACTCCTCTCGTGTTAACCACTTCCCTGCCAGTGACATTTATACAGTAACCAGAGGCCTTTTTTATGTCTGATCGCTGTATAAATGTCAGTGGTCCCAAAAAAGTGTCAAAAGTGTCTGATGCGTCCATCGCAATGTTGCAGTCCCGATAAAAATTGCAGATCATCACCACTACTAGTAAAAAAAAATAATAATAAAAATGCCATAAATCTATCCCCTATTTTGTAGACGCAATAACTTTTGGTCATACCAATCAATATACACTTATTGAACTTTTTTTTCCCCAACAATATGTAGAAGAATGCATATCGGCCTAAATTGATGGAGAAATATGTTTTTTTATTTTTTATTTTGGTGAATATTTATTATAGCAAAAAGTACAAAATATTGTATTTTTTTCAAAATTGTCAAATTTTCAAAACCGAAGAGGTAATCAAATACCACCAAAAGAAAGCTCTATTTGTGGGAAAAAAGGTCATACATTTTGTTTGGGTACAACATCGCACAACCGTGAAATTGTCAGTTAAAGCGGCACAGTGCCATATCGCAAAAAATGGGGCAAATACTTACACGGCTGAAGTGGTTAATTATCAACCATGTGAGTTGCTAAAAGTTGTACCATCATTAAATGTAACCATATTGCTACACTTAGAGGCGCCTCTCTTCTCATTTATACTCTGTAGCTCCTGCTGTATTTTGCTTCTAATCCCCTTGTGGAGGCTTCCATTTGTGGATGGACATTTTATGGTTACACAACCTATCACTTTGCTATAATCTTTTTATATGGACTATAAACTGAAGGAATAAAGAATAAATGGTTGTGGAATGAAGTATCTGAGTTTCCATTATTTCTTATGGGAAAATTCACTTTGATATACAAGTGCTTTGGATTACAAGCATGTTTCTGGAATGACTTATGCTTGCAATCCAAGGATTTACTGTATTACAATTGTAGCACCCTCTAGTGTGTGCTAGATAGGGATAAGCCGAACACCCCCCGGTTCGGTTTACACCAGAACCTGCAAACGGACCGAAAGTTCGCACGAACATTAGAACCCTATTAATTACAATGGACGTGAACGTTCGAAATCTAAAGTGCTAATTATAACGGCCAATATGCATGTTATTGTCCTAAAAAGGGTTTGGGGACCCGGGTCTTGCCCCAGGGGACATGTATCAATGCAAAAAGAAGTTTTAAAAACTGACATTTTTTCTGGAGCAATCATTTTAATGATGCATAAAGTGAAAAAAAAAGTGAAATATTCCTTTAAATATCGTATCTGGGGGGTGTCTAAAGTATGCCTGTGAAGCGGCATGTGTTTCCCATGTTTAGAACAGTCCCTGCACAAAATGACATCTGTAAAGGAAAAAAAGCAATTTAAAACTGCTTGCGGCTTGTAATGTCTTGTCCTGACAATATGGATGAAAATCTTTGAGAAAAATTGCATGGGTACCCCATCACCCCCCCCACCCCAGCCCATTACCAGCCCCTTTGGGTCTTGTATGGATATTAAGGGGAACCCTGCACCCAAAATATGTTTTGTTAATGTTAGGCATATGCCTGTGTTGCACAAATGAACCACACAACAACAGCAACGAGGGGGTAGATTCAGGTGTATGCTGTGCAGGAGGCACACTACACTGACTGAATATTAGGCAGATGCCTGTTTTGCACAAATCAACTACACAACACCAGCAATGAGGGGGGGTAGATTCAGGTGTATGCTGTGCAGGAGGCACACTAAACCCACTGTAACAGCGCTAGGTTAGGAAGCAAAGCAAAGCTGACACTGTCCCTGCCTATCCTGCTCTCTCCCTGAACACTACGCTCACTGTAACAGCACTATCTAAAGATGTAAAGCACAGCTAACACTGTCCCTGCCTATCCTTCTCTCTATGAATGCCACAACACACTACACAAGGCCACCACGCTGGCGGCCTTATATAGTGTAGGGCATATACTAAACCCCCTGAGCTATAATTGGCCACATGTGGCCAATTATGTCTCTCCTCGCTCCCGGCGCTGTAATTGGCCAAGCATGCGGGGTCACAGTGCATGCTTGGCCAATCATCAGCCAGCAATGCACTGCAGCTGGCGCAGTGCATTGTGGGCCGTTCATATCACACGAATTTGATGCGAACAGCCCACAAAGTTCTGGTTTCGACGCACGGCCGAACGGCCAATGTTCGATTCCAACATGGGTGCGAATTGAACACCGGGCTCATCCCTAGTGCTAGATGTAGGTTAGTTTTTTGTAATGTAGGTTTGTTAGCATATGTACATTTAGTTAGTGAATCTGGGTCAGGGTTCAGTGACACGGGGCTGGATGACTCATCTGGCAGCTCTCTCTGGCACTTCCCCCCGGTCTGGAAGTTTGTAGAATCCTCAAGAACTGGAGGGTGGGAGTAAGAAGGGGCTGCCTGGAATATTTACGAGGGCCTGGCCAATCCCCAGTAAAGGGCTGGTGGGAGGCAATGTTCACCTAATAAAAAGACATGAGCCATGCCATTAGGGGCAGTTGGGTGAAAAATGGAGATGTAGTGCTGTGGAGGCTGTTGGTGGTTCTGTGAGGGGGGTGACCTTGGGCCAGGGCATAGGTCCTTTAAGGATCCTGCCACAACACACGGAGGAAGCCCTTCTAGGAGGTACAGGAGCAAGTTAGAGGACTAGAAATGTGCAGTTCATTGTGTTCTGAATTCAATATTATTATTTTTTTTCGGAAATTCGAAATAGAAAATATATAACAATATAGCTGCTTTCCGAAATTTTAATATCTATTCAAATTGATTGGAATTTGGAAAATTCTAATCGATTCACGAATAAACAAAATGATTTAAATTAATTTAACTAAACTAATTTATGTAAATAACAAATCATTTTTTTTTTTCATTCTGCACATGTCTAGAGAGGACAGTGTGAGTAAGCAGCACTACAGGGGACTTACTGGGGGGGGGGGGGGGGTTGTTGCCACATGTAGCCAGTTCTTGCTGAAGAAAGCATTGTGCCAAGTCTTCAACACTTCCCTGGAAGATCTCCTGTAGAGTCAGTTGGGTGAGCTGGTGAGAGACAGTCTGGAGGACTGTGGAGGAAAGGTAGCCTGAAGAGCTAATGAAAGGGGCAGCTGCAGCCAGCTGGGTTGGCAGTGCCTGAAGAGGTGGTGCTGGTATCATTAGCCACAGAAGGGAGATTGTAAACTGATCACTGTGTTCTACTACACAACAAGGGGCCTTGAGTTTCTGCCTGCAAAGGGCTATTGCTAAATCTGACTGTGCTTGTCAGATCCATTACAGTGATCCAGATGGAGTCTGCAAGCAAGTAAAGTGCAGGAGCAGTGTTAAGGAAGCTGTATATAGATTGTATATAGACTGTGTATAGGTAGATGTCCTTGAAGATAACCCTCAATAAAGCACAAAAACAAAGCTGTGGACTGTTCTCTGGCTCTGGAGTGCCTGTGAAAATTTGGTGTGCCTGGTTGTGCAGGGTGGGGGATCCCAGTTCATCTGCAGCTCCTTGGGGGATGCGCTACATAATTTTCATATTTTTATTTCAATAATGCAGATTGTCTCCAGTCTCTTTAAACCAATTTCTTTCTACATTTGCTCACTCCAGCATTGTCTGTATCTTAGTGCTCTGGACCAGCTTCCTGATAGTGACAATTGTGGACCATGTCTGTGCAATGTGTGTTGGCCCAACTGTTTGTAATCTTCATCAGCATAGTTTCCAACTGTGCTGGATTTGCAGTCTTGCATCTTGGTTCTCTGCCCCAATGGTGCTGTGTCCCAGGCTGTGTTCTGGAATCACAGTAGCAACTTTATTTGAGTTCCTGAGCATCTGTAGTTACTGAGTTACTGGTCATGGGTGGCTGGTCCCTGCTTATTTTGGGTTGGGCCACCCAAAAAGTGAACATTATTTTTGCGAGACTACCCTGAATATTGGCTTGTTAAGTGTGGACCATAGTTGGGGGTGACAGAGTCCCAGGGACTGGGACTATTATGTTGGTAAATATGTGTTGTGGTACCCCTGTAGGGGCTGCTAAGTGTTATGACCCACCTGTCACCCTGCCCAACCTGGCATTCAATCCTCAGACACTCCAATAGTTTTGTTTTTTGTATTTTATTGAGGGAATTGAACTTGGATAGGGTATGGGAAGTATGGGATGCCCAGAGAATTGTAGAACAATCAATTGGGACAACTTAGATAAATATAGGCCTTCCTTCCTCCAGCACAACTCTTACTGCAGACTATTACTCCTCAGCTCCTCCAGCACATTACTTGCTTGAGCTTCCAGGCACAGCTAGCACCACATGGTTAGGCCTGACACCAGCTCAGCCAGGCCTTAGCAACTGTCTTTTGCAGGCATGGACCTTTAGTGTAGCGATGAAAAGTTCTTGGTGCTAGCTGCCCCATCTTCGGTTACTAAGCCCAGTAACCTATCTTCAGGCCCTGCCAGCCCTCCTGGCTTCAGCTTCCCTTCTCCACCGCCCATGACACCACAGTCCACACTGCTAGCTCTGCACCCATCCTAAACTGCATGCTCCCAATCCTCTCAGGCATGCCTCCCCAGTCCTCCTGACTGTGCATGTCACTCACCAGCCCTCTCCTGGCTGCGACCAATTGTTCCTCTCCTTGGAGACTTGCCTGACAATGCTCTCTCCTGCTGTCCTCTCCTGCTGTCCTCTGTGCCTCCTGTCCAGAACCTTCACACTTACTTGAAGGGCTCCATCTGCACCCGAGCCCAGGTCCATGGTCACCTCCCCAGACTGGGGAGCTCCCTCAAAGACCCCGACAGCCTAGGACTCCATCTTCAAGCTCCTAACGATGCCAACTCCTCCCAAGCTGGGCTGACCCTGGGTACTTAAGGAGGCTTGCCCCCTACCAATCCAATTGGGGATTGGTCAAGGCTCCTTAGAGTACCCCAGGCAGCTCCACCTCTCCTCTTCTCCTCTCTTTCCAGTATCTACCAGAAAGCTCTAGAAAGAAGAGGGAGGTCTTAGTGATGCTGCCAGGCCTGCCTAAATTTACCTACCCTACCCTAGCACCTACCTACCTACCTAGAGGATGCTACATTTACATTAGGGTTGACTATGGTGACAATGCAGAAGCACTACAGACAGTTATCACTCCTTAACAGGAAGTGCTTGAACAAGGACCTTCATGGCAGGATCACCAAGTGAAAGAACAGATATAAATTTATTTAAAAAAAGTTTGTAATGACATTGACATGTTAAAGTTTATATACATTTTTGAGCAGCTAATAAACCTCTTGCAATTCCAGTACAGGTGGTCCCCTAGTTACAAACATCCGACTTACAAATGGAGGGAGACAACAGGAAGTGAGAGGAAATCTACCCCCAGGAAGGAAAATTCACTCCTGTAAAAGTCATTATGGGAAAAAGGTGTCTCCACTGATGCTTTATCACCAAGGCTTGTTTCCACAACAACCTAAAATTTTCAAAATTCAATTGTCATTGGGACAGAAAGTGAGGTGAAATCTTCTGAACAGGGGCACAGAAAGCAAAACAAACGTTACAGGGGTGATGACCCTTCCCTGTGCTATCCAAGTAGCTTAAAAATATTTTTTTTTTGGCTGGAGCTACACTTAAAAAATGTACCTGAAACAGATTCAACCTAAGAACAAACCTACAGAACCCATCTTGTTTGTAACCCAGGGACTGCCTGTACCTGCTCTACTAAGTCCTGTAACAGAATGGGAAATTCACTGAATAATCAGACAGGGAGTAACTTTAACTTGTACATTTACTAAACAGGAGCAAAGTTAGAACTAATAATTTTAAAACAGGATCGGAATGGCAAATAGTATGCATACACTGCAGAGTATTACAAAACAGAATATGAATGCTGCACAGACATGGAGTCCTTACATTAATATCTCTGTAGATCAATCAAGGAAACATAGAATAGTCTCTATAAGACTCCAAGGCAGCAGACAGTCTAGCTAAGGCAGGCCACATGGTATACCATTGTTTTTGTTCAATCAGTAGGGTGAATGAAAAAATGTACTGATTCATTGTATGTGTGGATGGGGGAATCACTTTCGCTGTACTATTGTGCTCTCATGGTGGGGAGCCTTCCCCGTTGTCAGAACAAAACGATCAATGTTTCCAGATATAGCTGGCAGCATTGATGGTTAGGGATCACTAGATCGACTTCTGTACAACCATCCATGGCTGGCTTAAGACTCATTAAAACAGTAGAGAACACAATCATGATGCAATGAAGAACGGGCTCAATTTTTTTTAGGGGGGGTGATAAACAAACCTCCCAGCTGCCATCCCCGGGGTCGATCATCCTGCACTACTTACCCCATCCAGGTCGCAGGCAGCTTCATTGGCTTCCACACAGCACTTCCAGGGCTGTCTTAATGAGTGGGCACACCTGGGCACTGCCCAGGGGCCCCTGCTGCATCGGGGGGCCCTGCACTTTCCCCGAAGCAGCTGGTCCTTGAGCCCACACTGCCCCAAAATTGGGGGCCCCGTGATGGCACTGAGAGTGAGGGATACACAGGGGAGGCAGACTGGCAGTAGTGTGCCGTGCTGTGCAGAATGATACCTATTATTTCACAGCCAGCAGGGAGGGGCAGGACCAGAGCTCCAGTGATGCTCTGACCCTAATGTATAGAAGCAGAACAAGACGCTGGATAGCCGCACTCCGGGTTGAGTAAAAATAAGGTGCCTTTATTTCTTCAAATGCAAATGCAAAACTCCATTGAACAACACATCACAGCAAAGGGAAGCAAAAAGAATTTTTGAACAAGATTGCTGGCGCGTTTCACGCTACAAACAGCGCTTACTCACAGTGCACCTGGAACCCCTATCTACTTGGAGAGTTAGCAGCCTGTCAGTGGTTTGACCTGGAGCGGTGAAATCTCTGGATGCTCTGACCCTGCCGCATGCAGCTTGAATGCCCGGGACTCAAAGGGGTAGGAGCTGGAGTGGGAGCTGCTGAATCTGCAGCACTGAGAGCCCACCTGTAAAAGTAGCATTGTGGATCATGTAATGGTGAGCCCAGCTATCCAGCAATATTTGCACCCAAGGGCTTGGAATGCCCGGAGGGATGCTCCCTTCTCTGCCCCTCCTTCTGCCTGCTTGCTTGGTATAGGTAAGTACAGTGCTGGAGGTGGGCACATAGCCAAAAATTTACATGCACTGTATCTCCACTGTAAAAGGGGGTACTAAATGGATGGAATAATGGTGCTGGGGAATATCAAGGGTGTATGGGGGATAACAATGCTGAGGGTGGATCTGAGGTATATATCGAGTAGCACTGCTTTATGGTAGCTTGGGTGGCTATAGTGCTAGAGGTATCAGGGCTGTCAAGAGACCACAGTGTAGGGGGTTTCAGGGATGTAGTGGGGTCACAATACAAGTGGTATCTTATGGTATAAGGTAACAGTGCTGCGGGGACTATCTAGGATGTAGAGGGGTCAGAGTGCTGGGGGAATATCTAGGGTGTAGAGGGGTCAGAGTGCTGGGGGGATATCTAGGGTGTAGAGGGGTCAGAGTGCTGGGGTATATCGGTGGTGTAGATGGGTCAGAGTGCTGGGGGATATCGGTGGTGTAGAGGTGTCAGAGTGCTGGAGGGATATCTGGAGTGTAGAGGGGTCAGAGTGCTTGGGGGGATATCTTGGATGTAGAGAGGTCACAGTGCTGGGGTATATCTGGGATGTAGAGGGGTCACAGTGCTGGGGGAATATCTGGGATGTAGAGGGATCAGAGTGCTGGGGGGATATCTAGGGTGTAGAGGGGCCATAGTACTGAGGAGCAATCAATCTAGCAGATATATTAGAAGCACAGGACAGCTTTTTTACTTTATGTATGTAGTATTTTCCTACTGTTTCTTTGCTGTACATAATGATTGTTCATGTAGATAATGTGGAACTCCACCCAAAAGAGGAAGCTCCGCTTGTCTGTCTGCTACTTACATTATGCTTGTTTGCCTGTGCTGTATCCATTGTAGGGGCTCCAGAGCATTACTTTGCCAAGATGCTATCAAGACGGCCCTGATTGCTTATCCTCCTCGGCAGCTTCCCAGGCGGGTTCAACTGCTTCTCCTTGGCGGCTTCCCGACTGCTTCTCCTACCGGCCAATCTGGTTGCTTCTCCTCCCAGCCAATCAGGTCTTAAGACCTGCTTCCTAATTGCCCGGGAGGAGAAGCAGGAAGACAATAGCGAATATTAATTCGCTAATGTCATATAAGTGGGTGGGCTTGGGATGCGGCGCTCTGCATGGAAATTAGGGGATGGGCGCATGGAGATTAGGGGGGCGCCCTTGCGCCCTGTATGAGTGTCCGCCACTGGTTCTAACAGTAAAGGGTCTCACACCTGGGTGTAGATCACTTATCCAGCTACCTCTGCCTCATCTGGTTGCATGAAAACAGAAGAGCTTACGTTTTCTAGGCATGTCCGGGAACCCAGGGAGCTATAGGAAAAGGGTTTAAAGGGGTCTGTGCTTGCATCTGAGAATGGTGAGTAAACAGGCACTCTTCTACAGCTCTTAAGACTTTCTCTGCAGTCTTTGACATTATTGTGCAACATAATGCTGTGCACTGTTTAGGGTGAAAAGTGCCTGGGGCAAGGTCCTCTAACACCCAATGAGAAGGTATCAAAGTGTGCCCCTTGTCAGATGTAATTCAAAACCTCCTTCAGACAGCATTTCAACAGCTCAGCAGCACTTTCTAATGTTTAATGTTTATAATTCTTTAACAGAAGTCAATGCAAGTCGTACCGAAAACGCACCAAAAGTAGTGCAGAAACCTTTTCCTAAGTTGGAGCAACTAAAGCTGCTCTTATTAGAACGATCCCATTGCACTTAATGCACATTGCACTTAACGGGCCGCGACTCTCAAAGTCAGAGCACATGTTGCACCAGTGTGAACTGGGCCTAAGCAGTGCATAGCATAATGTACAGAGTGCAGGGGTCAGGTGTGGGACAAGCCTTTCAGTAACCCCTAATGCACCTAAGGGGGGCACCTGTTCTGTCTCTCCACTGGCTCTTTCCTATGGGGGGCGTCCTTAGATCAGGTTGACAAACTGGATACTGCAGTACATATTGCCTTGTCTCTGAAAGAAAGAGACAGTATGATGAGCCATTAATATACAGTGTGACAAACAATTTTTATAAAGATGGAAAGCAAATTTTATAATAGAAAAACAAATCCTTGATAGTCCAGCAAGCAGATATGATCTTTAATCCTGACCAATGTTTAGGTTTATTTTTCTAAATAAAATGTAGATGCTCCTGCTGTTCTGTGTTTTTAAATGGCTGATGTTACGGAGGAACTGAAGACACAGCTCTGTCTGCAAGATGCAGCCATGTCTACAGAGTGCTTCTTGCGAATTAACTTTAAAACCTGACTCCGTCCATGGATATCGAGGGCACCTGACAACCATGCCTGTGCTTAAACTAAGTCTGAAAACTCAATGGAGGGCCATCCACTAATTAAATCAAATTTTCCAAAGTGCTGCTGCTCAACTGTTTTTCTGACCCTCATTACATAATTAAAGACCTTGGAAAGTAAGGGGATAAATATATGGCTTATTCATGTGTTAGATGTTCTAGTTTGAATATTTTAATTGCTTTGCATTTTAGTGTACACAAAATAACTGCAAGCCAAGCTTTTATACACTCCTAAGTAGGCAAAAATATTTGTATTGAAAATCCCAGTTTGCACCACATCCAAACAGGCATGAAAATCCAGTATGTTTCCTCTCTCAATCTACCCCTTAACAAATGAAGTGTAATTTCCAGGTATAACGTGTCAATTCCCCTCCATAAGGACCATGCATGATATTTACACTGGCCTGCCAAAAAGTCTTGCATATTTGCAATTTACCATCCTCCTGTGCATAGATGGAAAGGGGTCATATGAAAAATACAAGAGTTAACCTTTCTATAAGCCTAGGAAAGTGCAAACTTTTTTAATTACTCACATAGTTTGGATATGTAATTCGTTTGATAACCTCTTTTTGTAATTTTGTTGAAATAAAGGATCCAGAAGATAGGATTAATAAAGCAGCAAAAAGGGCGCTAGCTCTGAACCTTTCCTACTAAGACCCACTGAGAGTCCTTTTCCCTGTTACTCCATACATGTTACTATGTAGTATTATTTATGATAACATTGTTGTGTTAAAGTATATTTAAACCAAAAATATAATGTATTACATCTTACCAGTCCTTAGATGTGGTGGTTGCATTCCTTTCTATTTTTCAGGTTAATGATATTTTCAGTAAGTTGCCAGAAAGGCAACATCCTTGTCTTCCTGTAAGCTAATGGGAGACACAAATATCCTTATATCTATTATGTAAGAACAAGTCTCATAAATCCACCATGTAATGGAGATGAACAAAGGCAGACATGTTTGAAGTCTAGCCTGTTATTATTGTTTGCGTTATTGTTGCTTCAAAAAACACATTTCGTTTTTCTTCTTTTCTTTGCTTTTGTTTTTTGCCCTGTTGTCCCAATAAGAACATGAGTTCTTTCTCCTTCTTGATTTTTATACTTCTTAGTTAAGCAATTATGTCCTTTTTGCCCTATTAGCAATGTATTTAGGTATTTGTAATTTTATACTTTTACACATTTTACACATTGATAGTTTTTAACACATTATAAGGAATCCTTGTATTTCTTCTATTGTCTAGTTTTTAGCCCTGATAAAGGAGTGCTGAGACTCCGAAACGCATTGTCTATTAGAAAATAAAAAATATATTTTCTAAAGGTCTGTACAAGCTGGTGTGGCACTCCTATCCTTTCAAAACTTTAATGAAGTCTACTGTAGTCTGTGACAAACATGACTAACCCCATAGATGCAGCATGTGCATTGTGGTGCACTGCAATGCAAGTACACCAACACCTATTGTACTGTGCCTCTCAAAATAAATTATTTCATCACACAAAATACAGTGTAGTGCTGTGTGTTGGGGTAACCCATGTTAAATAGTGCAGTTTAACTGCGTGTTACAGCATGTAAAACTGTAAAAAGACTTAACAGTTTGATTAGCAAGGGAAGGATTATGTTCTAAAATAGCTCATATTTAAAGTACTTGATAGTCTAAGCCCCTGTACACACGGTCGGACATTCTGCCAACCAAATCCGTCGCATTTTGTCCGTCGGATTTTGTCCGACAGATTGTGTCCGAAACTGTTGCATACACACGGTCGGACTAAGTTGTTGAAAAATCCGATCATTCAGAACGTGATGACGTAATTTCGTTACGATGGGACTACGTTCAGGCTAGTAGCCAATAGCTTTGATGTAGGAATTTGATCTGAGCATGCGTGGCACTTGGTCCGATCAAAATTCTCTACACATGATTGGAGTATGTCCGATCGAACCAGTTGGTCAGGAAATATTTCCAACATGTTGGAAAATTGGGTCAGACGGATATTCCGACGGAATCAGTCCGATGCATACCACACACAGTCAGATTATCCGACAACACGGTCCGATAGGACACATTCCGACGGATTCTCCGACCGTGTGTACAAGGGCTAAGAAGGCATGTAGCCCCTAAGTTAGGGAATGATCTTCCTCCTGATAGAGCAAAATACCTTCAGCATAAAGTAATTTTATTTAAATTCTGCTGCAAGCCTAACAACTAAGAACATTGCTTCAACTTTCTAATCCCTAATGAAATATAATGAAGATATGATATAAATTCAAGGATCAATTCAGTTTGCCCAGTATGGAATATGTTTCAGTCCCAATGATCTTAGAGAGCCATGTTAAAGCACACAAACTAGTTATGCATATTCTGGAAAGTTGGTACATGATCACCGGATTAACTTTCAGCTTTACTTTTTTTGTTTTTTTAAATACTTAGATTTTGATTTGGCCCACTGTTGCCTTCTCTGTCCCTATGACAGCCAAGGATAGTAGATTATTTATATATATATATATATATATATATATATATATATATATATATATAAATATGTGTAATGAAACTAAATGCAGCCAAACAACTTATTAAAGTTGGATCCAGAAAAGACACGGTGAATGAAAATTTTGTACCGACTCCAAGAATTAGGTTAGGTAAGGAGGCAACACCCATACAGCTGCCACATAAGGGGCTTAAAACTCCAGATGGTGGGGATCTAAGCAAGATGAGTTGTAGCCACACAGAAGTGTCTGAAGCGGGGGTCTCCTTGTTCTAAAAGTGGAGAGCCTCTTTAATGAACATCTGTTGCTATTTAAATACGACAAGAATCCCTTTAGTGCTTCTCTCCGGTATCTTGCACAAATTACTCAATTTAATCCAGCCATCTGGTTCTTTTCATCACAAACTATTGCTACATTTGTTATATATAACAATGTAAATTTAAATATAGGGCTCACCCACCCCAAAGAGACCACAGAGAGATATCCAGAATAGAAGATAAGAAAGAAAAAAACACTAGCAACAGGAAATTAAAAATTCCAAGCCCGTTCTGTCATAATAATATCAAATCAGAATAAATTGGAAAGTTGCAATTCTATTCTTTTTGCTAACATCAAATCATCAATGTGCCTCTTAAAATTGCCTATTTCCCATTCTTATTCTGTCATTACAAAGTGAACTTATAATATTTGCTTACTTTCATTTAATGTGGTACACCAGGCAAAGATGGTGGCTCTTTGTACTAACAAAACCAGCACAGAAATCAAGTTAAAACTAAAGTGTTTATGTATAAGTCCAGGGCTGGATATGTACTTCATGTCTTCATGTTTAGTTGAGGACCACAAATCTGGTCCATAATGGCTTGAAGAATTTGGTGTGGAGTTGCCTGCACAAAGCCATAATATGCATCCTATATAGTCCAACATAGAAGGAGAATTCCCAATAAGTGATACAAGATTGTGTATAAATGTAAAAAAATGATATATAGTTTTTTTTTTAGTTTAGTTTTTTATAAGTGTTCACATTCTCAGCTGCATAAGTGGTTTGGAGAGGTGAGGAAGGAGAAGCAGCAGTATACTGATGTTCCTAGTAATCGGCTGTGCAGGGGGACGTGTCAGCACTCTGGGATAAATGTGCTGTCATGCCTAGCATAGTCAGTTTGAAATAGGAAAACAGGCAAACTAGCAGGATAACACAAAGGACGCAATACAAA
This sequence comes from Lithobates pipiens, assembly GCF_037356315.1. NCBI lineage: Eukaryota > Metazoa > Chordata > Amphibia > Anura > Ranidae > Lithobates > Lithobates pipiens. The sequence continues at coordinate 493,575,097 of NW_027507764.1, forward strand.
GAGAACAGGATACTTTTTAAAACAACAGACACATATCAGAAATATGAAATTTGGGGTAACATATTCTTTAAGTTTAAAGTGATATTAAAGGCTTTTTTTTTTAAATAACAAACATGTTATACTTACCTGCTCTGTGCAGTGGTTTTGCACAGAGCAGCCCTGAGCCTCCTCTTTTCAGGTCCCTCACTGGCACTCTTGGCCCCTCCCTTCTGATGGGTGCCCCCCCCCGAGCAAGAAGCGGGCAATGGGGGCACCCAATCAGGCTCATTCAGGAGCCTCAGCTCTGCATGTCCATTCACACACGGAGCCATGGCTTGGCCCCTGCCCTTTCTCTCTTCTCATTGGCTCACTGGCTGTGATTCACAGCAGCAGGAGCCATTGGCCTCAGTCAATGAGGAGGGAGAGTCCCCAGAGTTTCCATGCATGGAGGTAAAAAATCTTGAGCTTTTACAACTACTTTAACTTTTCAGGTTACATGAGTTAGTCAGTACTGTAATTTTGATGTAACTTGTATTGCCAATGGTGTGACAGGCACCAACATATTGTAAAATCAGCGGCAGAGCACAAAAGGGAACATTAGGACGTTTTTGAGCTTTGCAGACAATACAAGTACACAGGGGAACTCATGGCAAGAAAGGTTCCCACTAGGGCACAGCTATGGAGATTAGTGGACTGGGTTCCTTAGCATCTTATACCACTGGGTAGCGTAGTATACCTGGTACCACTTTCTGGTTTTAATCCTTGTATGAATAGTTAGGTAGCATGATTGGTGAAGGGCCCCAGTCACAATTGTCTGCAACATCATAACTCCTTAATACATCTGTGTACACATAATTATAATTGTGCATTTATTGGACAATCTTTTCAATATTTTTTTGCTGTTATTTCTGTGTGATTTTTTACTTTTACAAGAAAATGTAGAATGCTGCAAGTGGTGTCCATATGTTTTTCAAGTGAATGGCTTATTCAGCAACAGTTTATTTTGGTCTTTCACTTTCTTGGCTTCAAGCTGCTTTCTATGACAATTAAGAGAGATCCTTTAATGCACAAAATAAATATAGCTGTCGTAACAGGTTACTGTTTAAAAAGGCTTTAACTCTGTAAATGCACCTTAATATTATAGTAGTAATGAATGTATAAAACAAGCAGAAGTTTGCTCAGATTCATCTTTTGAAGGTCTAAAAAAGTAGTGACCCATCTCTAAATTCTAATACAGAGTTGGTGTGCTTTTATCAGTGCTAGTAATGTTGTGATAGTAATAATTGGGCACCGTAGAATTTAGATTGGCTTGATGATCAGGCAGAATAGGGCTACTGGCTTTGATGTAGGATGGAGGTTACACCAGAGCCAAATTCCCACAGACTGGAAAAAAAAGCTCTGTGGGTGTCAGTGTGTATCCAGTGAAACTAGAGAAAAATGTGTATCTAAGTTTGCCTAATTCTGGTTTTAGCTTTGACAGAGTTACCCCTTTATGCATCAGTACTACTGGGCAACCACCACTGCAGCTTCCCTTAAGCAGTGACAAATAGAGACCCCTGGTTGATGAAGGTATGCTTCCTTAATGCTCTATGCCTAGCACTCTCTTAAATGTACTGATTGTGAGAGATTTTCTAAGAGAGCCACTCCCAATTATAATCACTACCAAAGCAATACAATGTGACCTGGATATTTACAGAATAGAAGCAGATACATAATCCATATAGTGGCTAAAATTTCTGAAACACATGTGCTTAGCTCAGCTGAAATTGTTCTTTTCTCTTGTACAGTGGCCTGAGAGCAAACATTTTTATCACCTTTGTCACTAAAGTCATAACTTCTTAGACTTTGGCAGTTAAATGTAACCCCAATAACTTGTACCAGGCAGAGACTGAGTAGAGAAGGGGGCTCCTCTTGCACCTCCCGCCCAACACTCCTGATGGTGGTGACAGAGAATGTGAGGACGCAGAGTGGCACGAGCGTTGGCGTTTGCAGGCCAGATTGGGTCTGTGTTGCAGCCAGATATGTAGAACTGCAAGGGAACAATGTGGTACAGGATCAAGAGACAAAGACAGAGTCCAGAAATAAAGCCAAGGTCAGTAAGATCCGGGTAATGTAGTACCGAATCTGGAGGCAAAGACAGAGTCCGGGAAACAAGCTGAAGTCAGTAACATCTGGGTAATGTGGTACAGAATCATGAGGCAAAGATGGGGCCCAGGAAACAAGCCAAGGCCAGTAACAGCCAAGCAAACAGGGTGCAAGGCAAAAAGTGGTAACAGTAAAGAAAGAGTTGGTGTCCACCCTATATGTACTTTGTGCCTATGCAAACCCATATCCCTATGGTAATAGAAACAAAAAATACTCAAACATGAGTGTATAACCTCTATGGGAATTTAAATTGGGTTGCCAGCACTTATTGATAAATAAATAAATAAAAACATTTTTTATTTAGAATTGTATTTATTTAGCAAAAAGACACTAAAAACAAATGACATATGACATTACACATAAAAATTGGATGTATACTAAAAGTATATGACATAAACATGAAACAGTAGATGACCAACTCTATCGTGAATAGTCTGTACAATAAAGATAACCCAACGTTTTTAGGTATATATGAACAGTTGACCTCTTCTTCAGGGATAATTTATGGTCAAATCATGTAGATCTGAAACAGAAGAGAAAAAAAAAAAGGAAAGGCACATTCACCTGTCAGTCGCATATATGAATATCTATAAATATAAAACAGTTTCAGTAAGTGACCATATGAACATTCCAATATGGTACACTAACATAATCGTATTTCACAAGACAGCAAGTACATAAGTACATGAACTACTAACCGTATATATCAACGGTAAGCTTCTTATAACATCCAAGGAGAAGATCGACCTGCCACAGCTCCACCGAGGTCAGAGGGCCCAAGGAATAGAGAAAAGTGGCAGCAGAGTCCAAAAGGCAAGCCAGGTCACATTTTGAGGCAGAATGAGTAGGTCAGGTCCCAGGTAAACAAGAATGAGCTGAAGATCACTCAGAAACTTCCTCTACCTTCTCCTTCAACACTACTACCTCACTGAAAATAGCCAGGGGACGGGGATAAAGGTGGAAAAGGAACCCAAAGGGTCTGGAAAATGGATTCTTCAGTGAGGAACACCCAGGTAATAGAATAATTTAATTAGAATTCTTTATTTATAAAAAATTCCACCCACAATAAAAATGTGTAAGTATCAAAATACCTCCACCAATAATTCTAAAATAATGACAATGTTGTCATGATACAGACACACACCACACACAGACCCCTCATACACTTACACTCCCTAAAGTAGCTGGCTTCCAATTAGGCTTGAAACATGAATAAGCAGGTAATTAGCAGCTATAAAAATAAAAGCGCCAAAAAGTTAAAATTTTTCTTCAGCTTTAGGTAGCAGCCTCTGTTGAAAAATAATTGTCAGTCCTGCATGTGTACGGTGAAGTAAAAGGGATCACGGATTAGAAGGACAGCTGAAATATATTCAGAGTGGCTATTTTCAATGTATGCTTTGATTCAGAGGAATGTGCAATTAGGCATTAGGTAACTTGTCTTTGGAGGGTGTAGTACTATTAATTAATTATTGCTAGATATAAATATACTACCTGCCAATTTGACATCTTTATTAGATAGGATTCTCCTGACCAATCATTTGTTTTTTTAGTATCACTACCTTACTGGCCAAAATGCTGCAGAGTCTTTGTTGCAAGAACGAGAATGGCTGGACACCTATGGTTCACCCAGAAAGGAAATGATGCCCTAGGAGCAGGTGAGTCCCTCTCAGATTCTCTATGCTCTCTTAAGGATCTTGTCGCTAACATGTTGTTGCCAATGACAGGATTGCCAGTGTGAGATGGGCCTAAGTACAAAATGAAACTAGGTTCAGAAGGGCGCATGTAATAAGTTTTCAGACTAACCATGGTAATTACAGGCACCCTGTGGTGTCTGCTCTTAAGCTGGCCATACATAATACTATTTTCTTGCATGATTTTCCTTAAGATTTACCAAAACCATATAATATGCGGTCAAACCTAAACAATTTCAATTTGTATGCAATCAGGCACTATATCGTTTTTTTTTTTTTTTTTAACTTTATATCTTTATTAATTTCTTTTCAATTTAAACAAAACAAACATCATTCACATACCTTTATATAAAAAACAGAGAAATAGATAAAAAGACAATAAGCCCCCTTTTCACTCATCCCTTCCTTCCAATCCCTCCAACATTCTCCCCTCCATTCTACTCACGGGAGTTTTCCTATCTCTCTACTACATGTTTAATAACCCTTCCACTTTTACATATAAATATTTCTATTCAATTTCTCACACCACAATTTCCAGATCTTATCAAATTTTTAAATTCCTCCCTGTCTTATATATATTACCCTTTCATTAAGGATTACCCCATTCGTGTTCTGTACCCAGTCCTTACTGGAAGGAGGTGTGGAAGACTGCCATTTCTGGGCTATAAATATCCTAGCTTGAAAAGGGCACCTTAATATTGCTAATTTGGTGTCTTTGGGCCTACTTCCTAGATCTATCCACCCCACTACACACACCAGAGGTTCCATATCTATAGCCACCTCAAATACCTGGACTATTATTTCCACTACCTCCTTCCAATAACGGTACAACTTGGGGCATCACCAGAACATATGTATCATATCCCCCTCTGTCCTTCCACATCTGGGACAGGAGGCATCTTGCCTTCGCCCAAACAAGAAAAGTTTTTGTGGAGTGTAGTATGCTCTATACAATAAGAATAAGTGTGACATCCTCTGAGGTGGAGAAAGAGACACCCATGGTGCAAGCTCAAGAATCCCCACCCATTGGATTCCCAAGATATCTCCTACATCTCTTTCTTTCTATACAGTTGCTCTTGTGTTCTTTCCAGACTCTTAGTATATAAACTTGAGTACATTTTAGATATTAAACCTTTCGTTGATTTAGCTTGCATTATTTCCTGCATTACCGGCATGTCACACCATTCTATTGCATTCTCTCCAAACTGTTTTTCCATTGCATGTCTAACCTGCAGGTATCTAAAGAAAGATTTATTTGGGATTGCAAACTGCTCCCTTAATTCCTGAAATGATTTTAATTTTCCATTTTGATAGATCTGATGTATAAGCATTATTCCTCGTCTTTCCCATTCCTTGATTTGCCCTATTTTTTTGTATCTCACCCAGCTTACTATTAGCCCATAGGGGGAATATTCTGTAAACCCTCTATATCCCAACATTCCCTTAGTTGTTTCCCACACCTTGATCATCAATCCTAGGGTGGGAATACCCTGCATATGGATCCCTGACTCCAGAGCTTCCACCAGCGGCTTATGGAGGAAGTGGTCTAGGAGGGTCCTCTTCTCTCGTCCAACCCCCTCGAGATCGCCTCCACCCATATATTGACGTTGAGCTGCCAGGAAATAACTAAATGGGTGCGGGAGTGCAACTCCCCCTTCATTATTTGGAAGTTGCAAGGTCTTTAAGCTGATACATGCTTGACCCCCCTTCCAGATCAGTTCTGTAAATATAGAGTCAATCTTTTAAAACCATTTCTTTGTAGATCCATACTGGAGAGTTATGTAAAATATGCAAAAGTTGCGGTAGGAGTATCATTTTAATGAAATTACATCGACCTGCTGCAGATAGGGGAAGTTTCTTCCAAATTCAAATTTTGTCCTTGACTTTAGTTAACAATGGGACTAAATTATTTGCTATATAATGTTTAGGATCTTTGGAGATATTAATACCCAAATATTTCATTTGGCTCACTATTTCTAGGCGTGCAGCTTCTTGGGGTAAGAGCTTATCTAAAGGATCAACTGGTAATAAGATGGATTTTCCCCAATTGATCTTCAATCCAGAAAAGTGACGATGTTTCTAATTGTATACATTACTTCCTTTAGTGAGTTCTGTACATCTCAAAGGAGTAGAAGAAGGTAATCTGCAAATAATATTACTTTTTTGTCCTCCGCCCCTCTTTTATATCCTTTTATCTCAGCACAAGCTCTAAACAAGCTCTAAACGACGCAGCCAAAGGCTCGATCGCAAGAGCAAAGAGGAGGGGGGACAGGGGACACCCCTGTCTCGTCCCCCTCCTTAATCGAATCCCAGCAGAGCGTTCGTTATTTATTCTTACCCTTGCCTTACATTTTTACCCATTTTACCCATTTAACAAAAACAGGTCCTACCTTAAATTGTTTCAAAACTCTCCCCAAATACCCCCATTCTAATTGAAATTTACTCTTTCTATCTGGGGTGTAATACCACCTCGACAAGCATTTATAACTCATCTCTGCGGTTTTAGCGTCGATGGCTGAGCTATGGGCCAACTTAAATATTTTACCTAACATTGCCTTATCCTTTTGTGAGCCTAATTCCCTTTCCCATTTTTTAACAAATGGAGGTATCCCCGACTCTCCCGCTGACAGCAGCTAACTTGTACCACCTAGAAACTATCCCCTTGGAGTTCTTTGTTATACATAATTGTTCCAATGTGGTCAGTTCATCAGCCGCCCTAATCGGCTGCGGAAGTTTTTTTATAAAGCGGGAGAGCTGGCAGTACCTCAACTCGTCTATCACCATTATGTCTATTTTTTGTTTTATTTCGTGAAAAGGTGCTATATTGCCTTCCCTCATTACATCTTTAAGCTCTGCTTCCTTTTTTACCCAATTGCCTCCTATCTCCGTGCAACCTGGCAAAAAATATTTATTATCCTTTAGTGCCATAAGCGGTGAGTTATATTTTCCGTTAACGTGCTTATATACCATGTCCCATATTCGAAAAGCATTACGTGTTAAATTATTTCCTATCCCTAGCTTCTGCCTCTTATGTGGGGGATTCCATATTTGTTTACCTAATTGTGCTCCACAGCTTTCGTGTTCAAGTTTTTACCCACTTTTTTTCTTTATTGTCCCTTTTGGTCCATTCGCTCACCCTAGACAAAGTCACCGCTTTATAGTACATCTGGATGTCTGGGATCGCCAGCCCTCCTCTATCTTTTGGTTGTCTCAAGCTAGCAAAGGCTATTCTGGGTTTTTTATACTTCCATATAAATTTATTTAGTACTGATTTAAGTTTGGCAAAATATGTATTAGACAACGCTATCGGTAGCATCTGAAAACGGTATAGGATTTTTGGGAATATTATCATCTTCACTATGTTTATTCGCCCCAACCATGATATCGACCTTTTACTGCATCTCTTACACTCCCTCTGGATTTCATTCAGTAGTGGTATGTAATTGATACGGTATAGTCTCTTCTCAGAATTAGCCAATTTTATGCCCAAATATTTAAGCTCCTTTCTCCACGGGAAGCTCCAATTCTGTTGAATTGTTTGCGCCTCTATCTTATTGGTATTTATATTTAATATTTCGGATTTTGATCGATTTATTTTAAAGTTGGACAGTTCTCCGTATTTTTCTAGTATCCTTATTAAATTTGGAACGGACCGTTTGGGGTTGCATATGTAAAATAGTATGTCGTCTGTGAAGGCAGATAGCTTATGTTCCTCCTTCCCAATTTTTACCCCCATTATATCCGGACTATCTCGGATTGATACGAGGAGGGGTTCCATTGATATCACGAACAGAAGGGGAGACAGGGGACACCCCTGTCTTGTCCCCCGTTTCAGTTCGAATTTAGCGGACTCCTGTCCATTAACTTTTACCCGCCCAGTGGGTTGGTTATATAAAACTCTCACCCTCTGTATTATTTTCGGGCCTCTTCCCATCTCGGCCATCGTTTGGAACATAAACCCCCAGTCCACTCTGTCGAAGGCCTTCTCCCTCCGTCGCATCTGTTGGAGCAGCAATAGTGTTCTTAAACCGTTATCTCTCCCTTCCCGTCCTGGTACGAACCCCACCTGGTCTGGATGGACCAGGCTCTTCATCAAATCCCTTAGTAGTTCTGCTAAGATCTTAGCATATAGTTTCGTGTCTGTGTTAAGTAACGAAATTGGCCTATAGCTGGTGCATTGAGCTGGATCTTTCCCATCTTTATAAATTAATGTGATTGTGGCCAATAAGCCCTCACTACTCATACTATATCTCTCACCCAACCCGTTGAAATAATGACATATTTTTGGTGTTAAGATTTCTCTATATATTTTATAATAGAGTGTTGTGAAACTGTCCGGTCCAGGAGATTTTCCCGGAGCTGATTTTGTCAAAGCCTTATTTATTTCTTCGACCGAAATTGGCCGATCAAGAGTCTCCCTTTCCAGCGTACTGATTTTGGGTAATCTAATTTTTTTTAGGAAAGCTGCAATGTTCTTCTCTCGCACCTCACCCTGTACCCTCTGCTCTCTGTCTGAATAGGTCTCTTCAAAATATTTCCTAAAGGTTTCCGCGATTGCTTTAGTTGAAAATGCCATATTGCCATTTTTATTCATTATTTTACCAATAAAATTTTTTCTTTTTTCTTTTTGCACCATATTAGCTAAATATTTGCCCGTTTTATCCCCCCAGAGGTAACGTTCACGGGCCCGGCCGTTAAAGATCCTCCTGGTTTCTTGTTCCAGGAGATCCTTTAATTCCTCTCAGGTATTAACTAATTTTTTGTATATTATATCCCTTTGGGGCTGACTTTTTTATGCTCTTGTTCTAAGTTATATATCTCCTCCATTAATCTTTTAGTTTTCATGACTCTCATTTTTTATTTTTTTTGGACCCTACTGCAATCAGTATTCCTCTTATATAGGCTTTATGTGCTTCCCACACTATTTGACCTGCGGTTTCCGGAATATCATTCAGTGCAAAATAGTGTTCGATTTCTTTACCAATCCTAACTCTATCCTCTTCATCATATAGCAGATCTTCGTTGATCCGCCATGTCGAGGGTCTTATCTTATTGCTAAAATTGTTTATTTTAATCTTAACAGGAGCTTGGTCTGAGAGGGTAGTTGCTTCTATACTAGCTTCGACCATCTGATCTAATAGCCCATGGTCTATAAAGATATAGTCAATACGGGAGTATGTCGCATGTACCGGGGAGTAAAACGAGTAATCTCGACTCTTTGGGTTCATGACTCGCCAGGCATCTACCAGCTGGCCAGTATATAATTTTTGCTGAATGTTTCTTAGCTGATCTTTTCTCATCCTCTGTGTCCCGGACGTGCTATCTAATCCCGGATTGAGGCAGAAATTAATATCTCCTAGCATTATCACATAACCCTTCTTAAACTTGGTTAACTTGGTTAATATCGTCTTTAAAAACCCAATGGGATTGGCGTTAGGAGCATAGATATTAACTATTGTGCAATCCATTTCATCTAGTGTACCTTTCAGGAACAGATACCTCCCTTCCACATCACTCATCCTGTCCACTAATTGGAATTTAATTTTTTTTAAAAGCCTATCGCAACCCCTCTACTCCTTGTGGATATTGTATCGCTGTAGTACCAACTAGGGAAGTTCTTCGAATATAATCTAATATTTGATGTCAGGGAGATATGTGTCTCCTGAAGAGCCACAACATCTGCCTCATATCGCTTTAACTCTGCCAAGATCTTATGCCTCTTGGTTGGGGTGTTCAATCCCTTTACATTGTATGTTAAAAAATTTATACCGTTCATTTAACAAATAACTTCCTAATTCCCTGGCACCTCCCTTCTCCTGCTCGGGTAATAATATTATACTTTTCAAATGATCTACTTTTCCTCCCTATCCCTAATCCCCTCCCTTTCACCCTTCTACCCATCCCATACCCCCCCTCCCCCCTCCCTGCGGCCAAAACTTGGCCCTTGTTTGGTAGATGGTCGTATAAGCCCATACCATCTCCCAGACGACTTGTTCTGAGGGTCTGAGGCTCCTTGACCTACGCCTCCTCTCTCCTCTCCTATTTGGGCAGGATGAGAGGGTACATCGCCTACATCCCCCATCCTCCTTCCACCATCCCCACCAGCCACCTTCTTCCCCCTCTTCCCCCCTACTCCCCCCTAGCCGGATTCTATATCATGATTCCTCCAAATTGTGATAAACCCATCATCTCTCCTGTCCAGCCTGGAAGTTCCAGGATGCACAGGTCTAATCTCTTACAAAAATCTGCCAGGTCTTCCGGGTATCTCAGCTTCGCTGTTTGACCATTTTTAAAACCCATTAGGCATGCTGGGAAACCCCAACTATATTTCACGTTTCGCGCACTCATCTCTACCAACAGCGGCTTCAAAAGCCGTCTTCTCGCCAAGGTTTGCGTATGATAGATCAGAGAAGATTTGTATCTCACGCCCCTTATACTGCAGTGTGGTCTTCCCTCTGAGCTTTCTCCAGAGTGTTGCTTTTTCCTCATAGTAGGTAAATCTTACAATAATATCTCTGGGTCTCTCTGTGTCAAGTTGGCGTATTTTGCCTATCCTGTGAATCCTTTCAATTTTTGGAGGACTTTCTCTCCCGTCTCCCCAGCAATCGGAGAATATGCTTTCAAATATCTTCCTCAGGTCTTCTCCTTTTTCCTCCAGGACGGATCGAATTCGTAGTTTTTTTCTTCTACTTTGATTCTCCTGGTCTTCCAATTTGTACCATATCTCCCTCTGCCCTCGTCGTACTGTTTCTACTTGCTCCTGCATTTTGCTTACTTCCTGGGATTGTTGTTCAATGCGATTCTCCGTGGCCTCTACTCTCTCTAGCAGGCTTCCGAGATCCTCTCGGAGCCCACGGATATCTACCTTGATTGCATTTTCAAGTCTCAGGAGCATCTCCCGCATTTCTCCTTTTGTAGGGGGAAGGTCTATTACCCTTGGCTCATCCGCTTTGCTGTTATCCATATCACTATCTATCCCAATATCCTCTCTTAGATGCAAGGTAGTATCCTCCTTATGTTTACCTGGACCTTTTCTCTGCTCTTGGTCAGGGTGCTGTTTCTTGCCTGTTCCTGTATGTTTGGGGCTTCCTCCTTGCATTAAGTATTGTTGGATGGTTGTATCTAAGCCTTTCTCTTTAGAGGACCGCGAAGTTCCGCTTTTAGCGGCTTTATTAGCCGATTTACTCATGGTATCTTGTGCGGTCGTTTACCTCCTTCTCCTTCCCCTCTTCTCCTCTCTTCTTTAGCTCCCCACCTTTAATCAGGCCTTATATATCCGCTTAATAGTGTTCTGCCCGTGGTTTTGACGCTATGGTACTCGATTTGTAGTTAAATGTAGATGTTTATAAATGTTAATTTAAAGCTGTAGTTAGTCTGATGAAACTTGCTCCATTTACTCTTTCCTCGATTAGAGTCAGATATACCAGTGCGCTGGGCACCTGTGTATTAAAACCCCTTTCAGTCCCGCTCTCTCTATTGATATTAGTCTGAGAAAGCTTTTATGATCGTAACTATGGAGGCACCATTCACCTTTGTGTGGAGGATCTACTTAGCTGACCCTACGTATAATACAATCAGTATTAGCATTATCGTATTGCTAACTGTATTTAACATGCATTTCAGGGCCTGCAGAATGTGCGGAGCACCTGGGGCAGAGAGAAAAAAAGAAAACAAAGGAAGAGGTGTCTCCGTTCGTTTTGTTGATGCGGACCAGGATATGTCCAATATGACTTGCCAGTGTTGATCCTGACTTCTCATTCGCTAAAGGAAAAACATATGCTTATACATGTAGGTTTATCAGAACTGAGCCCAGATGGCTATTCCTGCTTTACCTGCTTGAGCGGGATTAATACTGGGTTATTACCGGATATATCTGAAAATTTATAGCGACTGAGCCCAGATGGCTTTTCTTACTTTACCACCTAATCAGAGTTTATGCGGGATTTCTGCCGGATAAAACACGTTTAGATTATACCACACTTTATGAGTGAGAAACATGCCTGTAAGAGAAAGTCGTTGGCAACGGGGGAGATTCACTGTCATGTGCCTCTAGGGCTCACAAGTTATTCACTTTTCAATACTGGCAACATGGGGCTGTTATGATGCTCATCTCGGCTGACAGTAAGTTATTCCCAAGACCCCCAAAGAGAAAAAAAAAAGAGAAAAGGGGAAGAGGGGCCCTGTTCGTCTTCCTTCCCTTTGGGGTACACCAGGATATGTCTCATATAGTTTGTCCGTGTTGATCCTGATTTCCCATCCACTGTAGGACATTCATGTGCTTATACACGTAGGTTTATAAAAACTGCACACTGATAGCTAATTATGCTTTACCTGCTTGAGCAGGACTAATACAGGGATGTTTCAAGATGTATCACATTAAGATTATATCTTAGTTTGTAGATAGAAAGCATATCTGTAAGTAAGAGTCCTTAGCAAAAGGGGGGAGTTCCCCGTCTCACGCCTCTGGAGCACAGAAGTTATCACATAACAACACTAGTGTAACAGTACCTTGTTCACCACACTCTACACTCACAGAGAGCATCCCGTCCCCGTGCTCGACTGTACAAACAACAGGCAATTAAGTTCTATCACTTTAAAGGGTACAATACCGTCCTTTGTTTGTTTTTCTCTGGCCCTTGTTGCTCTCGGTTCTCTAGGGTTCCTGTATGCTCTCAGGGGTTTCGTCCAGACTCCCTGCTGTATACGGAGAGGGGGTGTAGGAGGGCTGGGGAATCGCCGGCCGGCGGCACTTTATTCAGACGGTCCGTTTCTGGTGGCGGAGCGGGGGATGCGGCATAGGTGGCGTGTTGTAGCGGGGGGGTGCTCGTATTCGCTCCGGTCGGAGCCGCATGCTTCCTCTGATGTGGACACGGCGTCCATCCCCATCTCCCCGCACACCGCTTGACAGCGCAGGTCAGCCCCTCCCCTCAGGCGCGCACAGCGACCTCACATCCTGCGCCCGCCCCTCATGACTCCTTAGGCCTTCCCCTCTGTCAAAAACCCTCAATATCCCCATTCTAAAGTATCAAAGGCCTTGGCGGCGTCCAAAGAGAGAATAGCTCTCTGTCCATCCTCTTCAACTGGCATTTGCAGATTTAAATAAACCCGTCTTATATTTATACTTGTAGACCTGCCGGGAATAAAGCCTGATTGGTCAGGATGGATGAGTTTCTCTATCACTCTATTTAATCTAGCCGCCAAGACCTTTGCCAAGATCTTTAGAATCAATAAAGAAATGGGTCTATATGAGGAAGGATTAAGTGGATCCTTGTTTTCTTTAGGTATCACTATTATGGTAGCACCCCCCCCCCCAAATGGCATTAAATTTCCACTGGTAGGCCCCCGGGGCCTGGGGGTTTTTGTCCTGCCATTCCCTGCACAGTCCACTGGATCTCTTCCAGCGTTATAGGGCCATCGAGTGAAGCCCTATCTTCCTTGGAGAGACAGGGAATTGTCAGCGACCTAAAGAAACTTTCCATTTCCTCCCCCTCCTCTTCCTGGTTGAAGTGGTACAGATCCTCATAATAGGCTCTAAACCTCTCCACTATTTCCGAAGTGTATATAGATGTCCTACCCTCAGCTGTACTAATCATTGATACCACTGATGATGGCAAATTTGTTCTCACTAAATGTGCCAACATCCGGCCTACACATTCACCTTCCCCAAACGCTATTTGTTTCTGAAAAATTTATTTATTTTCAGCTTTTCCTAACATTATATGGCAATATTCCTGTTGCGCCTTCAACCATACCCCCAAATTATCGGATGTTGGGTCCTTGATGTACTGGTCTTCTAGAAATGTCACTCTGTTAAAGCGCATTCTTCCCTTTCCCTTGATCGTTTTTTAATTTTAGAAATCTGCTGTATCAATAGACCTTGAAGATAGGCCTTCAATGTATCCCATACAATCCCCGGGGAGGCCGTACCCGTATTCAAATATACATATTCTCTCAATGCGTTAAGTACTTCATTTGGTTCTCCTATGAGCTCCAGCCAGGAAAGACTAATCCTCCACTCCCGGAAATGGCTTCCCTCCCATATATCTAAAGAGGCTATCAATGCTGAATGGTCTAAAAGACCTCTTAACAAATAATTTATCTTGTTTACCAATGCAATCGCCTCATCATTGACCAAAATCCTATCTATCCTTGACAGGGTAGAGTGTGTGGAGGAAAAACACGAATAGGATTGGGATTTTGGGTTCTGGATTCTCTGCAGGTCCTTCAGGCCCAACTCTCCCATAAACTGGGATAGTCGACCATCGGCTACACCCCTCCGTTGTGTTCCATGTGGGAATTACCGTATTAAAATCTCCCACTACTATTAATGGAACTCCCGGCTTGTCCAGCACAAACTCAACCAATTTATATAAAATATCTGTAGTAAAAGGTGGTGGTATATACATGTTGGCCAGGATTAGTATATTTTTCTCTATTTTACAATGGATAAAGATATACCTCCCTTGCTCATTTATCCTAATCTGTAAGCAATTAAATAATACCCCTGTTTTGATCAAGATACTGACCCCTTTAGAAAAGGAAGTATGAACCGAGTGGTATTGGGAACGAAACTCACCCCAACCCAATTGTGGAATAGAAACATTAGTTAGATGTGTTTCCTGTAGGCAGAGAAGTGTAGCCCCGTAGGTCTTAGCCATTGACACAACCGCTGCTTTTTTTATTAAATCCCCCAGACCTCTAACATTCCAAGAACATAGGATACATTTTTCCCTTTTTAACAATGTGGGTTCACTGATTAATATTTGTAATTCCTATAAGTGTTGTGATATTTGTGTATCAATTCCTTATTGTTTAACTCTATTAACCTTTTACTGGTGCTTTTTACCTGTAGTATCCCAGTGATTAAGTGTACTTCGTATAAAACTCTACTGCCTTGAGTGTACTTCTTGCAGTCTTCCCTCCACATTACATACCTGCTAAACCTTACGTTAGTTACATTCACATCACTCCAATCATACCAACTACCCATCTCATGTATTTCTCTCATTGCCTCTCTAGGCACAGCTTGGGGCCTTCTAATGTGACCTACCCGTACACACCTCATATGTGAAATAATGCACGTTAGTTTCTTTATAGTTGTACCTTGCCCCCCCCCCCCACACACACACACACACCTAATCCTCCCACCCAATAAACCCCAAAAAAGCAAAAAAAGCAAAAAGAAAAAAACAATACAACATATATAGGGAGAGAACTTCACGCTGCCTCCCCGAAAAATAGGGGATATCATGCATTCTGTCCCCTTCCCGCCATACACCTCGCTCCCCTCTCTCAGCCCCCCTCTCACTAATAAAAAAAATAAAAATAAAAATGAGAGGGGAGAGAGAGGAAAAAAAGAGGAGAAAGAAAAAAACAATACAACATATATAGGGAGAGAACTTCCCACTGCCTCCCCGAAAAATAGGGGATATCATGCATTCTGTCCCCTTCCCTCCATACACCTCGCTCCCCTCTCTCAGCCCCCTCTCACTAATAAAAAATAAATAAAATAAAAATGAGAGGGGAGAGAGAGGAAAAAAAGAGGAGAAAAAAAGGGTAAAAAAGAAGAAAGGAAAAACAATTATTCTACCCCTCACCCCCCCCGTGCAATATAGTGAACCAGTCCTCAACCCCTTTAGGAGTATCAAAAAATATAGCCCCCTTAGGGGCATTTAGCCGTATTCTTGCGGGATAAAGCTGCGCATATGTCACATTCACTTGACGAAGTTTACATTTCACTTCCCCAAATTTTGCTCTCTTCCTTTGTAGGTCTGGGGAGAAGTCCTGAAAGATTGATACTCGGGAGCCATTGTGCAAAATCTTACCCATTTCCCTAGCTTTGCATGCAATAGTCACTTAATCTTTATAAAACAGTCATTTAACCAAAACCGGTCTTGGGGGGCTCCAGCTTGAGGGGGTCTTGTAAGAACTCTATGCGCTCTCTCAATCACAAAAAATGGTGAGAAAGACTCCTGTTCAAATGTGTCCCTAAACCATTTCTCTAGGAATGTTACATGATCGGGACCTTCACTATGTTCTGGGAGGCCTACTATTCGTACATTCTTCATTCTCATCTTGTTCTCCATTTCATCCAATTTATATTCTTGTTTAATTAGCTGTATATATAGTTGAAGGTAAAGCTAAAGGAAATTAAATAAGAAAATTGTATAATGTACGGCCAGCCTTAGGCAAAATTTATAAAAAGGTAAATAGCTGACAGGTGTGGGTCCAGTGTTATGGAGTTTATCCAAGAGTGACCCACTTCTTCATGCCATGGACTTAAAACTGCTGCCTGCTGAGAACTATAGGTACTACTGCTGCTCAGCGGCAAACACAAAACACCTAGTACGTATACCCTGACACTATGGAGGAGATTTACCAAACTTGTGGTTGTAGAATCTGATGCAACTGTGCATAGTAACAAATTAGCTTTTACCTCCAGCTTGGTCAGTTAAGCTTTAACAATAAAACCTAGAAGCTGGTTGGTTACTATGTACAGCTGCACAAGATTTTGTGTGCAACAGTTTTAATAAATCCCCCCCCTATGTACAGTATGTATACTGGTCATGTCATTGGCAGAACATTTGAAGGTTTCACTCTTAACTCTTAACTCCATTTTAGCCTTTTTGTAATAAGCACGTCGTTTTTTTCTAGTTGTCTAGTAAACCATTGTAATTATTGTTATTATTATTTCAAAATACACTGCTGTCATGTCTGTCATGTCTAAGAAGGAACAACCCCCCGTGTCATTTTTGATTTCTTAACATCAGACATCAAAGTAAAAAGTGAAGGTTAAATTGAGTGTTAAGATGTCTAATTTGTAAGAGTGATATACTTTTCTTCAATTCCATCTAAAAATACCTTCTTTCCACGTAGACCTCCCCATCACTTAAAGTGCAGCTACCATCTTTTTAATGTGTTTTTTGAAACATCGTCATGTTGAGCTTTATATAAAACTTTGTATCAGTGTGTTTAATGTTGTGGAAATTGTTTGTCTGCAGAGTTTGTAATTTCATATGCACATGGGGGCATCCATATGTGTCCATTATACATGCAAGGACGGTTTCCTGTTAACTTTTCACATTGAAAAAATATGGGTCTGCTTTGACCTGCTAAAAACAGCACACTCCCTTTTTAGTAAATATTTTTTTTTTCTTTTAATAACTTTATTTATTCAAGACAAGATACTGGTTGTATACTGTTGGTGTACTGTTAACGGACACCCATTGCTCCATAAAGGAGACTGTAGGGTCAAATAGGGTCTGCCTGAAAAACTGATCGGTTGACCCAGTCGGTCTGCTAGTGTGAAAAGGGCCTTAGCTGGTATGCTGTGGAAAGTTTTCCTTTTTTTCCGTAACAGTACATCTGAACAGGAAGAAATAGACAATCGCATCACCTATTTGTAAAAAATTGTGTTTGCCTGCTGCTTCTTATCCTATTAACTGCCAGCACATTACAAAGTATTCAGGTACAACTCAGTGGATATAACAGTAATAAAGACAGGATGAGAATGGGCACATTAAACTGGTTGGAAGTGTGCAATCAATAGTTTATGATGATATACGATTCACAATAATCCAAAGCCAGTAAGTGTATAACAGCCAGACAGCAAAATACCAATGGTATTGGTAGGTTGGCTAATAAATATAGTCTGTAACAGCTGACAGATAACTTCACTGGCTCAGCTGTTGCACTGCCCAGATGGTACAGCCATAGACTTGAACCAAGCAATCCAGCAAGAGCGAAAATATTGCATCTGCTGCCCTCCACAAATTGAAATCCATTTTGGTTGGAAAATGATTGTATTAAGGGGCTGGGTTACTAGTGTCTTTAATTCATTTTCACAACTTAAAGCGAATGTAAACCGCTGTACGTTTTTTTTGTATCCTGCAAGGTAATGTCATAATGTGCAAGTATGCATCGCATACTAGCACATAATGTTAAACTTACCTTAAAACTAGGCCCTTCCAGTGTCGAGATGTCAGGTGCTCCCATCTTCACCCGTCTTGCTTCCAGGTTCGCGGACTCTGGCTCTGTGACTGGCCAGAGCCGCGATGACGTCACTCCTACGCATGCACGTGGGAGCCGCCGTTTACGGCACAGGGCTCTGAAAGAATGGCACAGGTGGCCATTCTTTTAGAGAGCATGTGCCAGTGATTTTACTGGCTGCATGTACTGTAAATATCTCCTAAACGGTGCCTATTTAGGAGATATTTACACTAACTATAAATAAGCCTTATTATAGGCTTAAAATAAAAATAAACTGCGCTCGGGAAAAATATAAAAAATAAAAAATAAAGGCTGCAGCTCTAAGTGGGATACACACACTGGAATGAATATAGGAAAATTTGGAAAGCTGCGCCACTGGCCCTATATATTAATTAACTACAGATGAAATGTCAATAAGGGGTTAAATACATACAAAATAAATGTTTGTTGCCAATAACACTCACATTATACAAATTAAACCATCAAAAAATATAAGAAGTATAAAACTGACATAAAACAAAAAACAGCTAGTAGCTGAGACTAGAGGATAAAGTCCAATATATCAGTGATTAACGAGTCCCCACGGTGAGTCCAAACAAAGCTGCAAATCAGTGCCCGTCACCAGGTTTTTGATGCGCTTACCAGATGCGGATTAGATAGTAGCCTTAATAATATTTATCCAAAGGTATTTATACTTCTTATATTTTTTGATGGTTTAATTTGTATAATGTGAGTGTTATTGGCAACAAACATTTATTTTGTATGTATTTAACCCCTTATTGACATTTCATCTGTAGTTAATTAATATATAGGGCCAGTGGCGCAGCTTTCCAAATTTTCCTATTATTATAGGCTTACCTATAGATAAAAGTCAGAGATGGGAGTTTACTTCCACTTTAAATATTCATATTTCCCCAACTACAGTATATTCAAATATTCCTAGGACTAACATGTGCATTGGCATTTTACAACCTGCCTGCCATACCAAGGAATTGTCTAGGGCAGGGGTCTCTAAACTTTCTAAACAAAGGGGCAGTTTACTGAACTGCAAACTTTAAGGGGGGGGGGGGGCAGACTTTGGGAGTAGAAATTGTCCTGGATAAAGTGGCTGTAAATGGTGCATCTCAAGCATTAGGGGGAGGACTAGTGCCCCATCATTGGTGTCAGTTGGAGAAATAGTGCCTTTTTGGTGTCAGTAACAGGAATTGTGCCCCATTGTTGGTGTCAGTGAGAGGAATGATGGTGTCTTGCATCAGTGGGAAAAAAAGTGCCCCAAGGGCTGGGTAAAAGGCAAGGGGCCATAGTTTGGAGACCACTAGGGCAATTAGCCTAGCACAGATGAGTACTCTCCTACCGGGGGGGGGGGGGTATTGAGGAGAATTTACCTCCATTGCCTCCAGTAATCTGCACCAGCACCCTATATATTGTACACCTATACCAGTCCTTAAAAGGACCATTGTGGACCTAGTAGCTAGTGATTTGCAGACTGTACCTCAGTCCCTACACCGATAAAAGACTGCTGCAGAAACCAGCAGTAATCTGCAGCACAGCCCTGCACCAGCACCCTACATAGTGTACACCTATACCAGTCCTTAAAATGACCTTTGTGGACCTAATAGCTAGTGATTTGCAGACTGTCCCTCAGTCCCTACACTAATAAAAGACTGCTGCAGAAACCAGCAGTAATCTGCAGCACAGCCCTGCACCAGCACCCTATATATTGTACACCTATACCAGTCCTTAAAAGGACCTTTGTGGACCTAGTAGCTAGTGATTTGCAGACTGTACCTCAGTCCCTACACCGATAAAAGACTGCTGCAGAAACCAGCAGTAATCTGCAGCACAGCCCTGCACCAGCACTCTATATAGTGTACACCTATACCAGTCCTTAAAATTACCTTTGTGGACCTAGTAGCTAGTGATTTGCAGACTGTCCCTCAGTCCCTACACTAATAAAAGACTGCTGCAGAAACCAGCAGTAATCTGCAGCACAGCCCTGCACCAGCACCCTATATATTGTACACCTATACCAGTCCTTTTTTTTTTTTTTTATTAATCTTTATTACATTTTTCACAGTTTATACAGACATCCTTTTAGTCATTTTAAAAATAACACAAAGTTACCAATAATCCAATACAAGTTCCTTCCGTTCAAGAGTCTGAGATTTAAGGAAGGGGGGAGTCATGTATGTGTATCCATACTCCAATAATAAATAACAAAATGAGAACAATATCTAAACAATACCATAACACCCCAACATCCCTCCTCAACTATTTTTCACTTCCTTCATTTTTCCTATTTAGTTAACCCCCCCCTCCTTACCTCCCTTCCTATCCCTTCATCCCCCCCTCCCCTCCCCTCCAGTGTTGTATTTATACTTTTGCCCTTCCGTGTGTTTCTCTTCTTTGCTTTTCACCTTTCCCTTTAGAACTAATTTCTTAAAGTGATTCCAATACCCTTATCCCTCTCTTCCCTGCTCCCTCCCACCTCCCCCCACCCCCTCGTCCTCTTCCTTTGGTTATTGTAGTTTATACTGGGGTATGCATCTCCTCTATCCAATCTCGCCAGTTTTTATTAAACTCTTTTAAGTTATATCGTTTTGCGTATACTGCTCTCTCCTTACATAGGTATTCATTTACAGCTCTCACCCAATCTTCTACTGTGGGGGCTAGATTTGATTGCCATCTCCTAGTGATCATCCTCCTGGCTTGAAATAAACATCTTAGAATTACAATGGTTACTCCCTTTCTCTCTGCTCTCTCATTTCTGTATCCTAAAATACACACCACAGCATTTAATTCTATCGCAGTCCCGAAGATTCTACTTAATGTCTCTACTACTCCTTTCCAATATCGGAATAATTTAGGACACCTCCAGAGCATGTGTATTAAGTTTCCCATCCCCCCACACCTAGGACAGCTGTCGTCTGCTCTTTTACCAAATCTAAATAGTCTCTGGGGAGTGTAATATGCTCTGTTAATCACCATCAGGTGTGATATCTTATGGGGGGGGGGGGAACCGAAATCTTTGGGCATGCCTCTAGAATCATTTTCCACTGTGACTGTGTTATATTACCTACGTCTAGCTCCCATTTCTCCTTCTCAACCCTACTTTTCCTCTCACCATTAATCTGTTTATCTAACTGGGAGTAGAATTTTGATATTAATCCTTTGGTGGGTCCTGCTTGCGCTACCAGATGTATCAACGGCAATTCTTCCCATACCAATAATAAGTTTCCAAACTGGGTCTTTAGGGCATGTCTCACTTGTATATATGCATAGAATGAGTTTTGTGGTATCTTAAATTCTTTTTGCAGTTCTTCAAAGGTTTTAATACCCCTGCCTCCATATAAATGGTTCAACCTTTCAATACCACATTTTTCCCATTCTGAGATTTTACCAACCCGCCATAATTCTTGTAGCTTCTTATTATTCCAAAGAGGTGTGTACTTTGTTATTTTCCTATATCCCATTTTTTTTTTAACCATATCCCATATCTTTAACATCATTTTTACTGTAGGACATCTATACTGGAATGATTCTGCTTCCAAGGTCTCAATCAGCGTCCTGTGTGGGGAGCCTGTTAAGACAAGTCTCCCATTTGGGGTTCCTCCATTCACCACTTCGATTCCCCCTAGCTGTTGTAATTGTGATGACCAGAAATAACACTCCGGGTACGGGACTGCGAAGCCTCCTTCCTCTACCGGTAGCTGAAGCATCCGCAATCGCAATCTGGCCTGTCCTCCCCTCCATATTAATTCCCTGAACAACATCTCGATCTTATTGAACCAACCTCTATTAATCCATATTGGGGTATTATGCAGTATATATAGAAGTTGGGGCATCCAGATCATTTTTATCAGATTACATCTGCCAGCCACCGATAGAGGAAGTCGCTTCCATATAGCAATTTTTTGTTTAAACTTAACTAATAATGGGGCTAAATTATGACTTATAAATTGCTTGGGGTCCTTTGTCAGAATAATTCCAAGGTATTTCAACTTGTCCACTATTGACATTTGGGGGACTCCCAGGGCTGTTTGTTGATCACCTGGGTCCATAGGGAGACATTCCGACTTTTCCCAATTAATCTCCAGCCCTGTGAAACCACCAAACTCCTGCACTATTTCTATTGCTTTTATCAATGAGTGTCTCATATCACCCAAAAATAACAGAATATCATCTGCGTAAAGCGTAATTTTTTCCTCCCCAGTTTTTCTCAAAAAACCAACTATCTCCCGATTTACTCTAATTGCACAGGCCAAGGGCTCTATAGCAAGGGCGAAGAGTAGGGGTGACAATGGACACCCCTGCCTCGTTCCTCTCCCCAACTTTATTTTATCGGAAAGCTCATTATTGATTTTTAGTCTTGCACTAGGTTTATCATATAACATCCTAATCCAACCGATAAAGGAGGGACCCAAACCAAATTTCTCCAATACTTTCCACATGTATCCCCATTCTACACTGTCAAATGCCTTTGTTACATCTAGTGCCACAACTGCTCCCGAGGTGTCATTATCTGTTGGGATCTGTAGATTCAAAAAGGCTCTCCTAATATTCATGCTGGTTGACCTATTGGCTATGAACCCTGTTTGGTCCATGTGCACTAATCTTGCTATAACTCGGTTAAGCCTAGTTGCTAATACCTTAGCCAGTATCTTTGCATCAGTGCACAGGAGAGAAATTGGTCTGTACGCTGCTACATTTAATGGATCTTTGCCTTCCTTGTACAGCAAGATTATGACTGCCTCCATCATTGATGGGGCAATTTACCCTCCCCACTTACTCCTCTTAGTGTCTCCAGAAGTTCAGGAAGCAGTATCTCGCCATAGTTTTTATATACTTCAATCGGCAGCCCGTCCGGCCCGGGCGATTTTTGGTTTGACATACTTGCGACTGCTTCCTGAAGTTCTTTCAAAGTTATTGGGGCTTCCAATTCTTCTCTTTCTCCTTGTTTCAAACATGGTACCTCCAAGTAACCTAGAAATGTCTCCATCTGCTCATCCATCCCTACTTTCTGTGCAGTGTATAATTTTTTATAGTATTCTCTAAATGCTTGACATATACTCCCAGTTTCCGTTGTAACCTCCCCCTCCATTGTTCTAATCACCGGTATTGAAGATGGACCAGAATTACTTTTCACCAATTGTGCTAACATTTTTCCCATACTTTCCCCTTCTACAAAAGAGACTTGACGATAGAAAATACGTTGTAACTCTGCTTTTTTCAAAGTCATTAACCTAAATTCTTCTTGTTTATCTAGCCAATTTTTTTCTTTTCCCAGGGTAGGGTCACTAATATAGTCCTTTTCAGCCTCTAACACTTCTCTCCCTATTCTTACCTCCTGCTCTCTCAACTTTCTATTAATTTTTGCTATAGATTGAATCAAGAGACCCCTCAAAAATGCTTTTAGAGCATCCCATAATATCCCTGATGTTACTGTACCTCGGTTGTTTTTTAAAAATTCTTTTAGTTCCACCTGGATTCTCTCTGGGCCTTCTTCTGTCTCTTTTTTTATTAATTCTAACCAAAGCGGGTTCAATTTCCATACCTTCTGTCCCCTTCGTTCACTCATTTTTAAAGTTACTGTCACTGGGGAGTGATCTGATATCCCCCTGGGCTGATATTCAATCTTTTCCACCAACTGTAGGGCCAGGTCATTCCCCAGTATCATGTCTATTCTGGACAACGTGGAGTGCGAGGCCGAACGGCAGCTATACTGCCTGGCTCCCGGATTCCCCGTTCTCCATAAGTCCAGTAGTCCTACTTCTTCCATGTACTGACCCAACCTCCCATACCCAGCCGGTTCCACCAGTATCTTTTCTGGGAATCTATCCATTTTTGTATCTAA
Source organism: Lithobates pipiens (assembly GCF_037356315.1). NCBI lineage: Eukaryota > Metazoa > Chordata > Amphibia > Anura > Ranidae > Lithobates > Lithobates pipiens. The sequence goes on from NW_027507764.1 coordinate 493,598,755, forward strand.
AACTGTGTTGAAATCCCCTACTATTATAATAGGAATTCCATCTACCCCCAGTAAAAATTCATATAATTTAAACAGCACTTCCATTTTGAATGGTGGGGGGATATAGATATTTGCCAACACACATTCTCTGTTCTCAATTAAACAATGTAAAAATATATATTTACCCTTTTCATCTTGGCTGACCCGCTTACAGGCAAAATTCAACCCTGTTCTTACCATGACACTCACCCCTCTACTATATGACGAGTATACAGAGTGATATTGATATTGATATTTCCTATTCTGCAGCCGATGTATTGTATCTCTAATTAAGTGAGTCTCCTGCAGACAGACCAACCCAGCTCCATATCCCTCCTTTTGTTTCACCTGTGTCCCCAGGCCCCTCACATTCCAGGAGCCTATCTTAATTTTCCCATCCTGCATTCACAGAGTAAACAAACAGAAAAGAAAAAAAAGAAGAGAGGCAGAGATAACGAGGCGGGGAATATTTCTAAAAAAAGACAGAGATTAAAATCTCCTTATACCCCAGTTCCTTCCATCTCCCCCCTACCTTCTTTATTAAATTATACCAAACTTCCAAAACCTTGGTCCCCACTGAAATAACATATTTACTAACCATCACCGCTATTTCTTCTATTATATATCTCCTAATGTGAGTTATGCTGTATAATTGTTTATTACAATTTTTCCCCGTGTAACTGATACATTTTCCTTGTTTTTCACCTCCCAATATTTTGTGTCTTTTCTTTATTTGAGTTATCTCCTGAACCCCATTCATTAGTGCAAACACATTTTTTTTCCCCCAACCTCCCCCATATTTTTCCCTCCCCTTCCCCCCTTTCCTTTGCAGAGCGCAGATGCTGCATCCTTCTTTCTCTTTCCTTTTCTCACCCCTCACCCCTTTCCTCCCCCTTCTCTTTGGGTGGTTCCTTCTCTATTTATCCTATTCCAATCTTCAGAACAGTCCTGGATATCGTATTTAATACATTTTTAACATTATAACTCAGCCGTCCATCACTCAGTCAAAAGTTTAATGCAATATTAGCCGTATCTTATACCCAGTTCTCCAGTATTCACTTCATGTATCGCAATGACTTCCTGTTTTATTGCTTCACAACCAGCACTTATTTGCACGCACAGATTCAAAAATCAGTTGGTTTTTAGGACTGCCACCATCCCTCAATAGATCAATTAGTGCAACACTGATCTTGCCTTATAGCCAGTCCACAGGTACTCAATTCCAATATCACAGACTTCCTGGTTTCGCTGACCACAAACGCCCGCCTTTACAGCAGGTAGTTAATTGCATATGCTACTCGGATTACCATTCATTCATCTTGATGTGCAATACGAAGCAATGCAATCCAGAGAGGAAAAAGAAATAAAGAGCTAAGAGTCCTCCTCACCCCCCGGGCAGCGCTCCTCCTATTAGCTTATTGCCAGTTTTCAGACATCACTAAGTCCACAATTTACGTTGCCAGTCCTCCGCCTGCTATCCCCCTCACACCTCCGTCTTCTTCCCCCCCGCAACACAGCCGCTTACCTCCTTCCTCCTATCGCGGCTTGCGGGCGGGCGGGAGAGCTTCTTGCTGTCCACTGTATGCGGAGTTGTTCGGCAAGGCTCGGAGGCTCGAGGGCATTCGGCGCTGGTCGGGGGTGCTCGTATGTCTTCGGCCGTATTCGCTGGGGTTCGGGACCCGGAAGTAAGGGGAAATCACCGAGGGCTCGGCTCGATAATACGATCGTATGCCATCACTCCTCCTCCCATCCGGCTTTGATGAATAGCTCCAGCCCTCCTCACACCGCGTCCAGCCGTAGCATTAACCACACCACGCTCTCCTCATGGGGTCTGGGAGGAGGTTACACACGGCGTCTCACATCTCTCACTCCGCCTTACACATCCGGTCACGCCCCCCCCATACCAGTCCTTAAAAGGACCTTTGTGGACCTAGTAGCTAGTGATTTGCAGACTGTACCTCAGTCCCTACACCGATAAAAGACTGCTGCAGAAACCAGCAGTAATCTGCAGCACAGCCCTGCACCAGCACCCTATATAGTGTACACCTATACCAGTCCTTAAAATTACCTTTGTGGACCTAGTAGCTAGTGATTTGCAGACTGTCCCTCAGTCCCTACACTAATAAAAGACAGCTGCAGAAACGAGCAGTAATCTGCAGCACAGCAATGCACCAGCTGGTGTCAGTGCTCTCTCTCTATCTCTGTGCTGGTGTGGTGTCAGTGCTCTCAATCTCGTTGCTGGTGTGGTGTCAGTGGTCTCGATCTCGGTGCTGGTGTCAGTGCTCTCGATTTCGGTGCCGGTGTCAGTGCTCTATATCATGGTGCTGGTGTTAGTGCACTCTATCACGGTGCTGGTGTCAGTGCTCTCTAGCTCGGTGCTGGTGTCTGTGCTCTATATCATGGTGCTGGTGTCAGTGCTCTATATTACGGTTCTGGTGTGAGTGCTCTATATCACGGTGCTGGTGTCAGTGCTCTCTATCTCTGTGCTGGTGTCAGTGCTCTATATCATGGTGCTGGTGTCAGTGCTCTATATTACGGTGCTGGTGTCAGTGCTCTATATCACGGTGCTGGTGTCAGTGCTCTATATCACGGTGCTGGTGTCAGTGCTCTCTATCTCGGTGCTAGTGTCAGTGCTCTCTATCATGGTGCTGGTGTCAGTGCTCTCTATCACGGTGCTGGTGTCAGTGCTCTCGATCACGGTGCTGGTGATCATCTCCTGCACTCTCTTCATAGCCCACCCTGACATTTCCTCTCCTCCATTGCCTTCATGCGCTCCTGAGTCCTGAATTGTCAAAATTTCACAGATAAAAAAAGAATACTTGTAGTTGTCGATCCCAGATTCACTTCATACATGTGTTATGTCAGTGGCCATGTGGTGGGACTATGTGTGCACACTGCACAGCTAGTAAGTATTTTGTGGCTGGAAAATATGACCTGTAGGTTTTTAAGGTTCACCTGCCATTGAAGTCAATGGGGCCCGCCGCAAACTTTGCGGTTCGCGAACTTTTGTTCGCGGTTCGCGTTCACGAAACGTCCTGTCGGAAGTTCGTCCATCTCTAACCCTGAAAAGAGATTCAGTGCTTAAAGTTGTTCTGTAGGGATGAGCCGAACATCCCCCTCGGTTTGGTTCACGTTAGAACAATTCGTGGGAACACACGAATACCATTAAATTCTATGGGAGGTGAAACAATAAAAATGAAATTTTCCTTTAAATATCGAGCCTGGGGGGGTCTCCTTAGTCTGCAGCTCATCTTTATAACTGTACCACAGCAAAATTACATTTTGAAAAGGAAAAATGTAATTTAAAACTGCTTGCGGTTGTAATGTATAGATAAATAAAATGGCAATATAGATAAAAATCATTGAAAAAAATGGCTTGGGAGGACTGGAGGTATCATAGGGTTGGAGATCCCAGATGAGGAGCAAGGAGAAGTCCACCTATTTCTACGATGTGGGTCATTCAAGTGCTGTTGCCAATGGACTGCATGGCAGATCATCATATGTCTGGTCAAGCATGTGGCGCCCAAGCAGCTGCTGTTTTGGCCATGCTTGATCCGCTTCAGACATAGGTTGCAAACAGCAATGATGCTATCTGCTGCACATGAGTCGAAAGTCCCACACCAAGGAACTTTTAAAAATCAGCAGGGAGTCAGCAGTGCCCTGCACCTGCGGAGCTCTTCAGTGTGATGCACTGGTTGGCTGCCCTTACGCTGCTCCCTAGAGGACACCCTGCCTTGTTGGAGTTGTGCCTCCTCCTTCTCACTTTCCTCCTCTCTTCTCTCAGGTACCCAAGTACAGTCAGTGACCTCATCATCCCCTCCCTCCTTGTCTATGGGGCAAACTTGGCAGTATGCTGCAGCTGGGGGAACATGACTGACAGTTTCTTGCCCCTCTATGGCACCTCCTCTCTCTAGGCTCACGTTACTCCCTTCCTCAACCTGTGAACCATAATCTGAGCCTTAAAGTCGCTGTGCATCCTCCAGAAGCATATAACTGACAGTGTGCGTGATGGTGGGGTTACGGAAGGAGTGACTGTGGACAAGGAGTTGGTGGAATAGGCTGCTTTAGCAGCTGCATTGGAAGGTAAACTACTGTGAGCCTGGGTGACAGAGGATAAGGAGGATGAGGACGGCTTTGTTATCCACTCCACCAACTCTTCTGCATGTTGTGGCTCAATAACAAGGCCAGCAGCAGAAAAAAGGACAAGAGTGCCCCACGCCCACCTGCAGAGGATGCACCATGTCCACGACCACCACTGTTGACTGTAAACACAGAGGCTGCTTGCCCTCTTTTAGTGGCCTGTGAACGTCTGCCTATCCTTGGGGGCCTTCTGGACATGATGTATTTTTTGTTTTGCTACACTACACTGTATTATATACTGTGTACACCACCTGAAGTGTATTAGAAACTATATACCACCGACTGCACTGTATATATAAGCTACACTGAATGCAGTGTATGTTATAGATATGTAGAGGTCACTACTCAAAGGTAAGTGACTTTGGAAGTATTTCTAGTGATAGGATCCAGTTTCGGGAAAATTTAACCAGGCCTGTGACTTCAGGCAGGCCTGGATGTTTTGATCTGAGAAATGGGAGTGTCAGTATAGTGGGGGGTGTGGCCACCTATGCTCTGGGTCAAAGGATGCCTCCCCTGTTTTCAGTGGAATTGTTCTGGAAGAGGGGTAGGACTTGAGACCTGAGTGGCAGTCAGCTCATGTGGAGAGCTCTGACCAATCATTAATTTGCTTTGGCAGGGGCATGCCTCTTATATGAGCTGGGGTCAAATGCTTGCAAGGGGAGTTGGAAAAGAAAGACAGCATGGACTAGATGGTGTAGCCTGGGCATCCCCCTGCGGGGAGGGGAAGTCACTACGTGAAGAGGAGGGATGGAGGAGCCATACAGAGGAAACTGAAACAAAACGGAAGGAGAAGACTGGGTGATCGACTTTCTGTGAATGGAACATGGACTGTTGATCGGGAGGACAAGTGAGTGGAAACCCAGGGAAACAGTACTTTCAAAGACCGAGGGATGCTAGAACATGAGTCAGGGAAAATAGGCAGTGATGGTCTGTGGATTTAGGTTTCACACCCCAGGGAAATCCAATCAGTCAGGCAAAGGGGATTATTCAGAGTGATGCCTTTTGTTTAACTTGGGAGTGCTGTACAAATGGAAGTAGCAGTGAACAGGCAGAGGTAGAGCAGCAAGTATGCCCAGGGATGCAGAAACATTATAAAGGAAAAGGCCTACGGGTGAAGAATTATTCAGAGTAACTCTATATCATCCAGCCTATGTATTCTCAGGGACAATTCTATCAAAACATATCCATAAAGAGTTATTCAGAGTGACTCTTTATCATCCAGCCTGTGTATCCTACCAAAGTCTATCACTAAAGAGTAAGGATGAGCACCCCCCCGGTTTGGTTCGCACCAGAACCTGCGAACAAACCTAAACTTCGTGTGAACTTTAGAACCCTATTAAAGTCTATGGGACTCAAAAGTTCAAAATCAAAATTGCTAATTTTAAAGGGTAATATGCAAGTTATTGTCCTAAAAGGGGTTTGGGGACCTGGGTCCTGCCCCAGGGGACATGGATCAATGAAAAAAAAAGTTTTAAAAACTGACACTTTTTTTCGGGAGCAGTGATTTTAATAATGCTTAAAGTGAAACAATAAAAGTGTAATATTCCTTTAAATTTCGTACCTGGGGGGTGTGTATAGTATGCATGTAAAGGGGCGCATGTTTCCCATGCTTAGAACTGTCCCTGCAGGAAGTGTCATTTATGCAAGAAAAAAAGTCATTTAAAAGCACTCGCGGCTATAATGAATTGTTGGCTCCCCGTAATACAGAGAACAGTCATTGAAAGTCATTGATGAAAAAAAAAAAGCGTGGGGTTCCCCCAAATTCAATTACCAGGCCCTTCAGGAACCCTGCATCAATTTCTTTTTTATTACGTGGGGTTCCCCCCAAATATCCATACCAGACCCTTCAGGTCTGGTATGGATTTTAAGGGGAACTCCATGCCAAATTTAAAAAAAAATGGCGTGGAGTTCCCCCCAAAAATCCATACCAGACCCTTTATCCGAGCACGCAACCTGGCGGGCCACAGGAAAAGAGAGGGGATGAGAGAGAGACCCCACCTCCTGAACCGCACCAGGCCACATGCCCTTAACATTGGGAGGATGCTTTGGGGTCCCCCCCAAAGCACCTTGTCCCCATTTTGATGAGGACAAGGGCCTCATCCTCACAGCCCTGGCTGGTGGTTGTGGGGGTCTGCGGGCAGGGGTCTTATTAGAATATGGAAGCCCCCTTTAACAAGAGAACCTCCAGATCCCGCCCCCCCTGTTTGAAATGGTAAGGGGGTACAAAATTACCCCTACCATTTCACAAAGAAAATGTAATAAAATGTTAAAAAAACACAAATACACCGTTGGGAGAAGTCCTTTATTAAAAATAAAAAAAATTTAAAAAAAGATTCCAGCGTTGGTAATCCACTCTTGCTATCCAGCGATGGATGATCATCTCTCTGGGGTCCAGCGATGGGTGATCTCTCCCTCCAGTGCAGCGCATACATCCTGTCTCCACCGGAGACACTGTGGGAATCTCGGCAGCCTGACACTTCTTAGCTGAGGGGGACCTGACCCTGCCCCCCTCTGAAGCAATTTGGCGTGGAGTTCCCCTTAATATCCATACCAGACCTGAAGGGCCTGGTAATTGAATTTGGGGGAACCCTACGCTTTTTTTTTTATTTATTTTTTATCAATCACTTTCAATGACTTATCTGTAATACAGGGAGCCGGCAATTCATTATAGAGTGTTTTTAAATGACTTTTTTTCCTGCAGAAATTACACTTTGTGCAGAGACAGTTCTAAGCACAGGAAACATGTGCCCCTTTACAGGCATACTATACACACACCCCAGGTACGAAATTTAAAGGAATATCACACATTTATTGTTTCACTTTAAGCATTATTATAATCACTGTTCCCGAAAAAACAGGCATTTTTAAAACTTTTTTGCATTGATACATGTCCCCTGGTGGCAGGACCCGGGTCCCCAAACACTTTTTATGACAATAATTTGCATATAAGCCTTTAAAATTAGCACTTTAGATTTCTCCCATAGACTTGTACAGGGTGTTCCGTGGCTTTTCGAATTTGCCATGAACACCCCAAATTGTTCACTGTTCAGTGAACAGTCAAACAGGCAATGTTCGAGTCGAACATGAGTTTGACTCGAACTCAAAGCTCATTCCTACTAAAGAGTTATTCAGAGTGAATCACAGTAATCAAGTGAAGAATTGATAAGCAGCATGAGAGCATCTCAAGTAATCCTTCTCCTAACCAAGTTAACTTTTGCAAATAAAATCAAGTATAAAAAAATCCTATACAGACTGTCTCAATGTCTATGAGCGATGTGATGCGTATGGCAGTAGTGGTGATTGGCAGATGAACTAATTCAGCAGCTTCTAAGGGGGTAGTGCTATACATACATATATTTATTTATATTTATATATTTATTAATACACCACCTGAAGTGTATTAGAAACAGTACACCACCAAATGCACTGTAGATATATGCTACACTGAATGGAGAGTATATATTGTAACCTGGGGGACTGGTAGCAGGTACAAAGCTGGGATGAGCAGTCTTTCAGGCACAGATACTAAATCCAGTGACGTAGTGACAAACAGTGCAGTGTTTATTTGTGATATATACAAGTCAATATACACAGGTGCTGTACACTGTTCTAAAAACAAATAGGAACAAAAAATAGCCAAACAAAAACCTAGCCGTGTCTCGACACTAACTATACAATATTTACAGATCCTAACTACCAAGTTAAGCAAGCCTACAGCTTGTCAGCTTCCACATACACAGCTTAATAGATTTTACCCACCTGTTGCTCTCCTAGACAGAAGTTGTCTGATGTTCCCAAGCCAAGAGCACTGGCTGTCTCAGGTGAGTTTAAATTATCCTGGGGAGAGGACCAATACCTGAACTGGACCATGGGTCAGAGTTTCCTAAACATGTATAAGAGGAGCCTGGGAGACATATATATATACCCCAAACAGGACTTTTCCCAGCTCTCTCTACATATCCTCACCCTTATTTCAACCCTAGGGTTGGAACACCTGTGGCCCAACAGGAGTGCACATGGGACAGGGCATCTACATTCCCCATCTCAACACCTGGCCTGTGTTTTACAGTGAAGGAATAATCTTGTAGAGCCAGAAACCACCATCTATTAGTCTCCTTCTTTTGGCCATCCATTTCAGGGGAGCATGGTCAGTTATGAAATCAATCTGGCGCCCTAACAAATAGTACCTTAGTGCATCTATGGCCGACTTTATGGCTAAACTTTCCTTTTCAATGATTGCATACTTTTTCTCATGGTCATTGACTTTCTGCTTAGGTACACCACAGGGTGTTCTTCCCCATTGTGTACCTGTGAAAATACTGCCCCGATACCTACATCAGACACATCCGTCTGAACCAAAAGTCTTTGGAGAAATCAGGGAGTGCAGTACTGGCTGTGCACAAAGAGCCTTCTTCAGGAGTTGGAAAGAATCCTCTGCTACTGGGAACTATTTCACCATTACAGAGTCTTTCCCTTTCCTAAGGTCTGTCAGTGGGGCAGCTATAGTTGCAAAATCCAGGATAAACCTTCTATAATACCCCAAAATTCCAATAAAGGCCCTGATCTGCTTCTTTGCAGGAAGTGGCCACTCCTGGATGGCTTCTATTTTATTCACTTGTGGTTTAATGACTCCATGGCCAATAGTGTAGTCCAAATACCTGTCTTCCTCTAAACCAATGGCACTTTTTTTGGATTTGCCGTAAAACCTTCTTTGAAGAGGGAATCAAGGCCAGCCTGGACTCAGGGAAAGTGAGACTCCCAATCAGTGCTATGTACCACTATATCGTCCATATATGCTGCTGCATACCATTGGTGGGGTCTTAGGGTCCTGTCCATGGCCCTCTGAAATGTCACAGGGACACAAATGCAGTCTTCTCTTTGGCGCTACAAGTCAGGGGTGTTTGCCAATAACCTTTTGTCAAGTCCAAAGTGGTCAGATAGCAGGCCTTGCCAAGACGGTCTAGAAGTTCGTCTACTGTGCGGACCCCAGGTTCAGTAACAATATCATGCTGAATTGCTGAAGTCATGCCAGGTAACTCTGAAAATCTCTCTCTATTCCTTATCAGGAACTCTCTAGCTTCCTGTTTTCAGGAATACAACAGGGTATCTGGAATCGGTACCCTTAGACGTTACCGGGAGGGACCTCGCAGTTAATGCCAGTCTATCCTTCCAGGGCTTTAACAGGTTTATGTGGTAAATCTGTTCGGGCTTCCATTTACCAGGTTGATATACTTTTTCAATTACCTCGAAGGAACCCTGCCACATAGCCAGGAACTTGCTCTCAATGGTGGGAACTAACACCAGGACCCTGTCACTAGGTGAGAAAACACAGAGTTTCCCCCCCCCCCCCCCTGTTGTATATTCTCTGTTGGGCTGCTTGGGCCTGCAGTAAGTGTTCTTTTACCATGCACAAGATTGCTGCAATCCTGTCCTGCATTTGAGTGATATGCTCAATGACACTTTTGTGGGATGTCTGCTCCCCCTTCCAGGTTTCCTTGGCTATGTCTAAGAGTCCCCAAAGGTTGTCTTCCATAAAGCAACTTAAATGGAGAGTCCCCTGTAGAGGACTGGGGAACCTCCCTGATGGCAAACATCAAGTATGGAATCAGGAAGTCACAGTTTTTCCCATTCATCATTCATTTATTACTTTTTACATAGTTGCAGTCCCACACATATTCAGAATTTGGCCCACTCACATTCACACATTGACACATCTAAATTAATTATTTATTAAGGAATATAAAATATAAAATAAAATATAAAATACTGATTTATTCACATCTTCAAATAAGGCATTGTAATTAATTTGCAGGATACACACATATATACATATTCACAAACCTTATGTTATTATTTTTCCTTAGTCTCCTCCCTCATTCCACATTTCCCTTATATACTAGATAGTGAACTTACTATATTGTATTTGTAAAGATATAAAAAAAAATATTTTATAAACATAATCACTCGCAGGTGCAACTCTCCGTTCTTCTGTTTGGATGGTAAAAGCCTCAAAAGTCTCGTGACCGCTTGTAGGTCCCAAAGGGCCCCCGTTCATGTAGAAAACAATCTTCTTCCTCTTTCCTCCCCGGGGGACTGTGTGGACATGGATAGCGGGGTGTGGACAGTTCAGGTCTGCCTCCAGCGAAATTGGATGTTGTTATGAGAGCTTCTGGCTTGCATATACACCATTTATGGAAATTAAATAAAGAACCCCCTGAAGAAGACTGTGACCAGTTCCAAGTCGAAATGCATTGGGGTATTTCCTGATATTAAGTGGTTTTGTTATAACATGTAAAGAAAATCTGGGAACTCATAAAGAGAGATCTTTGTTTAAACGGAGATATATGCCATCTAGGATTGCAATATCTAGCATTATTGTGTAAAAAAGTTTGCGGATCCTCATTGTCACACCTAAGCTCATATTTTAATCCCATTATGCTTATTTATTGTGATATCTACACTAGTGTTTTATAAGCAATAAAAATAATTTGGAGAAAAAATTCATTTGAAGTCTCTCAATTGGCTGCTAAAAAATCCCATGGGGAATATTTTCATATTTTCTTTTTTTATAGATTTTCGGGATGTGCAGCCTTTCTTGAAACCCAGTAAAATGTTCAAACTTTGCTTTTTTGTCACAGTTTTTCCCATCCTTTTAAACAACCTTTTTTAACATGTTCTTTAATATTTTATTGAAGCATTCCACCAAGCCATCAGTTTGAGGGTGATACACAGAGGTTCGCAACTGCATCACCTTTATTAACTTGCACAACTCCCTAGTGACTCGTGACATAAATAGGATGCCCTGGTCTATAAGGACTTCCTTAGGGATCCCAACATGACTGAACACCAGGAACAGCTCTTTGGCAATGATCTTAGCAGATGCAGTGCGTAAGGGAACTGCCTTGGGGTAGCGTAATCCATGATTACAAGAATATGATGATGACCCCGGGCAGACTTAGGGAGTGGGCCCACCAGGTCCATGTCTATGGTGATCCTCTCAAAAGGCACGCCAATAATGGGTAAGGTAACTAATGGACTTCGGAATGGGGTAGTGGGGCTGACATTTGACACAGGATAGGATTGACAGTAATTCTCAATATCTTTCGGTATCCCGGGCCAGTAAAAACTGCACAACACCCTTTCCGTGGTTTTCCCAACCCCTAAATGACCTCCTAGCAAATGCCCATGGGCAAGTTCCAACACCACCCGTCTGTATGGGGACCACCAACTGTTCAACTATTTCATTATTCTTTTTACATAAACAATACAGTAAATCCCCATTGCTGCTGAAATAAGGCAAACAGGGACTGTCCCCAGGTTTGGCAGGTACATCATTAACCATTACAACATTTTTCCAGGCCCTGGCAAGGGTAGGGTCTTTTCTCTGCTCGGTACCATGTTTTCCTTGTGCACATTAAGGTCAGCAAACTCCAATGTAGCCTCAGAGTCAGCATACAGCTGTCTACCTTCACTGACTGGTGGGACTTCCTCAGGCTCCTCCAGTTCCCCCGCCATAACCGAGAAAGGAAAACTCGAAGAACCCTGAGAGGAGTCCCCCAAACCCACATTGTCGCTGCCAGCCATGAGTTCTGGCTCTGCCACTGAGTCAGTTACTGTGACTGGGTTGGGATGATCCCAGAGTGCCCAAAATTTAGGGAAGTCCCTACCAATGATGGCTTCATGCACCAAGTGGGGCACAAGTTTGACCGGAAGAGTCACTGTACCTAAGTCAGTTTTAAAGTTAACAGTGGCTGTAGAATACTCCCGGGTATCCCCATGTACATAGATCACAGCAACTTTTTTTGCATGAAAATTCACAGTTTCAACCATCACAGCTTTAACCAAAGTCACTAGACTTCTAGAGTCCAGCAATGCCATAATAGGTTTATCATTAAAAGCCATTTGGCACATGTGTTTTCCCACACTTGTTCCTGTAGCCCATGAAACAGTAGCAAACATAGACTGCCTTTTATACGATACATCACACTACATAGGTTCATCTGTCAATGGACAGTTTGCTAAAACATGTCCCAGTTCCTGGCAACGGAAACACCTGATGTTGCCCCAGTTTGATTTGCTGACAGGCAGTGACTTCCCTTATTTGGGATGCCAAACTTCAGCCCTGGTACCAAAAATCCTCCCACCTATCTTAGTCTTACCGGTTGCCTGGGGAGACCGTGGCTTTGGCTGAAAAGTCTGTACGGCTGTAGGGGTGGTGACCAGGCTCTGTGCAGCAAATTATCTCTCCACAAGCTCCACCAGGTCGTTCACCGACTTGGGGTCTCCTTGACTCACCCACTTCTGCAGGGGAACTGGTAGTGACCTCAGGAATTGGTCAATGACCACACGCCCAACCATTTGTGGCCCAGACAGGGACTTTGGCTGTAGCCATTTGGATTAGGTCGAACATCTGTGATCTTGGTGGCCTCTCATCTTGGAAGAACCAGCTGTGGACCCGCTGTGCTTGAACTGCCAAGTTGAGTTGCGCCAAGATTTCCTGCTTGACCTTTTCATAGTCTCCTGCTTCTGATGACTCCAGATCATAGTAGGCCTTCTGCGATTCTCCAGACAGCAAGGGGGCCACCAGTCCTGCCCACTAGGTTTTAGGCCAATCTTTCCTCTCAGCGGTGCATTCAAATGTTAGGAGAAAGCCCTCTGGATCATCATCTGCAGTCATCTTGGAAAGAAATCGACCCACAATGACTGAGCGCTTGTCTCCAACATTATTAATTTAAGCAGGTGACCACTGTGCTAGCGTCTCCACAACCTTAGTCAGGGTTTTCCTATCTGCTTTAGTTTGCTGTTGTACAGCGTTGGATAACACCATTTGAGGATTTCCTCCATGTTTAGTCACTTTAGGTACTGGCCCTTTTAACTTACTACTGCTGGTCTCCACCATATGTAGCCTGGGGGACAGGTAGCAGGTACAAAGCTCCCTGGGTTCAGCAGTCTTTCAGGCACAGATACCAAATCCAGTGAGGTAGTGACAAACAGTGCAGTGTTTATTTGTGATATATACAAGTCTATATACAGGTGCTGTACAGTGTTCCAAAAACAAATAGGAACAAAACAATAGCCAAACAAAAACCTGGGTTTTTTATTTTTTGCTAAACAAACAAAATAAGACCAAACATTTTGACTTTTTTTATAGTTTGGTATACAATTTTGTAAACAGGTAATTTTTCTCCTTCACTGATGTGCACTGATGAAACTGCACTGATGAGGCTGCAGTGATGGGCACTGATGAGGTGGCACTGATAGATGGCACTGATGGGCTCTGATTGGCAGCACTGAAGGACACTGATAGGTGGCACTGATAGGCAACATTAACAGGCACTAGTAGGTGGCAATGATGGCCACTGATTGGCAGCACTGGTGGGCACTGTTGGGACTGTTGGGACTGCACTAATAATCAGCTGGTTATCGGTTCTCTTCTGCTCTCCTCACATGTGAGGAAGGAAAAGAAAGCCGATAACTGGCTTGTGTTTACATTGTGATTAGCTGTCATTGGACACAGCTGATCACGTGGTAAAGGGTTGCTGTTATTGGCCTTTTAGCCCGATCTGTGATCAGCTGAGTCAGAAGGATCATGGGAGGACATCCATGTACACCCTCCCGGCAAAGTAAGCCCACACTGTAGCCATCTTTCGGCTATAGCTTGAGCGGAAAGTGGTTAAATCTGTGCTGGAAAACACCTGTAATTACTTTGCCACTAAGTGTGTTAGCATAGCTCCTTAGCATGGTGCATTCTTCCTATCTAGAGGCTGTCATATCATAACCTTTTGGGTGAAAAAAACCCTCCATTTGTAAATCTAGAACTTAGAAATTCTTAGCTAGTAACTGACACATTGGTTTGACCAGTCAAGTATTTTCAGTCAGTAAAACTTAAGCTATATTTTACATGTTAATTTTAATACATTAGTACCTTATGCATCCCAGAGATCCATGCTGTGATGATTAATTGCTAATGAACATCAGAAGCTTTAATTGGAATGTGCAGCAAGATGCATTGAAGAGATGATTGATTGGATTCAGAACTCGCTGTTAAGAGACGTCTTGCCTCATGAATAATATCAGCCTGCAAAATTCATTGTTCACTGAGGAAAAAATGAAAAATAAAGAAGAAATGATAGACACAAGTAAAGCTTTCACAGTCCAAGGAACAAAGCTGCCACACAAGTTACAATTTAATTGCACAACCTCCTTTAGGTTTACCAACAACTATTTTGCGCAAGGACTTTCCTAAATAATCAATACAGGTTATATCCTGGTGGGTCCTCATAATACAAGATGATTGATAAGTCTGCAAGAGGCTAGAAAAAAAATCTAGGAAAATAAATTTTAGAGAGACCCCACTGACAGATCATTGATTGGTTCATTTAACGTTTTCTATGCATGTTATTTACCCATAAAATACTCTCTTGTGTAGAAACGCCCTGGAACTGATGCGGGGTCCCACCATCAGACACACAGTAACATGCTATAGCATCCCCTTTCTTTTCTTACCTGGCTGCTACATAAAACTTTTTGAAGGGAGGGTAGGTGAGGGACAGAGGAGATGGGCCAGCACAGACAGTATCTAGACACTCCTAAATACTAGGGAAATACTGTGCTAGGGATCAAACAGTTCTTAAAGTTGTGCATTTTTGAAAAAGTTCAAAGGCACATTAGGAGTTTGTGGAGCATGTTATATGTGGCTGCAGAGCAGCAAGGCGTTTGATGATCTCCTAGCGGGATCTGGTAAGGAGCCTGATTAATTATTTGTGGTGAAAACATTTCGGGATCACTTCTCTTTGGTGGTGCACATCAATACTCTTCACTGTAAGAAAGAGAATTATGAACGAAATATCATTTTTGCACAGCATGCTATTTTTTGCATAGCATTTTTGCACATATAGACTTTAGATTTTATTTGTTAAGATAAAAATTTTTATTTTTTTTACATGGTTACAGTTGACTATATGTTTCAATACACTGATTTATGTATTAAGTAATGAATTGTTAACGTTGCATTAATTGATGAGAACAGCACAGTTGTGAATATTTATCTGTCTAGTTGGTTACACATCCTACCCAGATAGGTGTTTTTGATGCGGCAGTCCTTCATTTTTATTTGTATTTGCATTGCATTTTATTATAATTTATTTTGTCACTTAGTTTATAGTAATATCCACTGTGTGGATTTATTGATTGTTATCACTTCAAATCAAAACCTTTTTTTTTAGCAAGTGAACAAATATATAATATATATAAACAGAGTGTGACCTGACATTGTGGCATCCCTAATTACATGTATTTGCAGAGAGAAATTGGTCATGGGACTTTGAATGAGGCGTGTCACAAATTAAAAAGTAACAATGTAAGGCCTCATGCACACGAGATGCAGTTAAACGCATGTTCAGATGCAGTTGGACACTTTTTTCAACTGCCCCTGAACTCATTCAATGTTATCCTATGTGTCCATGCACACAGTCGCGTTTTTTGCCGTTTTTATGCAGTTGCGTTTAACCTCGTTTTTCCAGAAGCAAAAAAATGGGTTCAGACGCAAAAATTTCCACGTTTCAGATGCAAAACGCGGCTAAACGCGGCTAAACGCGGCACCCGCGTTTAGCTGCGTTTGCGTTTATATGTTTATATATTTTTAAAAGAACCCAATTTTTTGGACCTGAAAACTCAGAAATATGATCTGAGAATGACATTTTGTGACCCGACTTTGGGGGCCCATATGTTGTGGCCACTTATTGTTAGGAACCCCAAATTTGGTATGCAGACACTATGAATCTAGCACTACAACATATCCAAATTTGAGGTTCCTATCACCAAGTGACCCCGAGATAGGAGGCCCCAAAGTCGGGTCGCAAAATGTCATGCACTTTTCTGCATCAGAGATACATGGCCTCAAAGTCAACTGTGACCATCTGCGGCAATGTAATTTGGTCATTAGGGTTGGGTGTTATGGTAAGTGGTTATCCATTAGGGTTGTTGTTTAGGATTAAGGGTTGGATTAGGGTTAGGGTTGTTTAGGGTTAGGGTTAGTGTAAGGGATAGTGTTAGCTGTTAGTGTTAGGGGTTAGGGTTAGTGGTTAGTGTTAGGGTTAGGATGAATGGTTAGGGTTAGGATTCTGGATATTTTAATAAGGCAGCAAAGAATTAAAATATATTAATCAGTACATATTTCACAATAAAAATATATTAAAAAATTGGCCAAGTAAATTTAAAACAATTATAAAAAATCTAATTAACATAGATTTGCTTTTAAATAAAACAATTTGAAACTAGAAAAAATGAATAAAAGCATATATTAAGATTAAAAAATAAATAATTAACTATTTTAATATTGTTTTATATTAGAAATAATGAAAACATGTTAAAAATTGCCACAAGAAAAATTTAGATATTTAAAAAAAATTGGATAATTTGCTATAAATAGACATTATTTTTTTTTAAATAAAGGACAGATATGGGATGGGATCCATTTCAAAATATATACCACAGAAAGAGAGGCACATGCAAGTGTACAACTGCTCTCTATGTTGCTGCTGCTCACTCTGATCAAAATAGCAGAAATAGTTAAAAAAAAACATGCTTTGAGAGCTTGGGGAGGGTCTACATGATGTTATCTTTATAAACGCTTATAAACGCAAACGCGGCTGAACGTGCCTAAACGCGTCTAAACGCGGCATGCAAACGCGTTTCAGCTTTTTTTGAGCAGAGTTTTCACCTGCGTCTCATGTGCATGAGGCCTTAATCGCATAGAAGGGTACATAAGTAAAAATATGTATTTTACAAGCTCAAACATTTCATTATCTGAAGGAACAAAATACAATTGGTATAAGAACAGATCCCAAAAAGGCCATTCTAAGCTCACATGATATGACACATGATACATAGCAAATAAAGCTTAATTCATAGAGATAAATACATAATAAAGTTTGCAACCATAGGTACACGATGAGTGTTCCTTATGGAAATCGAATGATTGAGGGCATGATATGAACTCTATGCACGTTTCGTGGGTTTGTCCACTTGTCAGGAGTACAATGCCACAAATAGATATAGATCTAAATGAAAAATAGTGTATTGGTAAAAAGTTACCTAGGTTTAGAAGTAGAAAAAAAAAGGGGGGGGGGGGCAAGGAATCTCATACTTACATACATACAGAGAGCCGGCCCAGCCACTGATTAGGGGAAACAGAGGATGCCGTATACAATGCTAGGTCCGGGGCTGAGGCAGGGCCCCCCACTCAAAGCAGTGATGCAACGAACCAGATAACCATTAAGTGATAATGTGAGGGGAAGGTAGGAGGACACACCCGATCCACACTGAATCTGAAAGTATAAATGTACACATATAAAAAGTGTAATGAGTAAGGCCTTTTTCACACGGGACGGATCCGTGATGATCCGCCCTGTGGACATCTACTTGCTCAGCGGGGATCACTCTGCCGATCCCCACTGAGCAGGAAGATGACAGGTCTGTCTCTGCACACTGTGCAGGGATGGACCTGTCAGAGCACCGCTCTCCCCTATGGGAGATTGGATGACGACGGACCGAGTCCGTCGACCCAGCGACCCTATTGCTGCTAGGTGAAAGTGCTAACCACTACACCACTGTGCTCATATCATTTTTGTTTATAAGATTTACTTGCTTATCTGTGTTCTTCTCTTATCTAAATACGTTGTCTAAACTTTCTGAAGGCAGAAGGCAGAGCTATGAGAGCTGATTGGAGGGAAGCGACATGCCCCCCTTCACACAGAACACAGGAACAGAGCTGAGGATGTCAATCACAGGCTGTGCGCTGGAGATCCCTCCCCTGCCACCATTTTACTCTAGGTGTCAGGAAAACTTGTCAGAAGTGACTCTTGCAGATAGCAGAGGAACAAAATAGCAGACAGAAATGACACTTAGTGCTATGGATTGAGACATATACACATTATAGAGGGATGTACTTTGGTCATATTACATGTCTGAGGTTTACAACCACTTTAAACTACTTCAGTACTGGCACTTTCACCTCCTTCCTGCCCAGGCCAATTTTCAGCTTTCAGTGCTGTCACAATTTGAATTACAATTGCAACATTGTACCCAAATTAAATGTTTAGCTTTCTTTTGGTGGTATTTAATCACCACTGTTTTTTTTTGCTAGACAAACAAACAAAAAACAAAAAAAACAAAACATTTTCTTAGTTTCTGCTATAAAATGTTGCAAATTTTCTTCTTCGCTGATGTGTGCAGATGAGACTGCACTAATGAGCACTGATAGGCTACACTGATGAGCACTGATAAGCACTAATAAGTTGCATTGATCTGCACTGATGATCAGGGCCTTGATTATCAGTGCTAATAATGTCCTGAGAGCCTTGCTAGTTATTGGCTCTCCTTTCCTCAAGCAGACACAGCGTGCGAGGAAAGGACTGCCGATAACCAGCAAGTCTGCTTACCTTTGATCAGCTGTGATTGGACACAGCTGATCATATGGTAAAGGGCCACTGTGATTGACCTTTTACCCTGATTTGTTATCCAGCAAGTGGTTAAATGCTGACACATCTTTTGTATAAATATAGAGAAAAGATTGTTTGCTATTGTTTGCTAATCTAGGCTTACCTGTAGGTCAAAGTTGGTTGTAAGGGTTTACAATCACTTTAACAGCTGGATCTGATGCTGTTAGCCTAGATGGACGCTGGATTATGATACATGCTCTGATTCCTGGAGGCTATTTTATGCTGTTAGTGTACACTTTACTTTTATCATTTAAGCAATCCATACCGTTTAACACCATTGGATTGCTTTTTATCCTTTCTTCTTGAGTGATGCTGTGGCTGCCTTTTCCAACCTAAGTTTGTGGAGGAGATCTGTATGCCGGTTGAAGGTTTACCTCCTCAAGCGCTGTATAACCATTTACTGAATAAGATGGTCATCCAATAAGCAGCTGATATGTAACCTTTCTGGTTTTGGCTGCGTGGATATGATCTGAACACTTGGGGGTTTTGCTTTGGAGTCATCTGAAGAATTTTGTTCACTATTATTCATGACCCTTTTCGGAGTTCTTTTACGAGAATTATTTATTTTATGAGAATTATGAGAATTAATGTTATTGTGATCATTTCTTCTTTCGCATTTTGGAAACAAGTGGACACTTTGCAATCTTGGATGGGATTACCTTCATTTCCACAGATTCTTTTAATTATTTTATGTCATTTAGTGTTTTCTTATGTTCTAGGGCTGCACATTTTTATGTATATATAAAAAAACTTTCATACTATACCTAAACGACATGGGGGTGTTGCAGCACCAGATGCGTTAAAATGCTATCAGGCAACACATCTAGGGAGGATTATTGATTGGTGCAAGGTGACTTAAAGATATGGACGCATATTGAACAACAGTATAGTAACATCCCCCTCCATAGGCTCCCTGGTCCTATGCAGCTATACCGAAATCTCTTAAGACACACACCAGACCACAGGCCCCACACTGTGTCCCCATGTTGGGCAACCCTAGCTTCCCTCCAGGCCTAGATAAGGGCCCGTTTCGCAAGCTCCTTGAGTGTGATTCTTTTCAAGAATTCCACTTTCTCACTTTCGATACCTGGCCTTTAATTTCAATATTGAAGGACCATTTTGCCTTGAATTTCTCTAAGGCACTGTAGCTACATCATTTGCTTTGTGGTCATTAAGTTGATAATTTCCCTGGTTTTGTTTTGCAGGCCTTACCGTTCTATGTGCTCTTTGCTGCAAAGGCCAGTTATTGGTGAGGGCAGTGGCTGTTTGTTTGTACTGTTGAAATATTGGTGAGGGGAGACACCTTTGCTGCCATAGTGCTATGTGCTGGGTGTCCAGTGGGCCCCTGTGCCTTTAAGGAGGGGTTGGCTCCCTCCAGGCTCAACTGCCCTCTGCCTATCCATTATAATGCATAAGCATTCACTGTGGAGGCTCTCAAAACTTTGAGTTAGGACTACAGAAAATGGGGTGCCTTGACGAGGCTCTGTAGCTTATGCATGCATTTGCAAATGTGTGCAGACTAAATTCCTGTTTTTAACGCATACTGTTAGACAGGATAAATTGGTTGGTCTCAGGTTGGTCAGTATGTTGAGCCAGGAATTGCTCTGGTTTTGTCTTGAATGCATTTCCCTTCCATGTGCTCCTTGCTGCAAAGACCAGTTATAGGTGAGGACAGTAGCCATTTGTTTGTATCATTTTCTTTGGATGCCCCACACAGTTTCAATGCCAACTGACGATGTTTAAATTCTTCCCAGTACCCTCTCAAAATGTACTCCCTGCTAAACTCTCCTCCTGAAGATTTTAGACTGCCTTGCCTTCATACCTGATCAACGTCGGAACATAATTCGGTTTATTCTGAAGTCCTCCATGTGTACCCGTGTTCAGGGGACTAATTACAAGTTGTTCACTGGATGGTACTGTACCCCATCAGTTCTGTGTCATTACTTCCCTAATGCTGTGTACACGCGATCGGAAATGCCACCAGCAAAAGACCAAGGTGATGTTTTGGTCGGAAAACCATGTATATGCGCCATAGGACTTTTGCTGGCGGCATTTCCGCCAGCAAAAGATTTAGAGCAGGTTCTCAATTTTTCAGTTGGAAAAAGTTCAGATCCGAAATTCCAATCGTCTGTACAAATTCCGATGCTCAAAATTCCTACGCATGCTTGGAAACAATTCAATACATGCTCGGAAGCATTGAACTTCCTTTTCTTGGCTCGTCCTAGTGTTTTATGTCACCGCGTTCTTGACTGTCGAAAGTTTATTGAACTTTTGTGTGACCGTGTGTATGCAAGCCAAGCTTGAGCGAAATTCCATCAGAAAAACCATCCAATTTTTTTCTGATGAAAAATGCGCTCGTGTGTACAACATAAGGCCTTGGTTTGGTGCTGGAGATGAAATGGCGGGCACTATTGCATATTTTTTGGTCCTGCCCAAAATTAGGCCATTATTGGCGAGAGGTGTGCAGATTCCCTAAACAATTCACTGATTTCTCAGTCCCAAATGATCCTGCCTTCTTCCTCCATTGTTCTCATATCCCTGTAAAGACCTATCAGAAATCAGTTCTCCATCATTTACTTAATGCCGCCAAAGCTTGCATTGCTCTAAAATGTAAGGATCCAAATCCTCCTTCCATATCGATGTGGCTCAACAAGGTTGAGAATGTTAACAAGCTGGAAGATTTGGTCCTCACCGCCCAGTATAGGCAGGAGAAATATACGAAAACGTGGTCCTACTGGAACATATTACTGATGTTGCCTGTTAAAGCCTGTTCTGGGGATTGAATTTTCTCAGCCTTTACCTTTTCAATGCGTTCTCCAGCATGACATTTCTTAACCCCCATCCCTTATTTTTCTCTCTTTTCCCCCCTCCCCCTTGGTCTTATCCTGTAGTCTCTCACTTTTTCTTTTCTCTTGACCCACCCTTTCCCTTCTTAGAAAATTGGGTATCTGATTGAGCTTGTAATGTGACTAGTAACAGACAATACTGGAGCTTCGAGATGTCTTTGTTTGTTGTTCTCTCTAATGGCCAATGTGACCTTTAGTCATTTCTAAGGTTACTCTGCTCCTCGTTAGGTTCATTCTTTCCATTGACTGGTCCTTCCAATATTTGAAAACACATCCCTTACTGGAATACAGTATTTGACACTCATTTGGTACTCTTGCACTTTGCATTTTGTGTACATTCTCTATGTAACTCTTTCTTGTATGAGCCTTAACATGTTATGAGACGTTTCTGTTGTTTTATCATACACTGCTTTGTCGGATACTTATTTGTATAAATAAAAAATTGAAAAAAAAAAACTTTTATATTCAGTCTCCCCCCCAGGTCCCAAATACTTACCTGAGCTCAATCTTGATCCAGCGCTGTGCCAGAGAGCTTCTTCTCACAGCAGCAGGAGCCAATGTGAAGAGGGAGTGGAGGATGGGGCTAAGCTGCAGTGAGTGTCGTTATTTGGCCCAGACCAGGATCGAGCCTGCATGTGCGCCACTATTGGAAGTGGCTTTCTATGGTGACACACGGAGAATGAGAGGAGCTGAGAGCAGTGGCTGGGATACCCTAGAAGAGGAGGATTGGGGCCGCTCTGTGCAAAATCATTGCATAGAGACAAAAAGTATAATGTTTGACATTTAAAAACACAAAAACCTTTACTATCATTTTAACAGAGACTAATTAGCATTGGAAGACATAGATGAGTGAATTCACAGGTAAACTTAGCTTCTGACAATGATACAAAAAGCCATACCCACCTTGGAAAGCTTAGCTTTGGGCAAAGGATCCCTCAGAAAAAAGTTTCATTTGACAGCTGTACTGCTTGTTGGATCGTGCTGCTCAACAGAAAATGTTAATGCTGTAACACACTGTTTATACAGATATACAATATATGACGTGGCATATCACAGATGAGTTGTTCCAATACTATAATTATAGTCCAATGAAAAAAATAAACTTTTCTACCCACTCCACCCACCCCTAGCTACTTATGTTTTTTTTTTTTATTGAACTGACAGCCCCAATTAAAAAAAAAGTAGAAATTACAATACCCAATAGCAACCAATCAGATTTCTTATTTCTGAAGTCAATTCACTGAAAGATAAAGTCTGATTGCTTTCTATGTGTTACTGAGTTACTGACTGCTTTGTTGGGTAGTCCTGCTTGCATGCATTGGGCTCATTTCCTTCAGATATTTCATGAAACCCTCCTGAGCATTTCTAAAAAAAATCTTTTTCAAGAATGTGCTGCCCAGATAGTAGTGGGGCTACTCTCCTTTCCCTTTAATACTGGGAAACATTTAGGATCATCATAAAAACTTCAAATAATTCAGGTCTGGGAGGCTAGACACCCCGGTGGATAGAGGACAGGGCACAACAAAGGCAGAGAACATTACAAAAATAATTCTAAAAATATGCTCTTTCAGGTAGATATGTTCAAAGTACTTCTCAGGTGGTATGACAGATGTTAAGCCAAATTCACCACCTCTTCACTT
Organism: Lithobates pipiens; assembly: GCF_037356315.1. NCBI lineage: Eukaryota > Metazoa > Chordata > Amphibia > Anura > Ranidae > Lithobates > Lithobates pipiens. The sequence continues at coordinate 493,621,900 of NW_027507764.1, forward strand.
CAGGGGGTACCAAGCCCAGAGTACTTTGGGAACATCAGTGAGATGTTTTAATCTGCCAGAAATCTTTGGAAGCAAATTCGCTATTGTACAAAAATGAAACCATGCATTTCACTACAATGAATGGTGTAATGCAGGCATACAATATTAATACTCTGTAGGTTTTGTAATAAAACAAATTAAATACGTACCCTTTTTATTTGCATTTATCAGTGATTCTATTCCTGCAGGCCCCATCTGTGGAAGGGGTGAAGCTGCTTGAGATTCTGAGTGACATCACTGAAGCGGGCATTTCCTGCTCTTAGTTGCCAAATGGTCAGATCAGCTGTCAATTACCCAGCACCATTGGGAGCTAGTGGGATAGTGTTGTCACCAGTAGGGATGAGCTTAACTGCACTGGGTTCAGTTTGAGCAAGGTTTGCCGAACAAACCCAAGCCCAATTGAAGGCAATAGGAGTTGAATATGTCAAATTAAAAATGTAAATTTTCTGGGATAATAGGCAAGGAGTGTCAAAAATAGAATGGGAGTTGGGCACTGCCCTGGGGAACATCTACCAACGCAAACAAACATTTAAAAAAATTCAATTTATCTGAGAACAGGGATTTTTTAAATGCTTAATGCGAAACATTAAAAATGCCCAATTCATTAAATAACATACCTAGGGGTGTCCTAATCCTGCATGTAAAGGGGCCCATCTCTGTGATGTACAAAAAGTTCTGCACAAGAACTGGTATTTACAAAGAAAAAAAAATGACAGCAAATAACATTTCAGCACTTCCTACAGTAAAAAAAAAAAAAAAATGTCTGTGTAGAGTCCGCCCAAAATACATACCAAAAAACACCTTTGAGTCTGGTATGGATTTTAAGCGGATACCTCATGCAAAATAAGAAAACAAAAAAGACACCCTTCAAGTCTAGTTATAGATTTTGGGGGGATCTCCAAACAAAAAAAAGACTCTTAATTTGAACATACAGCTTGGCTGGCCAGTAAACAGGGGGGATTACCATGCAAATCCCCACTGAACCATACCAGGCCACATATCCTCAACATCAAGGGGACCCTCCTGGCAGAGCATCTTGACCTCATGTTGATGGGATTTATGAGAACAAGGGTCTCTTCCCTGCAACAATGGCAAGAGGTTGTAGGGGCCCAGATAGCAAGGGAACAAATTTGTGGCAGTGTTGAATTGTAAGTCTTGTTAACTTGTTGCAAATTTTCACTGGCAAGTTGTACACTTGCAGAGCACTTGAAGCACAATTTCTAGTTTTCCAATTTGCAGCAAATTTGTGTAGCAAGTCTCTAGCAAAGAGCAAAGAGCAAAGTTGCAGTGGTAAGTCTGCATCAAGAGCTCTGCAAGTCACAGTGATCCCTGTGGTTGGCTGACCATTGCACAACATAACTGAACCTGAACTTGCAGCAGACTTTTTAGAATGTTTGCAAAGAAAGTTGATCTGGATTCATGCAATGTAGACTTGCTGCAATTGTGCAACAAATTTGTGAAGCCTGGCAAGTCTAGCAATAGCTTAGAAAGTCATTTTCAAACTTGAAGCTCAATTGCTTGCTATCTGGGGGTCTGTGAATGGGGAGCTTATCAGGTGCCCCCAGATACCCCTACTCATTCACAAAAAAAACACACCAAAACCTTTGACAAGTCCTTTATTAAAAAAATAAGAATCCCTCAAAAAGTCCCTGATTATAAATCCATCATTAAACATGATGCCCGCTGCCTGCTGATTCGCTATGAAAAAAAAAAACAATGACCCAGTTGCACATGACGAATCTTGATGCTACCCCTACCTGAATGACAGCACCAGCTTCCTTAGCAACCATTAACAGCTGGAAGCTGTTATGTTCATTCACGCTCAACACACTTAAAGCTGGATATACACTATACAACTTTTGTTGTTTGAGTTCCTTTAGATTTACCTTCAACTGTAGTGCAAGGGCCAGCCTGACTGCATACAAATTGAAAGTGGTTAGATTTGACCTCATATTATATTTGTTTGGTAAATTTAAAGGAAAAAATCTAAAGAGAATTGTATAGTGTGTATCTAGCATTAATGTCTGACTCTCAGATGTACGTCCAAACAGCCAGTATTCAGTCCTGACCTACGTTGGGACTGAAAGTGGTTGTATGGTCAATTTTTTAACTTTTACCTACAGGAAAGCCTATAATAAGGCTTACCTGTAGGTAAAAAAAATATCTCCTAAACCTGTACGGTTTAGGAGATATTCCCCTCGGTATGCGCCGCTGGCTGCAGCGGCGCATGCGCACAAGGGGGTTCTCGCCGTGAAAATCCGGCAACGCTCGTCCGGCCGGACTGAAATCTCCCACGCGCATGCGCGGGAGTGACGACATCGTGGCTCCGGCCACTCACAGCGCCGGAGCCGTGATACCCGGAAGAGACGCAGAGGGAGCATGTCAGCTCCCTCGGCGTGGATCGGGCCAGATGTCGGGGCCTCGTTCTAAGGTAAGTATTTCATAATGAGCTAGTATGCGGTGCATACTAGCTCATTATGCCTTTGCTTTGCAGGTTTAAAAAAATAAATAAAAAATTGCGGGTTTACTACCGCCTGAACACTGAACTCACCCCTAGTCACCAAATTAAAGTGGTTGTAAACCCTTACAACCAACTTTGACCTACAGGTAAGCCTAGATTAAGGCTTACCTGTAGGTCCAAGAAATATCTCCTAAACCTACACGGTTTAGGAGATATTTGCCGAAAGACAGGCCCCGATGTCTACGGCGCATGCACTGAGCGCGCCGCAGTCAACGGCGATATGCTGCGAGTGGCGGCTCCTGTGCGCATGCGTGGGAGTGACGTCATCGCGGCTTTGCCAAATGACAGCGGCGAGACCCACCGAGAAGATGGATGCGCCGGACTACAGGGGACAGTGGTGACTTTGCTGGCTCCTGTGTCAGGTAAGTGAAACATAATGGACCCATCAGGGTTTACTTCCTCTTTAAGGGAAGGGAGGAAAAACTGACAGGTTCAACAGGCAAACATTTACTCACACCAATATAAAAACCTTACACTACCTCATTTACAAGGCATAAAGTCAGTTTAAACACAGTTAAACAATTATGTTTACATTTGCTAGACAAGATGATCCAAAGGTGACGTATTAAAGTGCCTCCATATACCACAAGGGGTTGAGGTGAACTAATTATATACTATCCTAGCTACATATTTGTATTTTTATATCCTGGTTCTGTTTTTTTAGGTGTTGATAAATGCAAATGTGCTTTGTGGGTTGTTTTCCAGTGTTTATGGGCATTATGTTTACTAGTGTTTACCTGCATTTACATGCATTTTATTGCACGCTGCATTCATTAAACACAGAAACAGCTTTTAAAAGCAGGAAAGCGCAGCAGGGAGCTTCTACAAATGCTGACACAAATGCCGGATATTAAAATAGCAGGGAGTACAGCACCATAGAAAATGGTTACATTTAAAAAAACTGTCAGCCATTCTAAACTTTTTAATGTAAATGCTTGTCTGAAGTTGTTATTTAGTTTGTCAGACAGAAAATCTCTTGTATGTCTTTCTCTATACCTGGCTTTACACTTTACTGAAAGAATCGACTTTCTGTTTTTTTGGTCTAAGACAACACCTTGGAGTCTAGTCCACTTACCAACCATGCCAATGACTATGGAGGGTGCCTTTATTAGCCATTGAGTTACTCTTGTTAAATTGAACACCACAAGTGGGTGGGGTTTAGATTTAGGAACAAGCCATATACCCAAAGTTGAAGAAGTCATACCCTTAGTGACAGTAAATCCAGGACATGTGGAACTTGCATAAATGGCTTTTTCTGGCTGTAAAAATAATATCAAACACAATATGGAGTGTATCCTTAGGCAGAATATTTAACCACCTGACATCTGCGCTATGGCCAAATGACGGCCTCCCCTGTGCACGCAGGGCATGCACGGAGTGTGCTGTGATCACCGAGTCACTGAGACACGGGTGATCACAGGTCCCGGCCCCTTACCATGTGATCAGCTGTCAACCAATGACAACTGATCACATGATCAAAACAAAAGCTCAGTGATCTCAGTGAGCTGATAGCGGAGGAGGAAAAAAAAAAGCCAATCACTGGCTCACCTTAAAGGGACATCGGTCCAGAAATGGAAGAGGCAATTATGCCACATAATTGCCACCTATCAATGCCCACAAGTGCCACCTATTTATGCCCACCAGTGGTGTCAATCAGTGCCACATAGAAGTGCCCATCACTGCCACCCATCAGTACCTATCACTGCCACCCATCAGTGCCCATCACTGCCACCTATCAGTGCCCATCACTTTCACCTCATCAGTGTACATCAATGACTGACAAAAATGACCTGCTTTATAATTTTATAACAAATTTAAAAAAAACAATGTTTTAAACAAATTCGGGCTTTTTACATTTTTTAACAAAAAAATAAAAAATCGTACAGGTGACCAAATACCACCAAAAGAAAGCTCTATTTGGGGGGAAAAATGATAAAAATTTCATTTGGGTACAGTGTTGTATGACCGCGCAATTGTCATTCAAAGTGCATCAGTGCTGAAAGCTTAAAATTGGTCTGGATAGGAGGGGGGTTTAAGTGCCCTGTAAGCAAGTGGTTAAATTGTGATTTGGTTTGCTTGTACCAGGTATTTTCATCAGGTTAAGGCCAGGACCACACCTGGGCAGTGGATAAGTGGTTAACACTTCCGCCTGGCAGCAATTGGATTGTTGGTTTGATTTCCAACCACAGTACTACTTTCCTGGAGTTCAAGTTCTCCCTGTGCGTGTGTTGGTTTCCTCCTACACTCCAAAGACATGCTGGTAGGTTATTTAGCTCCAGACTAAATTGGCCAGAGTATGTGTATGTATGAATGTGAGTTAGGGACCATAAGTTCCTTGAGGGCAGGGACTGATGTGAATGTATAATTTGTACGTGTAAATCACTTCGTAAATTGACAGCGCTATACAAGTACCTGTAATAATAAATAAATACACTTTAATGTAAGCTGCGTTATGTCAACCCATTCATCTTAGGCTCCCAGTGCAACCAGAACACAGGACATCGCAACCCTATTAATGACCCAATTTTAGGAACAAATAATTTAAAACAGCATCAATTCTTTAATTATTCTAGGTACACGTCCACACAGTTTTTGAAAGAACTTAGCAGGTAGGTTGTTCCAAACATCTTGGAGAACTAACCACAGATCTTCTGCGCATGTAGGCTGCCCCAAATCCTTCTATCTCTTCAATTAATCCCAGGCAGACGCAATGATTTTGTGTTCAGGGCTCTGTGAAGGCCAAACCATCACTTCCAGAACTTCTTGTTCTTCTTTACACTGAAGATAGTTCTCAATGACATTGGCTGCGTGAATAATATCAAGTTGTATCTATGCTTTGCATGGCGAGATACGTCAGCAGAATGGCACGGCTGAGCAAATGTGCATACCCGTACGTTCCTCCATCATCGCAGGCTAGCTGGAGGCACGCACACACCGTGAGAGCGTGCCCGTGGGTCCCACAGACTCGATGTCTGCCGGTGGCCCCTTAACTCCTTGATCGCCCCCTAGTGTTTAACCCCTTCCCTGCTAATGATATTTATACAGTAATCAGTGGCTATTTTTAGCTCTGATCGCTGTATAAATGTCAATGGTCCCAAAATAGTGTCAAAAGTGTCTGATCTGTCCGCCGCAATTTCGCAGTCACAATAAAAATTGCAGATTGCTGCCATTACTAATAAAAAAAAATAATAATAAAAATGCCATAAAACTATTCCCTATTTTGTAGACGCTATAACTTTTGCGCAAATCAATCAATATACGCTTAATGCGATTTTTTTACCAAAAATATGTACAATACCTATCTTTCTAAACTGACGAACACATTTTTTATATATATTTTTGGGGGATATATATTATAACAAAAAATATAATTTATTAATTTTTTTAATTCTCGTCCTTTTTTTGTTTATCATAGCAAAATTATTTAGCGCAAAAAAAAAGGCAGAGGTGATCAAATACCACCAAAACAAAGCCCTATTTGTGGGAAAAAAAGGGCATCAATATTGTTTGGGTACAATGTTGCACGACCGCGCAATTGTCAGTTAAAGCGACACAGTGCCGTATCGCAAAAAAATTCTCTGGTCATTATTGGGGTAATTTCTTCCGGGCGGAAGGGGTTAAACCAGTGATGACACACAGACAAAAGATTTTTATGACTATCCCTTTTTTTCAAAAAATAAAGAATATACACCTTATTTTTTAAGTACAGAAATCTTGTGTTACAAGAAGACTACTGTGCTGTGCATTGATTTATTGGGGGGCTTTTTGGTTCCTTTAAATTCACTTTACTGTAACCATTCTGATTATACTATCTCATTAGTTTGATGGAGAAACCAAAAACCTCTGATAAGTCAATTGTGCTGTATCTTTCAAAGACTTTTCCGTCTTTGTAGAAAACTTACAGACAGCTGTGAGTTGTATGCAAACCAATGTGAAATCTCTGGTCCTTTATATTCTTTAGCTGTCCATTGACCCCGGTGTTAAACAGTTTCAAGTTTTACAGTCAACCACATTTTCTTTCCTGGTGTGAAGTCATATTAACCTATGACTGCTATGTGGGTATTTGGAAATTAATGTAGGGTCTGTTTATATATTTTGTCTAATGCATACTTTATAGATGCTAGTTTAGAGACTCCCCTACCATTTCATTTGTAGTAGGGTTTATGCAGTTACCATGGTAACCGCAGCTCAAGTTGCCATGTTTGTGTGTTGACAACTGGAGCCAGTCAATGTGTATAAGCTACAGAGATAGACCAGTGTTTAATGAAGCAGCAAGCTACAGCTGCCTTCATGATATGTTTTGATAGGTTTATAATAATCATGTACGATATTTGCTGCCTTCAGAAAAGATGTGAGCTCTATAGGGCTGCACAACCAGGGGGAGACAGGAGAACTTCTTTAACAAACGTGTAGACTCTTCAACATATGTATATCTGCTCCTCCACTTGTCTAATATGACAGCAAAATGTATATAAATGGTAGCTCTGACCTCAGGGCTATAATTTACCAGCTGGGGTAAGAGGGAAGATCACGAGACCCATTAAAATGGATGTCCAAGAAAACCTCCATTTATTCTATTGGCAGAATGACAGGAAAAGGGAGAGGGCAGTTTCTTGCCCCCCCTTTTCCCCATGGGAGAGCGGCTGGATCAGCTGTTTCAAGTTCCCCCGCTGAGCCTGTGGCCAGCGGGGAAACAGCTGTTAGTCACATGTTTTTGAGGAGGGATACAGGTGACCCCTCTTCATGACATGTGAAAAAGCCCGGGAAGAACTGGTTTAAACCAGTTTTCTTGGGGTTTGTGGGGTTATAAAAAGAGGGTTCCGCTGAGGGGGCTCATTTGCCTCAGAAGAAGAGCTGTGGTGTTCTTGGAATTTTTCCTGAACAAACAGCCTCTTCTGTGGCCAAAAGATGAGCCTTCTTCGGCGACTGATAGAGCGGGCTGGAGAGGACGGCGGAGAAGCTTGGATTCGCCAGTGCTTAGAATTACCCTGCGCGGCGTGTCAAGAGGCTTCGGTGGGAGCTACACCACCTGTCAGCTATCCTGGTCCGGAGGAGAGAGGAAGAGAGCGGCCAGCGGTGGAAGCCAGGGTGATGTCGCTGCGGGATGAAGAGGATGCCGAAGGTGTGGAGGAGGAGCCATCGCGTCAACAGGGAAGCGCCGCCCCAGGTCGGACGAATGGGGCAGCGAAGAGAAAGCGCAACCCCCGCCGGAGCTATTCTCCTACCCCGATGCGCCCTGCTGTACATAAAAGAGCTGGTCCTTCTCAGGACCATAGCAGATGGCAGGCGGGCGGGGGAAGGCTTGGAGCGGGTAGGCAGAGCAGCCAGCTGAGCGGAAGAGCTCCATCGAATGAAGCGTTGGGCGGAGTCGAAGGTGGTACGGGAGGCGGAGCAACCTATCGGAGGGAGTGGTCTCCCTCTCCACAGCGTCAAGCATCTCCTAGGCAACCGTCAATGCTGAATATCAGTGAAGCAGGGCCTGATAGTGAGCCTGCTTTACAACAAGGTAATACAGGTATGACTGATCCTTCTGTTAATGTTCTATTGAATAGTGTTGTGGATTTATTAATAAAGGTTTCTAAGGAATTAGCCAGTCAGAAATCAATTTGTCAGCCAGCTATTAATAATGTTTTAGCTTCTGATGTTTCAGCTATGGGAGTTTGGTCACCACCTAGTGGCGTTACTGCTAATGGCGCTCAGGATTTACCAATTAGTTTAGAACAAATTACTAATATGTCTTATAGCAATGCTAGGTCACAGAACTTGCCAGAAATTTGTTTAAAGGAATCCATGCCATGTGATATTTCTCCGTTAGGTTTTCATTTATCTCCGGTTGTTAAGGAAAAAATTTGGCGAGGGGAATTTTTGGATATTCTGTCACTTCTCCCTTCCGCTAAAGATTTCAGAGGATGATGATAGACGTAGACCTATAGCAAAAAACTTCAATAATTGGTTGCAAGCATTTTGTATTTTTGCAAGTGTGCTTTGTGCAAAATCACCTGAGAAGAGTACGGGTTTATTTCAGCATTTAGCTATTATAATTGAGGCATGCAAAAATTTTGGTGGAGTGGCGTGGTTTAATTATGATGAAGCATTTCGTCAGAAATTATCCGTTCATTCCAGTTTGCACTGGGGAGCTAAGGATGTGGGCCTTTGGCTGAATCTTTTTCTGCCCCAGAGGCCAACAGTGGCAAAGACAATTTCAGCACCACCAGTTCAACACATGTCAGGTTACAAAAGAGGAATTTGTTTCAACTTCAACGATAGTCAGTGTAAATGGCCCAATTCATGTAAATACAGGCATGAATGCGCCTTTTGTGCTGGAACGCACTCAGTTTCAAAATGTTTCAAGAAAATGTCAGCAACAAATTTGCAAGCTGGAAATTTTTCAAAAAGCACACACACCAGTGATTTTAGCAAAAATGCTCCCGTGGCTTCAGGTGTATCCAGACAAGTTGAAGGCACATCTTCTCATTGAAGGTTTTAGGGATGGTTTTTTATTGCCTTTATTTCAGGGTCAGGGTTGTACTTTAGTTAAGAATTTGAAATCAGTATCTAAATTTCCCCAAGTAGTATTAGATAAGATTAATTTTGAAATCTCAGAAGGAAGGGTGGCGGGCCCCTTTTCTTTCCCTCCGTTTAAAAATTTCAGGATTTCCCCTTTAGGTGTAGTGCCAAAAAAGGAAAAGAATTCTTTTAGATTAATTCATCACTTATCTTTTCCTAAAGGAGATTCCCTTAATGACCAAATTGATGAAAGTATGTCATCTGTTTCATATGCTTCTTTTGAAGATGCTTTAGTAAAATTGAGAATGTTGGGGAAGGGAGCTATTTTAGCTAAGGCAGATGTCAAATCAGCTTTTCGCTTACTTCCCATTAATCCTTCATCTTTTAATTCCCTTGGTTTTTTCTTTAACGGTAACTTTTATTTTGATAAATGTTTACCTATGGGTTGTTCCTTGTCCTGCTTTTATTTTGAGTCTTTCTCTTCATTTTTAGAGTGGGTAGTTTCTGCCGTTTCCGGGTTACAATTGTTAATTTATTATCTAGATGATTTTTTATTTTTAGGTCCTCAGGATTCTTTTATTTGCGCTAACTTATTACAGACATTTTTTGAGGTTTGCAACCATTTTGGTATCCCATTGGCTCATGAGAAGACTATTTGGCCTTCCACTTGTCTGGAATTTCTAGGTATTATTATTGATACTGAGTTAATGGAGTTTAGGTTACCGGAAGAAAAAATTGAGAAGATTAGCTCTTTATTGCCAAAACTGGTCAGGAAGAAAAAAGCCTGCTTGAAAGAGATACAGTCTCTTTTGGGCCTTCTGGTGTTTGCTTCAAGGGTCATGCCAGTGGTCAGGGCATTTTCCAGGAGACTTTACCTCACCATTTCTGGTTTAAAGTCCCCCTTTTCTCATGTGCGTTTATCCAGTGATATGAAAGAGAACTTGCTAGTTTGGTTGCAGTTTCTTTCTCATTTCAATGGCAGGGCATTGTGGCAGAAGGATTTCATTCTAGATTCTGATTTCCTTCTCTTTACTGATGCCGCAGGGTCACATGGCTTTGCCGCAATTTGGCAGAAGCATTGGTGCGCTGAACGCTGGCATGTCTCTTGGGTAATGAAGGGTTACACTAAAAACATAGTCTTTTTGGAACTATTTCCTATTATTTTTGCACTTGAAATTTGGGGTGCTTTCTTCCAAAATAAAAGAATTTTGATACGTACAGATAATAAAGGAGTAATGTATGCTATTAATTGTTTAACATCTAAGTCTCCGCCAGCCATTGTCCTTTTGAGATACCTGATATTTAAATGCTTAAGTTTGAACATATGGTTGAAAGCTGTACATGTACCAGGTAAGGGCAATGATTTGGCAGATGCATTGTCTCGTTCACAGATGGAGCGTTTTTTCAAGCTATTTCCGGAGGCGGATTCCAGTGGGACACTCCTGTCCAATAAATTTATGGGACCTGGTCTAAGGCCCATTTCTGTTTATATTATCAATTCTTTGGCACCTTCTACTTGGGCAGGATATCAGTCTGCTTGGTTTATGTATCATGAATTTTTAAACATGTTAGGTGAACCGTTGGGTTCGGTGTCTGAAATACTGTTATTAAAGTTTCTTGGTTCTTTGTTTGAACAAAGTTATTCTTGGTCATACATACATAAAACCTTGTCGGGAATTTCTTTTTTCTTGAAACTAAATAACATGCCGTCTTGCATGCAGTATTTCTCTATAAAACAAGCTTTAAAAGGTTACAAAAGGAATAATTTTAGGCCTGATTCAAGGAAGCCCATCACTTCTCTAGTACTGGGTCAGCTTTGCTCTGTGACGGATAAAATTTGTTTTTCTCATTTTGAATCGGTTCTTTTTCGGGCAGCTTTTTCAGTCATGTTTTTTGCGGCGCTTAGGGTATCTGAGCTGGTTCACATACACGTGTCTGAAGTTGTTATTTTTGAAAGTTCTTTAAAAATTTTAATTAGCAGATCCAAAACGGATCAGGTAGGTAAAGGTAATTAGTTAACTTTAGATATGTGTATGAGTACTAGCATTTGCCCGGTGGCTCTAATACGTCAATACTCTTCACTTAGGCCTTCGGGATTTTCCACGTTTTTTATTCATGAATCAGGGTTACCCCTTACTAAATACCAGTTCTTATGCGTTTTCAGGAGATGTTTAACCACTTCCCGACCAGTGCACAACGATGTACGTCGTCAGAATGGCACGGGCAGGCATATTGGCGTACAGGTACGTCCAAAATTCGATGCCGCCCTGCCATCGGGAGCGCGCCGCCGGCGGCATGCTCCCGCGCTGGTCGGGACCCCCGTGAGTCCGGTCGCGGGACCCGCGGACTCGATCGCCGCGGGCATCCCCGCGATCGTCTCACGGAGCGGCCGAATGGAGGAAATGCTGTGTAAACAACATTTTTCCATTCTGCCTAGCAACTAGTGACGCTGATCTCTGCTCCATGTGATTGGAGCAGAGATCAGTGTACACTAAATGAAAGCCCAACCCCCCCACAGTTAGTAACACACCCCTAGGAACACTTAACCCCTACACTGCCACCCACTGGTTAACTCTTTCACTGCCAGTGTCATTTACACAGGAATCACTGCATTTATATAGCAGTGATTACTGTATAAATGACAATGGTCCCAAAAATGTGTCAAAAATGTCCGATGGGTCCCCCACAATGTCGCAGTCACAATAAAAATCGCAGATTAACTAGTAAAAAAAAAAATAATAAAAAATGATTAATAAAAATGCTATAAAACTATCCCTATTTTGTAAACGCTATAACTTTTGCGCAAACCAATCAATAATCGCTTATTGTGATTTTTTTTACCAAAAATATGTAGAAGAATACGTATCGGCCTAAACTGAGGGAAAAAAATGTTTTTTTATATATTTTTGGGGGATATTTATTATAACAAAAAGTAAAAAATAATGCGTTTTTTTCAAAATTGTCGCTCTATTTTTATTTATAGCGCAAAAAATAAAAACCGCAGGGGTGATCAAATACCACCAAAAGAAAGCTCTATTTGTGGGAAAAAAAGGACGTCAATTTTGTTTGGGAGCCACGTCGCACGACCGCGCAATTGTCAGTTAAAGCGACGCAGTGCCGAATCGCAAAAAGTGGTCTGGTCTTTGACCAGCAAATTGGTCCGGTCTGAAAGTGGTTAAAGGCCTTAAATTTAGATCAAGAACATTATCGTCGCATTCTTTTCGGATTGGAGCAGCAACAGAGGCCGCTAGACTGGGTTTTGATGTTAGATCTATTAAGCAGATTGGTAGAGGGAAGTCGGATAGGTACTTGCTTTATATTCGTCCTAATGCAATACTATGATTTATTTCAGGTAACACTCGCATTGTGTGGATGATTGGACACTCCTTCATCTATTGGGCGAATTTGAGAGCTCAGCAACGAGTTTATACTTGCAATTTAGGATTGGATGCTTCTAAATTTAAGATTTTTTGGTGTGGAAAGAGGGGAATGTTATGGTCAGACCTAAAATCTTTTATTTCACAGCTTCTTCTTCATTTTCCCTCTCCGGATATCTTAATTATTCATCTAGGTGGTAAAGATATTGGTTACTATAAAACTTTAGACCTTATTTTTCGGATTAGGGATGATCTACAGAAGATACAGTTATCATTTCCCAATTCAGTAGTGTTTTTTTCGGAAATTGTGCAGAGGATAGGTTGGCTTTCCTATCCTTCTGTACGTCCTTTTGAAAAAATCAGGAAGAGAGTGAATAGGGCAGTATCCAAGTTGCTATCAAGATTGGGAATGCTATCCTTTAGGCACACGGAGCTGGAAGGGGGTATCCCTGGCCTTTTCAGGCAGGATGGCATCCACCTGTCTGATATTGGTTTGGATATTTTCAATGTAGATTTAAGTTACTGTGTTGAGATGGCCACGGGTTGGGGTTCTGTGGGCAGTTGGCCTTAGGTCCTCCTGCCCTTTTGGGTATTTTGTGTTGCTGCCTGAGCCGTAGTGACTGGGCTAGCTTTAAGTTTATTGGATGAGTTTTGATGAGTTATGTACAACATTTTGAAACCAATAATAAACAACCGCGGCCATTATTATCCAAACACCTGTCTGCTTGTCTTATTTCAAAAGCTATTGAATAAAATTCCAGCCTGCTGTCCCATGACAGGAAAAGGGAGAGGGCAGTTTCTTGCCCCCCCTTTTCCTCATGGGAGAGTGGCTGGATCAGCTTTTTCAAGTTCCCCCGCTGAGCCTGTGGCCAGCGGGGAAACAGCTGTTAGTCACATGTTTTTGAGGAGGGGTACAGGTGACCCCTCTTCATGACATGTGAAAAAGCCCGGGAAGAACTGGTTTAAACCAGTTTTCTTGGGATTTTTTTGGGGTTATAAAAAGGGGGTTCCGTTGAGGGGGCTCATTCGCCTCAGAAGAAGAGCTGTGGTGTTCTCTCCCCTCCCTCCCTATAAAATAAATTTGTATTTAAATGTATTTTAATTCTGTATGGTTATGTTAATTTATTTTGTCGTGGTTGTTGTTATGTGGTAAGTCACCTTTGCAAAAAAAAAAATATATATATATATAATAATAATAATACAGAATTGTAACAGCAAAGGGGGACAAGTTATTATGGCTTTTTAATTAAAGTTTTCAAGTATGTGCTGCCTGAGCCGTAGTTACTGGGCTAGCTTTAAGTTTATTGGATGAGTTTTGTTGAGATATGTACGACATGCCCTTTTGGGTATTTTGTGTTGCTGCCTGAGCCGTAGTGACTGGGCTAGCTTTAAGTTTATTGGATGAGTTTTGATGAGTTATGTACAACATTTTGAAACCAATAATAAACAACCGCGGCCATTATTATCCAAACACCTGTCTGCTTGTCTTATTTCAAAAGCTATTGAATAAAATTACAGCCTGCTGTCCCATGTGTCTTGATGTTAGTCTCCTGCAAGTGCAGAGACTTAAGCCTCGTACACACGATCAGATTTTCCGACACGAATTGTGTGATGACAGGCTGTTGGCGGAAAATCCTACCGTTTGTATGCTCCATTGGACCATTGTTGTCAGAATTTCCGTGGACAAATGTTAGATAGCCGGCTTTTTTTTTTTACGTGGACAAACGTTTGTTGTCGGATTTTGCAAGCGTGTCTACACAAGTCTGTTGGACAAATGTCCAAAGTAAAAAAAACGCATGCTCAGAAGCAAGGACGAGCCGGACGTGGTCGGTCTTGTAAACTAGCGCTCGTAATGGAGAATTGACATTCGTGACGTGGCAAATTATGAAATCTTAAACTGCAGCCCACATTCTATTCTTATTTAATGGGATAATAATGAAGCTGCTTTGCTGGTGATACTGATGGAGTTATTGCAAACACATTTTCAAAGGCTTTTTTTTTCTAGTGATATCAAGAATAATATTATTATGCTTGTTAGTTTTTGTTTTTATTTTGGTGCAAGTTACCACAACACCATTATCCCATCGTTTTTAAGATACAACTATGTCGGTGTCCCTTGTTAATTTTACATTGTATTTATTAAAATGTAACTGCCTACTCCCAAACTGTCATTTGAAGTAAAACACATAACCAAGTATTATTTTACAGAATTTTTTTATTGTGCATTAAAAAAAGAAAACAAATACAATTAGACACACTATCTGCCAATAGAACTTGCATCCAAAAATATAGAAAATAAAACAAATATATAGAGAAAATATACCAAATCAAATCATTATTTAACCAAAACATAAAAGCCTCATGTAGGTGTCGTGCTTCTTAATAAAGGGGGTCAACAATGCCAAGAGTTGGTGAAAGTAGGGATCCGTCATCCGGAGATAATTCTGAAAAACTTCTGGATTATTCTCCTGGAGCTCCCACAGCAAAGGCATATGACATAATTGGTCACAATTATGCCATATGCCTTTGCTGTGGGAGCTCCAGGAGAATAATCCAGAAGTTTTTCGGAATTATCTAAATTTTTGGTCCAAGAAATTCTTCTGCTCCTGTTCGTGAACTGGACTTGGGTCAAAGCAATAACTCCAAGGCCAATAATAAATAATACGTTATCTCCTTCAATTCCGCAACCTGGCTGGTTGACGAACAGCTGTTCAGAAACGAACTGAGAAGCGTGAAATGAAAAGTGCGAAATGAAAAGCGCAAAATGAAAAGCAAAAAATGAAAAGCGCAAAATGAAAAATGCGAATCAACATTCACCAAACTTCTACTAACACGAAATTAGCAGAAGGAGCCCAATGGGTGGCGCTGAAGATCTGAAAAACTAGGTAGTACGTCAGTACGTTCTTGTTTATTGGCCGACAATTGTGTGCCGTTTGTATGCAAGACAAGTTTGGGGCCAACGCCCTTCAGAAAAAAGTCTGAGGTTTTGTCTAAAGAAAATCAGATTGTGTGTATGAGGCTTTAGAAGAGAAGATGCAACACTTTAACTCACTTTAACATGTTCTCTGTGTCTAACACAGAGAACATGTTTACAGGAGAGAATACAGGGATGATGTCATCAGTGTGTTGATGCTTCTTTTTCTTCCAGCCACAGGCTGGGGAAAATGATGTATTAGGTAGTATTGCTTAAATTCTGGAGTCTGCAGGAAAATGAAAGACCTGGCTGCGTTATTTATCTGAGGTACTTCCATCACAAGAATTACTATAAAATACAAATTACAAAAAACGTTGGTAGGTAAAATAATTCCCATATAGGCATTTCAACTATGTGTTTAGCTGTTCATTAGGTGTTCAGCTTTAAAATGCATTTGCAATATTTGTAAAAGATATATGCTGTAATGGAATCAGAAGATAAGGACTACCCTTTTTTCTTTTATATGTAGGGCCCTTGCCCTTACTAAATTTAGTATATGGCTTTGCTGTATCCTAGGGCATTTCAATCCATAAATACAGTTCTGTACATGAATCTTGATTTAAAAAGGTTCTTTTATTTCTCTGTGCGTTTTACGTTTACTGAAGGTGATGATTAATGATATCAAAATAAATAAAACCTATGCCAGCTAGAACAGAGGTCCAATGCTGCCCCTTGAGCATGGAAAAAGGTATTTTGTCAAGTATGCACTGAATAATTTATTTTGTTCCATTATTCAAATAATTTTATAAGGAAGGAGAGGAAACATTATTGTGCCATGCATATTACTGGGCATTACAGCTGACATACTAGACAAGGCTGGAGCTGTTTGATAGCTGGGAAGCACCTAAAGTATATTGTTTCAATTTTATTATACCAGAATTTTCAGTCATTAGAAACTCCCATCCAAAATGCCAGTTACAATGGAACTAAACACATAAATGTAACTGCTTAAAAAATTTAAATTCCTGGCATGCTGGGATTGTTAATTGTCACATTTGCTTTTGCTCTCAACCAAACCATCAAATCATCTAATGGCTGGACTCATAACTGATCACATGTGCAGCATTGTGGCAGTTACAGATCAAATAAAGGCTAAGATGGCAGCTTCCTTAGCTAAAAAGGATAGGAGGGTTTAGTTCCACTTTAAATTCTAAAACAGTATAATGGTATTTACTTTTCTCTGTATGTAATCAGATCTGATAGCTCCTATATGGATATTCACATAGTGTCAAGAAGTGATGAGGAATTCTAGCCAACCTTCTGCCCAACAATTTTCATATAGAATCCACAAAAGAAGAAATGTTAACAGTGCCAGAGCCATGTTTGCTCAATATACCATCGCCTCCTTGGGGGCTGTCCCTTTTCCAAAGCTATTAGGACTTCACAAATCTTAAAATTTCTGTTTATTGTTCAAATAAATAAAAATTAAGCTAGCTGCTTTGACTCATTTATGACTAGGAGTCTTAGGTTATTGTACTCCAAAATTTCTTCATACAAAATTCAAATTCTATGATATTCAGTTAAATCTTGAAGACCATTAATGCAGTCATGACTGGCTGCAAACACCTTGACAATGGCAGATGTTCAATGCCATACTAATCAACAAATTTAATAAAGCACTATCAAATGTGTACATTTATTGGGCCTCACTAAATGAACATGTCCTCAAATATCGAGATATGTAAACTAATGCACCTTCATGGGCAGCAGCAGGTTGGTGGAATTTGCTGCATGTGAAATACTGTATATTGTGATGTCTGTCCAGCTCCTTCAATGGACTGGAGAAAGGGAACTGAGACACCCTTTGTAGTTCAATAAAATAATCCAGGCAACAACCATTGGGGAGGTGATGCTACCAAATATTAATAACCCAAATATCCATGAACTGTTATATCACCATCCTAATAACTATAAATTGTTGACTAGCCAAGTAATTTGGTGACCACAGGACAAGGTTCTGGCTCTGTAACTGTTAAAGTGAACTAGTTAGGGGCCCAATGGCAAATATAGAACCAGATTCTTTTGGATTTCTAGGCTAATGTGAAGAAAATAATATTTGTAATGGCATCTGCAAGTCAGCAGTTTTTAACAGCACTCAGGGACATGGATGCTAAATGTGCTAACTGGGAGACTTTAGCTTGTCCATCTGTCCATCCACAGAACTCATCCCGAGTCCCCACTCCCACTCCCCCACAGTACAAAAAAAAAGTATCAAACGTTTTTATTTTTTCAATGGTCTTCTGTGCTTTCCTGGTGACCTAACGGGCCCCTTCCCTTCTCCTCTGGTGGTGGTGGGCAGTCTTTATTGCTGCATGGGAACAGCATTCATATGATATGTGAACAGTGAACACCATTTAGTAAACTGAGGCCAGACTAGCATGTTGTTAGTTGGTGTCCATGATAATCTGGGAATGGAAGAAGTGGTCTGAATGACACTGGCTGTCAATCTAGGTGGTAGATTATTTTTAGGAACCTTTTTGTAGGAGGTATTGCCTGATTGAAGCAAAACTGTGTTTTTTATTTTCTCTGACATCCCTAAATGTTTGCCAAATATATTGCTACCCCCACATGGCCCACTGGTAAAACCGGTTCTTTCCTAAAAGTATATAGGCTACCCACCACTGCAAACACCAGTCTGTTCACACTGGCGCCAATAACACAGTATAGGGAATGTCTCAATATTTTGGTGCTTGAAGAACTTTAAACAGAAGAGGGGTTAGGGCATAGGACTCCAAAACCCTCAGTAACAACAACAAGAGTTCAATCTTCTCCTTAAGTAACAGTGAATGTTGAACAGTCTAAGCCCTTGTACACACGGTCGGAGATTCCGACGGAATGTGTCCGATCGGACCGTTTTGTCAGATATTCAGACTGTGTGTGGTCTGCATCAGACTGTTTCCGTCGGACTAAATCCGACGGATTTGGTTGTCAGAACCTCCGACCGTGTGTACAAGGGCTTAGACTTCACAGCTGGGGACCAGGAAGCAAGTTTCTGAATAGTCTAAAGCCTCACAGCTGGGGAAATTGAGATAAGTTTTTTTGGCATCTGGCTACCTTGCGCCTTTGCACAACTACTGGTACCCAATACAATTTCCAGATCCCTGCACAGTCATAGGGATCCATTTAGACTCTTTACTCTTAAATTCCCAGGACAGCTGCCAATTCCCTCTGGACATGGTCTAGTGAATGAGACAGTGCTTTGACAGACCAGAACCCTTGTGGTGAACTCCTGTGCTCAGCTTCTAAGAGAATCCACCCAGGCCCTCAACCCTGGCAATGCAGAGGACACTTGAACAGCTACACAGTCTATGGGCTGCTTCAGGCTTTGGAATGCTCCTGGAGAGAAGGAACTCAGCTCTCCAGTGCTTCAGACTATGCATCACTTCTCCTGCCCTCTTCTGGACACTCCTCTCCATGCTGTAGCATAATAAATATTCAGGTTGTTTTTTTGAATCTCCCTTTCTAAGCTCTGAAAGGTTCTTCTAAAGAGAGAGGGAAACAATCAAACTTTCATCCTGTGAAGCTCTGAACAGACCAAGACAAACAATCACTGCTCTCTCCATTACAGAAGGACCCAAAAGCTAAATTTACCTAGCAGTCTACGCTAGGAGGGTGCAACACAAGATCTCAGGAAAATGAAAATTGTAAATTTTGCTTATCTCGAGAGCTCATATGTTACATGTTCTCCAAATAACTGGGAGTACTCGATAATTCTCTGGTTGCCTAGGCAGATTGGTCAGTGGGGAACAGGTGGAAGTTAAGTAAAAGCTGTTTACACTGTCTTCTATAAAGTGAGTCTGTTATTTTGTGTTCTGTGAGGTCAGGTTTGCTTTATAAGTACTGTTACAAATATTTTGCTTTAATTAGGTATTAGTGTAGTTATATTGCATGAGTGGTTTGTTTTGCATTACCTTGTAATAATGGGCTCACATGTTGTGGTTGCAGTTTGAAGTGTCATGGCTGGTTGATCCCTCTATGTCAATGTATTGCTGCAGTTATGCTGTCCCTTGTCAGCAGAGGGGCAGGCAACGGCTTGTTCCAGGCCACACATCATCCAATGTATGCCTACTATTTCCTCTATGTTACATCACAAATGTGGGAGTGCAAATGCAATGAAAAGCATGGGGTTCTCTCTGTTAATGCTCTACCTGTTTGTGTCTGTGTCAGATCTAATTACTATTTAGCTTTCACCTGCAACAAGCACTAGACTGAGACCCAGGAATTGTGTAGTTTCTTCACAGCAAGTATTAGTTCTTAGACTACAGACAGAGGTTATGAATTAACATGTACAGTGCCATGCTGCATGCCTCATGTTTGAACACAAAAACTAAAACTATAAGCTGTATGTACAGGCCAACAAATTACACCACAAAATGCACTTCTAAGGTCTAAGGTGCAGGTAGGAAGGGTTATAATGATTTTTATATTATAAATATTTGTTTTTAAAAGCTTATTCACACTTCACATTAGCATTCTCCCCACAATAATTGTTGAATGTTTGTCATACAGTAAATACGTTAAATTGTATTAAATACATGCTTATACACATTTGAAGCATTGTGTATTAATTAGCTGAATAATGTTTATCGAGAGCACATATTTGCAGATTGTTTTGTTTCTGTGTACTTTTTCTAATTAGATAAAGAGATATTAATTATCTGCTAATGTTTAAGATTCTAAAACTCTAAAACATAGGGAAGCAATAATATAGGCATTAGCATGAAAGCCAATTAAACCAATCAAATATAAAAACAGGCAAGACTAATATGACAGGCCGTTCCTAGGTTAGAGAATACTGCACTTACATTTTAAAATGTACAGTATCTCTGACAAAAAAAAGAGAAATTTTCTATCACTTCCTGTTAGTTCCCAAGATATAAAGTGAAGGGAAATCTCCCCAATGGGACACAAAAAAACTGAAAAAAAACTGAAAGGTTTTTAACCATTCCTTACAATACCTGCACAGTTTGCAACATGGTACAGTAAACTGTCTTTGCTAAGATAAATTTGATGATTTTATGATGCCGTAAACACAAGAGAAAAATATTCCTGTACTACTTTGGTGAGATTACAGCTTGATTATGGCCCATAGAAAATACAAACCACATCCAAGTTGCGTCAGAGTTGCATCCAAGTAGCAGTACATAATCACACTGAAAGTCCGATCAAAATTGTATTGCAGCAGTGTGAACCTAGCCTAAACCTGCTCCAAATTAACAACTTATAAAGTAAGACATCTATATGATTTGAAAATAAGCTTTATTTCTTTGTTTTACCTGCCAAATGATTTGTATTACTGTCCATCTAGTCCTGAGCTTTATGTACACATGATCAGAATTATGGTCGTAAAAAGGTCTGATGGTTTTCCTAATGGAATTCCGCTCAAGCTGTCTTGCCTACACATGGTCACACCAAATTCCGACCGTCAAGAACGCGGTGACGTACAACACATACAATGGGACTAGAAAAAGGAAGTTCAATAGCCAGTATCCAATAGCTTCCATCTCATAGTTGAATCTGAGCATGCGTGAGTTTTTGCGTGTCGGAATCGCATCCACGCGATCGGAATTTCCGATGGAAAGTTTTTCCGTCGTTAAAATTGAGAATATGCTCTCAAATTTTTTCTGGCTGGAATTCGGCCAGTTAAATTCCAATGGAGCATACATATGGTCGCATTTTCAGATGAAAAGCTCTCATCGGTCTTTTGCTGGCCAAAATTCGTGTGTACGCGGCATTAGGGCCCATTTTCACCAGTCCAACTTGGTCCATTTATGTTACCACAAAGTGAACAAGTCCTAACAGAGATGTATAAACAACACAACCCTGTTTGGCAGAGGTGAACTTAACATTTGCAGGTCTCTCCCCTATGATGAAAAGAAAGAGCGTGCAAACGCCTAGTGCATTACCCTCTCAGAGCTCAGAGGAAGGGAGCATGTCTCCTAAAACATGTCAGCTTTCCTTCTACAGAGACTTGACATCTCCGATCCCTTCTTTTTGTTGTAGTGATTTTGAGTTTTCCTGCTTAAAGCAGAGTTACACCCAAAAGTGGAACTTCCGCTTTAAGCACTCCTCGTCCCCTGAAATGCCATATTTGGCATGTCATTTTTTTTGGGGGTGTACCCTTTTTATTGTGGGGCTTACTGTCCCACTTCCTGCTTCCTATCTTCGGCCGCCTAGGCAACTCCTCCTCAGCCGTAAACCCTGTGTGTGCATATGTGCATTTATATATATGTGTGTGTTTATATATATGTGTGTATTTATATATGTGTGTGTGTGTATATATACAGTATATATGTGTGTATTATGTGTGTGTTTATATATGTGTATGTGTGTGTGTGTTTACATGTATGTATGCACATTTTATGTATGCGCTTTTAATCCTGACCCCCTATATATGTACAATCAGAACCGATTTTTCTTTCTTGCTTGTTCATAGTACCAGCAAAAAAAAATGCTGTTCCTCTGAAAAGCAATATATGCTCAGATCGCTTTTCAGAAACATTTGACAGACAGTAAAGAGGCAATAAGTTTCCTACTGACCACCTGTTTTAATCCCTTAAATGCACCATCGCTATGCTGCAACTGCATGCAATGCACACAGTTGCGGAGTGGTTGCAATGCATCCCCATTTACCTAGGTATACTCCAAGGGTGCCCTGACTGGAAAATGATTGAGAAACACCGACATAGAGGAACCGATCACTCCATTTTCCTCCTGCAGCCGCTGAATGCCTGCAGGAGGGAGAGGAGGAGAAGAGGGGGGGGATAGATAAATTGGTTCCTTTATATGCAGCCACCCACTTGCGACTTGTCCCTGTTGAGGAAAGATCCCTGTCTGGGGGTCAGGGAGACCCTTCATGGTTTCTTGAATCTGGTCCCTGGGGGTTCTAATTATGCCACTGCTTGGAAACTCTCCTCAACCAAATTTACTTCTCACTCTTGGCATTGACTCTGCCCGGCTGTATACAAGCCTTGGCCAAACTTGCTGAATGACTGGTATTCACCTTCTCAATTCCCACCAGAACAAATATTTCCAGCATTTGCATCTTCGTTGGATATTTTTACTCTCCTGCTGGAAAATTTGACCACTCTCAAACATCCTTACTTGTCAGCTGGTATAAAGCCGACAAGTAACAGAAAGTTTCTACACTAGATGGTCTTCACCAGAGCTCCTGATGGGGAAAATTAATTTCACTGTGTGCTAATTCCATGCCACATCCCTCAGGATTGCCCCAGCAGTAAGATAGAAAGCTGGAGTCAGGTAGTGGCTGAAACAGATAAGGAACAAGCGGAAGTGCATTTGATGAACAAGCCAAGGAACAATGATGAGTAGTAGCTGGATGGGAATAAATGGAAGCATAGTTGATGAAAAAGGTCAAAAACGAGTGGTAACGAAGTTAAGAACCACTGCATGTACACAAAGGAGCAAGATATTGGTTGGAGAGAGCACAATAATCTGGCAAACAGGAAGTGCAGAGACATGACTTAAATCAGGAAGTTCATGGGAGAAGTTCAAGAGTTCAAGGTTCACCAGAAACCAGACAGGGAGGGATGGAAGATTTTACATGCATGCTTAAACACAGATTGGAGCAGCACAGAGTTGTTGTAGTGCTATGGATATGTAAAACATGCAGTATATAGCTGGTGCACCGGAGCACTCATCAAATGTCAGTGGTATGTGTATATATATATATATATATATACTATTTGGAGCTCCTATTCTTGCATATTATCGAGCAACCTCTAGTATTGGGGAGATACAGTGACAGAAATGTAAGGAAGAAAAAACGTTTCCTACACCAGTCCTGAGAGACTAAAAAGCTGTTTTTGACCAAAAGGTTTGTGTTTTAAAAACACCTTGCAGTTTACGGCCCCCCATTCATAGGATTGTTTCAAGTATTTGAGTCGACGTGCTGACTGCCATGATCTCCGGCTAGAGATTGGTTCAGCTTTGAAGTACCCAGCTTTGCTAGACCTGCAGTTCAAGGTGCCTGAGTTCTTCACCTGTGCCCTCTGTTCCCACGAGAGACTGTGTTATTGGATGTTATTATTGCAAAATAAAACCTTTCAAAAGGACTTTATTTGTGTCAGCGTTCAAGTTGTTGGGTATCAACCCTGGGAACCCCTAGATGTGGAAGAGCAGGCCAAGGGGAGGTAACTGGTAAGCCCAATAAGTCAAGGTCGCCTGCAAGGGTTATGGCCGCTACATAAGCATTTATACATAATAAAAATATCATCTATGTATCTTCTATTAAGGATAATACAGCTCTGCATGTTCCTTCGTTTCTGTCTATGCAGTGGGGGGGGGGGGGGTCCCTTTCCTCTAATTATTTCTCACACAGTGTAAGTCCAGACTCCCCACCCAGTTCTATGTGCGTTTGAAAGGTGAAGAGAGATTTCTAACACAATCTTCACTTTTTTTTTCAAAGAGTGTAGAAAGGGGAAGTGTTATGTACCTAAGGGTGAGCCCGAATTGCAGAGGATGGCCTCTCTTATGCCTCTGACTCAAGGTCCCTGATAGAGAAGACAGGGGTGCAGGAGTGAGGAGTGGTGCAAGTGCCTGGCAGGATCTACAGCAGATGGATCAGATGGCTGGCACAGCAGACAGGATAGTTAGAAGACAGGCACTCTAGACTGGACAAGACCAGCAGGCTGGATGGATCAGTGGACTGGATGGATCAGCAGACATGGATGGCTCAGCAAACAAGCCCAGCAGACTGGATGGATCAGCAGACAGGTGAGCAGACTGGATGGCCTAGCAGACCGGATAGATCAGCAGACAGGTGAGTAAACTGGATGGCTAAGCAAACAAGTCAGCAGACCGGATGGATCAGCAGACAGGTGAGTAAACTGGATGGCTTAGCAAACAAGTCAGCAGACCGGATAGATCAGCAGACAGGTGAGGCAAACTGTGACTGGAGCTGGATGGCTTCAGCAGGTAAGTATAGCAGACTGGAGGAGAGTCTTGGAGCATCAGGCAGGCCGGGTCAGTAATCAGGCTGGTAAACAGAGGTACAAGAGGAGCAGGCAGAGGAATCATCAAAAAAGCTAAGGGTCAGATGCAGGCAGATAACAGGAACAGTCTCAAAACAAGCCGGGTCAAACAGAAGCAGATATCATATTTTCAGGGAACACATAAACAGAGCAAACCGCGACATTGCCTATGTCAGACAGGTTTATATAACACACCAGACGCTAACGCGGCATGCATTCCCGTGTGTGCGCACACGCATGTGCATAGGCGCCCGCAATGGTGCACCAACAGGTCTAACTTGCCTATTACTGGCAGGATCTTCCTGACAGGAAGACAGCAGATAAGCAAGTAAAATCTTTGTAGGAGGCTGTTTACTTCACTGGGTATATGTGAAGGTTTACATCCACTTTAATCATGTCAGAAAATGATTTGACATCATTATTAAAATTGGGTCCTCTTCCAGTCTTGATGGCACACCATTGGGAAATAGTTGTATTGGCTATTTTTATATCTCACTCAAATGATTAACGATACAAGAAATAGGTGATTAAACCTTTGTCTACATAAGAATAAAAACGAACGATAACAGTGCAAAAAGATAAACAATTACATTTATTTATACAGAAAAGAAACGTTAGAATAATTAGAACTTATCATATAACTCAAGTGATGTTACAAGTACAGTGTTGCTTAGGCTGCAAAGATAATTTAGGCCATTTGGTTACAATAAACATACACATTTAATATATTTATCAATATCTAAAGACAAGTCCTAGGAAAAAAATAGTTAGAGATAGAAAAGAGACATAATAAAAATACAGACACAGTATCTAGTTTTTCCCTACGTTACCATTTTTGCAAAGGGGGGGGGGGCACAGCGGGATGAAGAGATATAAGGGAAATACATGAGAGAGAGAGAGAGTGAGAGAGAGAGATACAAGTATACGTTACATGGACATCCTGTTGCCCCGATGGTCTGGAACAGAACAGGCTGTCAGCTAACTCTCGCCCTATTTTATATGCATTCTCGGCCAATCAGAAGTTGGAATGCACCCATTGGCTCTGAGTTTGCATCAACCTCTGATTGGCTGATTCTGAACTCTAAATACCGATTGGTTCAAGATGGCTCACACTCTGATTGCCTAATTCTGGAGCTCCAGGGAAATTTCCAGGTTTCAAGTCTGAACTTCCGATGCCACTCAGTCTATAAATTAATGAACCACCTCCTTTGATCCTTCAGCCCAAACAGTTCCGACATTAGCATGTTAATGTCCCCTGGGGAGATGGAGCCTCAATGTCTGCAAAGATGATTGGTATTCACTTAACACCTGGGGACATTCAATGGTTCCCACGAGATAGGAGACATTTCTGTATTTCTAAAAGGTCCTAATATCTTCCAGTAAAAACCTCTGCCCACATACACACATAAACCTGAAAATATTAAGTCATACATTCAGAATGGTTTCCTTAAGCTCCTTGCTCAAAATCTCCACCACATAGTAAAGTATCCAAGGCCTCCCCTCACAATCAGGAATGCAGGATTGTTAACTAGGTTAAAGAGGAACTGCAGTCTGCTCACATAATTTGTAATAAAAACATCTTTACCATTCTGAAGCTTCCCTCCAAGCACTTTGCATATTATTTAAATATATACTGTGATTCTGTACTTGCCAAACATACTGCAGAAATGACTCTGCGCTGCGTCTGGCTGCATTCATTTTAACTGTGGGCAGCTAAAGCTGCTGCCTGTTCACTTCCTGGATTTACACAGACACACAGCTCTCATTGGCCCTCTTATGACTCACCCCCTCCCTTCCTGGCAAACTCTCACAAGAGTGAGAGAGAGAGTTGTGCATGATGTCATAAACCTAGGCTAATGATCAGACAAGAAGGAGGAAGTGGGCTGTATAAGGTATTTACTGTCAGAAAAAAACATGTTTAATATTCAAAGTTAAAACAACATTTTCTTTTTAGAAATAGCAATGGCCAGTACAAAGAGTACAGTATAGGAATTTAAGAATCAGTTTAATTTTTAATAATTTCCAAGGTGTTTATCTTCAATTTCATTATATTTTTAAATAGGTAAAATTTCTAGGAAACCTTTTTTGTCTAATATATATTTTTCCCTGCTCGATCAACAGTGCAGGCTACAGCCTACAATAGCAATCAGTGTATTCTGAAGTCTCCCCACTGCAGGCAAACCCACGATTTCCAAACATGCACAGAAACACACTGCCCTTTGTGTGGCAGATGTGTGGCAGTGCCATTAATCCTTTATGGCACTCTGACACACCTGCCTAGTGTAAATGGAGCCTAAATCCTATCCAAAAATGTGATTGTCTGTGGCAATTCCGACGTGCAAAATTCCTGCACATGCTCGGAAACAATTTGACGCATGCTCAGAAGCACTGAACTTCATTTTCTCGGCTCGAGGTAGTGTTGTACGTCACCGCGTTCTTGACGGTCGTAATTTCAGCAAACTTTTGTGTTGCCGTGTGTATGTAAGTCAAACTTGAGCGGAATCCCATTGGAAAAGCCATCATATCTTTTTCCGACGAGAAATCCGATCGTGTGTATGCGGCATTAGGGTGGAGATATGGTCAGAGTACCTGGGAAAGGAGTAGTGCTGTGGGATTAAAGTGGTAGTAAACTCAGTTGTTAAAAAAAAAATACTAATAGAACCAGCATTAAGGGTACATGGCAAAGATGCCCAAAGAGCTGCCAATTACCAGACTTTCTCCTCATTTAATTGTCATTTAGTAATAATAATACATAATAGAAAATGCTACAAACAGTATCAATGTTATTTATTTATGGTAATGAAATCTCTCTGATCTCCACACCTATGATGCATAACTAGTTAAGGGGAGAAAAATGTAAATGCTGAAACAAAACTTGCAATAAATGCTTCTTGCAATCCACTACGGAGCTGGTTGAATTTCAAAACCAGCTGTTAAAGCAGTCAGCCATAAATCACTCCACTGCTGCGCAGTTACAACATCTGACAGAAAATGATTGTGCAATTGTAGAACAAAAGAAACAAACAGTAGAAGCTTGAATGAGACACAGGGCCTGATTTACTAAGGTCATAAACTGACTAGCCAGGCCGTCCATCTTTGGCTCTGCAGCTGGAGTGTATGTCTTAAGAATCGTATGTAATTTTAATGAAGATCTCTTATAATTCACCTTTTATTACTAATAAATATATAATATAAAAATAAATGTATGATGCTCAATATCTAATATATTTTTGACTAAACCTGTTAAAGTGATACTAAACACACACACTGTTTAATTTATATTACCCCTTCCCTTTTGTATGTGGATGATGGCACTGTAATTATTTTAATAAAAAAATAACTTTCTTTCCTAATTGATATACAGCTGTCACATGACCCAGCTCTTTCCCAGCCTGTCTGCAGGGAAGCAGTGACAGGAGGAGCCTCTCATCCTCTGGTAATCGTCACACATTCAAAATAAAATAAAAAAACAGCCTTTGTAATACTGAGTAAAAATAAATTAATAATATCAATAAACTGTTTTATTATGTCATATAAATATATTTGAAATAAAAATCTTTATTATTTGTTGGTGTAGCATGGTGTGGATGGATTTCTGCCAGTCACAGGCAGTGTCAGGCCCCTCCCGTCTGTCTAAAGCTGGCTACACACTATACAATGTTCTTTCGTTTTTTTCCTTTAGATTTACCAAAACCATATAATATGAAGTCAAACCTAAACACTTTCAATTTGTATGCAATCAGGCAGGTAAGTTTGCCTGAAGGTAAGTCTCAAGGAAGTAGAACAAAAAAAGTTGTACAATGTGTATCCAGCTTTAGAATAACAGGAAGGTGAAGTCTCTAGCAATCAAGATGTAATATCTCACCCCCATAGTGTTTAGTGGGCATGGATGAGGAGGGAGGGACTGTGCTGCCATTTCCCACTGTGTATATGCCTGCATGTGTGACTCTATAGTCACATGGGCTGCTCAGATGTGATAGGGAGGAAAACTGAGCGTGTACAGAGCTGCCAACACTGCTCTGCAAAATCTCCAACTGGAGTGGGGACACGGACAAGAGGGTGGAGACAGAAAACAGCAGAATCAACCAGGTGTTTTGCCAAATACAGAAAACAAATCCCATCCCATCCCTGAGTGAGTATGAAGAGCATGCAATACACCATGTACTCTATTGATCGTTTTTAGTAATGTGAATTTGATGACAATTTAAGATGACAATTTTTAAAAACAGGATGTAAGCAAACATTAAATACACATTTGAGTAAAATAGATGTCTTTCTAATCTAGATACCAAACAATTATGTTCAGCTAGTGTTATTCAGATCTGCGGCATTTCACAACTAGGCAGGTGACAACAGATTTCCTGCATCAGCAATCCAGCTTCTTATGTCACCATCATGCTTTTCATCGGAATATGAGTTAGTATCATTACCTCTGTCCAACGTGCAGGGGGATGATCCTGGAAGCATTTAGGCCCCGTGATGATCCGCCCCCTGAACATCTGCTTGCTCAGCGGGGATCACTCCATTGATCCCCACTGAGCCGGCGGATGACAGGGTGGTCCCTGTACACTATGCAGGGACCTCCCTGTCAGATCTCCGCTCTCCTCTATGGGGGATCGGATGAACACGGGCCGTCTGTCTCTCTCTGCAGATGGATAGAAAAATAGGATTTTCCTCCCTCTGTATAATCAGACCATAGCGGAGAAAAGGGGCCTAAAGCTCAACCAGGTAGTAGCAGAGGTACCTTCCTAGCTAAGCTGTTTGGCAGAGGCATGTAAACCACAAGACTGACTAAACACACTTAGGCACCTGTGCATCTGTTTGCCTTTATTCTTTAAAAAAACTATTAGACTGTGCAATATAGTTTATAAAAGTTTAATATAATTAACACTTATTATATTGTTATCATACAGGATTTATATAGCCCCAACAGTTAAACTTTACAATACAGTTGTACTCAAAAGTTTGCAGCCCCTGGCAGAAATTGTGAAATGTTGACATTGATATTGAAAATATGACTGATCATGCCAAAAACCTCTCTTTTATTTTAAAGATAGTGATCATATGAAGGCATTTATTATCACATAGTTGTTTGACTCCTTTTTAAATCATAATGATAACAAGAATCACCGAAATGGCCCTGATCAAATGTTTACATACCTTGGAATGTTTGGCCTTGGTACATACACACAAGGTGACACACACAGATTAAAATGACAATTAAAGGTTCCATTCACACATCTGTGTTTTTTTTAATTGCAATTAGTGTCTGTGTATAAATGAGTTTGTTAGCTCTAATGGGAATGCACTGAGCAGGCTAGAAACTGAGCCATGGGGAGCAGAAAAGAACTGTCAAAAGACCTGCGTAACTAAGTAATGGAACTTTATAAAGATGGAAAAGAATATAAAAAGATATCCAAAGCCTTAAATATGTGAGTAAGTACTGTTGAATCACTTATTTAGAAGTAGAAAATTCAGGGATCTGTTGGTGCCAAGCCAGGGTCAAGTAGATCAGGAAATATTTCAGCCACAACTGCCACAGAAATTATTCGGGATACAAAGAAAAACCCATAGGTAATCTCAGGAGAAACACAGGCTGCTCAGGAAAAATTGTATACAACGATATTTGAACAAAAATTATCTGCATGGTTTAGTTGCTAGAAAGAAGCATTTACTGCACCATTGCCACAAAAAAGTCTGGTTACAATATGTCCAGCAACACCTTGACATGCATCACCAGGCTTTTTTTTGTGGCATTGGTGCAGTAATGTGCATTTGTGAATTCAGCAATTACATACTCGACTGAAATCACTGGAAAAGGGATTGAGGATTCAAAGCAATTAGGTAAATAAACAATTTGAAAGGTAATTTAGTAGCAAATTTTCCAAGTATGAGGGCTGCTCTCCAGGACCTAGACTGGGAGAGAATATTAGCATCAATGGGCACAGAACAGAAATGGGAATTCTTCAAAAAGACTGTTTGTGATCTCACTGCAAAGTATATTCCCATGGGCAATAAGTTTAAAAGGCTAAAAATAAAACCTATGTGGCTCACGGCCAAAGTTCAAAAATCTATAAACTATAAGAAAAGAGCTTTTAAAAAATATAAACATGAAGGAACACTAGTGTCATTTAAATGTTACAAAGAATATAACAGAATATGTAAAAAGGAAATCAAGGATTCAAAAATTCAAAACGAAAGACAGATTGCAAAAGATAGTAGGACAAACCCCAAAAAATTCTTCAAATATATTACTAGTAAAAAGGTCAAGTCTGAGCATGTAGGCCCTTTACAAAATAATCTGGAGTGGCTGACTGGGGACAAAGAGAAGGCTAATTTATTAAATACTTTCTTCAGCTCTGTGTATACAAAGGAGCATTGGGGAGCTCATGTCCATAATGGGGGTGGTAGTGACACAGCCCCAAATCCACAATGGCTCAAAAGTGATGTGGTCCAGAAATATTTGGACATAATAAAGGTGGATAAAGCACCTGGACCTAATGGCATCCGCCCACGGATCCTAAAACAATTGAGCTCTGTAATTTCAAAGCCATTGTATCTAATCTTTGGGGACTCATTAATGACAGAAATAGTACCACTGGATTGGCGCAGGGCCAATGTGGTGCCTATATTTAAAAAGGGAACAAAGTCTTTACCAAGTAATTATAGACCTGTTAGTTTAACTTCTACAGTTGGGAAGATACTGGAGGGATTAATAAAAGACCACATAGACAAGTTGTTGCAGGATAAAAATATTTTAAGCAACAGACAGCGTGGATTCATGAAAAACAGAAGTTGTCAGACAAACCTGATTTCTTCTTATGAGGAGATAAGTAAAACCTTGCACAGAGGGGTGGCGGTGGACGTGGTATACTTGGATTTTGCAAAAGCGTTCAATATAGTTCCGCACACATGGCTCATGTGTAAGGTAAAGTCTACAGGTTTGGAAATATCAGTTTGTAAATGGATAGAAAACTGGCTAAAAGACAGAATTCAGAGAGTAGTGGTTCTTACTCTGAATGGTCTAAGGTTATCAGTGGTGTACCCCAAGGTTCAGTGCTAGGACCCTTACTTTTTAATATCTTTATAAATTATATTGGGTCTGGGATCAAAAGTAAAATTTCCATCTTTGCAGATGACACCAAGCTATGCAGTAGAATAATGTCCTTACAGGATGTCTCCAATTTACAAGCCGACCTCAATGCTCTGTCTAATTGGGCGACTATGTGGCAGATGAGGTTTAATGCTGAGAAATGTAAAGTTATGCACTTAAGGGCTAAGAATATGCATGCATCATACGTACTAGGGGGCGTACAACTGGGGGGATCCATAGTGGAGAAGGATCTGGGGGTTTTGGTAGATCATAAGCTCAATAATAGCATGCAATGCCAAGCTGCGGTTTCCAAAGCGAGCAAAGTCCTTTCTTGTATTAAGAGAGGTATGGACTCCAGAGAGAGAGTTATCATTTTGCCCCTGTTCAAATCATTAGTAAGACCTCATCTGGAATATGTAGTTCAGTTTTGGGCACCAGTTCCCAAAAAGGATATTGGGGAACTGGAGAAAGTGCAGAGAAGGGCAACCAAACTGATAAGAGGCATGGAGGAACTCAGCTATGAGGAAAGATTAGAGGAACTGAATTTATTCACTCTTGATAAGAGGAGATTAAGGGGGGATATGATCAACATGTACAAATATATAAGGGGTCCATATAGTGAACTTGGTGTTAAGTTATTCACTTTACAGTCAACAAAGAGGACAAGGAGGCACTCTTTTCGTCTAGAGGAAAAGAGATTTCATCTCCAAATACGGAAAGGTTTCTTCAAAGTAAGAGCTGTGAAAGTGTGGAATAGACTCCCTGCAGAGGTGGTTCTGGCCAGCTCAGTAGATTTCTTTAAGAAAGGCCTGGATTATTTCCTAAAGCCCCGTACACACGATCAAACAATCCAGTGGAAAAGTCCAGAAAAGTCCTCTGGGACTGTGACATCATAATGGGCGGGGACATCATCCGGCGATGTCCCTATATAAGTCGCTGCACGCCGCGTCCCTGTCATTGTGACCAGAGACAGCGACGAGGCAACAGCTCAAGAAGAGAAGAGAAGAACAGAAGAAAAGAACAGAAGAGAAAAACAAAAGGCCAGAAGACAGCGGCGACAGAAGACCGGGCCACCGCTTCTAAAAGAGCTAGAAGAAGGTGCAGTGGCCCAGCAAGAAGAACCGAAGATGGGGACAAGACCCCCGAAGAGGGGGACAAGATCTCCGAAGTCTGAAGAAGAGGGCGGCGGCGAAGAAGAAAGCCGGGCTCCTCTGCTAGTAAAAGAGCTAGCAGAAGATAACAAAGGAGTCTGGCGAGAAGACCCCCGAAGATGGTAGAAGACCCCCGGAGCTGTGCAATAAACTATTTTAACCCTTGTGTGTTGTGTTTTTTTACTTTTTTTTCACAAGTGAATGGGTAGGGGTACATTGTACCCCATACTCATTTACATAGGGTGGGGGGCCAGTATCCGGGGGCCCCCTTATTAAAGGGGGCTCACGGATTCCAATAAACCCTGCAGACCCCGACAACTAACGGCCAGTGTTCTCGGGAAGAGGCCCTTTTCCTCATCAACATGGGGACAAGGTGCTTTGCGGTGGGGGCCACACAGCCCCCCCTTCCCCAAGGCACCCCCCCATGTTGGCCTGGCATGGCTCAGGAGGGGGGGCGCACGCTCGTCCCCACCCACTTTCCTGGCCAGCCGGGTAGCGTGCTCGGACAAGGGTCTGATGTAGACCTAGGGGGGACCCCACGCTGATTTTTCGGCGTAGGGGTTCCCCTTTAAGTCCATACCAGGTGACGGGCCAGCAACGCCTCCTTCACTGGCCCCGGCTACCTGGAGACACGCTCAAAATGAGCAGACTTTTCTCCGCGCGGGAAAAGTCCGCTCATTTCATAAGTACAGCGGACTAGCACACACACGGCCGTACTGTCCACCGAAAAGCGAGTCCGGTGGACAGATTGGAGTGCAAAAATACTTTCTTAGTCCGCCGTACTTTTGGGTGAAAAAAGTCCGCCGGAGGCTACACACGGGTGGATTGTCCAGCGGACTTGAGTTTGTCGGACTTTTCCACCGGATTGTTTGATCGTGTGTACGGAGCATAAGTCAGAGTTAATACATAAGGAGCCTCCTCATCCTATTTTCATAGAGGTTGGGCTATCGAGTAAACGTGTTAACTTTGCTCTAAACCAGTAAAATAGTATTCATAAAATTGTTTATCACAGCCAACTGAAACTTTTAGCGTTCCCCTTAAAAAAGAAGCAGAAAGCAATAACTTGAAAAAGATCTGTACCCACTCCCCTACACTAGATGCGGGTCCTTCAACTGCATTCCTCGGTGGTCTCTTGTAGTGCATGTGTTCTAGACGTTCAGGGACAAGGATAAGTCAGATTGAAAGACTGAATAAAACAGAACACAGTAAACATTTTACACAGGAAGACTTCTAAGGCCGTGTACACACGGGCGGACTGTTCGCCCAACTTTGTCCGCTGAACAGTGTTTCAGCGGACAGTCCGCTCGTGTGTGGGCTTCAGCGGACAGTTTCAGCGGACAGTCTGACGAACAAAGTTTTTCGGAATTTCCGTAAGACTGTCCGCTGAAACTTGGTTTGAGCGGACAGTCCGCTTGTGTGTAGGCTTGTTCGTCAAACTAAGTTCCGCGCATGCTCAGAAAGGATTTACACGCCGAAGGTTGCATTGCAGTGTATAGGACTTCGAATCTCTCATCCCGTCGTACGTGCCGTTCACGTCATCGCGCAAGTTTTCAGCGGACTGTTCGTCCGTCGTGTGTGGTCGAGTCCGTTCATGCTAATTTTGAACGGACTGTTTGTCAAACTGTTTGACGAACCTAGTTGGGCGGACAGTCCGCCCGTGCCCCTTAAAGTTTTAAAACGTTGTAATAGATTATAAGTAAATGTAATTAGGATAGTTAAAGCAGAGTTCCACCCAATTTTGGGAGGTGGCCTTAAGCGAAAGACCACCTCTCCACCCCTCGTTTTTGGATATTTAAAAAACATTTTTTACTTTCTAACTTACCTTTTTTGGAAGTGCTAAGAGTACTTCCGATCCAGCCGGGCCGCGGCCGAGGAAGTCACATCCTTTTCTGCGGCGAGTCCCTCATTGTCTTCTGGGACATGTGTGTGTCCCAGAAGACAAGCTAGCCATTCACAAAGCGCCGCAGGACTCGCGCATGCGCAGTCGGAAACCAGCAGTGAATCTGCAAGGCTCCACTGCCGGTTTCCCTTAGTTGGAATGGTGGTGCCTGCACCTAATCCGATGGATGGATCAGCCTTGGGGGGCTGAAATCGTGGGCTTCCTGGACAGGTAAGTGTCCATATTAAAAGTCAGAAGCTACAGCGTTTGCAGACTTTAAAAAAAAAGAAAAAATTTGGCTGGAACAGCGCTTTAATAAATTTGATTCTTCTTTAATAAACTCATGTGAATCTTTCATAGTACTTCTACATTTAAAAAGAAGAAGAAAACCTGATGATGTCATCACGCTAAACAGAACAAGCTGAGAACTGGTGATCTCTGCAGAACACAGCTGATTCATTGTATCACACCATTGGGCTAAGTATATTGCTTGTCTACTTATGAAGGAGCTGTTATACTGATGATGCTGCATCTTATTGGCCATTATGTGAGTGTTTCTTATTGCGCTGTTGTGCTTTTAATTAAGTTTAGCAATGAACACTATTTGCAGTTTCTTTTTCACTTTTATGCGCAATTCTCATATCAAGAGTGAGCTGGTGTTAACCCTTTACATCATCAGATCTTTATTTTAACCAAACCAGGTAATTTAAGGGGTCTGTACCCAAGGTGAGCAGTTTGAGTGGCATTAGATGGAACAAGGGAGAACAGATTCTGTGTTTTTTCACAGATAAAGAACACCTGATGTTATGTGAGCACTTTGATGTTTGTGGCTGAGCCCATAGACATTGTACCGCTGGATTTGCAGCCCATAGACATTGTACCGCTGGATTTGCACTGTGTGATTTTACAGCATATACAGCCTTTTTCTCAAGAGTGGGGGTATTTTTTCATAATATCCCTCTATATACATGTATTTACACTTTAGGATTACTATTTACATATTTTTTACAGTACTGCACTTATCACTTTCTTCTTTTTTATACAGTAAAACCTTGGATTGCAAGTATAATTCGTTCCAGAAACATGCTTGTAATCGAAAGTACTTGTATATCAAAGCAAATTTCCCCATAAGAAATAATGGAAGCTCAAATGATTCATTCCACAACCATTTATTTATAGGTCCTTCAGTTTATAGTCCAAATAAAAGGATTATAGCAATGTGATAGGTGATGTAACCATAAAATGTCCATCCACAAATGGAAGCCTCCACAAGGGGATTAGAAGCATAATCAAGCAGGAGCTACAGTGTATAAAAGAGAAGAAAGGCGCCTCTAAGTGTAGCAATATGTTGCTAAATGTTGTTCAATAAATGTAACCATATTGCTACACTTAGAGGTGTCTCACTGCACTGTTATACTCAGTTGTGACATGACACTACTTGTATATCAAGACATCGCTTGTATCTTAAGTCAAAATGTATTTAAAAATTCTGCTCGTCTTCCAAAACGCTCTCAAACTAAGTTACTTTCAAACCAAGGTTTTACTATAGTTTTATCAGTGTAAAACACTGCATTAAGTGCTGGCTGGTTGTTACTGTATTATGCCGCGTACACATGACCGGACTTTCCGGCAGACCAGGCCCTAATGTCTTCCCGATGGCCTTTCGGCGGAATTCCGATGGACTTTCCGAACGGACTTGGCCACACACGAACGGACTAAAGCCGCGTACACACGTAGCTGTCTGTCCGACGTACTTAGTCTGGCGGACTTCCCGCCAGACTGTCCGTTGGACTTTCTGAACGGGCTACTTGCCCACACACGGCACTTTTTCAGCGGACTAATACGGTGTACTAAGTCCGCCGTACTATCCGCCCTACTTTTGAAATGAACGGACTCGCCCACACACGCAGAGGAAAGTCCGCTCATTTCGAGCGCGTCTCCAGGTAGGCGAGGCCCGCGAAAGAGACATCGCTGGCCCCGCCGCCTGGTATGGACTTAAAGGGGAACCCCAACGCCGAAGAAATCGGCTTGGGGGTTCCCCCAGGTCCACATCAGACCCTTGTCCGAGCACGCTACCCAGCCGGCCAGGAAAGGGGGGGCCGAGCGAGCGCCCCCCCTCCTGAGCCGCACCAGGCCGCATGCCCTCAACATGGGGGGTGCCTTGGGGAAGGGGGGGCCGTGCGGCCCCCCACCCCAAAGCACCTTGTCCCCATGTTGATGAGGACAAAGGCCTCTTCCCGACAACCCTGGCCGTTGGTTGTCGGGGTCTGCGGGGGGGGGGGCTTATCGGAATCCGGGAGCCCCCTTTAATAATACAATACAATATACCCCTACCCATTCACCTGTAAAATAAAGTACAAAAAAAACACAACAAACAAGATAAAATAGTTTATTGCACAGCTCCGGGGGTCTTCCGTCTTCGGGGGGCTTTCTTTCTCGCTGCCGCCCTCTTCTTCCGACTTCGGGGGTCTTGTCCCCCTCTTCGGTTCTTCTGCCGGGCCACCGCGCCTTCTTCTAGCTCTTTTACAGGCGGTGGCCCGGTCTACTGTCGTCGCCGCTGTCGTCGCCGCCTTCCGTTCTGCTGTTCTTCTCTTCTTCTTCAGATGTTGACTCGCCGAGTCCTCCACTCACAATGACGGGGACCGGGCACGCGGCGACTTATATAGGGACAAGGGGCGGGGTCTTCGGTGGATGTCACATGGGTTGATGTCACATGGCGACAGTCCCAGCATCCTCCAGGACTGTAACATCGTAAGGGGGCGGGGTCACCATGTGACATCAACCCATGTGACATCCACCGAAGACCCTGCCCCTTGTCCCTATATAAGTCGCCGCGTGCCCCGTCCCCGTCATTGTGAGCGGAGGACTCGGCGAGGCAACATCTGAAGAAGAAGAACGGAAGGCGGCGGCGGTGGCGGCGGCGACAGCGGCGGCGACAGAAGACCGGGCCACCGCCTGTAAAAGAGCTAGAAGAAGGCGCGGTGGCCCGGCAGAAGAACTGAAGAGGGGGACAAGACCCCCGAAGTCGGAAGAAGAGGGCGGCGGCGAGGAAGAAAGCCGGGCTCCTTCGCTAGTAAAAGAGCTAGAAGAAGATAGAGGAGGAGTCCGGCGAGAAGACCCCCGAAGACGGAAGACCCCCGGAGCTGTGCAATAAACTATTTTATCTTGTGTGTTGTGTTTTTTTTTTTACTTTATTTTACAGGTGAATGGGTAGGGGTACATTGTACCCCATACTCATTCACATAGGGTGGGGGGCCGGTATCCGGGGCCCCCTTATTAAAGGGGGCTCCCGGATTCCGATAAGCCCCCCGCCCGCAGACCCCGACAACCAACGGCCAGGGTTGTCGGGAAGAGGCCCTTGTCCTCATCAACATGGGGACAAGGTGCTTTGGGGTGGGGGGGCTGCGCGGCCCCCCTTCCCCAAGGCACCCCCCATGTTGAGGGCACGCGGCCTGGTGCGGCTCAGGAGGGGGGGCACTCGCTCTTCCCCCCCTTTCCTGGCCGGCCGGGTAGCGTGCTCGGACAAGGGTCTGATGTGGACCTGGGGGGACCCCCACGCCGATTTTTTTTTCGGCATTGGGGTTCCCCTTTAAGTCCATACCAGGCGGCGGGGCCAGCGACATATCCTTTGCGGGCCCCGCCTACCTGGAGACCCGCTCGAAATGAACGGACTTTTCTCCGGGCGGGAAAAGTCCGCTCATTTCAAAAGTACGGCGGACTGGCATACACACGGCCGGATTGTCCGCCGAAATGCGAGTCCGGTGGGAAGATTGGAGTGTAAAACTACTTTCTAAGTACGCCGTACTTTCGGGTCAAAAAAGTATGCCGGAGGCTACACACGGGGGGATCGTTTGGCGGACTTCAGTTTGCCGGACTTTTCCACCCGCTTGTTTGATCGTGTGTACGCGGCATAAGTCTGTATCGAAAGTCTGTTCGTTCGTTACGTGATGACATAAGATGGGACAAAAAAAGGAAGTTCAGTAGCCAGTAGCCTTGCGTCGTATTTGGTCCATTGGACCAGCATACAGATGAACGGTTTTCCCGATAGGGATTGAGTCCGTCAGACAGATTTGAAACATGTTCTATTTCTAGGTCTGTGATTTTTTTTAACGAAAAACTATTGGATTAGTCCACACACGATTGGATCGTCCGACGGACTGATTCCGTCGGACCTACTCTGACGGAAAATCCGGTCATGTGTACGCGGCATAATCATAAAATTACCTAAACATTTAGATTTTTTTTTTGTTTTGTAAAAGTGCATTTACACTTAGCAAACACATGTAACAGAAACAAAAATTGACTGTCTCATTTCTGGACTTTTTCTTCCCAAAGAAAAATCTCCCACTCTTAACAATCACGTCTTATTCATGTCATCAGCTTTTGGCAGCACCTATATTTTTGAGCCACTATTTTCAAGGATGAAGCACACAAAGGAAAAATTTAGAACCAAAATATCCGATAAGCGTCTTGAGAATTGCTATCCATCCATCAAAACAGATATTGATGCGTTAGTTTATCAAAAACAGTGTTAAATCCAGAACTAGTTTTATGTTGCCCTTTTTTACTTTTATAATAAAAAATATTACAAAAAAATAAAGTTTTATTACTCAGATAGGTATATTATCTAAATCAGTGATCGTTGACTTGTGATCTGCTTTCTGCTCACCAGCTATCCTTATTTTTAGTGTATTTTATGTGTTGCCCAGGACAATTACGCTTCTTCCAATGTGGCCCAGGAAGGTCAAAAGGTTGGACACCCCTGAACTAGTCCAATTCTGCGCTCATCCCTTGTACTGTAACTATTTGTCTCAGCCCTTCAGTCAGTGGCTATTTACACCTGTAGTTACCATCTTCAGTTAAACAATTATCATCAGTCATTGTGCTACAAACTCTACCTACAAATATAATTAGTTAAATGCGTTCCTCATCATTAGAATCCTCTCCTGAGAGTGAGATCACGAACATGTTTTATAAATACAGCACAGAACATCATTTGTGGAGAAAAAGTGTCTTAGAACAAAAATAACTGGATACATGTGGATAAGTGAGCTGAATAAAAGAAAGAAAAAAAATCAAACAAAAATCAGTACAAAAATATAATCATTAGAGGAAACCAACGAGATCCATCACTGCATTACTGATGAATATTGTAAGCAAAAAGATGTTCTAATAAATCTCCCTCTAGCACTATGAAAAGAAGAAGGGGTTTTAAGATTAGTATAAATAAACATATGGTGCTCACCTGTATTCTGGAAGCTTCCCTGATGCATACAGCTTTGACTACTCTGTTAAGTAAGGAAGTCAGAGGTATTCCCAAGAAAATAGTACCAAGTGCTCCATGCAGACTGGAGTTCAGGATGCATTTCCTAATTCCCAGCTCCACATTTTAGTTTTAACTGCATGTCGTCCATTTTCTTGGTATCAGTGATCTTAATGCAAAAATGGCAACAAAAGTATAGCCTGATAATGCCATTGGGCTCCACTCATAGCTAGGTCAACCCTACATCCTACAGCAGCAAATTCAGAGCTTGTTCAAGTGGGCACTTGACTCGTGGTTCAAACCCATGCTATGGGCCCCTTTCTTGCTGCACCAGAAAAAGTGTAGGCGTCTCAGCATAAAAATGTATTAAATGCAGCTTTAGGCCTTTGACATGATAGCCAAGGAAACACACACACACAAACACTCCTATGGCATTGCTCCCCTGCTGGCCAAGCTAAGCCCTTTGAAAAAGTCACGAGGTGTGACGCAACGCGTCAGGGAAGGAGTTAGGTGTCGCACATACCACTTCCGGTCACGGCCGAGACCAGAAGTTCGCGTCTGCTGAGTGTTTGCTGTCGTATACTTATATGTAAGTGTGGATATCTTTTATTAAAGTCTTTATTTGATACTACACATGAGAGCCCCCCCTTGTTTTCTTCCATTCCATGTATACCATCAATGCTAACTGGATACTTTTGGAGAAATTGGGAGAAAAATAATTGTACATATACAGCGGTATACAGCGGTACACATACATCGGTAGAATATTGAGGCTGGATGGATAAGGATTCAGCAACATCTGATTACATACAGCGCTCTTTTGCCATTTATTGGAGGTGAGAGGCTGGGGGAAATAGGTGGTGCACGAATTAGGCACTGAAGTTTGCAGTGGATTGTCACCTATTGGAAATCACTTCAATATTTTTGCATGGACTTTGTTTTATAATCAACATTTTATGCATGTTTTTTTGGACAATCACTTTTTAATATTGTATTTTTTGCACATTGTCACTTGATTGGCATATTTTTTCACTTCATATTTTATATTTTATATTTATTTCATGTATGCAATTTTTGATTATGTATACAGAACTATATTTCATTGCACAGTAGATGCATCCTATTCATCTT
The DNA here is from genome assembly GCF_037356315.1 of Lithobates pipiens. NCBI lineage: Eukaryota > Metazoa > Chordata > Amphibia > Anura > Ranidae > Lithobates > Lithobates pipiens. The sequence goes on from NW_027507764.1 coordinate 493,662,828, forward strand.
TTATTGTGTCACAGTGTTTCACTGTAGTGGGACAGAATCACTTTTGCACTTTAGCTTTATTTGGATATTGCACTTTATTTAATCTATATATTTTTTAGGTAGCGCCGCATTCATTTATCTATTTTTTCTTCAAGCTAGCAAGGTGTTGCTCCTTCATAGCTTTCTCACTGATACATTCTACAAAATTTCTGCCAGCCACAGAACAGAAGCGTATTCGCGCACCATTATATGTAAATTATCAAAAAGCTATACAATTTGTTAGCACTATCATTACAAATGAATTCGTTGACTATTGCAGATGTTCATTAATTCATGAAGGTTTTCATTTATTTAGGTCATGGGATAAATAAGGAGTATTGAACTAAAGCTCATGGGGGTCTGATCAGTAAAAAATTTTTCCAGCAGAGGTCCGAATCACATGTTTGTGCAATGTCTCAGCGCCTCCCCATCACAGTTGCCTCATTTTATATCACAATCCCATTTTTTCATTAGTGTCTTCAGTCCCCACTTCACATCAATTTCCCCTTCACATTAGTTTCCATTGCCCCCTTCACATCAACCACCCCCCCCCACAGCACTTGCTCCCCCTTTACATCAAATTTCCTCCCCCCAAAACACTGCCCACTTCAAATCACCCCCTTGGCACTGCCCCCTTAACATCACCCACCCCAAGCACCGCCCTCCTTTACATCAAATCTCCCCCCCCCCCCCCCCCACAGCACTGCTCTCCTTTACATTCCCCCACAGCACTTTCCCCCCTCCCGAAAGCACTGCCTCTCCTTTAAATGACCTTCCACAGCACTGCCCCCCTTCACATCACATCTCCCCTCCCCACAAGAACTTTTCCCCTTCACATCACTCCCCCACAACACTGCTCCCCTTTACATATCCCCCCCACCACAGCACTTACTACCCTTTACAACAATAATGTGCTCTGGCCTCTTCACATCACTCACCCACATACACACATAGCACTGCCTCCTTCATGTCACTTTCTGTCCTGCCCCCCCCCCCCCCCCAAAAAAATGGCATGCATTGAGTTGAATGAGGTGTAATTAAAATAATGATATTAAAAAGAAAAAAGGAAGTACTGCAATTGTTATAGGTTAGTAAGTAAGTTGCAGCGCACATGCACAACACACCAACATGAGTTATGTGTCTATTGGTGTGAATTTGCGGAATCCATATGCCCAAAACTAAATGTATAGAAACTGGCAAAGTTCTACAAAAATCTATCACAATAACAAACACCTGTATAATGATTGTGCAAAATAAATGAAAGTAAAATGAAGTCTGCAGCAGTTGTTATTGCACATGCTCTGCCCTGCACATTTAATAACAGCTCCGTGCTACCTGCCACCTGTCATCACTATATGGTAGCATCCTGTCTGTGCTCTGCGCTGCACTTACTTTATTAAAAACAAATAATGAGCAGTCTGTGGTGTGTATACAAATAGAATCTATTTTCTTTCTATCTGCAACCTGTTATATTGCTGAATAGTAGTTTACAAGCACTAAAAAAGATCAGCGCTACTGACACATAAATATTTTATATTTGTTAATAAATGTAGAACAGGAAAATGATTAATAATTTGTCTCTGGTGACATAAATTAAGTATGAAGAGAAAGTGTCAGGTTTAATATTACCTGTAGAGCAAACTGTGGCAGCTTCAGTTAGAATTGACCCCATGGAGGTCCAGGAGTGGCTAAAGGCAGTTTTATTCACTTACTGTAGTTCTGAGCTTGAGAGCGCCTCCGAGAAAAAAGGGATGTCTGTAAGGGTGACATTCTGACTATCACTGCAAGGGAAACATTCTTCCCACTGACCATCACTGCAAGGGAAACATTCCCCCCACTGACCATCACTGCAAGGGAAGCGTTCTCCCCACTGACCATCACTGTAAGGGAAGCGTTCTCCCCACTGACCATCACTGTAAGGGAAGCGTTCTCCCCACTGACCATCACTTTAAGGGAAGCGTTCTCCCCACTGACCATCACCATAAGGGAAGCGTTCTTCCCACTGACCATCACCATAAGGGAAGCGTTCTTCCCACTGACCATCACCATAAGGGAAGCGTTCTCCCCACTGACCATCACTGTAAGCAAATTATTCTCCCCACTGACCATCACTGTAAGCAAATTATTCTCCCCACTGACCATCACTGTAAGGGAAGCATTCTTCTTTCCTGCACACTTGTGGATTATAGAAGGATACTATACACAAAGGACACTGTACTGTGTTATTGGGACTTTGTTTTCCCCTTTTTTCTTCTTTTTTTCGTTTTCCTAGAATTTTTTTGGAAAAGTCTTTTCTTTCATTTTTGAGTCACAAATACATGTTTATATTTATGTAAGAATTTATGTGTTATGTGCACCATTCCACAGTGAGATTTTTTCACTGAACAAATTTGTATAATTTTGCACTTATAAGGAAGGCATAATTATGTTTGGTGTTTAAAAAAAAAAAAAAAAAATTCTGAGAAGCGCTACACTTTTATATAGCATTTGTTTACCTTACACTCGATACCCCAGTGATGTGTTAGCAGCTCTCTTGTGTGTTTCATATATTTTTTATATATCTTTTTATTTTTTAATAAGAATAGCGCAGTGTTTTGTTACAAAAAATATTTTCATCACTGTAAGGGAAGCATTCTTCCCACTGACCATAATTGTGAGGGGAGAGTTTTTCTCACTGACCATCACTGTAAGCGAAGCGTTCTTCCTGCTAACCATCACTGTAAGTGAAGCATTCTTCCCACTGACCATCACTGTAAGTGAAATGTTCTTCCCACTGACCATCACTGTAAGCGAAGTGTTCTTCCCACTGACCATTACTGTATAGGAAGCGTTCTTCCCACTGACCATTACTGTATAGGAAGCGTTCTCCCCACTGACCATCGCTGTAAGGGAAGCATTCTCCCCACTGACCATCGCTGTAAGTGAAGCATTCTTCCCACTGACCACCACAGTAAGTGAAGTGTTCTTCCCACTGACCATCACTGTTAGGGAAGCGTTCTCCCCACTGACTATCACTGTATAGGAAGCGTTCTTCCCACTCACCATCACTGTAAGTGAAGCGCTCTTCCCACTAAGCATCAATGTAAGGGAAGTGTTCTCCCCACTGACCATCACTGTAAGGGAAGTGATCTTCCTAATAACCATCACTGTAAAGGAAGTGTTCTTCCCACTGACCATCACAGTAAGGGAAGCATTCTCCCCACTGAACATGTAGGGGAAGCGTTCTTCCAAAAAACCATCACTGTAAGGGGAGTATTTATTTTAGCAAGGGTTCCCTAAGCACTGAAAACTTTTTTTATAGATTCCTCTGGGATAAAAAGTTGAGAAAGGCTGATTTAGGCTCTGAGAGGTTCTCTTTAAAAGCCCACCAAGGGTCTTAAATATGAATAAAATGCCCTTTTTAATGTAGATGTCATCCTCTTGAGGATGACAAGTGCTGGGACTTATATTGCCCCTGAAACAGGAGAGATGTTTAATGTCAATTGCTGCTATTGGATCTATTCACATATCATAGACACATTGCTTGGCCCAACTTTACCCTATTGTGATGTGAAAGCCCTAGCTGTGCATAACAGTGTATGTAAAGTTTCTGGACCCACTGCAGAATGTGTGATCTGACCCAACAAAAGACACATCCAAATTCAGTAATGGTAACCAGTAGGGATGAGCCAAACACCCCCCGGTTCGTTTCGCACAAGAACCTTCGAACGGACCAAAAATTTGTATGAACTTTAGAACCCTATTAAAGTCTATGGGACTCGAACATTCAAAATCAAAAGTGCTAATTTTAAAGGCTAATATGCAAGATATGCAACAGACAACACCAGCAATAAGGGGTATCTTCAGGTATATACTGTGCTGGAGGCACACAACACCCACTTTAACTCCTGCAGATGCCTGTATTGGAGAACACCAGCAATAAAGGGTAGATATAGGTGTATACTGTGCTGTTCTGGAGGCACACAACACCCACTAATTCCTGCAGATGCCTGTATTAGAGAACACTAGCATAAAAGGGTAGATACAGGTGTATACTGTGCTGTTCTGGAGGCACACAACACCCACTAATTCCTGCAGATGCCTGTATTAGAGAACACTAGCATAAAAGGGTAGATACAGGTGTATACTGTGCTGGAGGCACAAAACACCCACCAACTCCTGCAGATGCCTGTATTAGAGAACACCAACAAAAAAGGGTAGATACAGGTGTATACTGTGCTGGAGGCACACAACACCCATTTTAACTCCTGCACATGCCTGAGAAAGGAACACACTGTACCTGCCTATCTTGCTCTTTCCCTGCATGCCGGAACACATTACACAAGGCCGCCGTGCTGGCGGCCTTATATAGTGTGGGGCATGTACTAAACGCCTGAGCTATAATTGGCCACAGGCTCTCTTCGCTGCCGGCGCTGTGATTGGCCAAGCATGCGGGGTCACAGTGCATACTTGGCCAATCATGAGCCAGAAATGCACTGCGAGGGCATAGTGCATTGTGGGCCCGAATTTGGTGTGAACGGTCCATAAAGTTCTCAATTCGCTGAACAGACGAACGGCCGATGTTCGAGTCGAACACCGAGCTCATCCCTAGTAACCAGAAAAGAAACTAGGAGCACACGGCTCACTGCAAGTTTTGTGGAATTCTTTTCATATTTCCCCAGTACCTTTAATATTCTTTTGGTCTTTGCAACATTCATCAGCAAGTTAACAATAAGCTTTGCCCCTGAATTAGCCCAACCTGTCAGGGAGTGATTAGACCAGACTGTGTGGACTGCACAGAGGAAACCCAAAACGCATGTGAGTGAAATAACAATGTGTTTATTATAAATGAAAGGAAAGTGAAAACAAACAGTGCACTACCAACCACAACAACAAGTAATATATATATACACACACAATAAATGGGAACTACCAGAGACGTCAACGAAAGCCAGGCCGAGGTCAAACACCGGGGAATCAGTAGAAGGGTAAGGACGGATGGATGTACTGCAGAGCAGGGATCTAGGTAGCAGGAGACAAGAGGGACAGGTCCAGGATGGGCTCAGAATCAGGAAGGAACAGGTCAGGTAGATACAAAGTCCAGGTTCAGGTTCCAAGGTTCAGGTTTATATACAACCCTTCTACATATACAGTATACGAGAATCCATTTTGTTACATACTCTAATCTAGTTGATGCTCTCTCTCCACTTACCCCCACAGCCTCAGGTTTAAAGCAGATCTAAACCTGAACTGGATGACATTTAGTTTGTATATCATTAACAATTGTCAACAATTTATTCATTCCTTTTTCTCTCATTGTTGCACTGCAGTTCCTCCAGGATGCAATTTCTCTGGACCTGTTTCCTTATAGTGGCAATGATGGGCCGTGTCTGTGCAATGTTTGTCAGCTTAGCACGTGTATTTTCCATCAGGAAAATAGTGCAATTGTAAGACCAGCAGGACCATTTCCTTGATATTTGGTCAGGGTGGATGTACTACTCTGAAGAGATCACTGATGCTTAAATATATCATTTCCAGATTTTGTAGCCACTCCCTTAGGCCTTCACTTTAGTCCCTGTCACAATTAGAGGCCTGCATGCAATTTTAGACGCAGCGGAAGCATCCCTGACACTACTTGACCATATTTGATTTTGCTCTGAGGTTTTACACTTTGAGGTATTTCCTGACTTTCTTTCTCTTTCTTCTCCTTTCCTTTTGTTAGTGTCTAGAGTTTAGTGGTACTGATCCAATATTATACACCTTTGTATGTGCTGACGATTTCCTGGATAAGCATGATGTCCCTTTTCTGGGTATGTTGATCCAGTTCACAGGTTAGACCTCGATGAGAATATCTAATGATGTACTTTGTCTGGCCCAGGGGCAAATTCTATTGCAATCTACCCTGTTGACATATTGCGCTGGATATTGATTGGACTGTTACCATGTGTGCGTTTCTTATTATGTCATTGTTTTTATAAACCTTTAGAAAATAAATAAAATTAAAAAAAAGAGTGCAATTGTAAGACAGTTGTCACCGCATAACAGGAAGTACCTGAACAAAAACCATTGCGGCAGAATCAATAGGTATTCTTTTAATAAAAGCTGCAGTATAAAACACATTGAAAACAATGTTTGAAGTGACATTAACACATTAAAGGTTATATGGGATTTAGTGATTGCAACCCCCAACCCAAAAATCTAAAATATTGCAGCTTACCAATTCTTAGATGTGGTGGCTGCATTCATTATTTTTTCTTTTTAGCCTTTTTCCCTTCTGTTTTCACCTGGTGATCTGGACAATAACACACCTACTGTATTAGCCCCTGTAAACACGGTCGGAGATTTTCGACAACCAAATCCGTTGGATTTTCTCCGTCGGATTTTCTCAGTCGGATCTTGTCCGAAACTGTTGCATACACACGGTCCGACTAAGTTGTCGAAAAATCCGATCTTTCAGAACGTGATGACGTAATTTCGTTATGATGGGACTAGATTCAAGCTAGTAGCCAAGAGCTTTGATGTAGGAATTTGATCTGAGCATGCGTGGCACTTTGTCTGATCGGAATTCTCGACACATGATCGGATTACGTCCGACCGGCCCAGTTGGTCGGGAAATATTTCCAACATGTTGGAAAATTGGGTCCGACGGAGATTCGGACGGAATCAGTCTGATGCATACCACACACAGACGGATTATCTGACGACACGGTCCGATAAGACGCATTCCGACGGATTCTCCGACCGTGTGTACGCGGCATAAGAGTCCCTAAACTCTGGATGAAGGAGAACAGGAGGCACATTTGGACAGCAGCATTGTTAGTCTGGAGGGGGGGGGGGGGGGGGGCTGTTGCATGTACTATCAGATTTAGATACACTAACAAATCAAAGCTAAACCCCAGCTCACACGTTATAATCAGTTACAGAAAACACTAACGATAACATACAAAGCCATTTACAACTCTGCCCGAACTACATCACCAATCTTGTCTCCAAATATCATCCAAACCATCCTTTCCGCTCCTCCCAAGACCTCCTGCTTTCTAGCTCCCTTGTCTCCTCTTCTTATGCTCTTCTCCAGAGCCTCTCCTATCCTCTGGAAATCACTACCCAATTCTGTCTGGCTATCTCTATCCACTTTTAGGCGATACCTAAAGACTCGTCTCTTCAAGGAAGTCTATCCTGCCTTCAGCTAATAACCAGAATCTTCTATTTCTCCCATTATTTCATCCCTTACAATTATTACCTTTTGTTCCTCCATCCCCTCCCTACTAGATTGTAAGCTTGTGGGAGGGAGCAGGGCTCTCCTAACCCTCTTATTTTGAATTGTATTGTTTCTGTATTTTTTTCCTTTATACTGTAAAGCACCATGCAAACTGTTGGCACTATATAAATCCTGTATAATAAAAATAATAATAATTTTTCCTTTTAGGATAAGGGCTTTAAATGAATAAATAAATGCTAATCATTGTAAGCACCCCTTCCAGTGGTAAACGGTTTGTCTTATCCCTGTGGACTGAAACATCTGAGACAGAGCTTATTCTTTTGAATAACAACATAATTACTGGCTTGATCACCAGATGAAAAAAAAAGAAGGAAAACTTAAAAAGGGAAACTAATGCAGCCGTCATATCTAAAAATTGGTATGCTTGCAATATAAAGTTTGCTTTTGTGTTTAATACGGCTTTAAGATTTACTTTAAAATCAACACACAGCTTAGAAGAACTTTCTCTTTGGCTTTGTCCACATAATGGAAAAATAAATAAAATTACAAAGTAAAGTGAGAAGTATAACATTTTTTATTTTTCTTATTATCTTTAGTTTATAGTTTAATAAAAGAGAAACAATGAAGAGAGAATATGGAAGCCCAGACATGTGTTATAAAAGTATTATGTCCACTATAAGTTTTTCAAAGCATAGCAGTCCTGGTTTTATGAAATTGTACGTTCTCTAGCATACTTACTGGGTACAATTTTATGTACTATGTAATGATAAAACTCCTATGATTTTATATCCTCCAATGAACAGTGGCTCTTACAGAGAACCTATCAGTGGGATTGATGGGTCTGTTTTGTTGTGATAATGTGATGCCCAAGAGAATCCACATCATCACCCAACATACAAAGGGGTTCTTTATTCTAACTGTCAGACTCCTAAATACTCTGTCAACGGAGGTGTTGAAGGCCAATATGATTTTAATTGTGAGTTGGAGGCCTTTGGTAGAGTGAATGGTCCATTAAAATAATCAGATTTTGGTTGAAAAAGTCAAAAAGGTGTATTGTTTGTCCTCTGGATTAGCAGTAAAAGTAAAGAATCCCTTGTACTTAATGGATTTTTAGCCTTTTTAGCCTCACAGAGTATAAAACGTATACGAGGGCTGTATCAAAAATGAAACAAAAGTGAGCATAACTTTTTTCCTAATTTACTTAAGTCATTCAAATTTCACATGTTGGTAGAGTAGCTGTTCCTATTTACTCTGTTTCCCCGAAAATAAGACCTAGCGTTATTGTCTGTGATGGCTGCAACATAAGCCCTACCCCCCAAATAAGCGCTAGTTAAAGTACTTGTAGGACTTATTTTCGGGGAAACAGGGTAGGGCTTATTTGGGGGGGTAGGGCTTATATTGCAGTCATCACTAGGACACTAGGACTAGGGCACTAGGTCTTATTTTCATTGTAGATAAATAATGGATTCCACACATGTGCCGTCATTGAGTTCTTGAAATTGAGTAAAGCACAGAATAATGCCTTGTACACACGGTCGGACATGTCTGAAACTTGTCTTACATTAACATGGTCGCACAAAGTTGTCAGAAAATCCGATCATTCGAAACGTGGTGACGTTATACACGTACGACGGGACTACGTAGAGGCCAGTAGCCAATAGCTTTAATCTCCAAACTTTTTCTGAGCATGCGTGGCACTTTGTGCGTTGGAATTCTCTACACACGATCGGAAAAAGTCTGATCGGATTTTGTTGTCGGAAAATTTTAGATCCAGCTCTCAAACTTTTTCCGTCGGAAATTCCGACAGAAAAAGTCCGACAACATAATCCGATCAGACTTTTTCCGTCACAATTTCCGACCGAGTGTATGGGGCATAATAGGTTATGTTTAGTAAGCACATCGAGCTCAAACGGAGGGTTGGGATAGGAAGATGCTGGTGGTTTTCAAAGGTAGCCTTCTTGGTCCGAACAGGCAGTTACTGCAATACTCATATCCCTTAAGATATCGGATTTGTGTGTAGTCTAAAATACATCTAAGCATTGGTGTATTTTACAAAGAAAGAGCAAGCAGATGTCTTCCTTGTTGACTCAAATGAAATTATTAACCGCTTGCCGACCATATAACTTACATATATATTGGCGGTGCTGCCTCCCTGTGCTCGAACATGTACCTAGTACGTGATCCGAGTGCTCGGGCAGTAGGCATGTGTGCCCACTGGCCCTGTTGTGCTGTAATTCATCACAGCACATCCCGATCACCGAGTCCCGGTCAATAATTGCCCACAGGCACCCGGTGATTGGCTCTCGGGCTTCAACAAACATGGCTCTGTGAATGTAAACAACACAGAGCTGTGTTCATTGGCAGGGGATCTTGTTGTTTGCTAAGCAGGTAATGAAAACAACTAGATCCTCAGTAAAAGCAGCACACATTACACATATAAACACTTGTTATGCCGCGTACACACGATCAGACTTTCCGGCGGACTTGGACCTAGAAATAAGACTGGCTTCAAATTTGTCCGCCGGACTCGGATTTTAGCGGACAATCCGTTCGTCTGTGTGCTAGTCCGACGGACTAAAACCGACGCTGGGGCAGCTATTGGCTACTGGCTATGAACTTCCTTATTCTACGTCATCATGTTCAAATCCCTCTGACTTTTGGAGTGATTGTGTGTGGCCAAGTCCGTTCGTTTGAAAATCCGGTGGACCTCAGCTGCAAAGTCCGTCGGATTGTCCGCTGGACCAAGTCCGTCAAAAAGTCTGGTCTTGTGTACACGGCATTAGCACACATTTAACCCCTAGATGTTAACCCCTTTCTGCCCAGTGTCATTAGTACAGTGACAGTGCATATAATTAGCACTGATCACTGTAATAATGTCACTGGTGATGTCAATGGCAGACAGTTCTCCCAGCATCAGTTAGTCTCAGATTGTCCGCTGCACTATCGCAGTCCCATTATAAGTCGCTGATCACCGCCATTACTAGTATTAAATAAATAAATAAATAAATAAATAAAAATTCCAGTGTGAAGCCCATAGTTCATAGACGCTATAACTTTCATGCAAACCAATCAATACACACTTATTGGAATTTTATTTTCCCCAAATACATACAGAATACATGCAGAATACATTTCAGGATTATGGGATGTTTTTTATAGCAGAAAGTAAAAAAATATATATATTTTTTTTCAAAATTGTTTTTTTTTTTTTCTTTATATAATAAAAAATAAAAAACCCACAGGTGAGCAAATACCACCAAAAGAAAGCTCTATTTTTGTGAAAAAAAAAAAATGATATACATATTGTTAGAGTACAACATTGCATGACCACGAAATTGTCAGTTAAATTAGCTCAGTGCCGCATAGCAAATAATGACCTGGTCATGAAGGGGGTAAAGTGCTTAAATATGTGAAATGTTTACTTTTTAAACTCACACAAGCAAGCCATTGTCAACTGCTGCCGGTTGTAAAAAATTAGAGGGGTATTTTTTTTGCTATTCTAAAAAATAAAAATAAAAATTGCAAAAAAATAAAAATCACCTGCAGGAATACAAAAGCATTTTATTCCCCACACAATTAATTTCTAAACTATAGCAAACTTGTCACAAATAAGGATCATGCAAGGTGTTATGGAGCAAAATCAGACAAAGCAAAGACTTTTTTTACACAATCAATTCACCTCTGTCAGCACTGGGAAGATTACCCTTACTTCTTGTGTGGTTTTCAGAATAGGGAATAAAGTGAAATCCCGCCAATGGGGACACAGGAAACCATAAAAACCCGAGGTTATAGCCCTGTCATGGTATATAAGAAAACAAGTTTTTCTTGGAATTTCAATTAAACTCTATTTCCACTTTTGCAGCCAAAATGGGATAACGGGACAACATCTACATTATATGTGTTACATGCCCCCATTCATAAAGCAAAACTAAAAAAAAAAAAAAAAAAAATTGCTGGTTAATTTTTATTTACTTAAAAATCCCTATATGCTCTGCCAGCTTTGTAATGTTTAGGAGGGGGCTGTAGAGTAAGTTTTAACGTTATTAACCCTGCCTGTACTGTGTTTCGCAGTTCTTGATTATGTAAACTAGATTTGAACACTTTCTGCCCTATCAAAGGGTGAAACATGTAGAAATCGTTGTCCTGCACTGCTTAAGCCTAGTACAAACAAGTGTACCCTCAGCTCAGGAGGAGTCGATGTACTAACTATCCGACGTTAGTACAGCTATCTCCCCTGCTGAGCTATTGTGTTCTGACAGGGGAACAGCCCCCCTGCCAGAATACTCTGGTTAGTGTTCTCAGCCATTGGCTGACCAGGTCAGTGTTCTCAACCGGCCTAATATAAACACTGGCCAAATGTTGGCCAATTTGTATTGAACCTGACGTTCGGCCCATGTGTACTAGGCTTGAGTCTGGGTGGGGATAGAGCCATTGTGAGACTGTCCAGAAATTCTTAGAATCAGCCATGATACCTTCTCCTTAGAAACAGTTAAAAGGTAAGACATATATATATATATATTTTTTTTTTTTATTATTATTTTTTTATTTATATGTATGCTGTTAATGGGAACACATAATATACATCCTTTCATACTTTCATATGCACATGGAGAAAAGTGAGCAGTCATTCTATGGTCAGTGAAATACACTATATTTCCAAAAGTATTGTGATGCCTGCCTTTACACATGAACATTAACCATGTTCTGGGCAGACGTCATGTGATGTCTACCCAGTCAAACAGGACATGTGCACGATCAGGTGTGTGCAGCCCTGCACTGTAGGTGGTGGCGTGTCCCCGAGACACAGCGCGTCACTGACGGGGGTGACCAGCCATTGGGCATGGCTTTTTACCATGTGATCGGTCGTGATCAAGTCACGACCGATCACAGATGGTACTGCCTACTTAAAGACGGCGCATGCACAGGCATGTCAGTGGCAGCGTATTCCCGGGAACACTGCTTGGCATCGAGAATGGTTAAATGGCCAATGGCCGGCGGCTGTTTACCACATGATCAGTTGTTAATGGATCACAAGATGTAAACACAGACCGATCACTAGCTGTTACTGGCGTTTCCCTCACACACCGTTTCCAGTGTAAGGAGAGAAGAGGCAGGAGCAGAGAGTTACAGATCTGTGTGTGTATTGTATGCATCAATCACCACATAAATAAAGAGAACCTGCCACATCCCCCCCGCATTGCACCTGTCACCCAACAGTCACTACATCAGAGCCCATCAGTGCACCTGTCACCCATCAGTGCCCATAAAGTGCAGCTGAGACTGCCATCAGTGACCATCAGTGGTGCACCTGTCACCCATAAGTGACCATCGCATTGTCAATATTGATACTCAGTTTGTGTGCCGATCGGCTACAGGCTGTGAAGCAATGTAAACTGGCGACATTCAATCTTCCCTTTTCTAACAAATTTAGCACGCCCCCTAGTTTTGATATACTACTATAAATATTCCATTTCCCTAGTGACCAGGCAAGCTTCCTGAAGATTTTATTTCGAAACGTACGTCGGAGCGCCGCCTGGTCACGTTACTCTACGTCATATCCAATCCCTTTGGTTGTCTCATCTGGCTGGTGGAATGCATGCCTACCAAGGAGGTGGTATCCAGGCGTCCATTCACTTTTATGTTTTACTCTTTAAATAAATAGAATTACACTATGGATCTCTATTGTGTCTTCCATATATCCATCCCATGTCTAAAACTCCGGGGAGGAAGCCTCTTTTACATCTCCAGTCCATATATGTGAGCAGGTATTATCCTGCCAAAGTGGTATTTGACTTTCTTTTTAAGTAAAGAGGTCAAATTTATCTGGTAAGCAGATCCATTATTCAGCACACGTTGGGAGTCGTCTATTGTTGTTGGTGAAGGATTTCCCACTATTTTGTTGCAAGATTGTTTAACACAGAAGAATTTTCATTCTATACAGATTAATATGAACTTTTTTTGGGACTACACTCACAATTTTTTTTTTTTACGATTGTTTGAGTTTATTGTGTTGCTAATTCTTTTTTTGTGTGGTTTTACACTGTTCACATGTGCATGATTATTTAGGCTTATATTGCTGTTTTAATTAGCCACCTTATAGCGCCCTCTATATATCACAGAATTGCCTTTTGAGTATAATCTACCAAAAATCAGGGGAGCAGCTTACACTATTATTTCACATTTTTTACTTATTACATTTTTTTGGCGTGGAGTACACACATTTTTCACTTTTCTTGGATGCCAAAAATTACTATTTTTTACTTTTTTCCTACTCACGCAGCCATGGACGTCTTCAATTTTATGAAGGAGCACCATATCAATATTGAAGAAGTTTTTCAGCAGGCCCCAAGTCATAATGTAGATCTAGAAAGGGGGTTCAAAATTGACAATGGTTTCACAAATGGGATATTTATGTTAGAAAAGGGAAGATTGAATGGCGCAGCCGCGGTGCTGGTTTACATTGCTTCGCAGCCTGTAGCCGATCAGTGCACAAACTGAGTATCAACATTGACAATGGAATGGTAGCCATAGCAATGAGATCAAAATTATACATGTAAGAAATATATATAAATGCTTTTTAACCTCAATAAAAGATATAACAAAGTAGTATGCATCAACAAAAATACAAACATACCTGGGAAAAAGGTTATGGTATGCAATTAAAATTAGAAATAAAAATCAAAACAAGAGTAAAATGAAAATAAAAAATGGAATAAAATTTGAAAAATTACAAAACAGGAGCCCCATAGGGAGAAGAGAATGGAAAAGGAGATGAACATGATGGAATAATTTGTAATTTAATCAATGGCCAGAAAACAATTCAAATCTAATTCTGTGTTCATACCCAGAGGGTGCATGGTACGCAACTTGTACAGCCACTGGGTTTCATTTTGTGAGAGTGCTCTCTTCATGTGTGCGCCCCTCCAATGTTTGGATACTTTGTTGATGTCATAAAAAGTTAAAAGTGTCGGATGACTATTATGGAAGAGTTTAAAATGTCTTGAGACACTATGGTTTAAAAAGCCTTTTTTGATGTTGGCAAGGTGCTCATTGATTCTAACCCTTAACAGGCGTGTAGTTCTACCCACGTACTGTAGGGAACATGGACACTCCAAAACATACGTTACATAATCCAAATAGCACGTGATCAAAGGTTTCATTTAAAATTCTTGTTTGGTGACTGAAAATGAGAATTGTTTTCATTTGTACCTGGTTTTGTGGTTGTTTTTTCAGGCTTTACATCTAGCGCAATAATGAAAAACTGAGCCATCTAAAAAGGTGGATTTTTTGGGGGGGGGGATCTGGGACATTGCAGGCAATAAGATTTCTTAGCCCTTGTACACACGTTCGGAAATTCCGACAGAAACGGTCCGATCGGATTATATTGTTGGAAAATCCGATCGCATGTGGGCTCTATCGGACTTTTTCCATCGGTAATTCCGGTGTAAAAAATTTGAGAGCAGGATCTCAAATTTTCCGACAACAAAATCCGATCTGACATTTTCCGTTTGTAGAGAATTCTGATCAGACAAAGTGCCACACATGCTCAGATCAAAGTACGAGAGCAAAGCAATTGGCTACTAGGCTGAACGTAGTCCCGTCGGAACGAACGAACGATCGGAGTTTCCGACAACTTTGTCCGACCGTGTGTATGCAACACCAGTTTCGGACAAAATCTGTTGGAAAAAATCAGACGGATTTTGTGGTTGGAATTTCCGACCATGTGTACAAGGGCTTAGTCCTGGTGCTTTTCTATATATAAATTTGGGCTTTGAGGGTATGGTAGATTGTAGGTCCTTATCTTTAAGCAAGATAGGCCAAAACTTTTTGAAAATAGTTTCGACTTGTTTGTACTGTCTATGAAACCCAGATACAAACACCACCTCCCCTTTGTATTCTGTTTTAGGCTTAGTAGCTAGGAGTGATTGTCTATCCATTGCTAACAGCTTATAAGTTGAAAACAACCATTCTAGATCTTAACCCTTTGTTAGGACAGATAAATCTAGTTTACTACTGATAATAAGATCCGCCAGTACAAAATAAACAGGATTAATTATGGTAAGCAACAATGCCTCAGCCCCCTTCAGAAACATTACAGAGGAAAGCTAAGCAGGATTTTTTCAGTCCTGGAATTTTCTGAAAAGAACAATTAAAAAGGTAATCAGCAATTTTTAAATATTTTTGTAAAGTTATGCTATGTGAATGGGAACACGTAACAAATATAAGCTGGATATTTACCCGCTTTGACAGCAAAAGTGGAAATACACTTTAAATAAAACCCACTTTTCTCTTGCCTACAATATCTTTGTATCACGTAAGAGATTGAATAATGCACATTTCTATTTTATAAAGTTAAATCTTTGTCTTTCTGTAGATATTTCTGCAAATTTTAGGACTATGGTTATATATTTTTGTAATATAGGTGTTTTCTTCTTTTGTTCTTGTATATAAACCTCTTTGTGTATATCCTACATCTGATGTTTAAGCAATAAGCAGACCAGATGGGCATTTTATCCTCTGTGCCCTCTTTCTTTTCTCTACCTGCCTTTTGAAAATGCCAGATTTTTTTTTTTTTTTTTCCAGCAGAGTCTGGTGGAAAACCATGTTGTCTAAGGTACATTTAAATGATAAAAGCTACCTTTAAAGCTCTACAAGGGGACCCATAATTAAGAGGGTAAAGGTGTGAAAAGTACTAAGTAAAAGTGCTAAGAAGGTCAGGTGGCAAGATGGAGATCCAGAAAGGGATTCAAAGGTACAAATACCAATTAGCGTATTTAACAATATATATCCAGTGGTCTTCGAGAAAATGAGTGATAATTTAATCAGCTGGAAGATAATTAGAACTGCAGTGATATAATATTAGGCCTAAGAGGCAGGAAAAAGTGGGTCTAATTAAAACAGCGGCAATATAATATTAGGCAGAGGGGCACAAAAAGTAAGGTTAAGAAAATTAGAGGCTGGAAAATAAAAATAAAATATCCTTGTTTGTTTTTTTTTATTTTTTTATTTCATAATGGAGAATTTCAGTTTAGTAAACATTTACATTCTTTAAAAAAAAATAAAAATAAAAACAAAAAAATAAAGAAATAGACGCTTAACAAACATAAAAAGAAACGGAGTTCAGCCCATTACAAACCCCTATTTAAAATTCCATTCTCGCTGTGTATCATTTCCTTTTTTATGATGTGATTTTTCACAGTTTATAATTAAAGGTCAAGTACTATTTCACATTAATGGTTTTGTTTCACTTGGGAAGCTGCCAAACACTTCACTTTTCTTTCATACCAATCCAATTCTCACAGCTCTGTTTTCTCTGGAAAAGTTTAGAACACGTTTGTTTGGCAATTTTGTTTCTGCTAACCTACAAAGGAAAGAAATGGGTTCTTGAAAATCTCTTGCTGATTCTTGAGATAGCTATACCAGATCTGAAAGGAATCAAGGGTCAAAAGCCGCTACAGTGAGTCCGTTACCATGCATGTTTTCAATAAATATTTGTTCAAAGCTGAAATTTAGCCAAATAGGTAAATACATATTTGAAATACGTATATGCAGGTTATTTAACCACTTCACCCCCGGACCATTTGGCTGGCCAAAGACCAGAGCAGGTCGTGCGACGTGGTTTCCAAACAAAACTGACGTCCTTTTTTTTCCCATAAATAGAGCTTTCTTTAAGTGGTATTTGATCACCTCTGCGGTTTTTATTTTTTGCGCTATAAACAAAAAAATAGCGACAATAAAAAAAAAACGCATTATTTTTTACTTTTTGCTATAATAAATATCCCCCAAAAATATATAAAAAATATGTTTTTCCCTCAGTTTAGGCCGATACGTATTCTTCTACATATTTTTTGTAAAAAAAAATCGCAATAAGCGTGTATTGATTGGTTTGCGCAAAAGTTATAACGTCTACAAAATAGGGGATAGATTTATGGCATTTTTATTAATAATTTCTTTTTTACTAGTAATGGCGGTGATCAGCATGACTGCGACATTATAGCGGACACATCGGACAATGTTGACACATTTTTGTGGCCATTCACATTTATACAATTATTACGATTAGTGCGATTAAAAATGCATTGATTACTGTGTAAATGTGACTGGCAGTGAAGGGGTTAACACTAGGTGGCGCTGGAGGGGTTAAGTGTGTCCTAGGGAGTGATTCTAACTGATCACCGCTCCCGATTACAGGGAGCGGTGATCAGTGACAGTGTCATTAGGCAGAATGGGGAGATGCTTGTTTACATTAGCATCTCACCATTCTTCCGCTCCGTGACATGATCGTGGGCATCTAGTCCACGGGGATACCTACTCACGGAGCTCGCAGCGGGTGTGCGCGCACACCAGTGGCGCGCATGTGATGGCATGGCGGCAAATTCAAAGGGACATACAGGTACACCCATTTGCTCAGCCGTGCCATTCTGTTGACGTACATATACAGGCGGCGGTCGGGAACCAGTTAAACTGTATTTATGGTCAAAATGTAAAATCATATATATTAATTTTCACATTATATTTCAATTATTTCTAACTTACCTATCCATGTCTTTATGGGCCTGGCTTTGTGCACTGGTATGCAGTCATGTTGGAACAGGAAGAGGCCATCCCCAAACTGTTCCCACAAGATTGGGAGCATGAAATTGTCCAAAATGTCTTGGTATGTTGACATCTTAAGTGTTCCCTTCACTGGAACTAACCTCAACCCCTGAAAAAAACAACCCGACACCTTAATCCCCTCTCCACCAAATGATTTGGACCAGTGCACAAAGCAAGGTCCATAAAGACATGGATGAGTGAGTTTGGGGTGAAGAAACTGCACAGAGTCCTGACCTCAACCCGATAGAACACCTTTGGGATGAATTAGAGTGGAGAATGTGAGCAAGGCCTTCCTGTCCAGCATCAATGTGCTTGACCTCACAAATGCACTTCTGGAATAATGGTCAAACATTCCCATAGACACACTCGTAAACATTGTGGGCAGTCTTCCCAGAAGAGTTGAAGCGGTTATAGCTGCAAAGGGTGGGCCAACTCAATATTGAACCATACGTACTAAGACTGGGATACCATTACATTTCATGTGCGTGTAAAGGCAGGCATCCCAATACTTCCAAAAATTATCATTGTTGTGGTATCCCAGATGTATAAGAAATCAGAAACAGCCCCATTAGTCTCCATTTATAGCTTAATTATCACTTTTTGGTGTACTGGACCTTTGTGGAATATAGTGATGTCACCTCCCTGCCCGAATGTTTCTGATTGGACAATGAAGGATAAGCTACACATATAGTAGATGAGGTCACCCATGTGCTCTCCTAACCTGTAGGTATGGTTAGACTGGTATGCTGAAAGTACAATACAGCGTGATATGCTCACCCTGCTGCCCCCTCTCTCTTTCTCTTGCATTCTGCTGTGCAGTGGATTATAGGAAACTAATATAAAACCGACTTGAAGTACTTATACCATCTGCATTTAAAAATACATTTAAAGAGGAAGTAAACCCTGATGAGTTTACTTCCTCTTTCATTCCCTGCAAAGGCAAAGCATAATGGACTATTATGCATCGCATAGTAGTCCATTATGTGTCACTTACCTGACACAGGAGCCAGCGATGTCACCGCTGTCCCCTGTAGTCCGGCGCATCCATCTTCTCGGTGGTACTCGCAGCTCCGCCGCTGTCATTCGGCGAAGCTGCGATGACGTCACTCCCGCGCATGCACAAGGGAGCCGACATGCGCGCCAGCTCTGTCGTTGGAAATGCCGCGCTCAGTGCGCCTGCGCACCGCTGTCTGTCTTCGGGAAAATATCTCGTATAGGTTTAGGAGATATTTCTTGGACCTACAGGTAAGCCTTAATCTAGGCTTACCTGTAGGTCAAAGTGTGTTGTAAGGGTTTACAACCACTTTAATTACTTTTTAACAAGTAGGTAACTGGATTAAGGAGTAATATTTGCTTATTTGTTTGAAATTTAGCTTGTTCTTTAAAGTGGTTGTAAACCCTTACAAACCACTTTGACCTACAGGTAAGCCTAGTTTAAGGCTTACCTGTAGGTCCAAGAAATATCTCCTAAACCTATACGGTTTAGGAGATATTTACCTGAAGACAGCCACCGCTGTTTACGGAGCGCGGGAGTGACGTCATCACTGCTCCGGCGAATCACAGTGCCGGAGCAGCGAGACCCACCAAGAAGATGGACGCTTGGAACTACAGGGGACAGCGGTGACTTTGCTGGCTCCTGTGTCAGGTAAGTGACACATAATGGACTACTATGCGATGCATAGTAGTCCATTATGCTTTACCTTTGCAGGGAATGAAAGAGGAAGTAAACTCATCAGGGTCTACTTCCTCTTTAATATTCTTATCGGTGAACTCAAGGAAAACCATTTAGCATGCAGCTGAAATAAGTATGCATGGAAAGTTATGTCTGTCAAAGTATTTATAGCTCTGTTCAGTCACTCTTGTGATCCGATTACCCTTGCCATTCAGAAAGGCCATGCCGTGCACTTCCTTAAACCCCAGATTGTTGCATGTGTATATTTTGCAACTGGTCATCCCTAAAAGCCACAGTTTGTGGTATCTGCTTAGGCCATTAGTCGGGGTCAATTTAACCTGCATAAAGCAGAAGTCGGGGCCAAACACATGTAGCGCAGGACTCCTGAAGAGCATGCGCTATGTTTTTGTGAATTTAGTTTTTCGTAAGACCATAGTTGGGTTTCAGGGTTAATTTCAGTAAATTATGGTGTCGGCATCAGTTTGGCTGGACTGTATTGTGTTCTACCTGGTCATGGGTGTAGGTGTCACCTTTGGCAGGCATTGGAATGCAGTCTGGTTGGACGCATTGGGTACCAATCTCTCTCTCGGAGCCAATCAGTGGGTGTGTTGTCTCACTGTGTATTCCGGGAGAGGGTACTTATGGTACTGGGGTCACGTGATTCGAGGTTCCGGTCCAGAAGTATGTTCTGACTCCCTGGTCCTGGTCCTCTCATGGCCTGGGGTACGGATCCATCTGTTTCCGAGTCTCGGGGCTGGCAAGCCTGAGGCACAGTAACTGGAAGGAGGGTTCAAGGGTGGTCCGGTGCCATCTCCGGTTTGGAGAGGCCCAGCAGCTGAAAACGCAACCAGGGGAGGACTCTTCAGAAGAGAGCCACGCACAAGGCTGGCTGCTTGGTAAGAGCCTGGAAGCTAAGCTGAAAGGACACCAAGTAAATCCGCATTCTTATGGTATCGCCGGACCTGCTGCAAGATAAGAGAGTTCCTAATTCTATTCTTCAGTCACGTTTCTGTGAGAGACTTTCTGTTCTATTCTAAAGTTCTACAATCAAGTCTGTGGCAGACTTTGCTATACTTAAATCACCTGTCGGTTGCTAAATTCCCCAAAAAGGGATTTATCCGATAGTTGAAATATCCCGTTGCGAAAGGCTATTCCCTGGATCACCTAGAGAGAGACATTTTGAAGTGTCAGCAGTTCCAAGAGTACCTGAGCTTTACTACCCATACCCTCTATTCCCTACTAAGAGACTGTGTTCTGTTCAGAGTTTTGCAAATAAAAATTCTTAAAGGGATTCAAGTGTCGGTCTCTACAGTTTATTGGGCCATCAACCTCGGGAAACCCCTAGATGAGCACGAGGTGGAGAAGGTAATGGTAAGCCCAACAAAACCAGCCGCTCCTTCAAGGGTCAGTGCTACACACACACACACACAAATGCCAAATGCATTCTCTTTCATCCAGGAGCTCTAGGCTGTTAAAGAATATGTGAACCTAACATTTTATATTTCTGATATGTGCCTGTTGAACCATGTACTTATCCTGTTCTCTTTGTATTGCTTTCTTTGTGAGAAATCCCTGGTGATCCTGCCAGTCCCCCTGCTTTCCAAATAAAAAACTGTCCACACTAAGCATGACAGCACATCCATCCCAGAGTGGTCAGTTTTCTGGCTATACTGGGAGAACAACCTGCCTTTCCTCTAAGTGCCATGACTTCCCCCCCCCCCCCACCCCCACACAGACATCCACTTGGAAGATCAGTTTAGTGCTGTTTCTCTACCCCAACCTCTCTAAGCCCCACATGCAGCTGAGAAAATGAAATATGTGATCATTTATTTAAAAAAGAAAAAAAAGGGATGAAAATGGGAAGAGGGAAAGGTATTTTACAGTCCTAACACTCTGTGTCTGAGTTTGAGAAGTTGCTCCTCCATAGATCCAGTGCAGTAAGAGAGAGCTGTAACCATTGGAAAGGAAATGTGTTACTGGCAGGATCACCATAAGCATCTACAATGTTTGTTTTTGGGTTTAGATACACATTAATATTCCAGCTTCATAATATTCCCATTAAAGTGTAAGTATGACCACCTTCACAAAATATGTAGTTGTTATATCCTCTCAAATGATCTTGTTATATATGTAAAATGACACAATAGGGTTGATTTACTAAAACTGGAGAGTGCAAAATTTGGTGCAGCTGTGCATGGTAGCCAATCAGCTTCTAACGTCAGCTTATTCAATTAAGCTTTAACAAAAAAACCTGAAAGCTGATTGGTTTCTATGCAGAGCTGCACCAGATTTTGCACTCTCCAGGTTTAGTAAATGAACCCCAATATAGGGAGGCCTTTAATGAATGCGAAACATGTCAGAATTATTCTACCTACTGGAATTGAGCAGAGATTTAAAGTAGGCCCTCACTCAAAAGAGAGAGTCCCATTTATCCTCCTCCTAACACAGTTGAGCTACTTTTTATTTCCCATTTTTTTACATGGAGCATCACACCTTTTTTGACAGGTACCCACTGACACTTTTCTTAATTTTTGCCTTTTTTATCATTATGGATAGTGATTTTTTTTTTCATATGTGTCCTGTAAAGGAGATTTCCCTTTACTTCCTGCCTCATAGCCAAAATAGGAAGTGAAAGTGAATCCCTCCAAAGTGAGGGAATACCAGGGTATCATTAATTATCAATTAATGTGTTTGTGCATTATCAGTGCAGTGTATCTATATAAATAAAAATAAAAATGAAGCGGTTCACAAACGAGTAGACCAATTTCTCTGATTCTTCAACCAGGATTAACAATACCCTGGATAATTTACATGGTAACAATGGTTTTAATAGTGTTTGTTTTTGAGTATTTTAAATTCTTCATGTACCATATATACTCGAGTATAAGCCGAGATTTTCAGCCTCTTTTTTGAGGCTGAAAGTGCCCCCCTCGGCTTATACTCGAGTCATCGCCATCTGCCTGCCCGATCAGCGTGTCGAGCAGACAGACGGCGGCCATTCTACTATTCAAAAGCCGCGCCTCCCTGTCTGTGATAGGCGGAACACAAAATTTCCCAGCAGTCAGTGTTCCGCCTATCACGGACATCCGCTCATTCTCATACTACGGACGAGGATGAGAGGATGTCCGTGATAGGCGGAACACTGACTGCTGGGAAATTAAGTGTTCCGCCTATCACAGACAGGGAGGCGCAGCTTTTGAACAGAGGAATGGCCGCCGTCTGTCAGACGAGGAGAGCATGGCACACAGAGGCTGCAGATCAGCACAGGTAGGCAGGGATGGACGGGACACAGCGACGGACGGGACACAGCGACGGACGGGACACAGCGACGGACGGGACACAGGGACGGACGGGACACAGGGACGGACACAGGGACGGACGGGACACAGGAATGGACACAGGGATGGACACAGGGATGTCTCACCCTCGGCTTAAACACGAGTCAATAAGTTTCCCAGTTTTTTTGTGGTAAATTGGGGGCCTCGGCTTATATTTGGGTCGGCCTATACTCGAGTATATACGGTATATATGTTAAATAAAATTGTGTATATTGTTTTTTAAATCTTTTTTGATTTGTGTAGTTCTTATAACCCTACACGGTACATGTAAAGTTCCATCCAACCTTGTTTCCATTTCTGTATATATCTGACGGGATGGTATCCATGTAAGGTTCAACCATAACACATGTACCCCCCCCCCTTCAATTTTTTACCAAACATTCCCATAGACACACTCCAAAACCTTGTGGACGGCCTTCCCAGAAGAAAGAGTTGAAGCTGTTATAGCTGCAAAGGTTGGGCCAACTCAATATTGAACCCTACGGACTACACCATTAAAGTTCATATACGTGTAAAGGCAGGTGTCTCAATACTTTTGGTAATATAGTGTATGTCATGAATTGATAGCATTGCTCATAAATATCTTGTCTATGTATTAGCGGCTTAAGCCTACGAAAGTGCAATCTAAATTGAATACATTTAAAGTCTGTTTGTCATGAAATGTATGAACTCGAAACCTCATAACAGACAAATCCCCCAGTGCTTTCTCACCATATGTCTCCTTTATTAATGTCTGGATTGTAGTTTTGTGAAAACTTCTGTGCTGCCTCAATTTTTAGTAGCATAGATAATTTATTGCACGCCGGATGATAGACTGCCAGACGTATACACGATTCCGTTTGCAAAACTGCGCAGCCTTAGCCTCTTAATGGTGTCATTTTGGCTGAATGCTATTAACAGATTACCCCAGCCTAGGGCAATGGAGCATGTGCAGCCGAAAGATAACCTTGTGTTCATAATTTAATATTAACTATTTTCTCCATAGTCGCCTCTTTCCAGCACATTAACAACAAACCAATGTGCCCTTGTCCCCTATGGTCATTTTCTTTCCTCCCTGCCAGAAAATAAAAAATAAAACGGATTACAAGATAGCAAGTTCTTGAAGATTTTCAGTGGACTATTACAAATCTCTCAACGCCTGATCTGTAGAAATGAAAAAAAATAAAATAAAAAATAAACAGTCTTCAGTTCAATCAGACCTAATTCCTCCAATTTAGCTTTGCCTCTACTTCAAAGGCTGCCCCTATTAGCACTATGGCTAACACATTTAAACAGTCGTTTCTACCAGTTCTGATATGGCAAGCTAGCAGTTATAGTGATTAAGAAATGGTGTTGCGCTCCGACTACTTAGATCTAATTAAATTAACATGTACTCAAGTGACAACCAAAACAGAAATAAACTAAAATGTGAAACTGCATGTTTAAATAAGCTCAGACAATGTGCATAAATATTAAAGTGCAATAAACCAGGTCACATTGTGCGCTTGACAAAAAACTTGATATGAAAAATCCTCTATAGATGACAGTGAGATGATATTAAGTATATATCCAAATATATAAATGATATGAAAATAAAAAAAAAAAAAAAAAAAAAAAAAAAAACACAACTGAGTGTCGTTATAAAAGTGCAAAACAGATCAAAGAATACACAAAATACTAATAATCAGGAACACAATTGGCCAGTAAGGACACCGGAAGTGACGTCCGGAAGCGCGAACGTGACACGCGTTCGTTTAAGTTGTGCTTTTATTATTGTTTTAAATGTGAGTACCTTACCTTCGTTTTATACCCAATAAATTGTGAATACGTACTTCACTATTGGAGTGTTCCCCTTGCTTTCTCTGCATGTTACAACGTGCCCATGGTGAATGAGAGTCCAGGATTACATCACCTACTGAACCTACATTGGACAACAAGCGTCACTTTGGAAATGCTGTTTACCTTACAGCAGTAAGGTAAGGTAATTACTGCACCTAGTGTGAGGATATTATACGCATAGGAGCACTGGTGGAATCCACCCCCTGCTTTTGGAGCACGCAGGATACTGCCTTGTTGATCATCAAATGGACGCATTTTATCACTAAATGGATATGCTCTCCATATAACTATAGTTCACCTTATTTTTGTTTTTGGAATTTTTGCTCAAACACACATTTCACTGCTTATGGACTATTAGTATTTTGTTCAGACACGTGATACACTACACATGGATTATTAGTATTTTGTGTATTCTTTGATCTGTTTTGCACTTTTATAACGACACTCAGTTGTGTTTTTTTTTTTTTTTTTTTTTTTTTTATTTTCATATCATTTATATATTTGGATATATACTTAATATCATCTCACTGTCATCTATAGAGGATTTTTCATATCAAGTTTTTTGTCAAGCGCACAATGTGACCTGGTTTATTGCACTTTAATATTTATGCACATTGTCTGAGCTTATTTAAACATGCAGTTTCACATTTTAGTTTATTTCTGTTTTGGTTGTCACTTGAGTACATGTTAATTTAATTAGATCTAAGTAGTCGGAGCGCAACACCATTTCTTAATCACTATCACTTAATCTGGGGAGGGTGTATACCCCTGCCGGTGTTTTGCTGCAACCCCACTAGTTTTAGGACACATTGGTAGGCGCGAGAATACTTTTACTCTCAAGCTAGCAGTTATGCTTAACACACAGTAAGATCAAAAACTTTTTTTCTTCTTTTTTTTTTAGGAAATTTTCTGACACTATTTGATAGAATAGTGTAAGCCTTTTAAGGGGAAGCCTTTATGGAATTTTCATCCTATTCCGTTCCTTCGAGCTAAATTTCTATCCTGTATTAGCTATCATATCACTGGAGTATTAGCGGGCTTGGTTTGCCAGCGGTTCAGGGCTGTGTGAAGGCCCCTATCACTACCCAGCACTCACATACAGACGCATTATAGCTTTTATCTCATCTTCTGCAGCAAGTACATGGCCCAATTCATTCCTTCAGGCTACTTTACTAATAACCTATTCCTTATCAGGCCCTCTCCGCCTCAACCTGTGATCAAAGACCCAATTAATGGGATGGAGAAAGGTGAAGCATTGAAATAATGGAGACAGCTGTTTTTCTCTGTTAGAGAAAATCTATTTGTATTGTTATCTTGGCTCGAGGTTCCGCAGCACTACTTTAATTCAGTCTCCCTCTATTCCTGCAGCTGATAAAAAAGTCACAATGAACTGCGTGCAGAATGGTCCCTGAAATATCACTCTGTTTCAAACCTTACTGCCTGTTATCGTGTTGAAGGTGGAAACAGTCGAAGATAGGAGAGGAATTATTTAACAAAGAACCTATCAAATAAAAAAATGCAGTTTTTCAGTTCTCCTTTCATAGGACCACTTCTGGAATTTTGATGCTTAGTAGGTGCAGCTCTAGATAGTCACAAAAATCAACAATAGGAACTCAGCAGTTTTCGTCTAGTCAAGCTTTTTATAAGTTAAAATGGAACTATTGGCAAAATAAAATATAATGACATGTATGATGCCATGCCGTCACTATTTATTACAAGTATTTGGATAGTGCCAACAATTTATGGCAGTGCTTTTCAGGCACTACATTTACATCAATCCCTGTCCCAAGAAGCTTGTAATCTTAAGCCCCTATCTCAGATGCATCCACGTATGTCGCTCACAACTCTTCCCAAAGCTACATCTAAAGTTGCCACCTCATCCCTTCAAACCTGAACACATATGAATTACAATGGTTTTGAAGCTAATTTACAGATGAGGCACCAAGTGAGTTTAATTACCACCTTAATCAGCCACAGAACCTGTGTAATTAATATGTGTTTGGTTTTAAAGGGATGAGGTGGAAACCCTAGCTACATCCCTAATCTTGTCTCAAAATATCCCACAAACAAAGTTTTCTTTCAGCAGGAACTCCAGAACTGAAAGACAAGGGGTGCTGGGGTGTGCTAGAAGGTCTATTGATGCTAGCTGCTGGGAAATCTATTGTTTCTGGAAGGGATCTATTTTTGTAGAGATAGGGGGTCTGTTGTTGCTGGGGAGGTCTTCTGGGGAGGTCTGGGGAGGTCTTCTGTTGCTTGTGGGGGATTTATTGTTTCTGGGGGTGCGTCTTATGTTGCATTGGGGGTCAATCATTGCTGAGAGTGATCTACTGTTGAGGGAGGGGTCTTTGTTGCTGGCTCCTGAAGGGTCTATTGATGCTGGCTGTTTGAAATCCATTGTTGCTGGGGTGTCCATTGTTGCTAGAGCTATTTTACTGCCTTTCTTGTTATCATTAACAAATTCCATACAAAATACTTAGCACCACAAAATGATACTTGGTTCTGTTATCTCCAAAAGGGGAGGTACTGGGGAGGTAGGTAAGGGGTGGACATAAGGAATGGTCCTCGGAGGTGGGTAGGGGGGGCGGTATTTGAATCTTATTAAAAATTACCTTTCCTTTTCAATCTGCAGCAGCAGTAATTTTCTTTAAATGCAATGCAATATGGCTACATGGAGTTGTTCTGTACACATAATGTGTACTGATCCCCCCTCAGAAACCTAATTTCCTGCTTGTGTGATTGGCTCACCAATTTTCCCAGAAGTCTGCATGAGAGGAAAGTCACATTTCAGGCATCCCCCAATGTTAGTTTTGGTGAGATACTTCTAATAGGAGCATGTCTAAAGGGATGCAGGCCCAGCAGCTTTCTGATTAGTGCCCTGCAACTGCCACAACTGGCTGATAGTTATGAAACCACTCCCATTAGATCCACTTAGTACAGAGGCACAGACAAACACAGAGAATAACAAAAGGTAGGAATCTGCAACAAAGATTGTTATAATCCTTGCAATGTACATAGATCACCCAGGAGCCGACCACTCCTGCCCAGTTTGCAGCCCAGAGCTCCAGCAAGTGCAAGGGGGCAGAGCAGACAGCGGTGACTGACAGACACCAGCTCTCTGCTCAGGGAGCTGTGAGAATCGACCAATTGACAGAGTTCGATCGCTTTGTTCTCAGTGTTACAGAAAACAGGGGACAGATGCAGCATTGGGCTGATGCTGCATCCACCTAGGTAAGTATGATTCATGAAAAAAAAAAACGATACTTCTCTTTTAACTGCTCTATAGAATGGTTTTGCACAAAGCAAAGATCCTCCTTCTCTGGTCCCTCCACCCTTGCTTGGGGCCCCAAACTGCTTGCTCTGGGGATACTTTTGCAAGCTTGCTCCTGATCAGCCTCTGTTCGTCTATGAGACAATCGCTCCTGCTGCTGTGTCTCAGCAGGGAGAGAGCTGTGAAGAGGGAGAGAGCTTTTGCTCTTGTACACATTCCAAAAGGGGAGCTGCACACTGAAGGTTTTTGACAGTAGATTGCTTTAGAAAAGGCCTAGATTCTTTCTTAAAAGTACATAATATAACTGGATACTAATATTTATAGGTAAAATGTATAGTATAGTGTATAGTAGATCCAGGGAAAAACAGATTGTCTCTCTGGGGATCAGGAAGTATTTTTTTCCCCTGCTAGAACAAATTTGATCATGCATGCTGTTTTTTTCCCCCTTCCTCTGGATCAACTATGGGTATAGGATTGTGTATGTAGCACTGACGCCCGAAGGAGCGGCTGAATTTTTCTGGGCTTACCGATTACCTCCACCAGCTCGACACTCATTATTCTTTTGTAGGGGTTCCCAGGGTTGATGACCCAGTAACTGTAGAGACCGACACTTGAGTTCCTTTTTAGGATTTTAATTTGCATAAAACGGTTGAACAAACTCAGTCTCTTTGTTGGGAATAGAGGGTATCAGGATAAAGTTTAGCTCAGGTGCTTGGAACTGCTAACTTCAATAAAAGTCTCTTTGTATATAATCCAGGGAATAGCCACTCGCAACTGGATTCTTTAACTGTTGGACAAATCCTTGACCTTGGATCTAGCAGCCAACAAGTCATTCTAGCTTTGCAAATTCTCTCTCTCAGACTTGGTTGAAAAACTTAGTTGCAAACGGAAGGATAGAGGTAGGAACTTTTCTTAATGTACCAGTATCTTGCAACCGGCTATACCGTAAGAAATGTGGATTCAATCAATGTCCATGGCAGCTCAGCTTCCAGGCTCTTACTGAGCAGCCAGCCTCGTGCGTGGTCCTCTTACTGAAGAGTCCTCCCCTGGTTGCATGTAGAGTTGCTGGGCCTCTCCAAACCCGAGAGGGCACCGGAACACCTTAGAATCCTCCTTCCAGTTACTGCTACTCAAACTAGCCAGTTTCTGAGGCTCGGAAACTGATGGATCCGCACCCCAGGCCATGAGGGCCTCTGGGGGCTGGTCAGGAGGACCAGGACCAGGGAGTCAGCAACAATTTCTGGAATCAGAAACCAGAATCACGTGACTTCAGCACCTTAAGTACCCTCTCCCGGAATACACAGCGGAACAAACGCGCCCACTGATTGGCTCAGAGAGAGAGATTGGTACCCAATGCGTCCAACCAGACTGCATGCTAATGCCTCTCACAGGTGCAAACCCCACCTATGACCAGGCAGAACCTCAATATAGCCCAGCCAAGCTGACGCCAAAGCATAATTTAGAACAATTAACCCCAAAACTTAACTATAGTTGTGGGCAAAAACTACATTTACAGACATAGCGGGTACTCATCAGGAGTACCGACGCTACATGTACATAGGATTTTACTTTATTTTTTTCCTTTATTGGTTGAACTAGATGGACTTGTGACTTTTTTCAACCAGACTAACTATGTAACTATATGTAACTTCATGCATAGAATGCATGAAGGTAAAAAACCTTCAGAACCACTTTAAGGCAATCCCTGAAAACTCATCTCTTCAGAGAAGGTTATCCTAGCAACTGAACATTTAATTCTTCCATCAGCCCATCCCTCACAGTTATTACCTTTTGTACCACTCGCCTTACCCCATTAGTTTGTAGGCTCTTATGAGCAAGGATCTCTTAATCCTCTCTTATTTTATTGTATTTTAACTGCCCTGTCTCCCTTTATATTGTAGAGCTGCACTAACCTAGGGTGCTATAAAAATCTTGTATTATAATAATAATAATAGGCTCCCTGCACATGGGATGTCTAACCCCTGTGTGTCCAGTTCCTGTGTTTTGGTTTACCCAGGAGGCATAGGTGCAGCGTCCAGCCCCGCTGCCTTCAGCTTGTTAAACTATACAACATACTATACAACATACACAGCTGCTGGACAGGGCTAAATGCTGTACTGAGCGGTACTCACATTTAGGGCCCTATGTGTCTGGGGACAAATGCCTGGAACACAAGTATTCTGCATTCCAGGCATTTGTCCCTGAACACATAGGGCCCTAAATGTGAGTACCACTTAGTATAGCATTCGGCCCAATGCAGCCATTTCAGTCTTTCATAGAATTTGACTGGCTGAAGGCAAAAGGGCTGTAAACTCCACCTGTGCCTCCTGGGTGGACTAGATTGCCAGGATTGGACATGCAGGGGCTAGACACCATAGTGTGCAAGGGGCCTTACTAGAGCCAATTTGTACGGGGGCCAATTAACCTACCAGCGCAAAAATGGTTGTTGTTTCTTACATTTTGTTCCTCAATAACCAATACGTTTCTTAACCAAAATAATATAATGGAAGCCTAAATTTGGTTAATTATTTCAGGAGGACATGGTAATAAACAAGACCCAACGTGGTTCTGAGAAGAGACAGTATAGTCAGGCTGAAGCTGTTAATTGTCTTGGATGAATGATGTAGATCTCTATTTTATGACATATCCCAGTTAAACCTGGATAGATAGACTGCTCTCTCCTCCATAGTAACTGGCAGTGGGAAATCTGACCATCGTCCTGATTTTAATGCTGGTGGACACAAATTTCATACCAAACTCAGACTATGCTGACCACCAATGCAGAGGCAATAAAAGACCATTTCCTTTCCCACGGAAAAAGGAAACGGATGACCAAACAATTGCAGAACCTTTAAAAATAATGATCACTTCTGATTCTTGTGCTTGAGTATAATAGCTGAGTATTAACCCCTGCCTAGCCTGTTTTAGCTCATGTTTGGCCATGTGGTATCTGCTCACCTTAATGGACCAGCTATAGTATACGGAACACTGATTTACTACTATTTTCAACAATGGCTACCTACCACTGCACACAATGGCTGCTTGAATAGTTCATTGGGAAACTAAAACTCTAAAGAAAGCAAGCTGTAACCCACCAAAACCTTGGACAATAAAGCATGAAAACCGCAATGTTCCACCTACCTCTGCATTGTCATAATTTTGTGAGGTATGTTAAAGCCAGTCATGCAGGAACCCTCTCATCAGCTTTTGTATGCATCTATGCTGTTTATAAAATGTGTTTTTGCATTTTGAAATAACACAGGTCCTCAATAGATAGCACATAACAAAGGATGCCATGTCATTTTAGTTGGGCAATAGCCAGAGCTGTATACCTTGTTTAAAGAAGCTTTTCTGGATCAAGCTGTATTTTTTTTACTATATGTTTTCACAGCTGAAAATGAAATTTGTCTTTGCAGATAGTTTTTTACAACCTGAAAGAACATGGAAATAATATTTTAAGCTGTGAAATGTCCCATCTGCTACGCAAATCAGATTCTGCACATATTGAAGTTCAAAAAAACATATTTGAACCATTTGTTTACCTAAGATAATTATTCTAATATAGGAAATTAAAAAACAAATGTGTGTTGTATACATATTTATATTAACAATAATTTATGGTTGTCTTAATGGTTATTATCATATACATAACCCGATAGCCGTCTTGATTTGTCAAAATGATATTCCTAGAACGTAGCATGATCTGGTCCCTATACCCATGGGACTAACACTGTGTCTATTGTTACATGTTTGGTTCTTCATTTAGTTCCGCTTGCAAGTTTCTCTTAAAACGCCGGGACCCACATGCCTGGTCTTACGGGATACTGTGCTCCTCTCCATCATCCTTGGCAAACGCTTGGATTCCTGAGGTAGGGATCCCCCTCAGGCCACTCACAACTGTTATTTTAAGTTTTTATATTTACCGGGTTCTATTTTGACCCATACCTGGCACTATTTTCTATTTTAATCACTTGTTTTTCCTTGTTTGTTTTATGTATTTTTTGTTCCTTTTTTTCTCATGCATCATTGACTGTACTCTCCTTTTTGTATAACCAGCTTTGCTTATGTATTACCTTTTATGGCTTTACATGTTTTCTCATGCAATGTTAAAGGCTTGGTCATGGTTCAGGGGACCCACTTTCATGCAGAGGGTTCTTTTAAGTTTGCTTCTAAGATGTTTCCCACCACCTTTGTAGCTTCAGGACCATCTGGGAAAGTTGGGGTATTTTAATCAAACGAGCATGTCAATTGCAGGTTGAATCATCTGTATTAGACCCTCATGGCTGATTTATTCACCTGAATTGTGCTTACAAGAATACATCTCTTATTTTGGTTAACATCTATCTTGGGACAGATAGGGTTTTTGACAGAGGTGTTTGAGAAAATGTACCCTCTTTCCCAACCCTTCATGATTATAGTGACTTCAACATGTGCATGTCTCCAACTAAGGTTAGACGCACCCTTTTCCAATCCACCCCTCACCCAAACCCATAAATTGTCCACATCTTTTCGTAACTGATGGCAGGTCAAACACCCCACCCATAAGCAGTATACATTTTAATTCCTCCCAACATAAACTTTATTCCCATCTAGACCACTTCTTCATATCCGTACAATTATTAACACATCAAGTAGCCTCCAAAATAGACTCCATAACATGGTCAGATCACACCCCTATACTCCTAGATCTTTCCCTGTCTGTCCTGACTACACAAACTTGTCATTGGCACCTCAATGAAATGCTTCTGAAGATTCCTAACACTAGAGATCAATTGTTACAAAAATTATTTAGAATATCTCCAATTTAATGAGGGTACAGTATCTGAGACCTCCACCCTATGGGAGGCTCATAAGGCATTTTTTTAGGGGTGAAGGCATCTCTGCAGGATCTCGTCTGAAGAGGGAGTCTGCCCTCCAGAAAGTATAGCTGCTTGAAGCTGCAGAGACCAGTTTACTCCTTTCCCCTACAGTGGATCACTTGCGGTCTGTAATTTCCTTGCGTAATCACATTTAATCTTTGAATTTGGGTAAGATCTCAAAATCAATGTTGTGGGTTAGACAGAATTTTTACGAATTTGCCAACAAACCCCATAGAATGCTATTACAAATACTTAAACCCAGATCCTCGCTTTCCGTGCCTGATTTTCTCCTCAACCGGATGGTATTCCTACTTATTGTCCTCACACTATATCCAGAGTCTTTGGGGACTTTTTATCATAAGCTATATAATAGTGCGGGCATGGACCCATGCTTCAGATTTACACAGGGGAAATTCAATGCTTTCTTTGAATCCTTATGCCCCGTACACACGAGCGGACTTTTCGACATCCAAACTCCGACGGACTGAGTCCGGCGGACTATCCGCTCGTGTGTGGGCTGCAACGGACTTTAGCTTCGCAAAAGTCTGACGGACTTTAGAAATGAAGCATGCTTCAAATTTTCCCGACGGAACTCCGCCGGACCCGGTCCCCTTCGAAAAATTCGCTCGTGTGTGTGCTACTCCGACGGACTAAAACCGACGCTAGGGCAGCTATTGGCTACTGTCTATGAACTTCCTACGTCGAATCCAGTCGTACGTCATCACGTTCGACTCCGTCGGAGTTTGGTGTGATGGTGTGTGGTCAAGTCCGTTCGGTCGAAAAGTCCGCCAGAACTCCGGCGGAACTCCGCTAGAACTCCGTCGGAAGTCTGTCAGACTTAATCCCTCTCGTGTGTACGGGGCATTACAGCTCCTTAAATTGTCTCCAGCAAATAGGTCAGTGCTAAATGCCCCTATTACAGATGGGGAGTTAGCTGAGGTCATTCCACATCTTCCATCACATAAATCACCAGGACCGAATGGATTACCTTATTCCTATTACAAGGCTTTTCTCCCATCTCTAGCTCCACACCTATTAAACCTCTTTAGATCCCTGATGAAGGGTACTACCCCCCCCCCACCCTCAATTTTTATATGCCCATATCACTGTCATCCTGACACTGGGCAAAGACTTATCCTTCCCCAACAACTACCGTCCCATTGCATTATAAAATTCAGATTATAAAATCTTCACAAAAATTTTAGCAAACAGACTCTCACTACTGTTACCAATAGATCTCATCTAAGCCTAGATGCCCAAAAAGCTTTTGATCGTCTGGATTGGTCCTTCATGTTTGCCACACTATCCCACTATGGTTTCTATGGCCCCTTTCTCCACTCCTTGCGAGCATTATATACCCACCTCCCAGGTCCAATTTGCCTCCCATCTGTTGCAGTCGTTCCCCTTACGAAATGGCACCAGGCAGGTCTGCCCACTCTCATCCTTCCTTTTTATTCTAAGCTTGGAACCCCTGGCCACTGCTATTTGTTCCCATCCTGATATTCGGGGAGTTCAGCTGCGACAAGAGGAATATAAGCTCTCTCTTTTTGCAGATGACATATTGTTACCACCCACTTACTTCCTTCCCCTCATTACATAAAACCCTGATCTCCTTTGGTACTTTGTCAGGCTTTAAGATAAACCCCATCAAAACCGAGGCCCTTCCTATAAACATGCCCCAGCCTCTCCTAGACACCCTGCAGCAGAATTTCAAGTATCACTGGTGATCCCATCAACTCAAATATTTGGGAATTTCCATAACCCCTTCTTATCCCACTCTTTACCAGGCTAATTTCCCTCCCCTATTTATTGAAATGAATCGTCTACTGAAACACTGGGCCACCCTCCCTCTCTCTCTCTTTGGAAGAATTAACGTGCTAAAGATGTCCACTTCCAAAATTGCTGTATATGTTTGAGACACTTCCAGTACCAATCCCCAAATTGAAATTGCTTCAAAGATCTTTTCTCAACTATATATGGAACAATACTTCCCACAGGATAGCAGGGTTGGTGGTCCAGTCTTTGAGATCTAGAGGAGGGTTGAGTGCCCCAGACTTATTGAAATATTATTACGGCACCCATTTACAGGCTGTCATTTCTTGGACATCTCAATATGCCCCAAACAGATGGTCCGAGACTGAAATGGGAATTATGTCCCCTGTACACCCATGTTTTATGTTATGGGCCCCCTCGGACAGACATATGCCTCAGCTGACTAAGCTGAAAAGTCTCTGTCTGGCCCCTATGCTCTTTACATTGTCCATTTGGAAAAGATGTTCTGGGAAATATTCCCTCTCCTCTCCATGCCCTCCACTCTTGAATGTGCTTTTTAACCAGGAGATCCCGGACAGCCTGTTCTAAACCCATATGCTCCCTTGGACTCAGGCTGGAATTATTCAATTGCGCCACTTGGTGCATCCCTTTACTTGTGTGCTTTTATCTTTTACAGAATTACAGTCTAAACTCCAGGTTCTGAAATCCTTTTTTTACTCCTATTTGCAAATTAAACATTTCTTATCTGTTAAATACCCTGGCCTCTCATTAGCCAAACCTACTAGTTTTGAACTCCTATGCACTCAAGGCCCTTATGAACCCCACTTATTATTGGCTATATACAAAATTCTTCAGGAGGCTACCACTTTGACTGAATCCAGTCATCCTTATATGAGTAAATGGGCGAATATTCTCCAACAAACCATCTCCCTGTCAGACTGGGATAAAATTTGGGAATCTTCCCCTAAGGTATCTTGCTGCGTGGCACAGTAGGAGACTGCCTACAAAATCATTATGTTCTGGTACAGGACTCCTGACATCTTACATGCCCGTAATCCAGAGACCTCACAAATGTGCTGGAGATGTGTTGAGGTGAATATTATCATATTTTTTGGAAATGTCCCCTCATCAAACCCTTCTGGGCTTATGTCCAGACCATTTTACAGGACCTTTTGCATGTGACTATACCCTTAAACCCTTTACACTACCTGTTGGGGCTTCCTCTCCAGGGTCTTCCTAAATCAGCACAGAAACTGATGGTCTTTATATTCTTAGCAGCTAAAAGAGCAACACCCTGTTGTTGGCTGTCCACCTCTCCCCCTACTAGCTCTCAGCTTCTATCCAGTATAGCTGACATCCGTAGGATGGAACATCTAACTGCATCTATTGAAGACTCCTTGTTAGAGCCTAGAAACATTTGGGGAGTCCGGGACGACTGACTACTGTCCAGAAAAGTCTCTTCCAGAATGATAGATACTGTAGTAATCTCTTATGTTCAACTATTCCTATAATGCTTTGCTGTTTAATTTCCTAGTCTACTGATCCTGGTGTCCCTTCCCCTTTTCCCTGTACTCCTTGTTTCTACTTTATTTAAAAAAAAAATTTGATGAACCTCGGTTTGTCAAGATTGAGGTTAACAATATATTTATCTGATCTCTGGTACTGCATCGTACTCTAATCAGACTTGTCAGACAGCTAACTTTATGTGATTTAATTGGATCGTTTCATTTATTGTAATTCTACTTTTGAATTTCTTATTGTATCTGTCGTTTATACCGTCTTCATATCCTTGTACAACTGAAAATCGTTAATAAATATACAATTTAAAAAAAAAAGAGAACACCCAAACATTATATATATTTTTCTAGCAAAGACTCTAGAGAATAACAGGGCAGTCGTTGCAACATTTTATGTCACACAGTATTTGTGCAGCAGTCTTTCAAATGCAATTCTTTTGGAAAAAATAATCTTTTTTGAGTTAAAAAAAATAATAAAACAGTAAAGTTAGCCTAATTTTTTTGCACATTGTGAAAGATGATGTTACGTCAAGTAAATGGATACCTAACAATACCTTATGCTTTAAAATTACACGTACTTGTGGAATGGCGACAAACAACGGTACTTAAAAATCTCCATAGGCAACGTTTAGAGTTACAGAGGGGGTCTTATGCTCAAATGATTGCTCTCATTCTGACGATTGTGGTGATATCTCACATGTGTGATTTGAATACTGTTTACATTTGCGGGTTTAACTTATGTATGTGTTTTCTTTGGTGCATGAGCATTTATTTATTTATTTTTTATTTATTTTTTTATTTAACACTGTTCCTCTAAAAAAAATATCTAATCACTTTTTATTTCTGTCACAAGGAATGTAAACATCCCTTGTGACAGTAATAGGCAGTGACAGGTACTCTTTATGGAGGGACCCCAAACCCCTACTTGCACTTCAAATTATCCAAAATGCCAAAATCGGCGTTTGGAATACTGAATTGTTTTTTAATTGGCGCCATTGGCAGCTGAGTAAACCAGAAGTGATGTTGCTTCTGAGTTTTTACATCGAAGACCCGATCAAAGCTGATTCCGGCCTACATTTAGGTTTCTGACCAGCAGGCGGATGTACAGGCTGACCGCTCGGATCTCCCGGTGGGATGGAAGACCCAGGCAGAGCAGCGGAAGATGGCGGGGGGAACGATATATCCTCCCACTCCTAATAACGGGCAAGCAGCTCATTAGTTATCATGAAAGAGCTGACTGACAGCTCTAAAAAACGGTACCGGGGTGATGCCTCTGGCTGCAGGCATCACCCTGGTACAACCACTTCAACCAAATGACATACAGGTACGTGATTTGGCGTGAAGTAGTTAATTGCATTATGTGTAAGTATCTGAATTTAATCTGGTCAATTTGATCTGATCAGCCTCTTACAATCATGCACAGCAAAGTTCTGGAAGCAGCGCAAGGAGCCAATCAGGTGTGCCCCAGTGCTAATAGAATGAGAGAGCAGAGAGACAGAGAGATGAGCTCAAAACTCTGCTGCTTTTCATTCTCACAGACAGGAGGGACACGACCTGTAATTGTTTCTTAACTGCAAAAGAAAAAAAAATCAGGTCTTCTGCCCCTGCACACAGGGATGTGCTGTGTGTCATAGCTGTGTAAATAGCAAAACTGGATGTACAAACAAAACACCATTTCTTTAGCTGGAAGAACATCCCACATATATTTTTAATCTGTGTGATTTACTGTTTGCTTAAAGCCCAGGACTAGTGATGGCCGAACGGTTCGCCCGGCGGTCGTTTCGCGGCGAATTTCCGACTTTCGCCGTCCGCGGGTTCGAACGCCTTTTTCCGTCGTTCGCCCCGGCGGACTTACGTGTTTAATGTATACAAGAACTTTAACCTTTCGTGACACGTTTATCATGTGTTACAGGACAACCAATTGAGACATGACAGCTCATGGACACTTGGACATTCCCCCTAACCTATAAATACACCCGATCCGGTGGCCATTTTACATTCTTTCTTCTGTCACTGTAGGGAAAGGATCCTGTGTGGAGTAGGGACAGAGAAAACGCTAGCTATTTGGTACACAAAAGTTCTTTTCAGGACTGGTATAGGTGTTAGGTCAGCAGCCTGAGTTTCTTTTGTCAGTTTAGATAAAGGGACAGAGCGCTGTATGCTGCTATTTTAGGGACAGCTCAGCCAGATTAGTCTTTCTTCATCATCATCATCATCATCATCATTAGCTGTTACTATCAGGTCCACAAAAGAGCTGTTCCAGCTAATCGTTCCAGCCTACTCTTTTTTGCCAATTTGTATAGGGACAGGCAGGAAGCAGTGTGTCAGGCAGTGAGGATAATTTTAAAGACTTGCTGTTACTATTAGTTCCACAAAGGTTCTTTTCAGGACTGGTATCAGTGGTACGGTAATAGGCTTGTACACGTATAATATTCTTTCTTCCAAATATAGAAAGAATATTATACTTGACTGCTGCCCTTCTGCTGCAGTCTGCTAATCATTCACAACTCACTTGTTCCACAAAGCTCTTTATCAGGACTGGTAACTTGGTCTGTCTAGGGTGCTACGGTACATAGGCTTGGGTGCGGTACAGTCTGCTGTTCTGTAAGGACCGCTATCGGTCCACAATACATAGGGTTGCCGTGCACTACTGCTGACCGCTGCCCTATACTGCAGCAGTCCTTCATTGGTATAGGGACTGACGTACAGTCTGCTAATCACTAACACACAACCTGCTTGGTCCACAAAAGTTCTTATAAGGACTGGTAACTTGGTATAGGGTGCTACGGTACATAGGCCTGAGTGCGTTACAGTCTGCTGTTCTGTAAGGACCGCTATCGGTCCACAATACATAGGGTTGCCGTGCACTACTGCTGACCGCTGCCCTATACTGCAGCAGTCCTTCAGCGGTATAGGGACTGACGCACAGTCTGCTAAACACTAACACACAACCTGCTTGGTCCACAAAAGTTTTTATAAGGACTGGTAACTTGGTATAGGGTGCTACGGTACATAGGCCTGAGTGCAGTACAGTCTGCTGTTCTGTAAGGACCGCTATCGGTCCACAATACATAGGGTTGCCGTGCACTACTGCTGACCGCTGCCCTATACTGCAGCAGTCCTTCATTGGTATAGGGACTGACGTACAGTCTGCTAATCACTAACACACAACCTGCTTGGTCCACAAAAGTTCTTATAAGGACTGGTAACTTGGTATAGGGTGCTACGGTACATAGGCCTGAGTGCGTTACAGTCTGCTGTTCTGTAAGGACCGCTATCGGTCCACAATACATAGGGTTGACGTGCACCACTGCTGACCGCTGCCCTATACTGCAGCAGTCCTTCAGCGGTATAGGGACTGACGTACAGTCTGCTAAACACTAATACACAACCTGCTTGGTCCACAAAAGTTCTTATAAGGACTGGTAACTTGGTATAGGGTGCTACGGTACATAGGCTTGAGTGCGGTACAGTCTGCTGTTCTGTAAGGACCGCTATCGGTCCACAATAGATAGGGTTGACGTGCACCACTGCTGACCGCTGCCCTATACTGCAGCAGTCCTTCAGCGGTATAGGGACTGACGCACAGTCTGCTAAACACTAACACACAACCTGCTTGGTCCACAAAAGTTTTTATAAGGACTGGTAACTTGGTATAGGGTGCTACGGTACATAGGCCTGAGTGCGTTACAGTCTGCTGTTCTGTAAGGACCGCTATCGGTCCACAATACATAGGGTTGCCGTGCACTACTGCTGACCGCTGCCCTATACTGCAGCAGTCCTTCATTGGTATAGGGACTGACGTACAGTCTGCTAATCACTAACACACAACCTGCTTGGTCCACAAAAGTTCTTATAAGGACTGGTAACTTGGTATAGGGTGCTACGGTACATAGGCCTGAGTGCGTTACAGTCTGCTGTTCTGTAAGGACCGCTATCGGTCCACAATACATAGGGTTGACGTGCACCACTGCTGACCGCTGCCCTATACTGCAGCAGTCCTTCAGCGGTATAGGGACTGACGTACAGTCTGCTAAACACTAATACACAACCTGCTTGGTCCACAAAAGTTCTTATAAGGACTGGTAACTTGGTATAGGGTGCTACGGTACATAGGCTTGAGTGCGGTACAGTCTGCTGTTCTGTAAGGACCGCTATCGGTCCACAATACATAGGGTTGCCGTGCACTACTGCTGACCGCTGCCCTATACTGCAGCAGTCCTTCATTGGTATAGGGACTGACGTACAGTCTGCTAATCACTAACACACAACCTGCTTGTTCCACAAAAGTTCTTATAAGGACTGGTAACTTGGTATAGGGTGCTACGGTACATAGGCTTGAGTGCGGTACAGTCTGCTGTTCTGTAAGGACCGCTATCGGTCCACAATAGATAGGGTTGACGTGCACCACTGCTGACCGCTGCCCTATACTGCAGCAGTCCTTCAGCGGTATAGGGACTGACGTACAGTCTGCTAAACACTAATACACAACCTGCTTGGTCCACAAAAGTTCTTATAAGGACTGGTAACTTGGTATAGGGTGCTACGGTACATAGGCTTGAGTGCGGTACAGTCT
Organism: Lithobates pipiens; assembly: GCF_037356315.1. Lineage (NCBI taxonomy): Eukaryota > Metazoa > Chordata > Amphibia > Anura > Ranidae > Lithobates > Lithobates pipiens. Next base: position 493,703,464 of record NW_027507764.1, read on the forward strand.
GCTGTTCTGTAAGGACCGCTATCGGTCCACAATAGATAGGGTTGACGTGCACCACTGCTGACCGCTGCCCTATACTGCAGCAGTCCTTCAGCGGTATAGGGACTGACGTACAGTCTGCTAAACACTAATACACAACCTGCTTGGTCCACAAAAGTTCTTATAAGGACTGGTAACTTGGTATAGGGTGCTACGGTACATAGGCTTGAGTGCGGTACAGTCTGCTGTTCTGTAAGGACCGCTATAGGTCCACAATAGATAGGGTTGACGTGCACCACTGCTGACCGCTCACCTATACTGCAGCAGTCCTTCAGCGGTATAGGGACTAAGAGTTTTGTCACAGGGTCATTTAAAAAATGACATGCAGAGGAAGAGGCAGGCCCTTCCGCAGGGGTGGTAGGGGTAGGGCAGGAGCAACAGGCTTGAGCCAAAGTGGGAAGTTGCAGAAGGTGCGTTCAATTACTTTAAAGGATGCACCAGACTTGGTTGAGTGGCTCGCTCAGCCTTACTCTTCTGCACCCTCCTCATCCTCTCGATCTGCACCCTCTTCTTCACTCTCTGCTATGTGCACCCCCAAAGACACTACCACCAACAACACGACCACCACCACCACCACCACATACCTTCCGCTTGAGTCACTGGAATTATTTTCCGATCCATATCAAGAGGACATTTCTGATGCGCAGCCACTCTTGGTATTGGATCAGGAAGAGGAGGTAGCAACAAGCGCTACTCAGCAGTCTGACGCCAGTACCCAGATCAGCCCAAGGAGGAGGTTGGTCCCCGGTGTTGCTGCCTACTCTACTTATAGCGGTGGGGAAGGTGACGTTGATGATGACGTGTCTAGTGATGTCACGTGGGTGCCCACAAGAGAGGAAGAGGAGGGGAGTTCAGAGGGAGATATGGACCAGCAGATAGGGAGGAGAAGCAGCAATGACTTACATTGCACAGCAGGGACAAAGCAGACTGCAAATGTATCAGGAGCGAGTCATCGACCATGTACGGTCACATCTGGCGCTCCCAGGACACCGGCACATGGCTCCGCAGTGTGGGCTTTTTTTAACGTGTCCGCTGCTGACAATAGCGTTGCCATCTGCAATCTTTGCAGTCAACGCGTTAGTCGCGGTAAGCCCAATACTCACCTAGGGACGACCGCCTTAAGAAGGCACATGAGCAGCCATCACCGAGCCCAGTGGGAGCAACGGAACACACAAAGCCACACTGCAGGCTCTCACCGTCCAGCCTCGTCTTCTACTTCTCCTTCTCCTCTCTCCTCACAATTGTCCTCCACTCCACCTTCCATCACGCCAAGCTCACATTTTTCTGCAAAAAGGCAGGCTTCCGTGGGCCTAATGTTTGAGCGTAAAAAAATGATGACGCCGGATAACCCTCTTGCCCAACGGTTGGCGGCTGGCTTGTCAGAACTCATAGCCCGCCAACTACTGCCATATAAACTGGTGGACTCGGAGGCCTTTCGCAAATTTGTGGCCATTGGAACACCACAATGGAAGGTCCCAGGAAGGAAGTATTTCTCAGAGAAGGGCATCCCAGAGCTATATGGCCATGTTCAGCGGCAAGTGAATGTATCTCTGGCACACAGTGTCGGTGCCAAGATACATCTGACCACAGACACGTGGTCTAGCAAACACGGGCAGGGAAGGTATATCAGTTTTACTGCCCACTGGGTGAACCTTCTGACGGCCGTCAAGCATGTAACCCGTGGCACCCGTGTAGATTTGGTTTTACCGCCACGGATTGCATGCAGGCCTGACTCTTCTTCTCCTCCTCCTACTCCATCCTCCTCCCTCTCCTCCTCAGCTGCCTCCTCCTTTTCCGCTGCTAGCGTCTCTTCCACTGCACCGCCCAAGCTCCCCAGAACCTATTCCACATGCCAGGTGAGACGTTGCCATGCCGTGCTGCGTCTGTTGTGCCTGGAAGCAAAGAGCCACACTGGCCCGGCACTCCTTTCAGCTTTGCGTTCACAGGCAGATGAGTGGCTAACACCGCTCAATTTGACAGTTGGTAAAGTGGTGTGTGACAACGGTGCCAATCTGCTTAGCGCATTGAAACAGGGCAAAATCACGCACGTGCCGTGCATGGCACACGTCTTAAACTTGGTCGTGCAGCGATTCCTTGTCAAATACCCTGGGGTCCAGGACATCTTGCGGCAGGCAAGGAAAATCTCGGCCCATTTCAGAAGATCTTACACGGCCATGGCTCGCCTTGCTGACATTCAGCGGCGACACCATCTGCCGGTCAGACGTCTTATTTGCGATTGCCCGACGCGATGGAACTCAACCTTCTATATGCTTGATAGGCTGCTCCAGCAGAAACGTGCAGTTAACGTCTACCTGTATGAACTCTGCGAAAGAAACGGTTCTGGGGAGCTGGGTTTTTTTTCACCGCGCCAGTGGCTGCTCATGCGCGACACATGCAGACTTCTGCGGCCATTTGAGGAGATCACCAAACTGGTCAGTCGCAGCCATGGCGCCATCAGTGACATGGTACCTTATGCCTTCTTTCTGGAGCGTGCATTGCGTCGTGTCATTGATCAGGCTGTGGAGGAGCAGGAGCGGGAAGATGAGGAAGTCGCAATGCTGGATGAATTCCCAGGGGGGGCTACTCTATCTGAGACAAGTCAACAACAGGAGTCTGATGAGGAGTCAGAGGAGGATGGTGCCGGGGCGGATGAGCAGGAGCAAGAAGAGCATGCTTTAAACCTTTCTGGGATCCCTGTTGTGCGAGGATGGGGAGAGGAGAATGAAGAGGACGACATTATCCTGGATGATGAGCAGGAGCCAGGCCACCACACCGCTTCCACTTTAGTGCAAATGGGGGCCTTCATGCTCCAGTGTTTTAATAGGGACCCCCGTATAAAAAGCATGAGGGTCAAGGACCAGTACTGGGTGGCAACGTACTTAGACCCCCGGTACAAACACAAAATGGCGGAAATGTTACCGCCGTCGCAGAGGGCTGTCAGAATGCAGCACTTCCAGGCCTTGCTTCGAGAAATGCTGCATTCTGCTTTTGCGTGCGCTGGCAGAGGAGCAATTCCCACTCCCAGAGAAGGATTTGCGGGTACCAATCCAACAGCGCCTGCAAGAAGAGGCCGGTTTGAAGATGTGTTGGTGACTTCGGATATGAGGTCATTCTTTCAGCCGACCCATCGACAGGTGTCATCCGGATCCAGCATCAGGGAACGCCTAGACCGTCAGGTGTCCGACTACATTGGGTTAACGGCCGATGTGGACGCTCTGAGGAGTGATGAACCCCTAGACTACTGGGTGGGCAGGCTTGACCTCTGGCCAGAGCTTGCCCAATTTGCAATCGAACTGTTGGCTTGCCCCTCATCCAGTGTCCTGTCCGAAAGGACGTTCAGCGCAGCAGGGGGGATTGTGACCGATAAGCGTACTCGCCTAGCTCACCACAGTGTTAACTACCTCACATTTCTAAAAATGAATGAGGCATGGATCTCGGAGGAATTCAACACATGTGATCAGTAGACCATGTATATGTCTATAAACAATTTTTGGAATCAAGCACACAGACCTTCTTAATTCATTTGGCTCACTTCCCTGACCCAAAAAAGCACACCGTACTATATGCCCCTACCCTCCTCTTTGAAGAGGTTGAGCGGTGTCATATTTCTACTGGGGCTGCTTATTATGAGGGGTTCCCACCATCCCTGTGCTGTGCTGACTTCCTCCTGGGTGTTCTTATTATGAGGGGCTCCCACCATCCCTGTGCTGTGCTGACTTCCTCCTGGGGGTTCTTATTATGAGGGGATCACACCATCCCTGTGCTGTGCTGACTTCCTCCTGGGGCTGCTTACGGTGCTGCTGTCAGCGCTGTATGTCACGGAGCTGCTGTCAGCGCTGTATGTCACGGAGCTGCTGTCAGCGCTGTATGTCACGGAGCTGCTGTCAGCGCTGTATGTCACGGAGCTGCTGTCAGCGCTGTATGTCACGGAGCTGCTGTCAGCGCTGTATGTCACGGAGCTGCTGTCAGCGCTGTATGTCACGGAGCTGCTGTCAGCGCTGTATGTCACGGAGCTGCTGTCAGCGCTGTATGTCACGGAGCTGCTGTCAGCGCTGTATGTCACGGAGCTGCTGTCAGCGCTGTATGTCACGGAGCTGCTGTCAGCGCTGTATGTCACGGAGCTGCTGTCAGCGCTGTATGTCACGGAGCTGCTGTCAGCGCTGTATGTCACGGAGCTGCTGTCAGCGCTGTATGTCACGGAGGTGCTGTCAGCGCTGTATGTCACGGAGCTGCTGTCAGCGCTGTATGTCACGGTGCTGCTGTCAGCGCTGTATGTCACGGAGCTGCTGTCAGCGCTGTATGTCACGGAGCTGCTGTCAGTGCTGTATGTCACGGAGCTGCTGTCAGCGCTGTATGTCACGGAGCTGCTGTCAGCGCTGTATGTCACGGAGCTGCTGTCAGCGCTGTATGTCACGGTGCTGCTGTCAGCGCTGTATGTCACGGAGCTGCTGTCAGCGCTGTATGTCACGGAGCTGCTGTCAGCGCTGTATGTCACGGAGCTGCTGTCAGCGCTGTATGTCACGGAGCTGCTGTCAGCGCTGTATGTCACGGAGCTGCTGTCAGCGCTGTATGTCACGGTGCTGATGTCAGCGCTGTATGTCACGGAGCTGCTGTCAGCGCTGTATGTCACGGAGCTGCTGTCAGCGCTGTATGTCACGGAGCTGCTGTCAGCGCTGTATGTCACGGAGCTGCTGTCAGCGCTGTATGTCACGGAGCTGCTGTCAGCGCTGTATGTCACGGAGCTGCTGTCAGCGCTGTATGTCACGGAGCTGCTGTCAGCGCTGTATGTCACGGAGCTGCTGTCAGCGCTGTATGTCACGGAGCTGCTGTCAGCGCTGTATGTCACGGAGCTGCTGTCAGCGCTGTATGTCACGGAGCTGCTGTCAGCGCTGTATGTCACGGAGCTGCTGTCAGCGCTGTATGTCACGGTGCTGCTGTCAGCGCTGTATGTCACGGAGCTGCTGTCAGCGCTGTATGTCACGGAGCTGCTGTCAGTGCTGTATGTCACGGAGCTGCTGTCAGCGCTGTATGTCACGGAGCTGCTGTCAGCGCTGTATGTCACGGAGCTGCTGTCAGCGCTGTATGTCACGGTGCTGCTGTCAGCGCTGTATGTCACGGAGCTGCTGTCAGCGCTGTATGTCACGGAGCTGCTGTCAGCGCTGTATGTCACGGAGCTGCTGTCAGCGCTGTATGTCACGGAGCTGCTGTCAGCGCTGTATGTCACGGAGCTGCTGTCAGCGCTGTATGTCACGGTGCTGATGTCAGCGCTGTATGTCACGGAGCTGCTGTCAGCGCTGTATGTCACGGAGCTGCTGTCAGCGCTGTATGTCACGGAGCTGCTGTCAGCGCTGTATGTCACGGAGCTGCTGTCAGCGCTGTATGTCACGGAGCTGCTGTCAGCGCTGTATGTCACGGAGCTGCTGTCAGCGCTGTATGTCACGGAGCTGCTGTCAGCGCTGTATGTCACGGTGCTGCTGTCAGCGCTGTATGTCACGGAGCTGCTGTCAGCGCTGTATGTCACGGAGCTGCTGTCAGCGCTGTATGTCACGGAGCTGCTGTCAGCGCTGTATGTCACGGAGCTGCTGTCAGCGCTGTATGTCACGGAGCTGCTGTCAGCGCTGTATGTCACGGAGCTGCTGTCAGCGCTGTATGTCACGGAGCTGCTGTCAGCGCTGTATGTCACGGTGCTGCTGTCAGCGCTGTATGTCACGGAGCTGCTGTCAGCGCTGTATGTCACGGAGCTGCTGTCAGTGCTGTATGTCACGGAGCTGCTGTCAGCGCTGTATGTCACGGAGCTGCTGTCAGCGCTGTATGTCACGGAGCTGCTGTCAGCGCTGTATGTCACGGTGCTGCTGTCAGCGCTGTATGTCACGGAGCTGCTGTCAGCGCTGTATGTCACGGAGCTGCTGTCAGCGCTGTATGTCACGGAGCTGCTGTCAGCGCTGTATGTCACGGAGCTGCTGTCAGCGCTGTATGTCACGGAGCTGCTGTCAGCGCTGTATGTCACGGTGCTGCTGTCAGCGCTGTATGTCACGGAGCTGCTGTCAGCGCTGTATGTCACGGAGCTGCTGTCAGTGCTGTATGTCACGGAGCTGCTGTCAGCGCTGTATGTCACGGAGCTGCTGTCAGCGCTGTATGTCACGGAGCTGCTGTCAGCGCTGTATGTCACGGTGCTGCTGTCAGCGCTGTATGTCACGGAGCTGCTGTCAGCGCTGTATGTCACGGAGCTGCTGTCAGCGCTGTATGTCACGGAGCTGCTGTCAGCGCTGTATGTCACGGAGCTGCTGTCAGCGCTGTATGTCACGGAGCTGCTGTCAGCGCTGTATGTCACGGTGCTGATGTCAGTGCTCTGTATTACGGTGCTGCTGTCAGTGCTCTGTATCTCCTGCACCCTCTTGTTTGCCTACCCTGGTCCCTGACCTTCCCTCTCCTCCATTGCCTTCATTAGCTCCATAGTCCTGAATTGTCAGAACAATTTCCCAAATAAAAAAAAAATGCTTGTAGTTATCGATCCCAAATTCACCTCATACATGTATTATGCTATTGTCCAGGTGGTGGGACTACGTGCTACCCCCTAATAATTACCCCGTGGCCGCAAATTCGACCTAAAGGTTTGCGAAATTCGCCTCCCATTGAAGTCAATGGAGCCCGCGGCGAACGGTCGTTTTCGCGAACGTTTGTGTCCGTTCGCGTTTCGCGTTCGCGAAACGTCCCGTCGGAAGTTCGTCCATCACTACCCAGGACACATGTCATGTACTGAAAATTATCCAGTTCAGCAGAAACCGGCCGACTTTCAGTATGTCTGTGTCATGTCTGTTCAACAGACCAGGCTGGTCTAAGTCCTTGTACACACGGTCAGACATTCCGACGGATTTTCTCCGAAACTGGTGTTGCATACACACGTTCGGACAAAGTTGTCGGAAAATCCGATCGCTCGTAACGTGATGACGTAATTTGGGCTACGTTCAGGCTAGTAGCCAATAGCTTTGGTCTAGGAATTGATCTGAGCATGCGTGGCACTTTGTCTGATTGGAATTCTCTACAAATGATCGGACAAAGCCAGATCGGATCATGTTGTCGGAAAATTTTTATATCCTGCTCTCAAACTTTGTTGGTCGGACATTCCAACAGAAAAAGTCCGATGAGGCCCACACACGATTGGAATTATCCGACAACACGGTCCGATCGGACATTTTCCGTCGGAATGTCCGACCATGTGTACAAGGGCTAATGACTGGCTTATGTCGCATGGTCCTACTGAAAAACCAGCATTCAATCAGTGCTTGCAACTAATTGTCAGAATAAAATAACACAGTGGGAGAAATCCCCGCATCAACATTGTTTGTATTGACGCAGGGATCTGTCAGGCCGCGTACACACGGGCGGACTGTTCGCCCAACTTTGTCCGTCCAACAGTTTCGGCAAACAGTCCGCTCAAAATTAGCATGGACGGACATGCCCACACACGACGAACGAACAGTTTGCTGAAACCGTGCGCGATGACGTGAACGGCACGTACGACGGGACGAAAAATACGACGTCCTATACACTGCATTATAGCTTTCGGCGTGAAAATCCTTTCTGAGCATGCGCGCAACTTTGTTTGACGAACAAGCCTACACACGAGCGGACTGTTCGCTGAAACAAGGTTTCAGCGGACAGTTTTTCGGAAATTCCGAAAAACCTTGTCCGTCAAACTGTCCGCTGAAACTGTCCGCTGAAAGCCCACACACGAGCGGACTGTCCGCCCAAACACTGTTCAGCGGACAAAGTTGGGCGAACAGTCCGCCCGTGTGTACGCGGCCTCAGGGTTTTTTTTGTTCAACTTGTCAGTTGAACCAAAAAATCTACCCATGTATACCCAGCTTTAAGTGATCCTAGCCCAGCAGACCTAGTCCCTCTCACCTGTTTTGTATCTCCATAGATTTTCTTTCTCTTGGATTATTGTTCTTGTAAAGGATTGTTTTTTATTGTTTTTAAATAACGAGCATATCATACTTACCTCCACTGTGCAACTCGTTTTGCACAAATTGGCCCCGAACATCCTCTTCTGGGGTCCCCCGGCAGCTTTCGTTGCTCCTCCCTGCATCAGATAACCCCCTAGGAGAAGCGCTCTCCCAAGGGGGGTTACGTTGTGGTGCAATCCAGCATTTGCGTCCATAGACACGAATGCCTGACTTGGCCCCGCCCCCCGGCTCCTACATCATTGGATTTGATTGACAGCAACGGGAGCCAATGGCTGCGCTGCTATCAATCTATCCAATCAAGAGCCGGGACCCCGTGAAGAGAGGGACAGCACATCCCCGCAGAGGAGATGAAGGTGCTCAGGTAAGTAAAATGGGGGGCTGGGGGGGCCAGTGAATTCCAGGTATTTTTTAACCTTAATGCATAGGATGCATTAAGGTGAAAAATCACGAGGGTTTACAACCCTATATTATATTATATAATATTTTGCTAATGCCTTGTATATCAGTACTGGCTAGACCTACCCCAAAAACTTGTCCTGGAAATGTTAGTGCAAATAAAAATTATCCAAGATAGTACTCAACTGTATAGATCAGGGGTGTCAAACTTATTTTATCTATGACCCACATTAGCAGTATGGTTGCCCACAAAGGGCCAGTTGTATCTGGGGTGCACTGGCCAGTTGTATCTGGAGTGTGCTACATACAGAGTGCAGGGTTCAAGAGGGCAGAGTTCAGGATTATGCTACATATAGAGTGCAGAGTTCAGGAGTGGGCTATGTACAGAATGCAATTCTAGGGGTGCCCTATGCACAGAGGTGCAGAGTGCACGGGTACGCTATGCACAGAGTGAAACGTTTAGGAGTGTGCTATGTACAGAGTGCAGGGTTCAGGAGTTTGTTACGTACAGAGTGCAGAGTTCAGGGGTGTGCTGTGTACAGAATGCAAGGTTTAGGGATGCGCTATGCAACCACAACCCCCCTTCCCAAAGATTCCTCCCATCTCTCTCCTACCTGGCCTGGCTCTTGTACCTCCCTGTGTAGGCAGCTCTGCCTTGCCTTGCAGAGAGATCGGTCTCTCTCTCAGATTCTGGAGATCTGTCCCTGCTGTGAGTGATTGCGTGCTGGGAGCTGTCAAATCCGGGAGCTGCTCAGATCACATCTGTCTCTGGTAAACAAAGAAGGCTGCTATGTTTACAAATGACTGAGGGGAGCGGGAGGTGGCAGAATGAAGTTCCGCCACATTCCAGCTGCAAAACTAAGTGCCAGAGACACAAGACAAGCTCCGATGGGCTTCATCCGGCCCACGTGTAAGCAGGTTGGAAAAGGATCTAGTTAGCTGCTGCCCAGCCAGGAGGAAAAGAGGTAACCCAGTTACCACACTTTCTCTGAGTTCTGCCTCTCTCTCCCTGTGCTGTAAATATAAAGGGGAAGGGCTCTGCCCTCAGTCAGTCAGTGTGCATGGGAAACAAGTCCAGACAAGCCATAGCATGTGAGTTCCAGCTGCTTACAGAAGAAGAGAGGGGGGGATTGCTGGGATCTGCAGTTCTCTCTAAAGACACAGCCAGCCAGCAAGATATGACCTCCAGCTGCTGCTTCTGCCAGGGCTCTCTGCCTCTCTGGAAGTTCCTATTTCTGCTGGACACCTGTGTCCTAGAGCCTTCCACATGCAGGGGGATTGCTGGAATTTGCAGTCCTCCCTGAAGATACCAACCGTGGACTCTGCCAAGTGTGGACTCTTTCCTATGATGGCAGCTAGGGATGAGCTTCGAGTTCGAGTCGAACTCATGTTCGACTCGAACATTGCCTGTTCAGCGAACAGTGAACAATTTGGGCTGTTCGTGGCAAATTCAAAAAGCCGGAACACCCTGTACAAGTCTATGGGAGAAATCTAAAGTGCTAATTTTAAAGTGTAATATGCAGGTTACTGTCCTAAAAAGTGTTTGGTGACCCAGGTCCTGCCCCAGGGGACATGAATCAATGCAAAAAACTGTTTTAAAAACGAAAGTTTTTTCAGGAGCAGTGATTTTAATAATGATTGAAGTGAAACAATAAAAGTGTAATATTCCTTTAAATGTGGTACCTGGGGGGTATCTATAGTATGCCTGTGAAGGGGTGCATGTTTCTGGTGCTTAGAACTGTCCTTGCACAAAGTGTCATTTGTGCAGGAAAAAAAGTCTTTTAAAATCACTTGTGGCTAAATTGTCGGCTCCCCGTAATACTCAATGAGTGTTCTCTGTATTAGCCGACAATTCATTCATTCATTGATAAAAAAAAAAAGCGTGGGGGTTCCCCTAAATTCAATTACTAGGCCCTTCAGGTCTGATATGGATATTAAGGGGAACCCCGTGTCAAATTTAAAAAAAATTGACGTGGGGGTCCCCCTAAAAATCCATACCAGACCCTTTATCCGAGCACGCAACCTGGCAGGCTGCAGGAAAAGAAGGGGGACGTGAGAGCACCCCCCCTCCTGGACCGTACCAGGCCACATACCCTCAACATTGGGAGGATGCTTTGGGGGTCTGTGACCCCTCAAAGCACCTTGTCCCCATGTTGATGAGGACAAGGGCCTCATCCTCACAACCCTGGCCGGTGGTTGTGAGGGTCTGCGGGCGGGGGGCTTATCAGAATCTGGAAGCTCCCTTTAACAAGGGGACCCCCAGATCCCGCCCCCCCTGTTTGAAATGGTAAGGGGGTACAAAAGTACCCCTACCGTTTCACAAAGAAAGTGTAAAAATGGTTAAATAAGACCAACACACTTTTGAAAAATTCCTTTATTAAAAATAAAAAAAATAAAAAAAAGATTCCAGCGGTGCTAATCCACTCTTGCTATCCAGCGATGGGTGATCATATCCAGCGACGAGGGATCTCTCAGTCCAGCGCTGTCCATACATCCGTCTTCTGTCTCCACTCCGGAGACACTGCGGGGATCCCAGCGCTGACATTTCTTATATTAGGAGGGCGGGGCCACACGTCACCTGACCCCGCCCCTCTGATGCTGGTGAGGGAAGCCAGGGGTTCCCTAATGACGTATGGGTGACCCCACCCCCTCTGATGTAACGGAAACCTGCGTTACATCAGAGGGGGCGGGGTCACCCATACGTCACTGGGGAACCCCTGGCTTCCCTCACCAGCGTCAGAGGGGCGGGGTCAGGTGACGGGTGGCCCCGCCCTCCTAATATAAGAAACGTCAGCGCTGGAATCCCTGCAGTGTCTCCGCAGTGGAGACAGAAGACGGATGTATGGACAGCGCTGGACTGAGAGATCCCCCGTCGCTGGATATGATCATCCATCGCTGGACCCCGGGGATTCGTCGCTGGATAGAAAGAGTGGATTAGCACCGCTGGAATCTTTTTTTAATTTTTTTATTTTTAATAAAGGAATTTTTCAAAAGTGTGTTTGTCTTATTTAACCATTTTTACACTTTCTTTGTGAAATGGTAGGGGTACTTTTGTACCCCCTTACCATTTCAAACAGGGGGGGGCGGGATCTGGGGGTCCCCTTGTTAAAGGGGGCTTCCAGATTCTGATAAGCATCCTCCCAATGTTGAGGGTATGTGGCCTGGTACGGTTCAGGAGGGAGGGGGGCCGCTCTCTCGTCACCCCCCTCTTTTCCTGCGGCCTGCCAGGTTGCGTGCTCGGATAAAGGGTCTGGTATGGATTTTTAGGGGGACCCCCACGTCAATTTTTTTTTAAAATTTGACACAGGGTTCCCCTTAATATCCATGTCAGACCTGAAGGGCCTGGTAATTGAATTTAGGGGAACCCCCACGCTTTTTTTTTTATCAATGAATGAATGAATTGTCGGCTAATACAGAGAACATTCATTGAGTGTTCTCTGTATTATGGGGAGCCGACAATATAGCCGCAAGTGATTTTAAGACTTTTTTTCCTGCAGAAATGACACTTTGTGCCGGGACAGTTCTAAGCACGGGAAACATGCGCCCCTTCACAGGCATACTATAGATATCCCCCAGGTACCACATTTAAAGGAATATTAAACTTTTATTGTTTCACTTCAATCATTATTAAAATCACTGCTCCTGAAAAAACTGCCATTTTAAAAAAAATTTTTTGCATTGATCCATGTCCCCTGGGGCAGGAGCCAGGTCCCCAAACACTTTTTAGGACAGTAACTTGCATATTACCCTTTAAAATTAACACTTTAGATTGTGAACGTTCGAGTCCCATAGACTTTAATAGGGTTCTAAACTTCACACAAAGTTTAAGTCTGTTCGCAGGTTCTGGTGCGAACCGAACAGGGGGGTGTTCGGCTCATCCCTAATGGCAGCTACAAGCCTGCAGTTAGAGATTAGGGATGTTAGGAAACTGTGCTATATGCTGAACTGCTGTGACTCTTATTATGTTGCATACTCAAGTAAAGTTTTTGAAACTTTGCCTATGCTTATTCTGAATTTATAAAAGGAGTGTTTGCAAGTAACTGCCACACTTAGGGGTTTATTTACTGATGGCAAATCCACTTTGCTCTACAAGTGCATTCCAAGCGCACTTGGAAGTGGACTTCAAGTGCAGTCACTGTAGATCTGTAGATACAAGTGCAGTGCACTTGTAGTGCAGAGTGGATTTGCCTTTAGTAAATCAACCCCATAGTCTACAGTTAGGTCACTAGCACATCGGCATATGAAGACATCAGTATAAAGAGTTAATCCAGTGTGAAGCTACAATGGTTACTAAGGATAAAGGAGAAGAGCAAGTAACCATGTTACAGGTACTTAGCGTAGCGCCCACCCCTTCTAGATGTAGGCCTTGTGCTTGACATATGTGGTGTAGATGGACATGTCTGAAACAGTTCTGGCATGGTCTACATGGTGGTTTATAAATAATAATCCTATATCATCTTAATTAGTTCTACCTATTTCATTTCTCAGTTCTCTGGACTTCTTACCCTGCCATGGACATAAAGTTCAGTAATTCTATGAAGGGGCCTAATTTACAGTATTTTTGTCTATACTCTTTTTTTTCTGTTATTATCCTAAGTTCATGGCAGCAGTAAAGATAGCAATGTAGATTTCAGATTATCTAGTAAACCACAAAATGGGTTGATATGATACCTTGTCAAAAGAGTAACCATGGCTTTATGCTTCGTTTGGCTGTATTTCTTATAGTCTCTTTGATACTCTCTAATTACTTTAGTGAGAATACCTATCTGACTCTTTCTTTCTTATTTGCCTGGAGTCTGTCGTATCACACACTTCGGTCTGCTGAAAACTTTGATTAGAGGCACCCTAGCTCTTGTCATGGGGAATTTATGGGACTCTTGCTCTGTTTAATTAATGATACTTTCTGCCTTTTATATGCCATCTGCTGGCTCATTCCTTCAATGTTTTATAGCTTCCTGAGTATTACCCTACTTATGTCCAGGTTTTGGATATGATATTTGTCATTTATTATGCTCTGCCACACTACAGTCTAAAAATCAACGGTAAATAATATTAAAACCTAATTCTAGATAATTGAAAAAAAAAAAACATCACAAGGGACCATACCTACACTTAATAAGAATTGTCCCTTGTTCTGGTGCAAATGTCCTAGCTGAAATCCTCCTAATATGAGTGCTGGACCTATCATAGGCTCCCATTGAGTGTACCTATGCTGCCCTTTTAGCATCCCTCGTCCATTCATAGAAGCCATACTATAGCTTCCATGAATAAAATTAGCTTTTTGAATGGGGGGGGGGGGGGAGTTTTCATTCATCTACTCATTCTCTATTCATAGAAAGATTTTCATTCATGGAAGCTATAGTACAGCTTATTTTAATGGAGGAGGGGGCTGAATAAGACAAGTGACAAGTGCCTGTGACAAGTCCAGAGCTCATATGGGTCCCAACAGGACTGGAAGATGATGGCTGTGGGGGAGGGGGGGGGGATGTGGTGGGCAGAGGAATTCAGATTTCAACTAGGGCAGCGGATACCACCACATGGGACGCTTCTCATTAATGTAAGTGCTGTCCCTTGTGCTAATATTTATTTTTAATTCTTACCCAAGCTTAGGCTTTAAACATCATCTAGTCATGAATACTAGAGCTGTAACTAAAGTCTTTATTGTTTGTGGCTGATCTTTGCACATTTTCAGATGACAAGATATTGTAGAAGTTAGAGTTTAGCTTTTTTCTGAAAGCAATAAGATAATAATGCAAGATAATATTGTTGTGTTTACCATGAAAATCCACATACATAAGTGTATTTTACTGATTTATTAGAATAGTTTTTGGTCGCTGATCTTGTAGAACAAAAATAAATTGTCTAAAATTATAATTTTTATCAATAAGATAAACTGAAAAATAAAGAATTTAATGTTATTTTTTTTACATTTCTGTAATTATGATACCCTGAACTGATTCTCTTGTACCCCTTCTCTATGACCAGTGGTAGATGTAGGCTCTCACCAAGGCAGAGTGAACTTGGCTGGAGGGCACTTCCCAGGATAAAATCATTCGGATTGTTGCACTGGTGACAGCAGATAGACCAACCACAAGCTGGTGAAAAATTGGAACATCAGCAACTGTAAAATGTTCTCTAGAGGGGACACAGTTCAGTACTGAAGAATGAAACCAGTTGCAACTGTATGTGTTGACATAGGAAATACAGCCTTTCTCAACTAAGGTTGCTGTGGCACCTTTGGTTGCCATCTAGGTTTGTCAGTTGTGCCAAGGCATCATGGATGTCTGAATATGGTACCTATGATCTGCTGTCATTAAGCAAGGGCACAACACTGTAACCACCAACATACGAGGAAAACAGAAACTGACCACCAGTGTAAGGAGGACATGAACCAAGCATGTGAGCAGTTTTGGACTATGTGCAAAGGCTTATCATTTGTGAGTATCATCCCAAGCTGTTTCCCAATGATGGTAAGAAACATTGATGGTTTTTACATTTTATACTGTGGTGCCTTGAGATTTTGCTCATATTTAAAGCATACTGAAAATGCAGACATGTAAGTTTGCACCTAAGAATATCATGTCTAGCCTTCTGATTGGGGGAGCATGCTGGTGTAGAGATTGCATCTTCATTAAGACAGTACTTCTGCAAACCAGCATTGCGGTACCGAAAACCCAATGATACTTCATAACTGAAAAAGAGCAGAAGCTATACTGAAGAAAATTACTGAAATCCAGACCTTTGGATTGCTAATACATTATAAAGAATATTTATTACCGTGGATGTCTAAATACAGAGATAAAATACATATATGAAAATGGTTTCCCTGCCAAAGGATCTGTAGCTCTTAGATTCTTCTGTAGTTTTTCCATTGCTAAGATAACACAGCCCGGACACACAGCACAGTCAGCCAGGAGACATGCTTCCTCTATTACAGTTATGTAATACAATTAGGTTTGCTCCTCCCATAGCCTTTGACCACACAATTGAAGAGAAGCACATGAGCACAGCAGGTCAACTGATTGACTCCTTGTGCTGCCCTTCTCTCAGTCTGAGTGTTTTTTTTTTCTATAGGAGATTTAAATAGGCTGATATCAAGTCAAATGCAGGTGCTTACATTAAAATTATTTAAATATTGAATTGGCTCCTGTCTAAATTGGTCCTAGTACGTGCATGAATGTGAGTTTGAGACCTTAGATTGTATGCTTCGTAATGGCAGGGACTGGTATATATGTATATGTAAAGTGCTGCCTGAATTGACAGTACTATATAACCACCTGTAATTAATAAATAAATACAGCTTAAATGGTCATTAAACCCAAAATATTTTTGCATAGTTCAATAGCATTATTTCTATTGTGCATACCTTCATTCTTTGTAAAAACCTGGTTGATCCTGCCATTTTCATAGCCCTCCTTACTGTCAATGGCAAAGTATTAGCAGCTGATTCTATGGCTGCCACATTGCCACAGCCAGTGTTTTCTGTCCTCCTCCAGCCCCTCCCCCCCCCCCCGTGTGAATTTTTTTTCAAGCAGCTTGTGGGGTGGCTCCATCTCATTAAGTGACAGCTCCCCCTCACTTTCTATCCTGCCCCATGTGACTGTAACAGCACCAATCCGATCTGTGCAGCCAGGGGATCACAGTTAAAACATCCTTCAGTGATCATTGCATAACACGTCAGAGACTCCCTGCTTGCTTCCCCCACCAAGCTCACAAGTGAAGGGAGAACATGTGACCACGGAGTAGAATAAGATAAAGAAGTATTTGGAAATAGGATATGTATGTGTTACATAGTGGTGGACCATCCATTAGGGGTGCACGGGCCCCCTAATCTATATGCAGGGCGCTGGCAAGTGATTAGAGCCAGAGGCTCTAATAGGCTTCAAAAAAGAGTGGGCTCGGGGAGCAGAGCCACCAACCAACTAGGTGGGATGGTTGTTTCCCGCCCCCCCCCCCCAAAAAAACACCATCCGTCACTGGTAAATCTTCTGTTGCTTATACTTCTATGCTGACTTATCAGGCATGTGAACAGTTTTCTGTGGGTTTATTGACATTTTAAAGTAGAACTACAGTCAACATTTTTCTTTCATTATGGAGTGAGGAAGGCTTATAACTTCTGTATGGTTTATTTTTTCCCTCTTTGTCCCATTGGGGAGATTTACCTTCACTTCCTGTTCTATAGCCAAGGCAGGAAGTGAAATGAGAGGGAGTTCCTGCAAATTAAGGGATTTCCTTGAGGACTCCCTGGTCACCACAACTAGTATCACCATTGGAAGATTTCCCCTGTATGACATTTCTGTGGACAATTAAAAAATTGGGACTCTCCTTTACTTTCACTTTCAAGGAGAACGGTAAACAGGATGAATAGAGAGGGTGAATTTCTCTAACGGGGGCACAGACAAACAATACAAAATTACAGGATTCTAATTTATCTCCACTCCATCCAAAACTATAATGAAACAAAATGTTGACTTTAGTTATACTTTAGGGTCGGTTCACACTGAGGCAGCACGACTTGCAGCGCGACTGCCTCAGGCGTCCTGAATCCGACTTCTGTATAGAAGTCAATGCAAGTCGCCAGAAGTCGCCCCAAAGTAGTACAGGAACTTTTTTCTAAGTCGGAGCGACTTGTGTCATTCCTATTAGAATGGTTCCATTGTACAGAACGGGACGCGACTTGTCAGGTGGCTAAGTCGCCTAACAAGTTGCCCCAGTGTAAACCCGAGTCTTAAGCATTTATTTTAATTTATTTTATTTATAAATATCTAAAATGTGGAAGAAGCATCCAGTACTTTGTTTTTTCCCATCTGGTGGCAATAGGATGGGAGAAAGCTCTTGGTTGAAGTGCCCGCCCACATTCCAGCACTAGAAAGAAAAGTTCTGGTCTGCCGTCTGTCACAAAGTCACAGATAAGGTAGACATCTCCTACAAAAAAAACAAGCATTAGATCCTCCTTCAGGATTGGGGTTTGAGGATACTACTTTGATTATTTCTTATGTATGGTCAAAACTTAAAATCATATATTCATTTTAACATTATACTTTAATTAATTCTAGCCTACTCATAATAATTTGGACAATCTTGAAGCTTGAAAATTTACTTTGTGAGGATCACAAAGTAACACTTATTTACTATGCCCTGTGAGTAGTCACAGGCTACAGTTTCAGCCTCTTGCAGTCCTTGTACAGCAGGGCTGGAGTGTGAGAGAAAGAAGCAGTACAAACGAGCCAATCAGGTCAAGCGCTGACATGAAGCATGCTAATAAGAGGAAAAAAAAGAGTGAAAGAGTGACAATGAAATGTGTTTATCATTGTGCTACTTCTCCTTTCACTGTCCGGTCACAGGCTTGGGCAGTTCTAAGCCCACGTACACACGGTCGGAGATTTTGCCAACCAAATCCGTCGGATTTTGCCTGTCGGATTTAGTCCGACGGATTGTGTCCGAAACTGTTGCATACACACGGTCGGGCCAAGTTGGCGAAAAATCCGATCTTTCAGAACGTGATGACGTAATTTCGTTACGATGGGACTACATTCAGGCTAGTAGCCAATAGCTTTGATGTAGAAATTTGATCTGAGCATGCGTGGCACTTGGTCCGATGAAAATGCTCTACACATGATCGGATTAGGTCCGTCCGGCCCAGTTGGTTGGGAAATATTTCCAACATGTTGGAAAATTGGGTCGGGCGGAGATTCGGATGGAATCAGTCTGATGCATACCACACACAGTCAGATTATCTGACGACACGGTCCGATAAGACTCATTCCAAAAGATTCTCCGACCGCGTGTACAAGGGCTATGATGGCCTGAGTTCAGTGAAAGTGGGTTGAATGATACTGAACATCAGAATAAGGACTTCTAGTGGCAGAAAAAAATGACTGTGGGGAAATCTCTGTATTGAAGGTAAATGTTACAACAAAAGCTGATTTTGTTATTTTCTTTTTTAAATAGGCTATTCATTTTGGTTGTGTCATTTTGGTTGGATTTCAGCTCTAATATTATCAAAATTCAGAAGTTGCTGGATTTCAGCTTGCAGGTTTTTTTTTTTTTTTTAACTATCCCTCCACATCGGTAATGTCCATAAACTGTTTAATAAACCCGCCAATCATTTTCTAGCTTAGTGTATTTATTTTTGCTAAAAACGTGTTTACCTCACAGCAAGTCCCATCACATTTTCCGTACATGGCTATTGGCAAAAAAAAGAAAAAGAAATGCATACATTTAAATTAAACAAACCTTGACATTAATGGCATTTCATTTTGTGCAGCTGACTTTTATAAATTAATTGAGCAAAGAGAAAGTGAGTAGGTTTTTAGACCTGAATCCAGTGGAGGCTAACAAAATCACATAAGCGATACATTGAGCCACCTGGGGCTTGACTGAATGCAGGATGGATCAGTGATAGGCTCTCCCAGATGTATGACTCAAGAAGCCCATTAGTGTCAGTCCTGGCATGCTGCTTTGCTCTCACGTGGACAGAAAGGCCAAGGAAAATGTGAGTTTTACTGTATAGCGCAGGCGGGAACATTTCCTATTAATTAAAGCAATTCTACCCCTCGGTTTCTTCATTTGTGATATCCTACTGCAATACTTTGAACTATTGTAAAGCTCAGCATTACAAATGTCTATGGTTCTGCAAAGAAGGAGCAAAAAATAGAGCACTAAAAGTTAATGAAGTGTACCTGTCACACAAACTAAACATAGCTCAACGACTACTCAAGGACCCAAGTCTTCTTCTAGGTCTGTTTTATAGTATAGTACAGGGATATGCAATTAGTGGACCTCCAGGTGTTGCAAAACTACAAGTCCCATCATGCCTCTGCCTCTGGGTGTCATGCTTGTGGCTGCCTCGTGGGACTTGTAGTTCTGCAACAGCTGGAGGTCCACTAATTGCATATCCCCGGTATAGTATAAAAATACCAATGAATGAGCTCCAGGAAGCGCTATTTATGTCTGAACTGTTCATGAAAAGTGAACCTTGTATCATATATTTAAAAGTGAGTACACTTCTCACATTTTTGTAAATATTTTATTATACCTTTTCATGTGACAACACTAAAGAAATGACACTTTGCTACAATGTAAAGTAGTGAGTGTACAGCTTGTATAACAGTGTAAATTTGCTGTTCCCTCAAAATAACTCAACACACAGCCATTAATGTCTAAACCCCTGGCAACAAAAGTGAGTACACCCCTAAGAGAAAATGTCCAAATTGGGTCCAAAGTGTCAATATTTTGTGTCGCCACCATTATTTTCCAGCACTTGGCATGGAGTACACCAGAGCTTCACAGGTTGTCACTGGAGTCCTCTTCCACTCCTCCATGACAACATCACAGAGCTGGCAGATGTTAGAGACCTTTGCGCTCCTCCACCTTCCGTTTGAAGATGCCCCATAGATGCCTATTAGGGTTTAGGTCTGGAGACATGCTTTGCCAGTCCATCACCTTTACCCTCAGCTCCTTTAGCAAGTCAGTGGTCATCTTGGAGGCGTGTTTGGGGTCGTTTGTGGCCCAGTCTATGAAAGGAGCTTTGCTTCAGTATGTCACAGTACATGTTGTCATTCATGGTTCCTTCAAAGAACTGTAGCTCCCCAGTGCCGGCAGCACTCATGCAGCCCCAGACCATGACACTCCACCACCATGCTTGACTGTAGGCAAGACACACTTGTCTTTGTACTTCTCACCTGGTTGCCACCACACACGCTTGACACCATCTGAACCAAATACGTTTATCTTGGTCTCATCAGACCACAGGTCATGGTTCCAGTAATCTGTGTCCTTAGTCTGCTTGTCTTCAGCAAACTGTTTGCAGGCTTTCTTGTACATCATCTTTAGAAGAGGCTTCCTTCTGGGACAATAACCATGCAGACCAATTTGATGCAGTGTGCAGCGTATGGTCTGAGCACTGACAGGCTGACACCACACCCCTTCAACCTCTGCAGAAATGCTGGCAGCACTCATACGTGTATTTCCCAAAGACAACCTCTGAATATGACGTTGAGCATGTGCACTGAACTTCTCTGGTCAACCATGGCATGGCCTGTTCTAAGTGGAACCTGTCCTGTTAAACTGCTGTATGGTCCTGGCCACCATGCTGCAGCTCAATTTCAGGGTTTTGGCAATCTTCTTTTAGCCTGGGCAATTTTTATGTAGAGCAACAATTCTTTTTTTCAGATCCTCAGAAAGTTCTTTGCCATGAGGTACCATGTTGAACTTCCAGTGGTCAGTATGAGAGAGTTAGAGCGATAACACCAAATTTAACACACCTTCTCCCTATTCACACCTGAGACCTTGTAACACTAACGAGTCACATGACAACATGGAGAGGAAATGGCTAATTGGCCCAATTTAGACATTTTCACTTAGGGGTGTATTCTCTTTTGTTGCCAGCGGTTTAGACATTAATGTCTGTATGTTGAGTTATTTTAAGTGGACGGTGAATTTACACTGTTATAATAGCTGTACATTCACTACTTTAAATTGTAGCAAAGTCTAATTTCTTCAGTGTTGTCACATGAAAATATGTAATAAGATAAATGTGAGGGGTGTACTCACTTTTGTGAGGTACTGTATATATACTGTGTATATATATATATATATATATATATATATATACAGTTGTGCTCATAAGTTTACATACCCTGGCAGAATTTATGATTTCGTGGCCATTTTTCAGAGAATATGAATGATAACACAAAAACTTTTCTTTCACTCATGGTTAGTGTTTGGCTGACGTCATTTATTATCAATCAACTGTGCTTACTCTTTTTAAATCATAATGGCAACAGAAACTACCCAAATGACTCTGATCAAAAGTTTACATACCCCATTTCTTAATACCATGTATTGCCCCCTTTAACATCAATGACAGCTTGAAGTCATTTGTGGATGAGGCTCTTTATCTTCTCAGATGGTAAAGCTGCCCATTCCTCTTGGCAAAAAGCCTCCAATTCCTGTAAATTCTTAGGCTCTCTTGCATGAATTGCACATCTGAGATCTCTCCAGAGTGGTTCAATGATATTGAGGTCCGGAGACTGAGATGGCCACTCCAGAACCTTCACTTTATTTTGTTGTAGGCAATGACAGGTCGACTCGGCCTTGTGTTTTGGATGATTGTCATGTTGGAATGTCCAAGTACGTCCCATGCGCAGCTTTCTGGCTGATGAATGCAAATGTTTCTCCAGTTTTTTTTGATAACATACTGCATTCATCTTGCCATCAATTTTGACCAAATTGCGTGTGCCTTTGTAGCTCACACATCCCAGAAATATCAGCGTGTTTCACAGTAGGAATGGTGTACCTTTCATCATAGGCCTTGTTGACTCCTCTCCAAATGTAGCATTTATGTTCATGGCGAAAAAGCAAAATTTTGGTCTCAACACTCCAAATGACTGTGCCAGAAGGTTTGAGTTTTTTCACTGTGCTGTTTGGCATATTGTAAGTGGGATACTTTGTAGTATTTGCGTAGTAATGACTTTCTTCTGATGACTCGACCATGCAGCCCATTTTTCTTCAAGTGCCTCCTTATTGTGCATCTTGAAACAGCCACACCACATATTTTCATTGAGTCCTGTATTTCACCTGAAGTTATTTGTGGGCTTTTCTTTGCATCCCAAATTTTTTTCCTGGCAGTTGTGGTTGAAATATTAGTTGGTCTACCTGACCATGGTTTGGTTTCAACAGAACCCGTAATTTTCCACTTCTTGATTAGAGTAGCATTCTCAATTCCTTGGGTATCTTTTTACATCACTTTCCTGTTTTATACAGTTCAACTACCTTTTCCCGCAGATCCTTTGATAATTATTTTGCTTTCCCCATGACTCAGAATCCAGAAACGTCAATGCAGCACTCGATGAAAGATACAAGGGTCTGTCAGGAGTCCAGAAACTCATTGACCTTTGAGGCTGGGTTCACACTGGTACGACATGACAGTCGTCCGCCTCTGGATCCGACTTAGCCCTGGGACTTAAAGTCCGACATCCGTCCCGCTTCAATGAAGAGGGATCCAACGTTGATCCCGCCAATGCAGGCACTTTGTGTCTGGTATGAATCTTTAGGGGGAACTCCACGACAAATTTGAAAAAAATACTGACATGGGTTCCCCCTCAAAGAGCATGCCAGGCCCTTCGGCCTGGTATGAATTATAAGGGGAACCCCCAAAATCCATACCAGACCCTTATCTGAGCACGCAGCTTGGCAGGTCAGGAAAGGGAGTGGGTACGATTGAACAAGTGCCCTCTCCCCCTCCTGAACTGTACAAGACCGTATGCCCTCAACATTGGGGGGGTGGTTTCCCTCACCCCAAAGCACCTTGTCCCCATGTTGTTGAGGACAAGGGCTTCTTCCTGACACCCCTAGCTGTTGGTTGTCGGGGTCTGTAAGTGGGGGCTTATCGTAATCTGGAAGCCCCCTTTAATAAGGGGGCCCCCAGATTCCGGCCCCCCATCCTATGTGAATAAGTATGGGTTACATTGTACCCCTGCCCATTCACCTAAAAAAGTGTCAAAAATAAAATACATTACACATGTTTTTAAAGTAATTTATTAAGGCAGCTCTGGCATCTCTTCTGATCTGTTCTCCCCTTTTCGGCTCTTCTGTGTCCTCCGCTGACGTCTTCTGCCTCTGGTTCTTCTCCGCTCTCCGGTTCTTCTCCACTCTCTCTCTGGTTATTCTCCCTCTGTCCGCTGTCTTCTGCTGGGTCTCCACCGCTATCTGCTCACTCTTTTGCCCGGTCTTCTCCGCTGTCTTCTCCCTCTGTTTTTCTTCTGATGTTGCCTCAATGCTCTCTCACACGCTAATGCCGGGTGTGTGGTGTGCCACTACTTATATTGGCATGGAGCGGGGTCACCGGATTACGTCATCTGGAGGCCCTGCCCCTTATGATGGCACCTCCATATGCATGATGGGGTGGTGACCTCATAAGGGGTGGGCCCCACTTGTCCCCACCCCCTTTCCTGACCTGCCAGGCTGTGTGCTCGGATAAGGTTCTTCCCCTTACAATCCATACCAGACCAAAGGGCCTGGTATGCTCTTGGAGGGGGGACACATGCCGTTTTTTTCATTTGGCGTGGAGTTCCCCTTCAAGATCATCAGAGCACAAGTCGTATGCCAATGTTGGATCAGTCAAGACGGCTCCCATAGGGAAACATTGATTTGCACATGTCATGCCACATGAGCTCCGAATGTCGGAGTGTTTGTTGTACCAGGGGGAACCTGGCCTGAGGCTGGCTTCACATTGATACTACACAACAGTCATTCGACTGTCAGCCTGGGATTCCGGCCTCTACTGGTACAGACTTCTGGACTAATCAAGGCACCCTTACCCTGCCATGCTCTTGAGCCTGCTGTCTCACCATCAGCGGTTCTCGAACCATAGTTGTTACGGGGGCCTTCCTCCACATGTCAGGCTCACCCACCAGGTACTTGACAAGGATACTACTTTGATCCGACTTTGTGCTAGTACGATTTGTCCTTTGACCAATCAAAACAATCCCAGCGTAACATAAATTCCTTTTACTGCTGCTGTAATCACCATGTCTGGGCGACACAGTGGTGTAGTGGGTAGCACTCTTGCCTAGCAGTAAAAAGGGTCACTAGTTCAAATCCCAACCATGACACATCCTGCCTGGAGTTTGCATGTTCTCCCTGTGCCTCCGCTGTCTTCCCCCTCTGTTCTTCTTCCTATGTTGACTCTACGCTCTCTGCTGCTTCAATGCTGGGTGCGCACTGTGCCACTACTTATATTGGCATGGGGCGGGGTCACCGGAGGCACACCTTTTATGATGTCACCGCCCATCATGCCCCGGGCAGTGACGTCATAAGGGGTGGGGCCTCCGGATGACGCGACACGGTGACCCTGCCCCATGCCATAATAAGTAGTGGCACACTACGCACCCAGCATTAGAATGGCAGAGAGAGTCGAGTCAACATCGGAAGGAGAATAGAGGGAGGAGACAGCGGAGAAGACCGTGCAAAAGAGCGAGAAGATAGCGGAGGAGACCCAGCAGAAGTCAGAGTGAGAAAAAACGGAGAGAGAGCGGAGAAGAACCAGAGAGGGGAGAAGAACCGGCAGAGGCAGAATACATCAGCGGAGGAGACAGAA
The DNA here is from genome assembly GCF_037356315.1 of Lithobates pipiens. Taxonomy (NCBI): domain Eukaryota; kingdom Metazoa; phylum Chordata; class Amphibia; order Anura; family Ranidae; genus Lithobates; species Lithobates pipiens. The sequence goes on from NW_027507764.1 coordinate 493,727,965, forward strand.
TAGCTGGAGAGGGCAGAAGAAATTGGAAGAGACGACGGAGCTGCCTAATAAATTATTTTAAAAAGCTGTGTAATGTGTTTTTTTTTTTTTTTTTTAGGTGAATGGGTAGGGGAACAATGTATCCCTTACTCATTCACATAGGGTGTGGGCTGGGATTGTCCCCACCCCCTTTCCTGACCTGCCGGCTGTGTGCTTGGATAAGGGACTGGTATGGATTTTGGGGGGACCCCCATGCAGTTTTTTCAGCATGGGGGTTCCCCTTAAAATCCATACCAGACTGACGGGCTTGGTATGCTCATAGAGGGAGAACCCATGCCATTTTTTTTTTTTCATTTGGCGTGAAGTTACCCTTCAAGATCATCAGAGCACAAGTCACATGCCAAAGTCGGATCAGTCAAGACGGCAACCGGACTTTGATCCAACTTCAGTGATATTCAGTGGGCTGAAGTAGGATCAAAGTCGGACCAAAGTAGTACAGGGAGAATTTTCAAAGATGAACTGACTTGTTTCGGACCAGTTAAGACAGCTATCACAGGGAAACATTGATTTTCACACGTCATGCGACATGAGCTCCCATTGTCGGAGCGTTTGTCGTACCAGTGTGAACCCGGTCTAATACACACACACTAATTACAAGCAAAGAATCACAGGTGATGATGATTACCTTTAATAGGCATTCAAACCCCTTTGTGTCAACTTGTGTGCATGTTATCAGGCCAAAATCACCAGGGTATGTAAACTTTTGATCAGGGTCATTTGGGTAGTTTCTGTTGTCATTATGATTTAAAAAGAGTAAATGCAGTTGATTGATAATAAATGTCTTCAGCCAAACACTAACCATGAGTAAAAGAAATGTTTTTGTGTTAACATTGATATTCTCTGCAAAATGGCAAAGAAATCATAAATATTGCCAGGGTATGTAAACTTATGAGCACAACTGTATGTATATATATATATATATATATATATATATATATATATATATATATATATATATATATATTTATGGTTCAGAGCCCTCTGACCGATACGGATAAGGATGACAAACAAGGTTAACATAAACTCGCTTACTTGAAATGGACCTGAAAGTGTGCCCTGGTCTAACGTACGGTATACCAAAATAAGGGGGCATACCCTAGATTGAGAAATGAGTATTAAATGAAATGAACATGAAATGAAGTGAAATGAGTACTCTCATGAGGAGTATAATGCTTGAGAAATGCCCTAAAAAGGGGGATGGGTGGGTGGGTATCGCGCACAGGAACCGACAAGGAAAACAGGCGAACGGGCTGGTTATATACCCCTCCGGGCTCCTCCCATAATTCCAGGCCACCATACTGGCCTTCTTATTTATGGTTCAGAGCCCTCTGACCGATACGGATAAGGATGACAAACAAGGTTAACATAAACTCGCTTACTTGAAATGGACCTGAAAGTGTGCCCTGGTCTAACGTACGGTATACCAAAATAAGGGGGCAAAACATTCAGGTAGGGGTTGTGCTTTATTGTTTTTAGTTTTGTTACTGGGTGAGCTTGACAAAGGCCTGGGCCATCTCCACTTGTGGATTGGGTATGTAACGGGCAAAACAGGTGGACTTCCATCTGCCCAACTTCTTGATGACATGGTCCGGGACCCCTTGGCGGGAGGCTGTTGAGGCTGCTCCGATACGGAATGAATGTCCGGAGTAGTGAGTAGGATTGAGCTGAAGGATACGCAGGAGTATCCTGACATGTTCCATAAACCGGGCAGCGTTTAGAGGTTTAGTATGAAATGGCAGAAGCGGGCTCGTTTCTAGTTGATCGGCCAGAAGGGTCAACAAGCGGGTGAGAGTGGCGACCAGGCACCATCGGTTGTTGGTCTTATAGAAATGTATGTCCGTACCAGAGCCAAGCTGCTGCGTTTTGGAGACTGCTAAGTGTAACATGAAATGGTCTTCGTAACGGACCAGGTGGCGTTTGCACAGCATGCGTGCTGTGGGGCTGTTACAAGTAAACTCGCTTGGTCGTAAGAAGCCGTAGAAGGCCAGATGTATGGCTGCTTGTAAGATGACACTAGGGCGGAGACCGAAAGGTGATGTGGCCAGGATATCCGACATGTTTCTAAAAATATCTCCTGTGATAGGCAGCCATCTGGTGCTGGCCACTGGCTGGCGCTTCTGGACGCCGCGCATGATAGCCCGAACGGCGTGGTAAGAAAATAAGGAAGGTTCGGTAGGGTCCTGGAGGGACGTGAAATGTTGTACACCGGCCAGGTATAGCCGGATCGTATTATAGGATAATGCCATCTCCGAGTGGCAGTAGGAAATGAAGGCCAGGACTTGCTTGACACGGGACGTCTCTGTGCTGTGACGTGTCATGAAGCGGTTAAAGGCCATCCAGGCCGTTTGGTAGGCCTTGAGGGTATTACGTGAGAGGGAGAGATCGATGAGCTGGGTTGCCGCTAGGAGGTGTGGGGCTAGTCCAGGGTCAGCTGAGACCAGTCCGGGATAGCTGCTGATGTTGGTCCGACGTAGGAAGGACATCATCGCTAGAGACCTGGACCTGCCTTTATTAATAACCTCTACAGTGGCTAAATTGTCTGTTGAAAAGGTCACAGTTTGACCTGACCAACTGCGACCCCAAGTGTGTGCTGCAGCTACGATGGGGTATAATTTAAACAGGGAGGATGTTTTGGAGAAGCCAGGTATCGCCAGTATCTGGGGAGGCCAGGGAGCTGCGAGCCAGAGGTGGCCAAAAATTGCCACAAAGCCTTTGGAGGCCGCTGCGTCGGTCACCACCTGGGGTGAAAGGGAAGATACGGAGGGAATGAACAAGGACACGCCATTCCAAGAAGATAGGAATTCCTCCCACATAGCGAGGTCCGCTATCGCCGGGGGATCAAGGCTGAGGACTTGCTCCGGGTCCTGTGTGAGGGACAGTAAGACCAATAGGCATGACACAAAGGCGCGACCCTGAGGGATGATGCGCATGGCGAAATTCAACATGCCGAGTAGGGACTGCAGCTGTCTCTTGGTGCAAGTTTTGGCGCGGGTGAAGTCCCTCAGGACCGCCCTGATGCGGGCCAGTTTATCCAGGGGGAGGCTGGCCTGCATGGTGTTGGTGTCTAGCTTAACCCCGAGAAAGGTGATGGACTGCATTGGACCATCCACCTTGTGCTCGGCAATGGGGACGTTGAGGTTTCTGAAAACCACCCTTAACTTATCCAGATCTCCTGGCGGTGAGCCGGGTGGCTCGATCAGCAGGAAGTCATCCAGATAGTGTATGACTCCCGACACCGGGCTACATGCAGTAAGATCCACGTGAGTGACTGCGCGAAAGTGTCAAAGAGCCAGGGGCTGCTTTTGGACCCGAATGTCAGTTTGGTGGCAAAATAGTACAGCTCCCTCCACTTGATGCCATGCCAGCACCAGAGAGATGGATGGGAAGGAGCTTGAAAGCATCTGAGATGTCGGCCTTGGAGAGCCAGGTGCCCGTGCCTGTTTCGAGAATGGCCTGGATGGCCGTGTCTACGGATGCATACTTAAGAGAGAACTCCTCGGAGGGGATGAGGGAATTAAGACTGGGGACAGAAGAGGAATGAGGCGCTGACAAATCGTACACCAATCTGAGTTTATTTGAGAACTTGCCCTTGACAAGCCCAATAGGGCTGACTCTCCAGGTGTTGAATGGGGGCTGGGTGAAAGGGCCTATGATAAAGTTCTGGTCTAACTCTGTCTGTAGGAGTTGATCAATGGCTCGTTCATCAATGGCTGCTGACCGCAGGTTCCGGCATTCGTGCGTGAGGTGAGGGAGAGAGATAAGTCCAGTGTGAAAGCCTTGAGTGAAGCCCTGAACAAGGTAGATGGATAGTGAGGGAGTGGGATGAGCTGTAAGGTAGATGCTGAGCCATGAGACGTCGACCCGGCTCAGTCAAGATTTCTTAAGCTGTTTGACTTCGCACATAAGCCTGGGATGAGCCCTATGACACTGCGTGCATATGTGGAGCAGCCTGCATTGCCTAAAATTACATGACCCGCTATTGTAGTTGCACCTCCCATGGTCTTGACCGGGCGCCCAAATGTATCTATCTGCGGCAGGCGTGCCGGCGCCTGTGGGCCCTGAGCAGTACCTGAAGCAGAAGGATTGTCTGAGGGCCAGGCTGTCACTGAGTTAGCGCACCAGGTAGCAGTATGGGTAGCCGACTGGCAAATTGCACAGAGGGGAGACCGTAGACCCGCGAAGTGGCGGCAAAATAGCTCGGTATCCATGACGCTCCAGTCAGTAGGCGTCTGGAATTGGAAGAGCCTGGCGGGCGCTTTAGCGGAGAAGGAGCAGTGGTAGTCATAAAACGAAAAACCGCCGTATTTGTAACCTAGATCTACTATTGCATGGAGGTAGCGATCCAGCTCCTCCCTCCTGTTGGGGGAGGCTGAGCAGACGATATCCCTCAACATGCCGAAGGCCAACGTAAATTCGGTGACCGAAAGCTTTCTGTCCAGCCTGGGGTCTTTGGCCTTGAGGACCACTGACACGTCCCCCCATGTATAAGCCTTGTTCTCCGCAAGCTCGTGGATGGAGATGAGTAGAGAAGCCAGATTGACGTCCTTGCCCTCTAGGATGTCCTTCCTGATGCTGGCCGATACCAGATGAGAAGGGTACACAACTGACGTACCCCCGGTGATACCTGTGAGTGGGCTAGTCACTGCCTGGGCTGCTGGTACTGGAGGAGAAATGGGTGGGCGGGTCTCGAGGAGGGCCACCCGATTCTGGACCTCTGACATTGAGGTCGCCAGGGAAGATACCAGGGTATGCAGTTGCGAAATTGAGGAGGCGATAGAACCCAGCGAGGCCTGCTGGGTACTAGCTTCTGCCACAGCTGGGGGAGGAAAGAGGAGCCTGAAAAGCTCGGCCTTTCTGGCTGTTGCCGGAAAGGGTACACCTCTGCGCCTCAGCTCAGCTGTCAGTCTGGGAATGGTCCATGCTCTGGGGGACCGCTGGCTGCCACTCTCTGAGACTGGAGATGGAGATAATGTGGGTGTGAGATCCTCACTGCCGGCCCGGGACATGGTGGCGTAATCCAGGCCTAGGCGAGCCTACTTGTCCTCGGGTTTGGGTTTTCTTCTAAGCGGAACCTACATAAGGGTGACATGGATTACAAGACTCGTTGGTGACTCCTGAAGAAATACATACTTGATGAGAAGGACGCTTCCGCTCATGTACGTTTCCTTCATAGATGTTTTTTTTTTTTTTTTCTTACCTAAGGAGGCACCGTCCGACCAGGTGCAGGGTGGACCTACTGAAACTCGACTGACCTGAGAACATGAAGGTGAAGTTTTTTTGAGAGTTCAATACCTAAACAGAGATGGCTAGCTAAATAGTGACTTCATGGAGGTGAGATTTTGAAATGGAAATGAAATGAAATGAGACAAATAAACAAATGAAACGTTGCCTTTTGAATGAAACGCCTACCATGACAGAGATGCGATTTGGTCGCGTCGCAGATGCAACTGACAGCGAACCGAACTCTGGAGCATGTATTGAAATTGAGGCAATCTTAGTGAAATGAGGCCGATGAGCAAGGCCCCCCGGCCGGAATCAAAACATTGAAGAAACAACTGGATTCAAACCGGGAAGTGGTACGTGACAGTGAAATGAGTGAATCTGCCATGACAGAGGTCCGGATCGCCATGCCGCAATCTTGCGACCGAGCACGAAACGGGTTCTGGAGCATGTACTGAAATGAGGCCTGTCCTAGGGCACGCCGAGACGAATTTGGTACACAGGTGTGACTATTCATACCGGAGCGTGATAGGTGAGATGAAATGATACCCATGACAAAGACAAAAATCAGAGGGTGAGCCCATGAAATGAAAAAATGAATCCTGTCTTTGGAGCATGTACTGAAATGAGGCGTAAACAGCTGGGCACACCGGAACAAATCGGTGCATCAATAAATGCAACAGGATTCGAATCGGAGCGTGATAAGTGACAGAAATGACATGCCATGACAGAGACAAGAATCAACGACTGGACTGATGGTTGTAACAAAGAATCCGTCTCTGGAGCATGTACTGAAATGAGGCGTAAACAGCTGGGCACACCGGAACGAATCGGTGCATCAATGAATGCGACAGGATTAGATTCGGAGCGTAATAAGTGACAGAAATGATATGCCATGACAAAGACTGGAATCAGGGACTGTGCCTGAACCTGCGAGTGACTCCGTCTCTGGAGCATGTACAGAAATGAGGCTGAAAACTGGGGCACTTCGAAGCGAATCGGTGCATCGGGGATGCGACAAGATTCGAACCGGAGCGCGGTAAGTGACAGAAATGAGCGAATGATTCGAAATGATATGAAATGATTTGAAAGGATTCGGAAATGACATGAAAATGATTGAAATGATTCGAAATGACATGAAATGATTGAAATGATTCAAACTAAAAATGATTGAAATGATTCAAATTATATGAAATGATACGAAATGATTTTGGAATGGCCCGACAAGGTTTGAAACGACTCGTAACGATTTGAAACGATTCGAAATGAATTTGATCCGGACTGCTTGACTTTGACATGACGAGCAGTCGGCTGTGATTTCGAAATGATTCGAACGATTCGAATACTTTAAGAAATGATTGGGGAGTCGTTCGACTAGAAATGTAAAGCCTACGAAATGAAGTGCCTGATGTGGCATGACCGACATGTCACGAATAGGTGATAACGACTTCTCTTCAAAAAGAGAAGGAGTAGTGACATGAGGTAACAAGTACGGGTGACATGATTTTAAAACGTTCGTGAAATGTAAAGTGAGAGGTTCGTGAGTTCAGGATATCGTGTTTAAGTGACATAGAAAAACATGAAATGAAAAATGGGTGCCGAAGCCCTAGCTGCGAGAGCCGGCCCAGATGCCTTGCATGACAACAGCAATTTCTTTGAGTATTGCGACACTCAGACGGGGAAAACACACGAACGCTTATGAAGACAAGACAACTGACAACACGGACACGATCGGGACTAACAAACACGGGAACTCACGAACACAACTCACTGCGTATGGTCTCAAACAGTCGGCCCTTGATCTCTGACGTATCAGATATCGCGCACAGGAACCAACAAGGAAGACAGGCAAACGGGCTGGTTATATACCCCTCCGGGCTCCTCCCATAATTCCAGGCCACCATACTGGCCTTCTTATATATATATATATATATATATATATATATATATATATATATATATATACGGCATTACAGAGATTACATTATTTCCTCTAAATGGCTTGTTTGTCAAGTAATTCCGGGCACCTGTGCGGTTTGTGGCTGTGTTCATAATGTCTGACACAGATCAGCCCCCTGCTTTGTGAGGTGTGACAATTGAATTCTCAGAATGTCTGCAGTGTGTTCTGACATGTTCTAACTTGCACTAGCCTGGGTTTGCAGACCAGTTGACTCTCTTTACAGAGTAGTAGAAGAAATAGCACATGTACTTTGCGCTGTTGGTGGAAAATGAATGACAGGAATCTAGAATGGAGGATTAACATCAAATTTATTGTGAAAATTAGCAAAACAGCAAGTGAAGCTTTAGCTCGGTTACAACAGTCGTCTAGTGAACATTTTATGAAGAAGTCAAGTGACCAGTATGAGAGAGTGAGAGCTATAACACCAAATTTAACCACTTACCGACCGCCGCAAGACTAAATACGTCCTGACTTTGAAGAGCGATATCTCGGTAATGGTAGCAGTTGCTGCAACAACTGCGGTATCCATCTCTTCAGGCGGCGGTTCGGTTAACGATAATGGTGGTCTCTGTGGCTCTCCCACTCCCTCTGCCACTTACCGGAGCCGTCAGCAGTGGCAGAGACGATCGGGTCCTGTCTCTTGCTGGGTATGGATATGAGTGAAGGCAAGATGGCCCCACCCATCTCCATACCATAGCAGGGCGGAAGCGACGTCAAAACGTCACTTCCGCCCATACCTCTTAAAGGGCCATTTTTTTGTTGCCATTTTTTCAAATTACAACATTTTTTTGCATTGCATTTTTGTCTAAATATGAGATCTGAGGTCTGTCATGCTGTTTTTTTTATTTACAAGGGATGTTTAACAAGTGACCCATTTTTTTTTGTGTAAAAATAATCAAATCAAGTAAAATAAATAAGACAAATTTTTTTTTTAAAGCGCTCCATCCCGACGAGCTCGTTTGCAGAAGCGAACGTGTACATGAGTAGCGCCCGCATATGAAAATGGTGTTCAAACCACACATGTGCGGTATCACCGTAATCATTACAGCGAGAGCAATAATTCTAGCCCAAGATCTCCTCTGTAACTCAAAACATGCAACCTGTGGAATTTTTTAAATGTCGCCTTTGGATATTTTTAAGGGTAAGAGTTTGACGCCATTCCACGGGCATGCGGACATATTGGGTATCATTTTACTCGCTGTAACATTATCTTTCACAATATAAAAAAAATTGGGCTAACTTTACTGTCTTTTTTTTTATTCAAAAAAGTGATTTTTTTTTCCAAAAAAAGTATGCTTGTGCGCAAATACAGTGCAACAAAAAATATTGCAATGACCGCCATTTTATTCTCTAGGGTGTTAGAAAAAAAGTATAATGTTTGGGGGTTCTAAGTAATTTTCTATCAAAAAAATTTTTTTTTAACGTGTAGTTTTAAAAAAAAAACTATTACTGGAAAAGAAGGGTTTATTTCAACCTTAAATTTCTGTTTAGGCACACTATATAGTGTGTCACATCTATTCAGTTTCCTACATCACTTTCTTACATCAAGCCAGCATGCCAGTGGGCTTACTGTGCTGCCACTTCCACTTTAAGGACCTGTAGCAATGAGCGTTGGGCCCATTTTATTGCATCAGTTTGAGACATTTGTGAGAGCATTCAAAATCATAGACGTTTGCATTTGACCTGCATTTCACTTGCTTCAAATGGTTTTGCATTCATAGACTTTTAGGACTTAGACTTCATAGACTTGTAGGGGGATCTGAAAACTGTATTGAAGAGAACAAAAACCTATTGACAAAGACTCCTAGACTGCTTTCTTTTGTTCATTGGAATTGTTTTAAGAGTAGGAACACTGTAAAAAAAACTTTGCTTACAGGAGACAATATTTCCTTTTTAGTGAACAGTTAAAGTGGTTGTAAACCCTTATGCCGCGTATACACGACCGGACTTTTTGACAGCAAAGGTCTGACGGAACGAGTCCGTCGGACAATTCGATCTTGTGTGGGCTCCATCGGACCTTTGCTTGCCAAAAATCCGGCGGACTTTAGAAATAGAACATGTTTTAAATTTTTCCACCGGAACTCCGCCGGACCGAGAAATCTGTTCGTGTGTATGCTAGTCCGATGGATAAAAACCGACGCTAGGGCAGCTATTGGCTACTGGCTATGGACTTCCTTATTCTAGTCCAGTTGTACGTCATCACGTTCCAATCCGTCGGACTTTGGTGTGATTGTGTGTGGCCAAGTCCGTTCATTCAGAAAGTCCGTCGGAACTCCGCCGAAAGTCAGTCGGAAAGACCGCCGGACCTAGTCCCTCGAAAAGTCCAGTTGTGTGTACGCGGCATAACAAGCCACTTTGACCTACAGGTAAGCCTAGATTAAGGCTTACCTGTAGGTCCAAGAAATATCTCCTAAACCTACACGGTATGCGATGCATAGTAGTCCATTATGCTTTACCTTTGCAGGGAATCAAAGAGGAAGTAAACCCATCTGGGTTTACTTCCTCTTTAAACACCTGGAGGAAAGGAGAGGTTGAGGTAATAGTAACAGCTGCTCTTGTAGCTCTTAATCTCATTCAGTTATGTAGTTACATAGTAAGGTTGATAAAAAATACAAGTCAATCAAGTCCAACCTGTGTGTGTGCGCTTTTATATCAATATTATTGTATATCCCTGTATGTTTTGGTCGTTTAGGTGCCTATCTAATTGTTTTTTGAAATGATCTATGCTCCCTGCTGAAACCACTGCGTGTGGAAGAGAATTACGCATTCTTTCCATTCTTACCGTAAAGAACCCTTTACGCAGCTTAGGGTTTTCCTAAAATTTTAGCAAATGGTATTTTTAAATGCCTTTTCGTGGAAATGTTTTATCCCTATTGTGGGGTCACCAGTATGGCATTTGTACATTGAAATCATATCCCCTCTCAAGCGTCTCTTCTCCAGAGAGAATAAGTTCAGTGCTCGCAACCTTTCCTCATAACTGATATCTTCCAGACCCTTTATTAGCTTTGTTGCCCTTCTTTGTACTCTCTCTATTTCCAGTACATCCTTCCTGAGGACCGGTTCCTAGAACTGGACAGCATATTTTCATCACTTCTGGTTTTATTGTTAAGTAAAAGCGAGGCATGGGCATGCTTCACTTTCCCATGTCTCTCCCTCCAGGAGCCGGCAGTTGTAGTCTCGGGCTCCCAGGAAGTGCAGGAAAACCCGAGAACAATGGGGGGCCACGGCAGTCCTAGGGAGCCACTGCATCCATTTCACTTTCAAGCCCACAGCCTGCTGAACAAATGCTACAGCCATTAGTTTCTGATTAACAGCAGACCAGTATAGAAGTAGGGGAACATCAAGATGGGACTGGGAACTGTTGGCCTGGGGGGGGAAACACAACCAGTTAGCCCTTTTTTTGTAAGACAGAGTTCCGTGAGTGTACCATGAAAGTCTACCATGTTACAAATGTGCCACAGTGTTGCAGTGATTAGTGAGCATAGTGAAATATACAGTACGTGTTCCTAAATAACAGGGTTTAATGTGACACACCTTTTCACATCTTATACGATCAGAAACTTGGGCCAGCAAAAGACCGATGAAAGCTTTTCATCAGAAAATGCGACTATGTGTATGCTCCATTGGAATTTAGCTGGCCAAATTCCCACCAGCAAAAATTTGAAAGCATGTACTCAATTTTCCCAAAGGAAAAACTTTCTATCAGAAATTCCAATCGGGTGTATGCAATTCCGCAAAAAACGCACGCATGCTCAGATTCAACTATGAGATGGAAGTTATTGGCTACTAGGTATTGAACTTCCTTTTTCTAGTCCCGTCGTATGTGTTGTACGTCACCGCATTCTTGGCGGTTGGAATTTGGTGTGACCGCGTGTAGGCAAGACAGTTTTAGCAGAATTACGTCGGATTTCCGACGGGAAAAGCATCAGAGCTTTTTCCGACGAGAATTCTGATCGTGTGTATGTGGCATTACAGCTTACTTTACAGCTCTCAGAATTTGGCCACATGACATTTCAGTCTGAACAAGGAGTAAAAAGCAATATAATGCCCAGCCAGTATCACTTATTACGTCTATAACTTTGCTGTCTGAATTAACCACTTGACCACTGGGCACATAAACACCCTTAATAACCAGACCAATTTTCAGCTTTCGGTGCTCTCACATTTTGAATGACAATTACTCAGTCATGCAACACTGGACCTATATGAAATTTTTGTCCTTTTTTTTCACACAAATGGAGCTTTCTTTTGGTGGTATTTAATCACCGCTCGTTTTTTTATTTTTTGTGCTATAAAAGAAAAAATACAGAAAATTCTGTAAAAAAATGAATTTTTCTTTGTTTCTGTTATAAAATTTAGCAGATTAGTAATTTTTTCTTCATAAATTTTGGGCAAAATTTATACTACTACATATCTTTGGTAAAAATAAGTACAACTTGGTGGATATTATTTGGTCTTTGTGAAAGTTATAGAGTCCACAAGCTATGGTGCCAATATCTGAAAATTGATCACACCTGAAGTACTGACGGCCTATTTCAATTCTTGAGACCCTAAAATGCCAGAAAAGTACAAATACCCCCCAAATGACCCCTTTTTGGAAAGAAGACATTCCAAGGTATTTAGTAAGAGGCATGATGAGTTTTTTGAAGTTGTAATTTTTTCCCACAATTCTTTGCAAAATCAAGATTTTTTTTACTTTTTTCTTTTTTAACAAAATTGTCATATTATCAGGTTATTTCTCACACACAGCATATGCATACCACAAATTACACCCCAAAACACATTCTGCTATTACTCCCGAGTACGGCGATACCACACGGGTGAGACTTTTACACAGTGTGGCCACATACAGAGGCCCAACATGCAGGGAGCGCCATCAGGCGTTCTGGAGCACCCAGGACAATTCTGACATTTCTCTCCTACATGTAAAAATCATCATTTATTTGCTAGAAAATTACATAGAATCCCAAAACATTATATATGTTTTTTTAGCAAACACCCTGGAGAATACAATGGTGGTCGTTGCAACTTTTTATCTCGCACGGTATTTGCGCAGCAATTTTTCGAATGCCTTTTTTTGGAAAAAAAACAGTTTTGTGCTTAAAAAAAAAAAAAAAACACAGTAAAGTTAGCCCAATTTTTGCATGTGAAAGATGAAGTTACACAGAGTAAATAGATACCTAACATGTCACTCTTCAAAATTGCACAGGCTCGTGGAATGGCGCCAAACGTCGCTACTTAAAAATGCCCATAGGCGACGATTATTTTTTTTTTTACTGGTTATATGTTTTGAGTTACAGAGGAGGTCTAGGGTCATAATTATTGCTCTCGCTCTAACGTTCGCAGCGATACCTCACATGTGTGGTTTGAACATCGTTTTCATATGTGGGCGGGACTTACGTATGCGTTCGCTTCTGCATGCGAGCACATGGGGACAGGGGCGCTTTAAAAAAAAAAAAAAAATTATTGTTCATTTTACTTTATTTATTTTAGTTTGACATTTTTTTTCCCCAAAAATAAATTTCTTGATCACTTTTATTCCTATTACAAGGAATGGAAACATCCCTTGTAATAGGAATATGGCATGACAGGTCCTCTTTACAGTGAGATATGGGGTCAATAAGACCCCGCATCTCACCTCTAAGCTGGGAAGCCTGAAAAAAGATTCTGGCTTTGATCGGAGGGCGGCGGGAGGGGGGGATGTCCATGGCTGGGTATTGCAGGGTATCACCGACTATGGCTGGGTATGGCTGGGTATCTCCGAGTATGGCTGGGTATCTCAGAGTATGGCATTGCAGAGTATTGCAGGATATTGGCGGGTGTTGCAGAGCATTGAAGAGTGTTGCAGGGTATTGGCGGGTGTTGCAGAGCATTGCAGAGTGTTTCAGGGTATTGGCGGGTGTTGCAGAGCATTGTAGAGTGTTGCAGGGTATTGGCGGGTATTTCAGAGCATTGAAGAGTGTTGCAGGGTATTGGCGGGTGTTGCAGAGTGTTGCAGGGTATTGGCGGGTGTTGCAGAGTGTTGCAGGGTATGGCGGGTGTTGCAGAGCATTGCAGAGCGTTGCAGGGTATTGCAGAGTATTGTAGAGTGTTACAGGGTGTTGCAGGGTATTGCAGAGTGTTGCAGAGTATTGCAGGGTATTGCAGAGTATTGCAGAGTAATGCAGAGTAATGCAGGGTATTGCAGAGTATTGCAGGGTATTGCAGAGTATTGCAGGGAATTGCAGAGTAATGCAGGCTTTGCAGAGTAATGCAGAGTAATGCAGGGTATTGCAGAGTAATGCAGGGTATTGCAGATTAATGCAGAGTATTGCAGAGTAATGCAGGGTATTGCAGAGTAATGCAGAGTAATGCAGAGTATTGCAGGGTATTGCAGAGTATTGCAGAGTATTGCAGGGTATTGCAGAGTATTGCAGAGTATTGCAGGGTATTGCAGGATATTGCAGAGTAATGCAGGCTTTGCAGAGTAATGCAGAGTAATGCAGGGTATTGCAGAGTATTGCAGATTAATGCAGGGTATTGCAGAGTAATGCAGGGTATTGCAGAGTGTTGCAGGGTATTGCAGAGTAATGCAGAGTATTGCAGAGTAATGGCAGGGAATTGAGGGGTTAATTTTCAATGAGCAGTGATGTGGGCACTGCAGATGCAGCCCACATCGCTGCTGACACCGATCTCTTCCCCCTCCTCTGTACCGTCGGTCACGCGATGAGCGGCTGTTTACCGTGATCCGTCGGGTCCTGTGGACCCGGCGGTCACGGATGCTCTCGAGAGCGGAATTCTGGGAGGACGTCATATGACGGCCTCCCAGAGTTAAACAACCGCCCTGTAGCTGTCATTCGGCTATGGGCCGGTTGTTAAGTGGTTAAAAAAGATTAATTACAGATTGTGTAATTTTAAAGTCTTACTATATAGTGCCCATGCAGAAAGGTACAATGGGACTTTAACATCTTCCAGTCACCCACAAACAACAATGGCTGCCATTTTGTGCTCTGAGACATTTATCTTAGTTCATCTGGCTTTTTTTTTTTTGGAACCCAGTACCCTACAAGGACTGCTATCACTAGTCTGTATTACATTGATAGGAGGAAAATTCTGAGAGACCATAAAATGGCCGCTGTGTTCTAGAGAAAGAAACACATTAACGCAAAATTTATTGTGTGAAAAACAAGAAACCACAGAAAAATGTGGTCAACTGATGGATAGTAATTAAAAACGAAATGGCTTGGAATCAAAACAGTTAACTTTTTGGTGAATGTGCATCAGGATAAAAGACTAATTAATCAATTTGAAAACAAAAACTGACGCACATCTTTGTTAATGGTGAGTGTACCTGTTTAAATGTAAAGAGGATTGTTCCAAGATGTTACAGCAAATGGATCTTTGTAGAATAGCATTCCGTATTCCAACTTTTCCATAAACGTGATACATTTCCAGTAAGGATGATAGAGAGGGGAGAGAGAATCGCTTGGCATAACCTTTGTGACGGTTACCGTATTTTTCGGACTATAAGGCGCACGTAAAAGCCTAAATTTTCTCACAAAATCGACCGTGCGCCTTATAGTCCGGTGCGCCTTATATATGACCTGTTGACATGATGGCAAGCGCCGAATTCGTTTTCTTCACTTGGGCTTTAACAGTATCTGTCAGATGGGCGCGCATGGAGTCACAGATCAATAGGGATGGAGATTCGTGGAAAAAGCCACCCGGTCTCTTACCGTAAACTGACGTACCGTAAACCTCTCAGGTTGTTCTACTGCGTGACTGATAGCGATGAGTTTGAAATCCGCTTCGTAAGCATGTCTCTTAACAGGAGCCATTTTTGGGGCAGCGGGTATACCGTAGAAAATGAACGAATGAATGCGCACACCTCCTGACTAAGATGGCCGTAATGCTCACGAAGCTGCACTGCTTGGATTGGGCATTACGGCCATCTTAGTCAGGAGGTGTGCGCATTCATTCGTTCATTTTCTACGGTATACCCGCTGCCCCAAAAATGGCTCCTGTTAAGAGACATGCTTACGAAGCGGATTTCAAACTCAAGGCTATCAGTCACGCAGTACAACATGGAAATAGAGTAGCTGCGAGAGAATTCAACATTAATGAATCAATGGTACGAAAGTGGAGGAAGCAAGAAGATGCCCTGCGCCAGGTAAAGAAGACCAAACTGAGTTTCCGAGGAAACAAAGCAAGATGGCCACGGTTGGAGGACAAAATTGAACAGTGGGTTATTGAACAGAGAACCGCAGGTAGAAGCGTCTCTACTGTCTCTATTCGACTCAAAGCAACAGCGATCGCACGCGACATGGAGATCAACGACTTTCGAGGAGGTCCCTCTTGGTGCTTCCGTTTCATGAAAAGGCGGAATCTCTCTATCCGCACAAGAACCACTATGTCACAGCAACTGCCAAAGGATTACGAAGAAAAGCTGGCCATTTTCCATACCTACTGCAAGAACAAGATCAATGAACAGAAAATCCGACCAGAGCACATCACCAACATGGACGAGGTCCCCCTTACCTTTGATATCCCTGTAAACCGTACTGTCGAGAGAACAGGGACCAGTACGGTATCTATACGCACTACAGGAAACGAAAAGTCATCCTTCACTGTAGTTCTCGGTTGCCAGGCTAATGGCCAGAAACTACCACCCATGGTAATTTTCAAGAGGAAGACTCTGCCAAAAGAAAAGTTTCCGGTTGGCATCATCATCAAGGCTAACCCGAAGGGCTGGATGGACGAGGAGAAGATGAGTGAGTGGCTGAGAGAGGTTTACGTCAAGAGACCGGGTGGCTTTTTCCACGAATCTCCATCCCTATTGGTCTGTGACTCCATGCGCGCCCATCTGACAGATACTGTCAAAGCCCAAGTGAAGAAAACTAATTCGGTGCTTGCCATCATTCCGGGTGGATTAACCAAAGAACTGCAGCCACTAGATATAGGTGTCAACAGGTCGTTTAAAGTTAAACTGCGAGCTGCGTGGGAGCATTGGATGACAGAAGGCGAACACACATTCACCAACACAGGGAGGCAACGCCGGGCGAGTTACGCCACTATCTGCCAGTGGATCGTGGATGCCTGGGCGAAGGTATCAGTCACCAGTGTAATCCGAGCTTTCAAGAAGTCCGGAATTATCACTGAACAGCTAAGTACCGGTACCGATGACAGCAACGAGACTGACTCGGATACTGATGAGAATGATGAGAGGGATACGGGCGTGCTTGATGCCGAAATCGCCCAATTGTTAAACTCAGACACTGAAGATGAAGAATTTGATGGATTTGCGGGAGAAGAATAAAGTGAAAAAGTGAGTGTCTGGTTTTGTATTTAATTGAACAGTGTTAAGAGTTATTGTTATAGACCATTTTATGGTTATTGCTAAAGAGTTGAATAAAATTTGACTTACAGTACCGCATCCGAGTTGTGTTTCATTAAATGCGCCTTATAATCCAGTGCGCCTTATAGTCCGATGCGCCTTATATATGGAAATATCCATTATATTAGCCGGTCGTTGCTAGTGCGCCTTATAATCCGGTGCGCCTTATCGTCCAAAAAATACGGTACAAGAATTTAAACAGTACCTGGCAGATAAATGGGCAGAAGGAGGAAAGGAGATGACAGTGGATAGATGGGTAGATGGATGGATGGATAGAGGTACGGATGGATGGATAGATAGATTGAAGGAAAGGCAGAAGGCAGGATAGATGGATGGGCACTTAAGTTATGTCTGTATACAATGCTCAACACTGTAGTGCAATGACATGCAGTACCAGTGCACTGCTACAAAACTACAGTATGTCTGAAGTTTTCTGCTCTGCATTGAATAGCACCATATATCACACCAGCATTGTGGTGTGACCATAGAACACTATTGGATGGATGGAAGGAATGAATGAAGAATGGATGGATGGATGGTTGTATGGAAAGTTGAATGGGTGAATGAATGAAAGGAATGAAGGATGGATGGACACTTCGATCACTTCGATCATGCCTCCATCCAGTGCGTTACCCTGCAGTGCGGTGACATGCAGTGCTATCCAATGCACTACAGAAATTTGTAGCAACATTTTTTGTTCTGCACGGAACTGCACCGTATATCACACCAGCATTGTAGTGTGACTATAGAAAACAACTGTTTTCTATGTGCCTTTGCAGTGACTGTCAATTATCCAGTGAGAAAAAATATCAGTCATCACACTTACATTTTAAAAATGTGTCTGCGGAAAATCTGACAACAATTGTGCGATGGAGCATGCACACGGTCCGATTTACCTCCAACAGCCTGTCTTTGAACATTTCCCGTCTGAAAGTCTGATCGTGTGTACGCGGCTTTAGTGTGAACAAGCCCACAAAACGATAAATAGCAGTAAATACAACTGCAAATCAAACAGTAAAACTATATGAACTCTGCAGTTGTCTTTTAATGCTGTGTGTGGACATAAATATAATGATTTAATTCTGCCTTTACTAAGCATCCTGGGTGCTTCATGAAGGTCAGTTTCCTGGTGGATGATAATAAATGCAATATATTAATATATGCACACAGTCTTGTGTGGGGTACGGAGAAAACCCAGTACATCATCCCGTAATCACATGTAGAAGAAATAATTTATTCAATCAATTAAAGGGCACTACCAAGGGATGATTTGACAAGCGTTGCCATGCCAACAAGCAAGGAAGACGGAATGTCTGTATTTAGTGCTCTACATTGGGATATATGTAGCAGATTTTGAAAGCTGGAACACAATCACCATAGTCCAAACGTGTGGAGGGAATATAACATACTTCCATACCCATTGCATGAAGAAATTTCACAGAGCTGAACTATGGGCAGAAATGTGACATCTGTTGTCACTTGCCAGTCATTCCCTTACCATTTATTTCTCACATTTATATAATGACAACATTTTGAGTGGTGTTTTATAGAATATTAAGGGCCATTCACATCAATTTCTACCCCCTGAGGAGATTACAATTTTTTATAACAATTGAATTCAAATTCACAGCGGTCCGGTCAGTAAAATGTTCTTCTAGCAGAGCCCTAAATCTCTTGTTTGTACTATGACCCAGATTTTAGTATATATGTAGTTATTTTATGTCTATCAAACAATAAGCAATGCCAAAAAATAAGCATTTCAATAAATGTGTGTCAATATTCAGTAACTACATTAAATATGTGAACAGTTTGAACTTGGATGGCGTTACATTTGTTCTTGTGTTGGTATAAAATACAAAAAAGTATCTTTAACAAGATACTTTATACTTCACTTTATACTTTAACAAGATAATTCTTCAATAAAACATAAAAGTAAGCTAATCACATCTACTTTTTAAAGGTAAAAGAAAACAGAATCTTCTGAAAAAAATAACTAGAAGTGTCCATTTGAAAACAGGAATAAAGCTTTGAGTATCCCTTTACCCAGTTATATCAGGTGTCCTCATCAGTGTTCCCTCTTGCATCAGGTGTCCCTATCAGAGTGCCCCATACATCAGGTGTCCCCATCAGTGTCCCTTACACCAGGTTCCCCCACCAGAGTGCCTCCTTACATTAGGTATCCCATTCAGAATGTGCTCTTACATCAAAGTGCCCTCTTATATCAGGTGTCCTTAGCACAGTTCCCCATTACATCAGATGTCCCTATCAGAGTGCCCCCTTACATCAGGTGTCCCCATCAGAGTGCCCTCTTATACCAGGTGTCTTTATCAGAGTGCCCTCACTGATGAGGACACTCATCAGTGAGGGCACACTGATCAGTGACACCCTCACTGATGAGGACACTATTATATCAGGTGTCCTCATCAGTGTGCCCTTTTGCATCAGGTGTCCCTATCAAAGTGCCCCTTACATCCGGTGTCCCCATCAATGTCCCTTACACCAGGTTCCCCCAGCAGAGTGCCCCCTTACATTAGGTGTTACATTAGGTGTCCCATTCAGAGTGTGCTCTTACATCAGGTGTCCCATCAAAGTGCCCTCTTATATCAGGTGTCCTTAGCACAGTTCCCCATTACATCAGATGTCCCTATCAGAGTGCCCACTTACATCAGGTGTCCCCATCAGAGTGCCCTCTTATACCAGGTGTCTTTATCAGAGTGCCCTCTTATACCAGGTGTCTTTATCAGAGTAGCCTCTTATACCACTTGTCCCCATCACAGTGCCCCTTTTAATTTGGTTGCCCATCAGAGTGCCCCCTACATTAAGTGTCCCATTCAAAGTGCCCCCTTACATCAGGTGAACCCCATCTCAGTGCCCCATTATGTTGGGTGTCCCAATCAGAGTGCCCACTTACATCAGATGTCCCCATCAGAGTGCCCACTTACATCTATTGTCCCCATCAGAGTGCCTGTTTACATCAGGTGTCCCCATCATACTTAATTTTTCTTTAATATTTGTGTAATAAATAAAACGTTACCTTTTTTCATTCAATATGTAACAGGGGTTTTTGAGGTTAGCTGGTTTAAAGCAGTTGTATAGTGTTTTTTTTTACTTGTACCTACAGGTAAGCCTATAATAAGGCTTACCTGTAGGTAAAAAAAAATCTCCTAAACCTGTATGGCTTAGGAGATATTCCCCTCGCAAGGAGCCGCTGACTGCAGCAGCGCATGCGCACAGGGGATTCTCGGCTGGAAGCCCGGCAGACGCCGGACCCTGCCGGAAAGAAATCTCCTACACGCGCATCAGTTTTCAGGTCTTTTTTTTGTCAAAGCCTAATTGAACAAGCTGAAGTTGGATGCTGATTGGTGACCATGCACAACTGCACCACATTTTGCACTCTCTAGTTTTACTAAATCAACCCCTATATGTCACACAATTATTTACTCCTTATAGGTTATCATCTGGGCTTCATACACACAAAGTTTCACACCCTATAGGTGGACATTCAGTAAAAACACTTTAATGACATCTTATTATTTTTGTCATATATTGTATGGCAGAAGTTATGCAGTTTTAAAAGTGGAATTTCACCCTAGATTAAGGAGGCTTGTGAGCATGAAAGCTTTTTATGCAGAAGAGACATATTCATAATCTAGAACTTGTTCACCATCTTTCGCAAACTCCTTTAGAGTGCACACTGATCTGTGCATACATTCTCAGCATGCCTCGATGCCAAGATAAGTTATCTCATGTGTGTATGCATGCCAATTATATTATTCTGAGCCAATTAATCAAGATGACCAAACACGCAGAACTCAGAAGAAGACTGGGAGAAGATGTTGGCTCCAGCAAGGGAGAGCAGTATAGATGGCTTTAGTTATGCTTTAAGTATGTTAGCATAGCCCACAACTGTCCCTGATTTACAACAAAGTCCTAATTTGTCCCTCTGTTTGGTCTGATCCATAAAGTTGTATAAATAATGAACTATTTATCTTTCAAAAAATGTTTCCTGGTACTAAACCTTCCATCCAAATTCTAAATGGCTGCATTTGTAAATTTCAAAAGCCAGTATAAAAGAGTAATAGTGGTTAAAAAAAGAACTTGTAGGTCTAACCAGTATTTTTTTGTGTGTATAATTCTACCTTTAAGGGGGAATTGTATCATTTTGCAGATTTACTATGAAATCTTAATTTCCCCTATTATAATGCTTACTTGCTTAGCCATGTTCCTTTCTTCACCTGCTGTATTACATGTTATTGGCCCTCACAGGTGATCCCCACACATAAAAAAAAAATGAGCAAAGAGTAAAGAAGGGTTAGAACCCCATCTATTTGTAATGCTGTCCATTTACTTTTTGGGAAGATTACCTCTCTTTTCCTGTTCTTGTCCCCAGGATCAGTCCCCAGGACAAGAAAGGTGCAGTGTTCTACTAGGGGGAGAGAGACAAAAAATAAATAAATCTTTAGTTTTAGAAGAATAGGGAATAGTTAAAACATCTACAAATTTCCCCTATTTTCCTGTCCTGTTCTAAGAGGTTACTAGAATAGGTAGGGGGAAAACTCCCCAACTGGGACACAGCATTAAAAACACAAAAGAGGTTTTAAAAATCTTTCCTCCTTAAAGTTAAAAAAAAAATGTCTGAAATTTGACTTGCTGTATTATAGGCTCCATTCATATATACAGTGCAGTATGTGTTGCAGTAGTACACAGTAATGCATGTACCACATTTTGAGTAATCAATGAATGGGCTACCTTAGCGCAATGTAACTTGCTTTAACATGCATTCATTAACCACTTGAAGACCAGGCCTATAACGTAAAAGTTCAAATCAGTATTCTTTGCCAAAAAATTGCTTAGAACCCCCAAACATGATATATATATTTTTAGCAGAGACCCTAGAGAATAAAATGGCAGTTGTTGCAATATTTTGTGTCACACTTTTTGTTTCTGCACTATTTGTGCAACTGTCTTTCAAACACAATTGTTCTTCAAAAAATACACTTTAATGAAAAAAAAAACTGTAAAGTTAGCACAATTTTTCTGTATAATTTAAAAGATTATGTTATGCCAGGTAAAAAGATATCTAACATGTCATGCTTTAAAATTGCGCACACTCGTGAAATGCATTTTTTAAAAATCTCCATAGCCAATGATTTAAAAAAAATGTATGGTTACCTGTTTAGAGTTACAGAGAAGGTGTTGTCGCTCTCACTCTAACGATCACAGCGATACCTCACATGTGTGGTTTGAACACTGTTTACACTTGAGGGCACGACTTACATATGCGTTCACTTCTGCACGCGAGCACAAAGGGATGGGGCACTTTTTTTTATTATTATTATTATTATTATTTAATTTTTTATATATATATTTATTTTTACACTGTCTCATGTGATCATGTTTATTGCTGTCACAAGGAATGTAAACGTCCCTTGTGACAGTAATAGGCAGTGACAGGTACTCTTTATGGAGAGATCGGGGGTCTATAAGACCCCAAACCCCTTCTATACACTTGAAAGTTTTTTAATACTTTTTTTTAAAACTAGCATCGGTGGTTCCCGAGTAAACCGAAAGTGATGTCATGACATTGCTTCCAGGTTTTCATAACTGAGACCCGATCAAAGCAGCTTTGTTCGAGTCTCCAGCCAGCGGACATGCCGGCTGGTCGCTCGGGTCTCCCGGTGGGACGGACAAGCCCGGGAGAGTGGGGGAAGGTGGCAGGAGGGGGGGGGGGGCGTCCCCTCCCACTGCTTGTAATATGAATCAAGCGGCTGCTTAGCCGCAAAGATTGTTACTACAAGAGAGCTGAACGTCGGCTCTAAAAAACGGTACAACCACTTGAAGCTAAATGATGTACAGGTACGTGATTTGGCGACAAGTGGTTAAAGGAAGACGTAGATCTAAAAGGGTCTTTAAAGTGAGTTTTTCAAAAGTTTTCTTAGTGCATTGCTTTTTATACCTGTTATTGGGGTTAAATGGGGAGCTGAAACAGAAAACTGCATTGGCTAGGCTGCATCAGCTCTAGTTTCTTAGATATGGTCAAATCTATATCATTTTTAGTTCGTTTTTGAGAAGATCTAGCTAATCAACTTTTTCTTCTGTTACCTAGTTTGTGTTTTTGTGTACCAGTTAGGAGATATAGTAAGAGCGTTTATGTACTTACAACTGTAATTTTGCATCAGAAACACTGGTTTATAAAATGTAAGTTATTAGTTGTATTATAGTTATGATTGTATAGGAGATGTGTGTATATTGCCATTGATATCATTTAATTTTTGCAAACACAGCACCGTAGAGGTTATGGCTACTTCACGACGGTGCTGCCTGAATCATCCTGACATATCTTGCTATATGTATATTCTCATTTTTGATGGGGAACCAGAATGAAGAGTGTTATATGGCACTTATGCTGTATCTCAAAAACTAGAGCTGATAGGAAAACATTAGTGTCATTTTTGTAGTCGAATATACCCAGGAACAAGTCTAACAATCGAGGTACCAAAATGTACATGTAGGCCTGTGAACACATCCAACACTTGTAATCTATTTTTCTTAAAATTGTTTCTTACTGTGTTTTTTGGCCTTCTTGTAATACTCTTCATGAGCTTCCAAACCTCTCCTTTTCCTTTTCACTTTCATTTGTTTTATACAAGAAGTTCATGTTAGTTGTGGTCATGTACACTGCTCTATGCACACTACACATCCCACAGTACGCAGTATCTAGTCCATCGTGGGAGCAAGCAAGAGAAGATGGCTACATGCCTACACATACAGGGGGACCATAGAGAATGAACATGGCCAACCTCTAATGCCACGTACACACGATCGGAATTCTGGCCAGAAAAAGACCGATGAGAGCTTTTCATTGGAAAATGCAACTGTGTGTATGCTCCATCGGAATTTAGCTGTCCGAATTTCCGCCAGCCAAAAACTGATGTAACGGAAACCTCCATTACATCAGAGGGGGGTGGGGTCCTGATAAGCCCCCCGCCTGCAGACCCCCACAATCACCGGCCAGGGTTGTGGGGATGAGGCCCTTGTCCCCATTGAGGGGTCACCAAAGCATCCTCCCAATGTTGAGGGCATGTGGCCTGGTACGGTTTGGGAGGGGGGCACTCTCTCGCCCCCCCCTCTTTTCCTGCGGCCTGTCAGGTTGCGTGCTTGGATAAAGGGTCTGGTATGGATTTTTGGGGGGAACACCACGCCATTTTTTTTTTTTATTTGGCGTGGAGTTCCCCTCAATATCCATACCAGACCTGACGCTTTTTTTTATTTTTTATCAATGACTTTCAATGACTATTCTCTGTATTACGGGGAGCCGACAATTCATTATAGCCGCAAGTGCTTTTAAATAAAAAAATTTTCCTGCAGAAATAACACTTTGTGCAGGGACAGTTCTAAGCACGGGAAACATGCACCCCTTTACAGGCATACTATACACACCCCCCAGGTACGAAATATAAAAGAATATTACACTTTTATTGTTTCACTTTAAGCATTATTAAAATCACTGCTCCCGAAAAAACTGGAAACTTTTTTTTGCATTGATACATGTCCCCTGGGGGAGGACCCAGGTCCCCAAACACTTTTTTACTGACAATAACTTGCATATAAGCCTTTAAAATTAGCACTTTAGATTTCTCCCATAGACTTTTACAGGGTGTTCTGCGGATTTTCGAATTTGCCGCGAACACCCTAAATTGTTCGCTGTTCAGTGAACAGGCGAACAGGCAATGTTCGAGTTGAACATGAGTTCGACTCAAACTTGAAGCTCATCCCTAGTTGTCATATGGACAGATTCTCCCACCTGGCCCGGGGATCTTTGCAGCTCCTCCACAGTTGCCATGGGCCTCTTGGCTGCTTCTCTGAATAATGCTCTCCTTGCCCGACCTGTCAGTTTAGGTGGATGGCCATGTCTTGGTAGGTTTGCAGTCAGTGGCAGCTGGTGCTCCAAAAATTTGGGGGGGAAAATTCTGAAAAAAACATCAATTGCAGCCTCTGTGCCCATCAAATGCAGCCACTGTGCCCATCAATTGCAACCACTGTGCCAATCAAATGCAGCCATTGTGCCATCAAATGCCGCCACTATGCCCATCAATTGTAGCCACTGTGTTCATCAAACGCAGCCATAGTGCCATCAAATGCCGCCGTTGTGTACATCAATTGCAGCCACTGTGCCCATCAATTGCAGCCACTGTACCCATCAAACACAGCCACTGTGCCAATCAAATGCAGCCACTGTACCCATCAAATGCCGCCACTGTACAGATCAATTGCAGCCACTGTGCCCATCAAATGCAGCCACTGTGCCCATCAAATCCAGCCACTGTGCCCATCAATTGCAGCCACTGTGCCCATCAAACACAGCCATTGTGCCATCAAATGCCACCATTGTGCACATAAATTGCAGCCACTGTGCCCATCAAATGCAGCCACTGTGCCTATTAGGCTTGTGCAATTTGTTTCATAACGAACCGAAATTCGGCCGAATTTTGCATCTTTCGGACATTCGGATGCATCCGAATGTCTGAATAAAAAAATAACAAATTACAACGAATACGAAAGAAATATAACGAATGAATTCGTGGTGGGCCTGGCAGCGGGTGATGGCGGCGAGCTGTGGGACCTTGCAGCGGCGAGCTGTATCTTCCATGCGTCTCCTTCCCTCCTCCTAATAGGCATCCAATCACAGCGCCTGCACTCTGAGATCACCTTTTTTGAAGCCTATTAAAGCCTATGGCTCTAATCAGGTGCTTCAAAAATACACATCTGCCACTGTAATTCAGGCACCTGGTTTCCAAAAAGGGGGCGGATGCCTGAATAGGGGGTGTCGGCGCCGGCCATGGATATCTATCCATTATACACCGAGGGGGTGGCTGGAGAGAGGGGGGCGGCGCCTGTGCGCCCCTAATGGACGCACCTCTACTGTTTGCAGTTGTGCCATACTCTTTCCATTTTCAGATGATGGATTGAACAGTATTCTGTGAGATGTTCAAAGCTTGGGATTTTTTTTATAAACTGACCCTGCTTTAAACTTCTCCACAACTTTATCCCTGACCTGTCTGGTGTGTTCCTTGGCCTTCGTGATGCTGTTTGTTCACTGCGGCTCTCTAAGAAACCTCTGAGGGCTTCACAGAACAGCTGTATTTATACTGAGATTAAGTTACACACAGGTGGACTCTATCTACTAATTAGGTGACTTCTGAAGGCAATTGTTTCCACTAGATTTTAGTTAGGGGTATCAGAGTAGCGGGGGCTGAATACAAATGCTTTCCACACTTTTCAGATATTAATTTGTAAAAAAAAAAAATGAAAACCATTTATCATTTTCCTTCCACTTCACAATTATGTGCCACTTTGTGTTGGTTTATCACATAAAATCCCAATAAAATAAATGTACATTTTTGGTTGTAACATGACAAAATGTGAAAATAATTGCAAAGGGTATGCATACTTTTTCAAGGCACTGTGTGTGTGTGTGTATATATATATATATATATATATATATATATATATATATATATATATATATATATATATATATATATATATATATATATATATATATATATATATACGTGTATATCTATATTATATATATATATATATATGTAAATATATACATTTATGTGTAAATATAAATGTATATATTTACACATATATGTGTAAATATATACATTTTAAACCAGAGTTTAGTGTCACTTTAATGCTTTTTCTAGCTCTCATAACCAAAACATAAGACAAATTAGAAGAAGATGTGTATAAGGAAATAAAATAATGTCTATGGTACATTCAGGCTGGCATATACTGTATCTAAACAAGATTTTATTTTTAGGGTGTAAAGTGTGGGTTTTCCATTTTTTTTTTAAGCTTTAGAATGTACAGATGATTTCACAGGCAGTTCATAATACAAAGTAAATGATTGAAGAAAATGACATTGTTCCCAATGAGTAAATCTGAAAATCAGCATCATCCAGTCTTGAACGTGGTCAGCTAAATATGGACCATGATGAACCAGGTCAACCATGCCTAAGTGTGCCAGCTGAGCGCGCTGACTGCTCCACCTTTCACATCTGTCAGTAGCGCGGCTCTGCGTTGTTGGCCTTTACCTGCCTAATAAAGTTTTGCCCTCAGCAGGTAATCCTCTTTATAAATTCATGACTTGCCATCCACTATAACAGGCGGAGGAGCAGATGATTCAGCAGAACACACTATACCTTCACAAGCCTTGACTATAACCATCTGTCTTTTAAATATATATTTAATGGTAACATTATCATAGTCAAGTATAGCACTGAAAGATAAGCCATGTTATGCTTTGACTTCTACCAGACCGCTTTTCAAAACAGAACACTGCTGTCCGCTTAAGCCATTATGAAACCGTGTTCTGGGCAACATTTAAGGTTATTATCTGTGGAGGAACTCCAATTCCCAGAATATACAGCTGCCTTGTCACAGACAATGCCAATTTATGGCAAAGGGACCCCCTGGGTGGAAATCAAACAGAGACCCTCAACGCCGGAGTGCTTTAGTTCCAACATTCATAAATAAACTCATTACTATGTGACCACAGGAAGTATTGGTGTCATGTAATCAAAGACACGGCTACGCCATATAACAAGAAACCCTTTTGCTGCCATGTCTGTAGGTACTGTATGCCAGCGTTTCTCAGCTCCAGTCCTCAAGGCGCCCCAACAGGTTATGTTTTCAGGATTTTCCCCAGATGTAACGCAGTGGCGGCTGGTGCTCATAATTTCTGGGGGGGGGGGGGCACAGACAAACTGAAAAATACTGAAACCCTCACCCCCTCCATCAATTGCCCACAAAATGCAGCCATTGTGCCCATCACATGCAGCCACTGTGCCCATAAATTGTAGCCATTGTGCCCATCCAACACCGCCACTGTGCCCATCATATGCAGCCATTGTGCCATCATATGCACCCACTTGTGCCCATCATATGCAGCCACTGTGCCCACCTCCCCCCCCCCCACTCGCAGCTCTGGCAGTACTCAACCCCCACCCCCGTGCGTCTCTGGTAGCAGCACCCCGACCCCCCGCGCGTGTCTCTGGCAGCACTGAACCCCCCCCCCCCGCGCGCGATCGCGGCTCTAGCAGAGGGGACTTACCGCAGCAGCTCCTCCAGAGTATTTTTCCCGCTCCTCTTCTTAAGCACCCGGCATCCAATAGGGTGGCCTGGCACTTTGGCCAATCAGGAAACAGGTCTGCCGCCCTGCCTCCTAAATGGCGGGGAGGAAGGTTAGTGTGAAAATAGCGAAAAATTATTTGCTATCGTCACACAATTGGATGGGATCAGGGCGCACTCTCTGATTCAAAAAGTACCACCCTCACCATAGGAATTCATGCGTCCGGCATCCTGAAAGGGACCAGGTGCATGGATGGGGGGAGGCGCCCATGCGCCCACAATTCATGGG
This sequence comes from Lithobates pipiens, assembly GCF_037356315.1. Classification (NCBI taxonomy): domain Eukaryota; kingdom Metazoa; phylum Chordata; class Amphibia; order Anura; family Ranidae; genus Lithobates; species Lithobates pipiens. The sequence continues at coordinate 493,755,988 of NW_027507764.1, forward strand.
CCGCCACTGATGAAACGGCTGTGGTAATTACTACGGCAGTGAAACTGATCAAATCACCTGTGCAAAATAATGGCAAGCCTGAAAACATGACTTGTTGGGGTGCCTTAAAGACTGGAGTTGAGAAACACTGCTCTATGCTATTGGAGTAATGCCATGCATGTTTAACCCTTTCATGACTAAGCCTATTTTTGACATTTGGTGTTTACAAGTTAAAATCCATATTTTTTGCTAGAAAATTACTTGGAACCCCCAAACATTTTATATATATATATATATATATATATATATATATATATATATATATTTTTTTTAGCAGAGACTCTAGAGAATAAAACAGTGATTGTTGCAATATTTTATGTCACACGGTATTTGCGCAGCGGTGTTTTAAACGCAACTTTTTGGGAAAAGGGACACTTTCATGAATTTTAAAAAAACGAAACAGTAAAATTAGCCCAATTTTTTTGCAAAATGTGAAAGATAATGTTACACCGATTAAATAGATACCAAACATGTCACGCTTTATAATTGCAAACACTTGTGGAATGACGACAAACTACGGTACCTAAAAATCTCGATAGGCGACGCTTTAAAACATTTTTTCTGGTTAGCAGATTAGAGTTAGAGAGGAGATCTTGTGCGAGAATTATTGCTCTCGCTCTGACAATCGCGGCGATACCTCACATATGTGATTTGAACACCATTTACATATGCATGCGTAACTTCCGTATGCATTTTCTTTGCTGCGCAAGCTCACGGGGACGGAGGGGGGGGGCGCTTTAAAAAAAAAAATCTTATTTATTTTATTTATTATTTATTTATTTACGGCTTCATTCCAGTCCCTCCCCAGCCGCCAGAGGCATCGGATCGTGCATCGGTGCTCCCGGTTGAACGGGAGCCCCGGTAAGAGCGGCGGCGGGAGGGGGGGACATCCCCTCCCGCTCCTCCGGCATAACAGTCGATCGGCTCTTAGCCGCATCAGTTCTTATGGCTGGAAAGCCAATCGCCAGCTCTAAAAATCAGTACTGGGATGATGCCTGCAGGTGCGGGCATCATCCCGGTATAACCCCCGGAAGCCGAGTACGCACATCTGCGCACGCTCGGCGGCAAGGGGTTAAAAGCATTAGTGATAAATACAATGTAACACTACTGTTGCAATATATTTGTGTACCGATCAAAATACTGGGGCTCATTTGTGAAAACTGGAAAGAGCAAAATCTGGTGCAGCTGTGCACGGTAGTCAATCAGCTTCTAACTTCAAGTTATTCGATTAAACTTTGACAAAAATAAAACTGGAAGCTGATTGGTTTCCAATCAGAGCTGCACCAGATTTTGCACTCTACTGTTTTAGTAAATCAACCCCACTGTGTTTTTAACCACCCCAGCTCTGGAAGGTTTTACTCCCTGAGCTATTTTACCTGGCAATTGTGCAGTCATGCAACACTGTACGCAAATTAATTTATTTTTTATTTTCACAGGAATAGAGCTTTATTTTGGAATATTTGATCACCACTGGGTTATTTTTATTTATTTTTTGTGATATAGAGGAAAGAAGACTGAAAATTGTGATTTTTTTTCTCTACTTTCTATTACAAAACATTTCCAATAAAATCTGATTTCTTCATAAATTTAGGCCAAAATGTATTCTACTACACATCATTTGTAAAAAAATAGTCCCAATAAGTATATATTGATTGGTTTGTGTAAAAGATATAGCGTTTACAAACGATGGGATATATATTTGAAAATTGATCAATTCTGATGTACTGATGGCCTATCTAATTTCTTGAGGCCTATAAAGTGGAAGTAAGCTTCCATATCTTGCTTGTATCTATAGGTAAGCCTATAATAAGGCTTACCTACAGGTAGTATAAATATCTCCTAAACGTGTGCCGTTTAGGAGATATTTGCTGTACATGCAACCAGTAACATCACTGGCATATGCACTCTGAAGGAATGGCCATCCATACCATTTCTTCAAGGGCCTGTGCCATGAATGGCGGCTCCAGCGTGCATGCCAGTCACAGAGCCATAATCCGCGAACCTGGAAGCAAGACAGGTGAAGATGAGAGTGCCTGCAGCTCTGACATCTCGGTGCTGGAAAAACTTTGTTTTAAGGTAAGGTTAACATAATATGCAAGTATGCAATGCATACTAGCACATTATGACATTACCTTGCAGATTCAAAAAATAAAGTCCAGCAGTTTACAATCGCTTTAAAATGCCAGAACAGAACAAATACCCCCCCAAATGACCCCTTTTTGGAAAGTAGACAGTCTGAGGCATTTAGTAAGAGCCATGGTGAGTTTTTTGAAGTTGTAATTCTTTGTCACAATTTTTTTGAAAATGAAGGAGTTGAATAAAATGTGTTTTGTTTTCACCATAGTAACACTGCACCACTCTGGGGGAATGCTCAGTGATTTTTATTTTTATTTTTTACAGTTTGTTTTCTGTTACAGTGATCATTGTAACAGTAAAGTTCTCAACTGTTATGAATGGATTACATTCACGACAGCTGTGATTACTATTGATCTGTGATAAGCTACAGCTAAGCTGCAGGGTGCTGTGACTGGCCCAGGTACCATGTGATAGCTATGGGCCAATCACAGCACGGAAACCAAGCTGATATGAATGACTTCATTCATAATAGCATTGTTGACATTGTTAGTACGGGATCACATGATCACTGGGATATGCAAGCCGGTGCCCCTAACCTATAGCAGGCTGGATGACGTACATGCACGTGGTCCTGCCTGCATGTGCCAGCAACTCACAGTAAATGTACTGTGGACGGTCGGCAAGTGTATAAAAAAAGTATAACTAAAGAGGAGGGATAACTAAACTAAACTAAAGAGAGGGATTAGAACACCTTTAAGTTTTTTTTGCTGTCTGTGCCCCATTTCACCCTCTCTATATGTCCTGTTTACTGTTAACACCAAAAGTGAAAGTAAGGCCGCGTACACACGGGCGGACTGTTGGCTCAACTTTGTCCGCTGAACAGTGTTTCAGCGGACAGTCCGCTCGTGTGTGGGGCTTCAGCGGACAGTTTCAGCGGACAGTTTGACGAACAAAGTTTTTCGGAAATTCCGAAAAACTGTCCGCTGAAACTTGGTTTGAGCGAACAGTCCGCCCGTGTGTAGGCCACTTTCGAAATGAGCAAACTGTTCCCGCTCGGAGGGAAGTCTGCTCATTTCGAGCGCGTGTGCAGGTAGGCGGGGCCCGCGACGGAGACGTCGCGGGCTCCGCCGCCTGGAATGGACTTAAAGGGGAACCCCAACGACGAAAAAAATCGGCGTGGGGGTCCCCCCAAAGTCCACAACAGACCCTTGTCCGAGCACGCTACCCGGCCGGCCAGCAAAGGGGGGCGAGCGAGCGCGCCCCCCCTCCTGAGCCGTACCAGGCCGCGTGCCCTCAACATGGGGGGTGCCTTGGGGAAGGGGGGGGCCGCGCGGCCCCCCCACCCCAAAGCACCTTGTCCCCATGTTGATGAGGACAAGGGCCTCTTCCCGACAACCCTGGCCGTTGGTTGTCGGGGTCTGCGGGCGGGGGGCTTATCGGAATCCGGGAGCCCCCTTTAATAAGGGGGCCCCCGGATACCGGCCCCCCACCCTATGTGAATGAGTATGGGGTACAATGTACCCCTACCCATTCACCTGTAAAATAAAAGTACCCAAAAAAAAACAACACACGAGATAAAATATTTTATTGCACAGCTCCGGGGGTCTTCCGTCTTCGGGGGTCTTCTCGCCGGACTCCTCCGCTATCTTCTTGTAGCTCTTTTGCTAGCGGAGGAGTCCGGCTTTCTTCCTCCCCGCCGCCGGCCTCCTCTCCCGACTTCGGGGGTCTTGTCCCCCTCTTCGGTTCTTCTGCCGGGCCACCGCGCCTTCTTATAGCTCTTTTGCAGGCGGTGGCCCGGTCTTCTGTCGCCGCCTTCCGTTCTTCTGTCGCCGCCTTCCGTTCTTCTGCCGGGCCACCGCGCCTTCTTATAGCTCTTTTGCAGGCGGTGGCCCGGTCTTCTGTCGCCGCTGTCGCTGTCGCCGCCGCCTTCCGTTCTTGTTCTTCTTCTTGTTCTTCTCCAGGAGATGTTGACACGTCGCTATCTCCGGCCGGAATGCCAGAGCCGCGCTGAGCGGCCACTTATATAGTGACAATGGGGCGGTGTCACATGGTATATGTCACATGGGTTGGTCACATGGTGACCCCGCCCCCTTACGATGTCATAGTCCCCATGTGACATCAACCCATGTGACCAACCCATGTGACATATACCATGTGACACCGCCCCATTGTCACTATATAAGTGGCCGCTCAGCGCGGCTCTGGCATTCCGGCCGGAGAGAGCGACGTGTCAACATCTCCTGGAGAAGAACAAGAAGAACAAGAAGAACAACAAGAACGGAAGGTGGCGGCGACAGCGGCGACAGAAGACCGGGCCACCGCCTGCAAAAGAGCTATAAGAAGGCGCGGTGGCCCGGCAGAAGAACCGAAGAGGGGGACAAGACCCCCGAAGTCGGGAGAAGAGGCCGGCGGCGGGGAGGAAGAAAGCCGGGCTCCTCCGCTAGCAAAAGAGCTACAAGAAGATAGCGGAGGAGTCCGGCGAGAAGACCCCCGAAGACGGAAGACCCCCGGAGCTGTGCAATAAAATATTTTATCTCGTGTGTTGTTTTTTTTTGGGTACTTTTATTTTACAGGTGAATGGGTAGGGGTACATTGTACCCCATACTCATTCACATAGGGTGGGGGGCCGGTATCCGGGGGCCCCCTTATTAAAGGGGGCTCCCGGATTCTGATAAGCCCCCCGCCCGCAGACCCAGACAACCAACGGCCAGGGTTGTCGGGAAGAGGCCCTTGTCCTCATCAACATGGGGACAAGGTGCTTTGGGGTGGGGGGGCCGCGCGGCCCCCCCTTCCCCAAGGCACCCCCCATGTTGAGGGCACGCGGCCTGGTACGGCTCAGGAGGGGGGGCGCGCTCGCTCGCCCCCCTTTCCTGGCCGGCCGGGTAGCGTGCTCGGACAAGGGTCTGTTGTGGACTTTGGGGGGACCCCCACGCCGATTTTTTTCGGCGTTGGGGTTCCCCTTTAAGTCCATTCCAGGCGGCGGAGCCCGCAACGTCTCCGTCGCGGGCCCCGCCTACCTGCACACGCGCTCGAAATGAGCGGACTGTTGCCTCGTGTGTGGGCGAGTCCGTTCATTTCAAAAGTTGCGCGGACTTAGTACGAGGAACAAAGTTTGCCGTATTTGTCCGCTCAAAAAGTGCCGTGTGTGGGCGTGTTTGTTCATTCAAAAGTTTGAGCGGACTGTTTGACGAACTTAGTTTCGGCAGACAGTCCCCGCGTGTGTACGCCGCCTAAGAGAAAATCCCAAATTTTGGGTTGTCCCCAGATCAGGAATAAAGGGGAAATGTTCCAATGAGGACACTAGTTCTGGTGAATCTGGTGACAACCAGAGAACCCCTCCCCTTGGAAGCATTTCCTCTCACTTATTGTTTTGGTTATGGGACAAGAAGTGATGGGAGATCTCCTCAATGGGACACAGAATGCAAAAAAGCTTGTCAGGGGGTATAACCCTCACGTAATCTATCTAAAATGAAAATAAGGCTTGCCTTTGGCTCTACTGAACGCCAGGCAGATATAATAAAAACAAATGAATGCAGCTCTGCATTCATTTCTATGTAATTGTATTTGGCTAAACATGAATTTGAGCTGGTGTTAGCCTCCTGCAGAACCTGTACAGCAAAGCTTAGACTAGCAGAGGCTAGTGTGCGCTGTTACCTTCATGCATAGAATGCATGAAGATTAAAAATCTTGTGTCTTCACAACCACTTTAACAAAGAATGTGCTGGATTTAGAATGCAGTAGTCAGGAGTAAGAAATGTAAAAGGGAAATTCATCAAAACTGGTGCAGTCAGAATTTAGAACAGCACATGGCAACCAATCAGCTTCTATCTTTTAAAAAAAATGAAAGCTATGAGCTAATTGGTTGCCATGCACAGCTGTTCCAAATTCTGCCTGCTCTAGGTTTGATAAATTCCCCTAAGGGTCGCACTGGGACAACTTGTCAGGCGACTTAGCCGCCTGACAAGTCGCATCCCTTCTGTACAATGGAAGGTTGAAATGAAGCTCCAACTTAGAAAAAGGTTCCTATATGACTTTGGGGGCGACTTGAGGTGACTTGCATTGACTTCTATAGAGAAGTCGTTTTGCAAGTTGCCGCAACGGTCGTGTCCAGGTCGCCTGAGGCAGTCGTGCTGCAAGTCATGCTGCCTCAGTATGAAACCGACACTTAGGGCTTATTCAGACAGGTGCTGAGACAGATACTCTATGCTGTGTCACTTTTTTCTTCACCTGCATCCACCAGAGAGCTTCATCTAAAAAAGTGGTGCATGGATCCGAATGGAGACACTGTGCATTTAAATACATGCATCCCTTCCTGTCTGCATGTCAAATTTTGACATTTGACTATGTCCATGCAGCTGCTGCCTCCCAATTGACTTTGACTGGACTGCCTGCATAAGGATGCACAGAACACCATGCATCTTCACGCGGTACACGACCATCACACTGGGCATGGACGCATATGCTCCAAGCAAATGAGGCCTAATTGTCATATGGGCCAGATAGCAGGAAAGAGGACATATCAGGTAATTTTAAAGAGAAGTATGGGAATTTTATAATATGGAAAGTCTGCCCCAGTGGGGTTTTTCCGCATCGAAATGACAATCATTAAAAATTGGTTTTAGAAAAGTATTTTATTGAAAAAGTAGCAACAAGACATAAACACATAAACTTTAAAATATAAGCTCTGGTCAGAGATATGTGCCATCATTCAATTCTACAATGATATAGCTATACAACAGTACATGTTGTTGAATCAGATATCAAATATGCAACTTCCCAACACGTTTCGACGTGCGTGGTTAAAGTCTTCCTCAGGGGATTGATTTGCTGTCAAAAAATATACAAGCATTGTTTATATATAACAACAATATACATTTCTACAAACAAAATTCCTTGTATTCACAAGGAGAAATTGTGAAGTGGCATAGTAACCAATGAAGGATGCAAATGGACAATCTCCTGACCAGGGTTCCTTTAAAAGTCAATCAATGATCCCGTGCATTTGTGTCACACACACTCCAAGGGAGAAGTTCACTCCCATGAGACTAACAAGGACTTATGCTAAATGTAATCAGCGATGAAAGGGGAAAGAAAGAAAATTCCCGACACCTGCAGCAAACGTCCCAATGAATATCCAATACATTTCAGTATATTATTAAAATGCGACGCACTCACATACCATTAAATACATGACACCCTGAGTTTGACAGTTCGTAAAATGTGAGAATTTAGAAATTTCACCATTAGGGAGACGGGAAGTTTTTCTTTTTTTGTATGAGAGGGCAAAAGGAGCAATATCCGCATGGAAAAGAGCCAAGGATTGGAGAGTGATTTTTTTCATTGTTGTTCTCTTCTGAACTCACTCTGAACGAGTTTGTCCTTAAGGCTGGGTTCACACTGCTGCGGGGGGAGATCCGGATGTGATTCGCACCGCAAATCACATCCGATCTCCGTAGCGCTGCGAGTTCAGCCATACAGATAGTATGGCTGAACTCGCAGCGGTCCCGCAGCAAACTCGCACGGGACCCTTTTTTTCGTCCGCAACAGAATCGGATCGCATGGGCGTTCACACCATGCGATCCGATTCTTGTGCGAGTCGGCAGATCGCACTGCGATATGCGATCGGATCTGGGGGTGTCATTAACATATCATTGACACTCCCAGCCGTTCGCATAGGGCAGTGTGAACTGCCGGCGGGAGTCGTGCGATGCGGGAAAACGCCGCGGATTCGCGGCGTTCCCGCATCGCAGCGGTGTGAACCCGGCCTTAAGGATGTAGCTCGTTTGTATGTTATTGACAAAAAAAGTCAATTCATATTTATCCTTTTGCCCCCTCATACGAAAAGATGGTGAAATTTTCAAATCCTCACATTTTATGAACTGCCGAACTCAGGGTGTAGTGTATTTAATGGTATGTGAATATGGCGCGTTTTAGACACATTGTAGTGGTACATAATTACAAAGTACTTAACCACTTGCTTACTGGGCACTTAAACCCCCCTCCTGCCCAGAGCAATTTTCAGCTTTCAGCGCTGATGCATTTTGAATGACAATTGCGCGGCCATACAATACTGTACCCAAATGAAATTTTTATCATTTTTTTCCCACAAATAGAGCTTTCTTTTGGTGGTATTTATTTACAGCTGGGAGTTTTATTTTTTGCTAAACAAACAAAAAAAGATGCAAAATAAAAAAAATAAAAAAATCATGTTTAATAGTTTGTTATAAAATTTTGCAAACAGGTAATTTTTCTCCTTCATTGAAGTGCACTGATGAGGGGGCACTGATAGGCTGCACTGGTGGGCACTGATAGGCTGCACTGGTGGGCACTGATAGGCTGCACTGGTGGGCACTGATAGGCATAGTTAAGGTGGCACCAATAGGCATAGTTAAGGTGGCACCGATAGGCACAGATAAGGTAGTACTGATGGGCACAGATAAGGCAGCACTGATGGGCACAGATGGGCACAGATAAGATGGCACGGATGGGTGGCACGAATGGGTGGCACAGATGGGTGGCACTAAGGGGTACTGATAGGTACCACTGATAGATGGGACTGATGGGCACTGATAGGTGGCACTGATAGGTGGCTCTGATAGGTGGCACTGCTGGTCACTGATGGGCGGCACTGATGGGCACTGATGGGCACTGGTAGATGACACTGATGGGCACGGATATGTGGCACTGGGGTGCAGCACCGTTGTTGAGGCAGATTGCGGGCACTGCTGGGTGGCACTGTGAGCACTGCTGGGTGGCACTATGGGCACTGCTGGGTGTCACTGATGGGGGGCACTTATTTATTGATGGGTGGCACTGGCAGGGGGCAGGTGGGCACTGGCAGGGTGTAGACATGTCACTGGAGAAGTGATCGAGGGGGTGTACATCTCACCTAGGTTGCTACACAGTGTGAGATGGTAAATCCAGGATGGATCAGTTTCTCAGCAGCGATATGCTGCTGAGTTGTTATTTAAATTTTGCCGGGCCTGGGTTTATATGGAATGGCAGGTAGGTTTGGTAGAGGGACCTGTCATTCCACATCCCCCGATCCAGTTCTGGGTTTGGGATCAGGTGAGCTTTGATCCTAATTAGCCTGGGAAGCTAAAGGCTCTGCAGAGTCTGCAGGTGATTGCTCAGCCAGGGAATGAACAATCTGTGTGTTGAAGGAAGCTGCAAGCACTGCCACTGCTGGAGCTAAAACCCACCCTGCGATATCCAGGTGAAAGACGCTGTGTTTGTAAGTGTCAGATAGGTGAGCAGAACCTGTTAGTAAGCGCCCAGCCGGGCTAGGACTTTTATTTTTGTTGTACTTAGAAAGCACGGTGTTGCTGTATATTTTGTTTGCTGGACTGTTTGTACCACGAATAAACGCCAAGATCTGCTTTATAAATTCCAAGTCTGCTGTGAACTGTCTCCAAACACACCCTACCCCGGGAAGATCCCTTACAATTGGTGTTCGAATGCGGGCAAAGTCGGTTGCTAGGGGCAACGGTGTGGACAGACTTGGCTACAGCTGCTTATGTCTTGGGTGAAAGCTGCAATGACACTCCAGGAACAGTCCAGCAACATGGAGGAGATGCTGAAGCAGTTTATGCAAGTGAGTTTGCAACAACAGCAACGACATGAACAGTCCATGGCTGCACAACAACAACTTATCGAGCACCTGATAGCAAATCGAGAGGCGCCTGTGGTGATGGGAGCCGCTCCAGAGATTTTTTCTGGGAGAAGGACTGTGCAGAAAGCGCTGCAAAAGATGACTGCTGAGGACGATGTTGAGGCCTATCTAACAGTATTTGAGCGCGTGGCTGAGCGAGAGAAGTTACCAGCCGCTGAGTGGGCAGAAGTAATTGCGCCCTATTTAACAGGTGAACCCCAAAAGGCCTACTATGACCTCAGTGAGCAAGAGGTTAAGGACTATACTCGGCTAAAAGAGGAGATACTTGCCCGACTAGGAGTTACTACTGCAGTCCGTGCCCGGAGGGTACGCAACTGGAGCTACAGTCTGGACAAATCAGCGAGGTCCCAGATGTATGACCTAATCCATTTGGCAAGAAAGTGGTTGGAGCCAGACACTTCTACTCCTGCACAAATCCTAGAGAAGGTCGTGATGGATCGCTACCTCCGAGCCCTTCCTACTGACTTGCAACGCTGGGTGGGACAAGGTGATCCTAAGAATGCAAACGAACTTGTCAACCTTGTGGAGAGGTTCCAGGCGACTGAGGACTACCTCCGTGATGTTCCTGCAGCATCTTCACCTCCCCGGAGCGCCAGATCTGTGCCGTCGGCTGGTAAGAGACTTCCATCTATTGGGGGAGTGTGGAGGGGTGCTGATGGGGGGAAAAGGGCTCAAGTGGTGTCTCAGGGACAAAAGACTGGTGATGGTCCCGGGTGGCTAAGGGGCTCTCGAAAAGACTCCTTGCCAAAGAGACCAGGCCCTATCCAGTGTTGGAGATGTCATGAGGCGGGACACGTGTCGGCCCATTGCCCTCTTACCTCTGAACCCATGGAATGTGACGCTAGCCGGCGTCAGTCGCTATTTGCGGAACCATCTTGTGCTGCAGTTCCTGGACTAGAGACTGAACCGCAAATCTGCGATATTACAATCAATGACTTTCCTGTTAAAGCGTTAATGGACTCAGGAAGCCTTGTAACCTTGGTGCATGCTAGCCTGGTGACTGGGGACTTAGAGTCTAAAAAGCATATGAGCGTTGTGTGTATACATGGTGATACAAAAGTGTACCCTATAGTGCTGGCTAAAGTCGGGACTGAACAAGGCACAGTACAATATGAAGTGGGTGTGGTTAAAAACCTCATGCATAATGTAATATTGGGGCGCGATTTTCCTTTATTCTGGGCTCTCTGGGAAAAAAGAAAAATCCCCAAAAGGAGTGAGGATACCTCTAAGGTGGTTGCCTTGTCCACGGTGAATGATAAAAGTGTGCAGGATGAAAATGATTGTTTTCCTTTGCAGGTCCTGGCTGGGGAGGAGGAGGCTCCTCCCACTGAGCAAAATATACTAGATTTAGAGGTGTCTAGCGATAATTTTGGGACTGCACAATTACAGGACCCCACTCTCAAAAATGCGAGAGAGCAGGTTGCTGTTATGAACGGGGTACCTCAGGAACCAGATGCTGAAAAAAGATTTCCACATTTTTCGGTGACTAATGATCTTTTCTATAGAGTTAATAAGGTTAAGGATGAGATTGTGGAACAGCTTCTGGTACCTAAGCCGTACCGGCGTCAGGTGCTTGACATGGCACATAACCATGTTCTTGGGGGACACTTGGGGACTGACAAAACGCGAGAGAGGGTTCTCCAGAGGTTTTTTTGGCCGGCCATATATGATGACATTAAAAAATACTGTGAGTCGTGCCCCACATGTCAGGTTAGTGCCCCAGTGTCACATTTTCGCAGTCCTTTGGTTTCGCTCCCTATTATAGAGGTGCCTTTTGAGCGTATTGCCATGGATTTAGTGGGTCCCATTGTAAAGTCAGCTAGAGGACACCAGTATATTTTGGTAGTCCTGGATTATGCGACCCGCTATCCTGAGGCTGTACCCTTAAGAAACACTGCATCTAAAACAATTGCACGTGAGTTGTTTTATATGTTCTCTAGGACTGGGATCCCTAAAGAAATCCTAACTGACCAAGGTACGCCATTTATGTCGAAAGTAATGAAGGAATTATGCAGACTATTTAAAATCTCACACATCCGTACCTCTGTGTACCACCCCCAGACGGACGGATTGGTGGAGAGATTTAATAAAACTTTGAAACATATGTTGAAGAAAGTGGTGGCAAAAGATGGTCGTGACTGGGATCATTTATTACCCTACCTCATGTTTGCTATTAGGGAGGTGCCCCAAGCGTCCACAGGGTTCTCACCATTCGAGTTGGTCTATGGTCATCACCCTAGGGGTCTACTAGACATTGCAAAAGAGACATGGGAGAATGAGTCCACCCCATACAAGAGTGTTATTGAGCATGTAGCACAAATGCAGGACCGTATAGCCACTGTAATGCCCCTGGTAAGGGAACACCTCCAGAGGGCTCAAGAGGCCCAAAGTAGAATTTACAACCGGTCCGCAAGAATCAGGACATTCAACCCAGGCGATAGGGTCCTTATACTAGTCCCCACTGTTGAGAGTAAATTCTTGGCGAAGTGGCAAGGTCCCTATGAAATTGTTGAAAAGGTCAGTGAGGTGAACTACAAGGTGCACCAACCAGGTAGAAGGAAGCCTTTCCAAGTTTATCACATAAACTTGATCAAGCCCTGGAAAGACAGGGAATCCTTGGTGGCGACAAATACTGTTAATAATTTGTCACCACCAATCCCTCCAGTCAAGGTAGGTGATACTCTATCAGTGTCACAGAAACAGGAGGTTCAGGAATTTTTACAGAAAAACATAAACAAGTTCTCTGACCTCCCAGGGCGTACACACCTCATCCATCATCACATTGAAACTGAGCCTAGAAGCAGAGTAAACCTTAAGCCCTATAGGATACCCGAGGCACGTAGGGAAGCCGTATCTGCCGAGGTAAAACGTATGCTTGCTCTGGGGGTAATTGAGGTGTCACAGAGTGAATGGTCCAGCCCAATTGTGCTAATCCCAAAGCCCAATGGAACTTGGAGGTTCTGTAACGATTTCAGAAAGTTGAATGAGATCTCCAAGTTCGATGCGTATCCTATGCCCAGGGTAGATGAGTTGATTGAGAAGTTGGGTAACGCCAGGTACATAACCACCCTCGATCTCACAAAGGGCTACTGGCAGATTCCACTTTCTGGTGAGGCTAAAGAGAAAACTGCATTCTCCACCCCTGATGGGCTATTCCAGTATGTAGTGATGCCATTCGGGTTACATGGAGCGCCTGCAACTTTCCAGAGGTTGATGGACTTGATTCTGCGACCACATCGTGATTACTCAGCTGCCTACCTCGATGATGTGGTCATTTTTAGCCCTGATTGGGAAAGTCACCTCTGTAAGGTACAGGCCGTGTTGGATGCCATAAGTGATGCGGGGTTGACCATAAATGCCGAGAAGTGTGCTCTAGCCCTAGAAGAGGCCAAATATCTAGGCTACATTATTGGGAGAGGGTTGATTAAGCCACAGCTAAATAAAATTGAGGCAATACAGAATTGGCCTAGACCCCTGACAAAGAAACAGGTTAGAGCTTTCCTGGGTATTACGGGGTATTACCGTAGATTTGTGCCGAACTTTGCCTCAGTTGCTGCTCCACTAACTGACTTGACAAAGGGCGGAAAGACAGCAATGGTCACGTGGACCCCAGAGGCCGAGAAGGCTTTCCAAAGCCTTAAGTCGGCCTTGTGCCAACCACCTGTCTTAGTTACCCCCGATTTCAGGCGAGAATTTCTGGTCCAGACAGATGCCTCTAACACAGGCTTAGGTGCAGTACTCTCACAAATAGTGAATGGTGAGGAGCATCCAGTGACGTACTTGAGTAGAAAACTAACCCCGGCCGAGAAAAATTATGCCATTGTGGAGCGAGAATGTTTGGCAGTAAAGTGGGCCCTAGAATCGTTAAAGTATTACTTGCTAGGCAGGAAATTCAAGTTGGTGACAGACCATGCCCCCCTAACATGGATGAAGTTAAACAAGGAGAGAAATGCAAGAGTGACTAGATGGTTTCTCTCCCTACAAAACTTTAATTTCACTGTGGAACACAGGCCAGGGAAATTACAGGCAAATGCTGACGCATTGTCAAGGGTAAGTTGTCTGTGGGGACAAAAGGCTCAGCCCTCCGGTCTGAAAAAGAGGGGGGGGATATGTAGACATGTCACTGGAGAAGTGATCGAGGGGGTGTACATCTCACCTAGGTTGCTACACAGTGTGAGATGGTAAATCCAGGATGGATCAGTTTCTCAGCAGCGATATGCTGCTGAGTTGTTATTTAAATTTTGCCGGGCCTGGGTTTATATGGAATGGCAGGTAGGTTTGGTAGAGGGACCTGTCATTCCACATCCCCCGATCCAGTTCTGGGTTTGGGATCAGGTGAGCTTTGATCCTAATTAGCCTGGGAAGCTAAAGGCTCTGCAGAGTCTGCAGGTGGTTGCTCTCAGCCAGGGAACGAACAATCTGTGTGTTGAAGGAAGCTGCAAGCACTGCCACTGCTGGAGCTAAAACCCACCCTGCGATATCCAGGTGAAAGACGCTGTGTTTGTAAGTGTCAGATAGGTGAGCAGAACCTGTTAGTAAGCGCCCAGCCGGGCTAGGACTTTTATTTTTGTTGTACTTAGAAAGCACGGTGTTGCTGTATATTTTGTTTGCTGGACTGTTTGTACCACGAATAAACGCCAAGATCTGCTTTATAAATTCCAAGTCTGCTGTGAACTGTCTCCAAACACACCCTACCCCGGGAAGATCCCTTACACAGGGCTGGCCGTGATCGGGACTGATGTCCCGATCACGGCCGCCGGTGATCGGCTCTTTTTTTTTCTCCTCGCGCTGACAGCGCGAGGAGGAATAATAGCCGATTACCGGCTCCGTTGTATCACATGATGAGCTGTCATTGGCTGACAGCTGATCACGTGGTAAGGGGTCGGGATCGACCCCTTGCTTGGATCGGTGATCAGGCGAGTCTCATAGACTCGCCGATCACAGAGCGTGCTGCGTGAGTCCCCCAGGGGGCGCGCAGGCCGCTCGTGCGCGGGATGACGTCAATTGCAAAGGAGGTCCGCGCTGTAGCCGTCATTTGGCTATAGCACGGATCTCAACTGGTTAAAGTTTCATTCATGGCATTTGATTAAATTCACATCCCTAATCGAAGAGGAGACTGGAATAAGATCTTACTCCAACTCAAGCAAAGGTGGATCTTCAGACTTCAGGCTACTATGCCTCCAGGCCTGAATAATTCCTTTTTATTTGCACCCTTTTTATAGGGATTCTCATCAGGCAAGACCCAGTGAAAACCCTATTTTACAATACATGTATCTGTTATTATAGTTTTTCTCTATCACACTATAGGCTTGGCCTATGGTATAACATCTTAGCCAAGAAAATATAATGCATTGCGTTTTTTTAAAACAATGAAACAAATTACTTATGGTATAGTAGAGTTATGAATATAACTCATTGACCATTCAAATATAGGTATTTTGCCTGTTTCGGTACAGTGTTATTGTGAAATATGTAATTGAATAATGTCTAAAGCGAACAGTTTGATTTAATTTGCTTCTATGATTCTTTCTTTTTTTGTCTTTCTTTCATGCTATCTGGTTGTACCGCTTCTCTTGTGGGGGTCAATGCCCACGTGCCTTCCTGGCAAGGGGAGAAGTCCATCCATCACTCCTCATATGCTACATAGATGGGTGGAATTTACATTTCCGCCCACAAGATGGAGCCATTCCCCTGCTGGCGGCGTTTCCAGACTTCCGGACGTCTGCGGTCTCGCGCGCGAACACTGTGCGTGCACATGACACCATTAGGTCCCGCTATTGAGGCGGAAGTGACATCGGCTGTCGGGGCTTCCGACCTTTTGGAACGCTGAGAGAGCCATGCACACCATCATGCGGTGTGCGCGTCCGGCGATTGGGGTGCACCTAATTGTGTCTAAATTGACACAGTTATAAAAAAAAGAAAAACAACTGTGGATCTATCATTGATCCCCAGCATTTGGAGGAGAAGGTCGGCATACACATCATATGCACTAATATTTCAATACAGGTTAGTTTTTTTTACTATACATGTAGCGACCCGTTCTTACTGGTGCATACGTATACCATTTGTTTCTCTGTCTGGTTAAACCCGACAGCCACCATAACTTAAAGGGGTTGTCAAGATTCGTGTTTTTTCCCCTTAATGCATCCTATGCATTAGGGTGAAAAAAACATCTGTCAGTGACCGGCCTCCCAGTCCCCCCGTTTTACTTCCCTGAACCCTCGAACTTGTCCCATGGGGACACGCTGTCTCTCTGCCCGGGGTTCATGGCTTCTGTTAGCTCCCGCTGCTGTCAATCAAATCCAATGACGTGAGCGCCGGGGGGCATTGCTGAGTCCTGCATTTGCTGTCTATGGACGCCGAATGCTGGACTCGGGAGCGCACACGCAAGGTAACCCCCCAGGAGAGCTCTTCTCCCAGAGGGTTATCTGATGCGGGGAGGAGCCAAGAGAGCCGCCAAGGGACCCCAGAAGAGGATGTTCGGGGCCACTCTGTGCAAAACGAGCTGCACAGTGGAGGTAAGTATGATATGTTATTTTTTTTTTAAACCCAACCCTTTAGTGTCATTTTAATTCATTATTCTTTCTGATTTTCCTATATGCTTTACATTTTTCTAACAGATACTTTTTATACCTACTGGGCCTCTATATGGCCACATGGGGACCATGCTATTTCCAATCTGGGATCTGTCTTAAATTTGTCCGTGAAAAATTTTAAAGCCTGCCATCCAACATTTGTCCATGGAAATCATCACACAATCCCCATCAGAAAATCCGATCATGTGTATGAGGCTTAATACATGAATATACTTTCATCTTAACCATTCCGTTGTAGCTCTAGCTTTATTTTTAGCGTTGTTGTCCTGCTAAAAGATGAATCTTCGCCCCAGTCTAAAGTCTTTTGCAGACTGTAACAAGATTTCCCTGTATTTGGCTCTATCCCTCTTCCCGTCAACTCTGAGCAGCTTCCCTGTCCCTGTTGAAGAAAAGCATCCCCACAACATGATGCTACCACCACCATGTTTCACGTTGGGGATAGTGTGTTCAGGGTGATGTGACCTGTCAGTTTTCTGCCACACACAGCATTTTACTTTTAGGCCAAAAAAGTTCAATTTTGACCAGGGCTGGACTGGGACAGAGATTTGGCCCTGGACTTCACCCAGACCGGCCCACTTACATTTTGAGTGTCCAATCAGCACTCCCTTACATCAGAGTGTCATATCACCAGCCCCCTTACATCAGAGTGTCCCATCAGCAGCCCCCTTACATCAAAGTGTCCCATCAGCAGCCCCCTTACATCAGAGTGTCCCATCAGCAGCCCCCTTACATCAGAGTGTCCCATCACCAGCCCCTTACATCAGAGTGTCCCATCACCAGCCCCTTACATCAGAGTGTCCCATCACCAGCCCCTTACATCAGAGTGTCCCATCAGCATCCCCCTTACATCAGAGTGTCCCATCATCACCCCCTTACATCAGAGTTTCCCATTATCACCCCCTTACATCAGAGTGTCCCATCACCAGCCCCCTTACATCAGAGTGGCCCACTGAGCCATCAGCCCACCGGGAAACTCCTGGTAGTCCCGATGGCCAGTACATGCCTGAGGGGGTCCATTCAGAATTTTGAATGTTAACATATTGACAGTTTGCTAGAAAGAGTGTATAACAGTGTGTAGGGGGTCCAGGGCTGGACTGGGACAGAGATTTGGCCCTGGACTTCATCCAGACCGGCCCACTTACATTTTGAGTGTCCAATCAGCACTCCCTTACATCAGAGTGTCATATCACCAGCCCCTTACATCAGAGTGTCCCATCAGCAGCCCCCTTACATCAGAGTGTCCCATCAGCAGCCCCCTTACATCAGAGTGTCCCATCAGCAGCCCCCTTACATCAGAGTGTCCCATCAGCAGCCCCCTTACATCAGAGTGTCCCATCAGCAGCCCCCTTACATCAGAGTGTCCCATCAGCACCCCCTTACATCAGAGTGTCCCATCAGCACCCCCTTACATCAGAGTGTCCCATCACCAGCCCCTTACATCAGAGTGTCCCATCAGCATCCCCCTTACATCAGAGTGTCCCATCAGCATCCCCCTTACATCAGAGTGTCCCATCAGCATCCCCCTTACATCAGAGTGTCCCATCATCACCCCCTTACATCAGAGTTTCCCATTATCACCCCCTTACATCAGAGTGTCCCATCACCAGCCCCCTTACATCAGAGTGGCCCACTGAGCCATCAGCCCACCGGGAAACTCCTGGTAGTCCCGATGGCCAGTACATGCCTGATTTTGACCTAATCTGACCACCAGAGCACCTTCTTCCACATGTTTGCTGTGTCCCTAACATAGCTTCTTGCAAACTGCAAATGGGACTTCTTATGGCTTTCTTTCAACAATGGCTTTCTTCTTGCCACTCTTCCATAAAGGCCATATTTGTGGAGTGCACGACTAATAGTTGTTCTGTGGACAGATTCTCCCACCTGAGCTGTGGATCGCTGCAGCTTCTCCAAAGTTACCATGGGCCTCTTGGCTACTTAATGCTCTCCTTGCCCAACCCACCAGTTTAGGTGGATAGCCATGTCTTAGTAGGTTTACAGTTGGGCCAGACTCTTTCCATTTTGGGATGATGGATTGAGCAGTGCTCTGTGAGAAGCTTGGGATATTATTTTATAACCTAACCCTGCTTTAACCACTTCCCGCCCACCTATACTGAGATTAAATTACACACAGATAGACCCTATTTACTAATTAGGTGACTTCTGAAGGCAATTGGTTCCACTAGATTTTAGTTGGGGGTATTAGAGTAAAGGGGGCTGAATACAAATGCACACCACACTTTTCAGATATTTATTTGTAAAAATAAATTGAAAACCATTTATATTTTCCATCCACTTCACAATTATGTGCCACTTTGTGTTGGTCTATCACATAAAATCTCAATAAAATACATATACGGTTTTGGTTGTAACATGAAAAAATGTGGAAAATGTCTTACTTATTTAAGGCACTGTACATCCGATTTCTTGTCAGTGTTTTAAACCTTTGGATATAAATCATACTGTCTAATACTGCACTTCCCCCTTTCTTCTTTCCTCTTGCATTCCCATTGCCCATTTTGAGCTGACAGCAAGCTAAAGCCCACTGTTGGTTGACATCACAGAGCCGGTTCAAGCTCTGAAAAGATCCTGAACATATGGTCAGATCTGTCCAGAAGTCTGGACTGACAGCTGACTGACAGTCACCAGCTCCCTGGCTGAAGACCGAGAGCTGAGCTATCATCAAAATAGAAAAATCTGATCGCCGCCATCACTAAAAAAAAAAATATTAATAAAAATGCCATAAAACTATCCCCTATTTTGTAAATGCTATAACTTTTGCGCAAACCAATCAATAAACGCTTAATCTGTTTTTTTAAAAATGTAAAAATATGTAAAAGAATACGTATCGGCCTAAACTGAGGGAAAAAAAATGTTTTTATATATATTTTTTAGGGGTATTTATTATAGCAAAAAGTAAAAAACAATGCGTTTTTTCCAAAATTTTCGCAATTTTTTTGTTTATAGCGCAAAACAAAAAAATCGCAAAGGTGATCAAATACCACCAAAAGCAAGCTCTATTTGTGGGAAAAAAAGGACGTCAATTTTGTTTTGAAGCCAAGTCGCACGTCCGTGCAATTGTCAGTTAAAGCGCCGAGGTGCCGAATCACAAAAAGCGCTCTGGTCTTTGGCCAGCCAAATGGTCCAGGGCTGAAGTGGTTAAGCCAGTGAAGAAGTTATGTTATTTAGACTTCAGATTTTTTTCATACTACCTGTTTTTTTTTTTTTTTTGTGTTGCTCATTCTTTTTTTTCTTTTTATGTTTTTCCCTCTGATCCTTTATAAACAGGATCTTACTGAGAGGAATATTATACATACATGGCACAAGTCATTTTAATGAGGCCTGTCGGGAGCACAAATGTGAAAGCCTTGATTTGCATGGGGCGGAAATAGCAATGATCTCTATCATTTGGAGATGATCATTTCATGGTCTTGTATAATGTGTCTGAGATCTAATTCAGAAAACTTTAGCAAAGGATAGAAATCTTTATTTTAAACCATGTATCTGTAATCTGAAAATAGTCACGAGATGGAAAAACTGTCATTTAAAAAAAAAAAATGAAGATATTTATCCTTGTGTTTGCGAACTGTCCCCAGTCTCCAACAACTCCAATAGCACGTCCATTGTCTCTGGACATCTTTTAGCATGTCTGCAGTCTCTGACCGTCTTTTGTAGCATGCCTATGGTATGCTTGTAGTGTGCCATCTACTGTTATATTTCTGCAGTCTCTGATAGCTTTCCGTGACATTATTACATTTCCTGAATATTATGTGCATCCAGTTGGTGGTGTCAGGGGCCACACTTGTGGCCCCAATTTTTAAATAATTTGACTACCTCTGGGTTGGATCTTCTCTTAGGATTAATTACTGTGACTGTCCCCCGTGGGGATTTTTTTTTACTCCTTACTTGGTGACAAGGTGTCATCAGGAGAATAAATTAGCACCAATCTATCCAAAGGGAACATTCATTCATTTGGGAAAAAAAGAGCAATCTTCTTTTTTCTCTTTATTTAGAGGGTACATATTTGTATGTGTATTTTTATTTTTTATTTTTTTTGTATTTCAGTTTATTTAATTTAATGTACTTTGTCTTTGATCTATTTTTATTTTGTTTATTTTTGTTTATTTTTTTGATCTGTTTTTATTTTGTTTATTTTTGTTTATTTTTTTCTGTGAAATAAATTTAAAATAATGAGGATAATAATGGACGATTTCTATACCCTTCAGGAGCCATTTAAATCCAACTGCATGAAAAAAAAAAAAAAATCTTGATTTCACTTTCCCGGGCGACTCCAATTTCTTTACAATGCTAAAATATTCATGCAAACTTCTGATTTATGCCATAATTTCAGAAAATAAAAATATCTCGATTTAACCCATCCTTAGTGCAAAAATGAGCAAAGCACGGAAAAGATCCTAGTGAGGACTAAAGAACAAAGCAAAGATTTTTTTTTTTTTTTACTTTACATGATATTACTGGTGGCTTCCTATGAAGAATTCTGGTAACTGTTTTTTAGTGTATGAAAGTGTTTGTGTTTTCAAATGCAGTTCTATTCACTGCAATATAATTTCACATATTATTTATACAATATGCAGTCATAATTATATACAAAGGAAAAAAAAAATCCTGGGCTTGGTAGGGTCAAAGTAGCAATAATGTAATGGCTGCTAATGGAAATTATGCATGCTAATGCAAATGCTTCTGAAGAACTCAAATTAGGAACCATCAGAGTCGTTACTCTAAGGTAGGAAAACTGAAAGATCAGGGCAAGGGGGAGCATAAAGGATCAGTGAGTAGAAACCAGAGCATATATACACATGTGTACTCTTCTAGGAAAATGTTTTTTGCAAGCTACAAATGCCATAATATGCTTTGTATTACAGGCTAAACACGCCTTTTATACAAGGAGCATTAATCTTCCATTTTGTTTACCCCTTCCCTGGTTCTAATTGTAAAATAAAATATTTAGTATTTTTGCTGTCTCTATCGCTTAGGCTGATTTACTGTGCTGGTAAGTGTGTAATTTCTTTATAAAAAGGTAGACGTGTTTCCTGTCTTAAAGTGTTACTAAACCCTGCATTCACTATATCTTGCCTCCCACAGTACACAGAACATGGAAATGCAATTATTTTAGTAAATACAAACTGCTAAATACCTTTTTTTTCTCATCAGCAGTATATAACAGTATTGTGGCTTCTATCAGTGTCTGGTTAAAGCTTGTAGGAGGAGTTTTTAATCTACTGACTGTCCTATGAGGCTGCAGGAACCCTGATCCTCTGTCTGGACAATACTGATTGGCCCTGTGCAGATCACATGCACCGTTCCAAGAAAAAAAAAAAACACTCTCTAGCAATACAAACCAAACTGAGCATATGCAGAGTGACTACAAAGGCTCTGTTCTATCTGGAAATGGATTGGGGACAGTGGAAGAAGGGGAGGATCAGAGAAGACAGGATACAACAGCCTTTTTACACAATGCAGAGGATTAATCCCATAGGTTCCACAGTGAGTACAACAAGCATGCTTTACTGCATATACATACTGATTTTACTGTTGTTGGTTTAGTAACACTTTAAGTACAAAATTTCCCCAAAAGTCCCATTTCCCTATTCCTCATGAACTAATCTCTCCAGAAATCCCCTCTTCACCCACCACCATCACCACCAAGTGGTATACTTTCCTCTCTGTGACAGTGGTGGCCCTTTGCAGTACGTAGATTCCAGTAACTTCTTGTGATAGATCTGGTGTTGTTACTTCCGGTCAACATAAATTAAGTTGTACTCTTATGCCGCGTACACACGATTGTAATTCCGGTCAGAAAAGGAGAGCTTTTCATCGGAAAATACGACTGTGTGTATGCTCCATCGAAATTTAGCTGTCTGAATTTCCGCCAGACAAAAATTGATAGCATGTTCTCAATTTTCAAGACGGAAAAACTTTCTATCGGAAATTCCAATCGTGTGTATGCAATTCCGACACGTCAAAAATCATGCATGCTCAGAATCAACTACGAGGCAGAAGCTATTGGCTACTGGCTATAGAACTTCCTTTTTCTAGTCCCGTTGGATGTGTTGTACATCACTGCATTCTAAACTATTGGAAACCCACCCACTTGTGACACTAGCGAATCAATATTCACTATTTTCTTTGGACTTCTCTTCCCAGCCAAGGAGGGCAGGAGGCCGATCGGGTTGGCCAGGATGGAGAAGCCGAGAAAGCCGTGGAGGGGCTGAGTGCAGGGGACAATGGAGGGGAGAGTGTTGGGGGACCATGGAGAGCTGAGTGCAGGGGACCATGGAGGAGAGAGTGTTGGGGGACTGTGGAGAGCTGAGTGCAGGGGACCATGGAGGGCTAAGTGCTGACCTGGGGGTGGGGTTTGTTTGTCGATCCCCCAAAAAGTTTAACACTGCGCAGATGTGATGATGGGGATCCCAAATCTCATGAGAAGGTGTTGCTGCACTGGGCTTGAGTATCTTCTCAGAAAGTTTGGGGTACTCATCATGTACCAGTAATTTCCAGGAAGCGTGCTGGATAGATAATGGCGTTACTCTGTGAAATACAGAAGGTGAAGGTTCGGTGTGTGTACTTTGCAAACTTTTTTCTTACAGGCAGTGGTGGCTGGTGGTAATTTGTTTTGGGGAGTGCAGCAAACAGCACCACAACCCCCTGGAGCACTTACCCCATCTATGGTGGGCAGCGCTTCTCCCGGGCTTCACCAACGGCTTCACCTGCTCGGCAGCATCCCCTTCCCCTGCTCTCCACGGGCATTGCGGCGGCTTCCATTTCTCCCCTCCTCCTCGGCAGCCAATTGTGACCCTTCTCTTTTCAGCTCTTTTCGTTGGAAAACGGGTGTCAAACGCGCTTCTGATTGGCCAGATTGAGGATCAGTGTTTAAATAGCAAATATTCATTTGCTGTTGTGACACCCGAGGGTGTTTTTTTGAAGCACCTGATTAAAGCCAGAGGCTCTAATAGGCTTCAAAATAAGATGGGCTCATGGTGAGAGCATTGCGCTATGAGCCCACCCTATTTTGAAGCCTATGAGAGCCTCTGGCTCTAATCAGGTGCTTCAAAAAAACACCCCTGCCTCTGTAATTCATGCTCCCAACATCCTGATAGGGGTTTTAAAATTTTGTTGGAGGTAAATGTTAGTTTTGCATGTGTCGCTGTAATATTTTTGTTCTGATAGGGGTTGGACGCATGTATAGGGGGTGGCGGCCATGGACTGGATAGAGCATGGGGGTGGCAGCCGTGGATAAGGGGGGTGGCAGCTCGGGCGCCACTAACGGATGGGCTGCCACTGCTTACAGGCGCATTTTTCAACTACCTATATGCAATGAATTTTGTCGGGGGAGGGGGTCTGAATCTAATAAGCAGACCTTGTATTTTACTGCAAGGTTCACTTTAAACAATGTCTTCAATTCTATCATGCTTACGT
This sequence comes from Lithobates pipiens, assembly GCF_037356315.1. Taxonomy (NCBI): domain Eukaryota; kingdom Metazoa; phylum Chordata; class Amphibia; order Anura; family Ranidae; genus Lithobates; species Lithobates pipiens. The sequence goes on from NW_027507764.1 coordinate 493,779,805, forward strand.
TTCCATTCTCTGTAACATTTTCCATAAGCGTCGCAGAATGTCACATTATAGTAAACTCATCGGTAGTATGTTTGTAGTATCCGCCAACCTGACCTGTTTTTTCCTAGTATGTCTCCCCTGTCTTCATTCTCATTCAATGTCCCAGCCGTATCTTTTTGCAGATCGTCTGCTTTGGAATATGTTGCTATAGCAACCTCACACTTCCCGGGGTTTCGAAGCCAGACTAGAGACATTGGGCATTAATTGTTTTTCAAGTGTTGAAGAACAGAACTATTCCTATGAGTGAGAAGAGAACAGCTCCAAATGAACCAGACAGTTAACATATTTTTATATTACTCAAGTTAATAACTTCTGCTGTTAATTTCTGGAAAGAAAAGTTGGTTTTGTAAAAAGGACATGCTGCTGTTTAATGTAAACTTGCCCCCTATTAATTATATCATGGCAGTTGGGTTTCTGGGGGTGTCATTTCCTTTTGAGATCGCTGACCTCTGGAACAATTAAATCAAAATATTCAGTAAGTAAATAGTATATCCAAAAAGGTACTAGGTGTTTGGTTATTTATATATGGAAATGAATATTTTCACAGGTCTGGAAGAAATACCATTAAAGGTCCAGTTAACATCTACTCCAGGAATATGCAATTAGTGGACCTCCAGCTGTTGCAAAACTACAAGTCCCATCATGCCTCTGGGTGTCATGCTTGTGGCTGTCAAAGTCTTGCTATGCCTCATGGGATTTGTAGTTCTGCAACAGCTGGAGGTCCGCTAATTGCATATCTCTGATCTAGTCCATATAAATTGATTTCTGTCTCGTGCCCTGGTGAAGACAGTGGTTCTGGACACCCAGAATGTGTTGGCAATTCTTTTGAATATTCTTATGACCCTTACTTAAATAAATTCCTATCTAGACATTTTAGAAGCGATGCCACACTTCAATTTAAATTTTTTTGCTCCATAACACAACAAACCAAGGAAACTGTGGAGATCCTCCCGTTATAGAAGACACCTACATCAATGTTTCTCAACGCCAGTCCTCCAGGCGCCCCAACAGGTCACGTTTCAGGCTCTCCATTATTTTACACAGATGGTTTGATGAGTTCCACGGCCTTAGTAATTACCATAGCCGTTTCATCTGAGGGAAATCCTGAAAACATGGCCTGTTGGGGCGTCTCGAGGACTGGAGTTGAGAAGCACTGACCTACATTAACATAATTGTATCAAGATTGGATAGTAAGACAACCTTGCAGGTCCGGTAATATCTTTTCACTTTCCCTTTCATTTGTTTGCACATTTGTTATGAAACTTCAGTCATTTTTTAATATTTCCATCTAATAAATCGTCTGCCCTTGTTGTTTTGTTTATTACTAGGCAATGGCTCAGTATTGCAGCAGCCTATTACTCGCCAATGGCACGGTATTGCAGAGTTGCAGTTTGCCAGGCTTAAAGTGGAACGTCATTCATTTTTTTCAACTTTCCATCTATTAAATCTTCTGCCCTTGTTTTAACTTTGGATGGTAAAATATACTTTTTCTGCCAGTAAATACCTTATACAGCCCACTTCCCTTTTTATAGTCTGGTCATTAGCCTAGGCTTATGACATCATGCACAGCTCTCTCTCACTCTCGTGGGTTTGCCAGGAAGGGAGGGGTGATGAGTCATAAGAGGGCCAATGAGAGCTGCAGAGCTGGAGATGTGCCTCTGTGTGTCTGTGTAAATCCAGGAAGTGAACAGGCAGCAGCTTCAGCTGCCCGCAGTTAAAATGGTTGCAGCCAGACTCAGTGGAGGGAGATCTCTGCAGCATATTTGGCAAGTACAGAATCACGGTATATATAAAATAATATTCAAAGGGGTTGAAGTGAAGCTTCAGAATGGCAAAGATGTTTTATTACAAATTATGTGAGCAGACTGCAGTTCCCTTTTAAACAATTTAGATCCTGTTTCTTATTAATGGCGTTCCGCTATTAAATTGTATGTACTTTGACACTGGAACACATTGAAAGGGATTTACTAAAACTGGAGCACACAGAACGCAGTTCAGCTGTGTATAGTAACCAATCAGCTTCTAGGTTTAAGGCCTGGTTCACACCTATGCAGTTTGCAGTTTGCATATTCCAGGTGCATTTTTGTTTTTCAATACACGTTTTTGATCCATTGAAGTCTATGGAACCAAACAAAAGCCCCCAGCCCTTTCCATGAAATGCACAGATGTGAACCTGACCCATAGGAAGCCAGGTTAAATGGACCATAGTGTGTTTCTACAAAACTGAAATGCACTAAAAAATGCATAGGTGTGAACCAGGTCTAATTGTCAAAGTTTAATTGAAGAAACTGAAGTTAGAAGTTGGTTACTATGCACAGCTGCATCTATTTGAATTGGCCGCCATGTGGTCCCGTGCGCGGCAGCGACCCTGCTGGGAGCTCTGTGAGTAGGTCTCACAGAGCTGAAGAATGGGGAGATGCTAATATAAACAAGCATCTCCCCGTTCTGCCTAGTGACACTGTCACTGATCTCTGCTCCCTGTGATCAGGAGCTATGATCAGTGAAGTGTCATTCGTAGTCAAGCCCCCTAACAGTTAGAATCACTCCCCAGGACACACTTAACCCCTCCCTAGCCCCCTAGTGGTTAACCTCTTCACTGGCAGTGTCATTTTTACAGTAATCAGTACAATTTTATAGCACTGATCACTGTAAAAATGACAATGGTCAGAAAACTGTGTCAATACTAGTAAAAAAAAAAATAATAATAAAAATGCCATAAAACTATCCCCTATTTTGTAGACTCTATAACCTTTGCACAAAGCAATAAATTAATGCTTATTGCAATTTTTTTACCAAAAATATGTAGAAGAATACGTATCGGCCTAAACTGAGGAAAAAAAATGTTTTTATATATTTTTGGGGATTATTTATTATAGCAAAAAGTAAAAAATAATGTGTTTTTTTCAAAATTGTTGATCTATTTTTTTTTTTAATAGCGCAAAAAATAAAAACAGCAGAGGTGATCAAATGCCACCAAAAGAAATCTCTATTTGTGGGAAAAAAAGATGTAAATTTTGTCTGGGAGCCACGTCGCACGACCGCACAATTGTCAGTTAAAGTGACACAGTGCTGAATCGCAAAATGTGCTCTGGTCCTTGGCCAGCAAAATGGCCCGGGGCTTAAGTGGTTAATGCATCCTATGCATTAAAGTGGAGTTTCACCCAAAAATGGAACTTCCACTTTTTGGAATACGTCACCCCTCCGGTGTCACATTTGGCGCCTTTCAGGGGGGTGGGGAGAGCACATACCTGTCTAATAAAAGGTATTTTGCTCCCACTTCCGGGCATAGATAGCCGAGCCACCCGCTGGTATCTACGCCACTTTTGGCGCCTTCTCCGTCCCCCCCCCCATCTTCTGGAAGACCCACAGGTCCCAGAAGACAGCAGGGACCAGTGGAATCGCACAGTGCGAGTTGTGCATGCGCAGTAGGAAACCCTTACCGAAGATGGGGGCACCTCCACTCGAGAGCCGAGGGACGGGTCGGCTTCGGGTGCTGACATCACAGACGCCCTGGACAGGTAATTGTCCTTATTTTAAAAGTCAGCAGCTGCAGTATTTGTAGCTGCTGACTTTTAAAAAAAAATAAAAAATTAGGCGGAACTCCGTTTAAGGTGAAAAACATCTGGCAGTGATTGCCCCACCCCCAGTTTTACTTACCTGAGTCCCGTCATTCCCTCAGGTTGTGTTTGTCTGCATGGGTCCCTGCTCTTGAATGGATAGATTGATATAAGAGCAGCCATTGACTCCCATTGCTGTCAATCAAATCGAATGACAAGGGCGCCGGGGGGCGAGGCCGAGTCCGGCATTCCTGTCTATGGATGCAAATGCTGGACTCAGGAGCACACCCGCATGGTAACCCCCCAGGAGAGCGCTTCTCTTGGGGGGTCATCTGGTGCGAGAAGGAGCCACTGAGGGACCCCAGAAGACCAGGTTCAGGGCAACTTACTGTGCAAAAGAGCTGCACAGTGAAGGTAAGTATAACATGTTTGTTATTTAACCACTTCCCACCCGGCCACTGCATATAAACGGCCAGGTGGGAGCTCTCTACTCCTGACAGGACGTTTCTGAACGTCATGTCAAAGAAGCGGGATCGCGCGGGCGCGCTCCCGCGCAGCTGCGCGATCCCGGTGCGCGTGTGTCCCCCGCACACGCCGCATCTCTGATCGGCAGGAGAGCAATGTCATTTGCCCTCCTGATCCGCACGATGGCTGTGTCTAATCACAGCCATCGTAAGGTAAACAAAGGGGGATGGGCGGCAGATAACCGGTGATCGCGCCGCCACGTGCCCGCGCAGCGGCGCGATCCCGATCTGCCTGAGACCCCCGGAGACCGGAGAGAAAAATACAACAGGAGGGCCATGTGATTGGCCCTCCTGATCACATGACGACTGTGTCCAATCACAGTCGTCATGTAATGTAAATAGAGAGCAGTTGTAACTGCTCTCATCTCTTCCTCTCCTCACACAGAACCTGTCAGTGAGGAGAGGAAGAGAAATCTTTGCTTCAGCCGGGAAGATCAGTGAGTTTTCTAGCTGTTTGTCTGCTGTTTACCCACTGATCTCCCAGCTAGTGTCCCCCAAAACACAGTGTCCCCAAAAACACAGTGTCCCCAAAAACACAGTGTCCCCAAAAACACACAGTGTCCCCAAAAACACAGTGTCCCCAAAAACACCTGGCACATCGGCCCGCCATCTGACACATCAGCCACCCGCCATCACCAGGCGCATCTGCCCCGCCATCACCAGGCGCATCTGCCCCGCCATCACCAGGCGCATCTGACCCGCCATCACCAGGCGCATCTGACCCGCCAACACCAGGCGCATCTGCCCCGCCATCACCAGGCGCATCTGCCCGCCATCACCAGGCGCATCTGCCCGCCATCACCAGGCGCATCTGCCCCGCCATCACCAGGCGCATCTGACCCGCCATCACCAGGCGCATCTGACCCGCCATCACCAGGCGCATCTGCCCCGCCATCACCAGGCGCATCTGCCCCGCCATCACCAGGCGCATCTGACGCCCGCCATCACCAGGTGCATCTGCCCGCCATCACCAGGCGCATCTGACGCCCGCCATCACCAGGCGCATCTGACGCCCGCCATCATCAGGCCCATCTGACGCCCGCCATCATCAGGCCCATCTGACGCCCACCATCATCAGGCCCATCTGACGCCCGCCATCATCAGGCCCATCTGACGCCCGCCATCATCAGGCTCATCTGACGCCCGCCATCATCAGGCCCATCTGACGCCCGCCATCATCAGGCCCATCTGACGCCCGCCATCATCAGGCCCATCTGACGCCCGCCATCATCAGGCCCATCTGACGCCCGCCATCAGGCACATCTGACGCCCGCCATCTGACATCTTCCGCCCGCCATCTGACATCTGCCCGTCAACATGACTAAAAGGTCGTACAGCGCAGAGGAGGCTTTCCAGATGCTCCAGAGTATGTCGGACGAGAGTAGCGGGGAACTCTCTCCGTCAGACTCGGATAGCGATTATGAGCCAGTGGAAAGCAGTGGCTCCGAGATGGAAACCGAGGAAGATAGAATCCTAACAAGGAGAAACAGGAGAAATGAGCAGGCGCAGACATCAAACAGCAGCGCACCACTCCAGGATGATATGCAGGCATCCACCAGCAGCGCAGCACTCCGGGATAGGCAGGCATCCACCAGCAGTTCTGCAACCTTCCTTGAAGATAGGCCAGATACTAGCAACGGAGCATCCCATCAACGAGGCAGTGCCCATACTAGCCTTCCAGATGTTCTGCTGTATCCAACATGGCTGCCCGATACGTCAGTAGAACCTGTTATTCCCCTTTTTACATCCCAGCCAGGCCCTCAGATACAGACGGAAAATGTAACCCCACTTTATTATTTTCATTTATTTTTTACCAATGATCTCCTAACTGACATTGTGGAGCAATGTAATCTATATGCCAGCCAACATATAGCCAACAATCCCAGTTCCTCCTATGCCCGTCCTTTTTTTTGGAAACCCCTCACCGTGGAAGAATTTAAAATTTTCCTTGGCCTAACCCTCAACATGGGGCTAACAAAAAAAAATGAAGTCCATTCCTACTGGTCTACCCAACCTGTCCACCACATGCCGGTCTATTCATCAATTATGTCCAGAAACCGTTATGAGATGATCATGAGATTTTTACATTTCAATAACAATGCCCAATGCCTCCCTCGAAATCATCCCAGTTATGATAAATTATTCAAAATTCGGCCCCTAATCAATTTTTTTTCCGCCAGTTTCAAACAGATGTTTACCCCTGATAAAAATATTTGTGTGGATGAATCCCTATTACACTTCACTGGGCGACTTGGAATACAACAATACATGCCCAGTAAAAGAGCCAGACGTGGGGTAAAATTTTATAAGGCGTGTGACAGGGCCACGGGTTACACATATGACTTCATAATTTATGAGGGAAAAGACAGACAGCTAAACCCCCCTGGATGCCCTACCTACATGGGAACAAGTGGCAAAATTGTCTGGCAGCTGATCCAACCATTGCTTGGGAAAGGTTACCACCTATATGTAGACAATTTCTACACAAGTCTCCCACTTTTCCGCCATCTATACCTAAAGCAGACTGTGGCCTGTGGGACAGCACGGACCAACCGCAAAGGTTTCCCACAGGTGTTGGTCACCAAGAAATTAAAACAGGGTGAAATGGCCAGTATGCGGACTGACGAGGTACTAGCGGTGAAGTGGAGAGATAAAAAAAGAGATGTCTACATCCTTTCCACAATACACAATGACACCTTGGTGGAACTGCAAAGAAGAAAAGGCCCCATCCAGAAGCCAAAATGTATCCACGAGTATAACTTATACATGGGGGGGGTGGATATGAATGACCAGATGATGCAGCCCTACTTGGCCACCAGGAGATCACTGTTTTGGTACAAGAAAGTCGCCGTTTATTTGATGCAATTGGCCATGTTCAATTCTTATATTATTTTTTCTAAGAGCACCCAAAGTTCCCTGACCTATCTAAGATTCCAAGAAGATGTCATCACAGCCCTTGTCTATCCCCATGGCCAACCCACTCAACTAATTCGCTCTGATGCAGTAGCCAGACTCCATGAAAGGCACTTTCCCGACATCCTCCCTCCTACCCAAACAGGTCGCAAACCCCAAAAAAGATGCCGTGTGTGTACAAGTAGAGGAATTCGCCGTGACACCCGATACTACTGTCCAGACTGTCCCTCCCAGCCAGGCCTCTGCATTGGAACTTGCTATCGAAGCTATCATACTTCACTAAACTATTAGTAAAGTGAAGATGATTTCTTTCCAGTATCCACTTTCTGCCATTTCTGTGTATGACCCGGACTGTTAAATGACTATGCCTCTGCCAAACATATTTCTGCCTTCAACGTGAATTGACCTCGGCCTGTTAAATGACCATGCTTTTTGCCTGCCTCCTGAACTGATCATTTGCCCTGCCACTGTACAGCACAGGGGTCTCACATGTGAGGGGCTCCAGAAAAAGTTTTCCGAGTGGAGAAAACCTTTTTCTCCAGGTTTTTCGTTTTCTCGGATTAGGGTCTGGAGACTCGGAGGCTTCGTAGAGATTTGGGTGGGAAGAAGCCTCTACCCCTGTCCTCGGGTCTTACCTGACCAAGGCCCAATGTACAAAGTGCCGCCTGCTGCCATCTGAACTGGCCCTGCCTTTGCCTGCCACCTAAACTGGCCATGCCTGTGCCTGCCACCTGAACTGGACATGCCTATGCCTGAACTGCCTGCTAAACCTTGGACTGTACTGAACCATGTTCATAATTTTCCATATCTGTCTGCTGCCTGGACAATTCCTGGACATTTCCTTTGGCTGTCTAGAAAATGCTTTGACTGCTCTGGAACGGTGTCCCTGTCTGCTAAAACCACAGGTGAGCCTTTTTTTTACCCTTTGCTCAGCAGAATGTATTTTGGTGTGTAATTCTTGGTGTGTACATGCTATATGTTAGAAGCCTGAAGGTGGTACTTGTATGTTGGGCTTCTGTATGCGGCCAGGCTGTGGAAAAGTCTGACACATGGGGTATCGCCATACTCAGGACGAGTAGCAGAATGTATTTTGGGGTGTCATTTTGGCTATGTACATGTTATGTGTTAGAAAGATCTTCTAAATTGACAACTTTGTGAAAAAAAAATAGGTTTTTATTTTCTTTCCACATTTTCCAAAAACTTGTGGAAAGAAATTATATGTTCAAAAGACTCATTATGCCTCACAGAATATACATTGGGTTGTTTTCTTTCCAAAATGGGGTCACTTTGTGGGTAATTCCATTGTCCTGGTGCTCCAGGGCCTTCAAAAATGTAATAGGTACTCAGGAAATGAAATGTGTAATTTATGCCTTTAGAACGCCTGATGGTGCTATATGGATGTTGGGCCTCTGTATGTTGCTAGGCTGTGGAAAAGTCTGACACATGGGGTATCGCCATACTCAGGACGAGTAGCAGAATGTATTTTGGGGTGTCATTTTGGCTATGTACATGTTATGTGTTAGAAAGATCTTCTAAATTGACAACTTTGTGAAAAAAAAATAGGTTTTTATTTTCTTTCCACATTTTCCAAAAAATTGTGGAAAGAAATTACATGTTCAAAAGACTCATTATGCCTCATAGAATATACATTAGGTTGTTTTCTTTCCAAAATGGGGTCACTTTGTGGGTAATTCCATTGTCCTGGTGCTCCAGGGCCTTCAAAAATGTAATAGGTACTCAGGAAATGAAATGTGTAATTTATGCCTTTAGAACGCCTGATGGTGCTATATGGATGTTGGGCCTCTGTATGTTGCTAGGCTGTGGAAAAGTCTGACACATGGGGTATCGCCATACTCAGGACGAGTAGCAGAATGAATTTTGGGGTGTCATTTTGGCTATGTACATGTTATGTGTTAGAAAGATCTTCTAAATTGACAACTTTGTGAAAAAAAAATAGGTTTTCATTTTCTTTCCACGTTTTCCAAAAACTTGTGGAAAGAAATTATATGTTCAAAAGACTCATTATGCCTCACAGAATATACATTAGGTTGTTTTCTTTCCAAAATGGGGTCACTTTGTGGGTAATTCCATTGTCCTGGTGCTCCAGGGCCTTCAAAAATGTAATAGGTACTCAGGAAATGAAATGTGTTTCATGTGTTGAAATGTGTTAATTTATGCCTTTAGAACGCCTGATGGTGCTACATGGATGTTGGGCCTCTGTATGTGGCCAGGCTGTGGAAAAGTCTGACACATGGGGTATCTCCATACTCAGGACGAATAGCAGAATGTATTTTGGGGTGTAATTGCAATTATGCCTGCACCATGTGTGAGAAATAACTTGTAAATATGATAATTTCGTGAAAAAAAAAATATATATATATATTTCTTAATTTTCCAAAGCATTGTGGGGAAAAAATTGCAACTTCAAAAAATTCACTACGCCTCTTACCAATTACCGCAGACTGTCTTCTTTCCAAAAAGGGGTCATTTGGGGGGTTATTGTACTGTCCTGACATTTTAGGGCCTCAAGAACTGAGATAGGCCATCAGTGCATTAGGATTGATACATTTTCAATTATGCATAGCATGGCTTGTAGGCTCTATAACTTTCACACAAACCAATGATCATACACTTATCAGGATTTTTTTTACCAAAGACATGTAGTAGAATACATTTTGGCCTAAATTTTCGCCAAAATTTGATTTTTTTGGTTTCTTTTAAAAGAGAAAGTAGAAAATTTTGTTTTTTTTTCAAAAAATTCGCTCTTTTTTCGCTTATATTACAAAAAATAATAAATGAAGTGGTGAATAAATACCACCAAAAGAAAGCTCTATTTGTGTGAACAAAATGATAAAAAATTCATTTGGTTACAGTGTAGCATGACTGAGTAATTGTCATTCAAAGTAAGAGAGCACTGAAAGCTGAAAATTGGTCTGGGAAGGAAGGGGGTTTAAGTGTCCTGTATTGAGGTGGTTAAAAAAATAAAACAATCAGTTTACAATCACTTTAACTATTTGTGCTTAACCCTTTTGATAATGAACTACAAACTTAAAATAATTAACCGCGCCACTGATATGGTGTAGCAGATTAATATAAGCCTTTATAAAAACAATATAAAAATATCCTACTCACAAAGGGAGATGAATCAGGAGCAATAAAGGGCAAAACTGTGCACCACTGTCAGTGCACTGTCCCAAGCCGCACAGGAGATCGGTATATAACCCAGCATCCCAATCACTGCGAATGTGCTGCCTCTTCCTAGGTGCTGAACCGCTGCCTATTATCCCTTTGCATAAAGCCGGGTACACACTGACAGCTCTGGTTGGAGACACTGTACTAACCGTTAGCCAAGAGATCTCCTCCGTTGAGCTGTTCTGAAAGGGGGATATCCCCTGCCAGAACACTCCAATCAGTGCTCTCTGCCATTGGCTGGTTTTCCAGCATGCACATCTGACAGAAGCCAGTTTCTGTCGGACAGACTCACATACACTCGGGCAGAATGTCGAACTTTCTTTTTAATGGGCACATATCTCCTGACATTCTGCCCATGTTTATGGGGCATAAAGGGTCCACCACACTGATGACACCCCCAGAGGATCCAGGTCGCAACAATATCAAGGAAACCTTCCTCTTCTTTAGCTTAAGAAGCCGGCACATTCTCAATGATCCGGATGCTGGATTATGGACCGATCCCCTATGCGGCTCAGGACAGTGCACTGACAGTGGTGCACGCAGTTTTGCCCTTTAGTGCTCCTGATGCATCTACTTTTGTGAGTAGGATCTTTTTATATTGTTTTAATAAAGGCTTACATTTACATACTTTACCAGTGGCACTGTCTGCCCCTTTCCCCTCTACTGGTCAATAACCTGCAGAGGAAGAGGTGGCATCCACATAGTATCTCGGCTACACAGTGGCATCCACAAAGTATCCCAGCAGTCTGAAATCACCCAAAGGTGGCCAGTCATTAATAAAGAAAAAATGAACACAAAGGTCTGATTCACATCTTAAAGCGGTGTTGCGCCTGGGAAAAAAAAAAAAAGTCAGTAGCTACAAATACTGCAGCTGCTGACTTTTAATATATAGACACTTACCTGTCCAGGGAGCCCACGATGTTGGCACCTCAGCAGAATTTTGGATCGGCTGCTGGGTGCTGCCTCTGGCATTCATCGTAAGGGTCAAAGGCATTGAAGCCTTTCAGCTTCACAGCCAGTTCTCACTGCGCATACACAAAGAATCCTGCACTTTCTAACTGGCCCGGCAGCAGAGGAAGGAGGAGGAGGGCAGAACTGCTGAGGGGTGGTGCCGCTGCCCTGTCTCCTGGAAGTGGGGAAGGGTACCTGTCAAAAACAGGTAACCGTTCCCCCCTCCCTTCTGAAAGGTGCCAAATGTGGCACCAGAGGGGGGCAGATAAGCAGAGGTTCCACTTTTGGGGGGAACTCCACTTTAATGTTATAATATCAAATGGTACAATGAACACTACAGTTTGAATGGCACATCAATGTGCACCCCCAGTGCACCACAATGCACAGATGTGAACTATCTATGGGTTGTGGTGCACTGAGAAAAAAATGCTCTTTAAAATGTTAGTTGTGGTGTTGACACCCCTTTTATTATAGATGTGCTAATTTACTGCAACATACCATAACATGAAGTGAAATGCATGTTAAGCCCCGTACACATGATCAGATTTTCCGATGGGAAATGTTGGATGTCAGGCTGTTGGCAGACAATCCAACCGCGCTCCATCGAACAATGTCTTCAAATTTTCCGCCAACAAATGTGTGTTGATGGATTTTCTGATCCTGTGTACAGAAGTCCGTTGGACAAAAGTCCAAAGTACAAACACGCATGCTCAGAAGCAAAAACGGTCGGTCTTCTAAAAACTGGCATTCGTAATGGAGAATTAACATTTGTGACGTGGCAAATTATGAAATCTCCAAATGCAGCACACATTGTCTTCTTCTTTAATGGGATAATAATGAAGCTGCTTTGCTGGTCATACTGATGGAGTTATTGCAAACAAATTTTCAAAGGCTTTTTTTTTCTAGTGATATCAAGAATAAATATATTTTTTTATTTTATTTGTGCCCACAACACCATTATCCCCTAGTTTATAAGATCAAAGATACAACTACTGTATGTTGGTGTTCCTTGTCAATTTTACATTGTATTTTTTAAAATATAACTGCCTACTCATAAAACACAAAACACATAGCCAAGTATTATTCTACAGAATTTTTTTATTGTGCATTAAAAAAAAAAATTAAATTAGACATACTATCTGCCAATAGAACTTAACCAAAAAGTGCATTTTATGCATCCAAAAATATAGAAAATATGCAAAATCAAATCATTATTCAACCAAAAAAATAATGTCAAAGCCATAACTTCAAGGCTAATAATAAATAACACGTTATCTCCTACGATTCCGCAAAATGTCTGGTTGACGAACGGCCGTTCATAAACTAACTGAAAAACACAAAATGAAAAGTGCAAACTGAAAACTGATAAATGAAAAACGCAAAAAGAAAAGCGTGAATCAACACTCACCAAACTTCTACTAACACTAAATTAGCAGAAGAAGCCCAAAGGGTGGCGCTAAAGAGCTGAAAAACCACACAATACGTCACTACGTTCGTAATTGTTGGCCAACATTTGTGTGACCGTGTGAATGCAAGACAAGTTTGAACCAACACACTTCGGACAACATTCCACGGATTTGTTGGCCAACAATCCGATCGTGTGTACAAGGCATTAGTGTGAATCAGTGCTGCCATTGCTTCCTCTAATTCCCTATGTATTGGACTTTGCTTGGCTTTTAGTGACAATATGTCTCCATCCATTTTATTATTTCCTCCAGTGCAACAGTTTTTGGTAGACTTCATGAAATAAAAATATAATTAAGTGGTCAGTCATATTGGAAACCTTTGCTTTTCTTTTCATGCACTCATTTCCACACATAAATCCTTCCTGTGACTATGTCTCAGTGTGACTTATGTTGGTTGCATTACAATGACTGATATTCATAAAAATCTATTTTGACATCATCAACATGGGAGTGCATTTTCCTTAATGCATGTTAAAAGTCACATTGACATGTAACTGGGAGCACTCCCTTTGAGAACACTGGGGCTCTACTGAATGGCCATGTTGTTTATTATAGCAGTAGTATAATTGTGGATGGCAGTTGCTGCAGTGTACTTGTTGGAGTGCAGAGCCATAAAAGAATTGTAATCATGTTGCGTATTCTGCGAGCCTTTTGGCTGTAACCAGCACAATATGTGCCTGTTGATGACCTTGTCATCTTTTCAAGACATGAAAAATACAGGCATTCTCCTTGGCAGCTCTATGCAAACTCAATTGAAACTTTTAGATTTCAAAGGTGAAAAAGAATGTTTCTAGGGCACATACCAGTGTATTAATAATATCTTCTGTTACTGCATGTAATCATTTTTTTTTTTATATTAAAGGACAACATTTTTTTACTCTGTTTCTTCATGTCTCACATTTTGCTTGGTACAGTATACGTAATATTTTTAGAAAAAAAAATTCTGTTGGCATATTTTACATTGGCACATCCTAATTTCCATTTCAAAAATTGTATATGTTAAAAAGTTAATTATATGATAAAAGTACAATATATGGCTATAATGAACATACTGTAATGAGCAACTGTCAGGAAGGTACTAGCCTTATTACAACTGAAGCCTCTAGACGTCCACCGGTGCACAGACGCAAATGCGCCAGTGTCCGTTTGCCTGTACATAACTGTGCACAAATGCAAACACACACCCACACACGCCTGTCACTAATGTTGGCGCCAATGACACTATTTTAACTGTAGCCCCGCTATCAGCCACTGCTGTCTGATCTGCAGCTATTACCTGTGTTCCTGTTTCCTATGTTTGATTCCTGTGATTGACCTGGCTTATCCTGACCACACTTGAACTCTACCTGTCCTGACCTCGGCTTGCCACTAAGGCTTTGTTTACCTCTTGCACATCTGCCTGTTGCCAAAATCTGCCTGTATCCTGACCATTCTCTGCCTGTTGTTTACTGCTACTGGCAATTTTACACGGATGTATTCTCTTCCGTATCTTTTTTTTTTGTTTTATTTAACCGCTTCCCGACCGGCGCACGACAATGTACGTCGGCAGAATGGCATGGACAGGCAAATTGGCGTACAGGTACGTCCATTTAAAATTCATCGTGTGCGCGCCGGGACCCCCATGAGTCCGGTCGCAGGTCCCACGGACTCGATCGCTGCGGGGATACCCGCGATCGTCTCACGGGGAGGCTGAATGGGGAGATGCAGAAGTAAACAGCATCTCCCCGTTCTGCCTAGCAACAAGTGACACTGACCTCTGCTCCCTGTGATTGGAGCAGAGATCAGTGTTCACTAACACACAGCCATCAGTGCATTTGTATAGCACTGATTGCTGTATAAATGGCAATGGTCCCAAAAATGTGTCAAAAATGTCCGATGTGTCCGCCATAATGTAGCAACACAATAAAAATCACTGATCACCGCCTTTACTAGTAAAAAAAAAATGATTTATAAAAATGCTATAAAACTATCCCCTATTTTGTAAACGCTATCAATTTTGCGCAAATCAATCAATAATCGCTAATTGCTATTTTTTTTACCAAAAATATGTAGAAGAATACGTAAACTGAGGAAAAAATATTTTTTTAATATATTTTTTGGGGATATTTATTATAGCAAAAAGTAAAAAATAATAATTTTTTTCAAAATTGTCGCTTTTTTTGTTTATAGCGCAACAAATAAAAACCGCAGGGGTGATCAAATACCACCAAAAGAAAGCTCTATTTATCCTAAAAAGGGCATCAATGTTGTTTGGGAGCCATGTCGCATGACCACGCAATTGTCAGTTAAAGCGACTCAGTGCTGAATCGCAAAAAGTGGCCTGTTCTTAAGCCAGCAAAATGGTCCGGTCTGAAAGTGGTTAAAAACTATTAATGCCATTAGCAATAGATACATTTTAGAAGGAGTTAACAGAAAAAGGCACTAACTATTTATAAAGCGTTCACAAAATAGTAAGTTATTTAATAGCTGCCTAAACACACTAATGCCGCGTACACATGATCAGACTATCCGGCGGACTTTGCAGCGGAGGTCCGCCGGACTTTCCGAACGAGCGGACTTGCCCACACACGCCCGGACTTTTCCGGCGGACAATCCGCCAGACTATGGCGGAGGTCCGCTGGACTTTTGAAATAAACGGACTTGCCCACACACGGAGTAAAGTCCGTTCATTTTGAACGTGGCTCCAGGTAGACGGGACAAGCGCAGGAAGTCAATGTCAGCGAGATTGACACCTCGCGAGCCCCATCACCTGGTACAGATTTAAAGGGGAACCCCTATGCCGAAAAAATGGCTGATGGAGGTGATTTTATAGCACTCTCCTGTGGATCATTTCATTGCCTGGACTTAATGCTGCTTTCCACTTCTGCCAAAAGCTTCTGAGTTCACTGGAACAAATAGCCGCTATCTCAGTGTCGTTTTAAAGTTTTTCCAGTGTTGGTTAGTATAGCACCTATATGAAAAATCTCTGACCAGTCTGCCAATTAAGCTTATTATTTAGCCATGCTCGGACCAACAACTGTTGCTTGAGAATTAGGTTCAATTCCTAGCTCCAGTCAATGTTATTTCTTGCTTTCCCATTTCTCTATTTACAGACTTCAGCTTGTATCTGACTGCGCTTGTTCGCCTTTTGCCCTAACCTTTTGCCTGTCCCTATTTCTGATATTGCGTGTAAACTGTGTACCATGCTCTGGTTCTATTCCTGTTCAGCTACCATCTGTCCAGCTGTATCTGAGGACCGTGACCTGGTACACCAACCAGTAAAGTCGATCAATCTTTATTTGGTACTCAGATAACACAAAAAGTCAACAATTCACAGTCTGGGACACTGGGTGCATTGGAAATGGCCTGTAGGGGACCTGGATTGGACAGAGGTTGGCACCAAGCTGTATAGGTTGCGACTTGCTTCTTTCAGGTCCCAGCTGTCACACCTTATGTGATTCTCTGGTGAAGATTGTGGTGTGTGTGCTTACACTCTATGGCTCTTTCATTTTCAACATTCAGATACTACAAAAAGTAAACAATTCACAATCTGGTATTCTCTGTGCATCAGAAATGGCCAGTAGGGGACTTGGATTGGACAGCTGTTGGTGCCAAGCTGTACAGGTCCTAGCTTGCTTCTTCTTGGACAGAGACTCCATGTGACTGTTTTTTGGATCCATCATCTTTACCATCTTGGATGCACTTCTCCTAGCCATAGACCCTCTCACAACATTCTCTGACTAGAATGGTTAAACAAAGAGGTGTCCACTCGTAGATGCATTTCAACACGTTACTGCAACTTTTCTCACATATATATCTCCAAGACATCATCACATACATCTTACCTGAATAACTGACAAAGTCTTTAGTGCAGAACACCAGCAACATCTTGATAGTGTATTCAAATCAGTGTGAAACACCATTCACCAGGTTAGCCATCTTTCCATGTTTCTGTAATAAGCCCCAAAAAATATTCAGCTCACCACATAGTTCCTTGGTTCTAGGCCACAAGAACCTCTATTAGGGATGAGCTTCGTGTTCGAGTCGAACGTACGTTCGACTTGAACATTGGCTGTTCGTCCGTTCGGCGAAATCCGAACATTTTGGTCCGTTCGCGTCAAATTCGCGTGGCGCTCACGGCCCACAATGCACTGCGATGGTGCAGTGCATTGCTGGCTCATGATTGGCCAAGCATGCACTGTGACCCCGCATGCTTGGCCAATCGCAGCGCCAGCAGCGAGGAGAGCCATGATTGGCCACAGGCATGATGCCTGTGGCCAATCATAGCTCAGGCTGTGTAGTGCACGCCCCACACTATATAAGGCCGCCATCGCGGCGGCCTCGTGTAGTGTGTTGGCGTCTGAAGCAGTGGGTGTTCTGTGTACCTTCAACACAGTACACACCGATCGTTTTCGGCCGATTTTCTATCTTGCTGTTGTGTAGTGGTTATTGTCTGCGTGCCCTGACCGCAGTATACACCGCTATATTCACCTCACCTATATAGCTAGTGATCTATCTTTAATAATAGAGCTTGCAGTCAGTAGTGTTAGGAGATAGTGCGTGCTGTCTGCGGGCTCTGTACCCAGTACATACCGCTATATCCACCTACATAGCTGTTCTCTATTTGAGCCCACTTGCCATCTGCAGGAGTTATTGGAAGTTGTGTGGGCCTCCAGCACAGCACAGTATACATCTGTATATACCCCTTTATCTCTGGTGTGCTATAATAAAGGCATCTGCAGGAGTTAGTGGGTGTTGTGTGCCTCCAGCACAATATACACTACCCAACTGCTGTTTTACCCAACTCCCTTCAGGCCATTACCATTTCTGGAAGGCCAGCAAGGAGAGGCAGACAGGCGCGAGCCGATAAAAGAGGGCAAGCAGGCTCTGTGTCTAGAGACAACAGTGCTGGTCGTGGACGCGGTGCATTGTCATCAGCACGTGGCCATGGGACATGCTTGTCCTTCTTTTCGGCAGCTGGACATGTTGAACCGCAACATGCCAACGACTTGGTAGAGTGGATGACCAAGCCCTCTTCATCCTCCTCATCCTCTCTCACCCAGTCTCAGGGTAGTAGCAAAGCAGCTGCCAACGCATCGTCTTCCCTCCTCTCAATGTCATCATCAGTGACTCCTTCCCTAGACCCACCACGTCCTCCTGAGGAGTCTCCTGAACTCTTTGAGCACAGTGTTGGGTACATGCTCCAGGAGGATGCCCAGTGCTTTGTGGGCTCTGATGATGACACTCAGCTAGAGGAAGGCAGTAGCGTGAGCGCAGAGAGAGGGGATGCTCAAGAAGGACAGCAATCTGGCAGTCATGTTCCACAAGCTGCAGCATACTGCCAGGTTTGCTACAGCGATGAAGAGGGAGGGGATGATGAGGGCACTGACTCCACGTGGGTGCCTGGAAGGAGGGAGGAGGAGGAGGAGGAGGCACATGTCCAACGAGGCAGGATGCCCTCCGGGGGCCAGCTTAGGGGCAGCACACCGACTGAATCACACCGCAGAGCTCCGCCTGTGCAGAGCGCTGCCTCTGCGCGTTATTCTAAAAGTTCTTTGGTGTGGGCCTTTTTTGAGACGAGTGCATCAGATCGCACCGCTGCTATTTGCAACATATGTCTCAAGCGTATCTCACGTGGCCAAAACATCAGCCGCTTGGGCACCACATGCTTGACCAGACATATGTTGACCTGCCATGCAGCTCATTGGCAAGCGTACCTCAAAGACCCACACCAAAGAAAAAAACGGACCTCTCCTTGCCCCTCATCAGCTGGCAACTCCAACCCCACTAGACCTTCAGTCCTCTCTGAAACCTGCTCTGAGAGGAATGAAGGTGTAGAATTAGGTGTGTCACAGCCAAGTGCTTCCGAGAACTCTGCTAGCGGTACACCCACGTCCGATTATAGCAGACAAATGTCCCTGCCCCAGCTGCTGGACCGGCGGAAGAAGTTCACTCCCAGCCATCCACATGCCCAGCGGTTGAATGCTAGCTTGGCTAAATTGCTAGCACTTCAACTGCTGCCTTTTCAGTTGGTAGACTCGGCCCCCTTCCGTGAGTTTGTACAATGTGCGGTTCCTCAGTGGCAGGTCCCCAAACGCCACTTTTTCTCACGGAAGGCGATTCCGGCTCTCTACCGGCATGTGGAAGGCAATGTCCTTGCCTCGCTGGACAGGGCGGTCAGCGGTAAGGTGCATATTACCGCTGACTCATGGTCCAGCAGGCATGGACAGGGACGTTACCTGTCTTTCACGGCCCATTGGGTCACTCTTCTGGCAGCTGGGAAGGATGCAGGACAAGGTGCAGTAGTGTTGGAGGTTGTTCCGCCACCACGCCTCCAAAATGCTACTATTGGTTGTGACACACCTCTCTCCTCCACCCCCTCCTCTTCTTCTTCCTCCATGGCCTCTTCCAGTGCTCTGTCCTCAGAACCAGCGGTGCTCCGTAGGCGTTCCAGGGGCTACGCAAGTACGCAGGCAAAACGATGCCATGCCGTGCTTGCGCTGGTTTGTTTGGGGGACAGGAGCCACACTGGGGCGGATGTTTTGTCAGCTCTGCAGGGGCAGGCTGAGAGGTGGTTGACGCCACGCCAGCTTAAGCCAGGAATGGTGGTTTGCGACAATGGCACCAACCTCCTCTCCGCCCTCCGACAGGGACAACTGACCCATGTGCCCTGTGTAGCTCACGTCCTTAACCTGGTGGTGCAGCGGTTCTTGGGCAGGTACCCCGGCTTACAGGATGTCCTGAAGCAGGCCAGGAAAGTCTGTGTGCATTTCCGCCGATCATTTAATGCCTGTGCTCGGCTGGCTGAGCTCCAAAAGGAGTTGAACCTGCCCAAGAACCGCCTTATATGTGACATGCCCACCAGATGGAACTCAACATTGGCCATGCTGCAGCGGCTGCACACGCAGCAGAGGGCCATCAATGAGTACCTGTGCGACTACGGCACCAGGACAGGGTCAGGGGAGCTTGGTTTTTTCTCACCACGCCAGTGGGGCATGATCAGGGATGCATGCACTGTCCTGTCACCGTTTGAGGAGGCCACAAGGATGGTGAGCAGTGACAGTGCATGCATCAGTGACACTGTACCTCTTGTCCACCTCTTGGAGCATACGCTGCGTGGAATAATGGACAGGGCACTTGAGGCAGAACAGAGGCAGGAAGAGGAGGACTTCCTTGCCTCTCAAGGCCCCCTTTATCCAGACAGTGTTCCTGCTGTGCCACCCATCACACAGGAAGAGGATGAGGAGGAGGAAGAGGAGGAGGAGGATGATTGTGTCAGCATGGAGGTGGAGGCTGGCACTCAGCATCAGCATCAGCAGCAGCAGCAGTCTTATAGGGATGATTTACAGTCCCAAGAAACACGTGGACTTATACGTGGCTGGGAGGAGGTAGCTGCGGATCATGTTGTCCTTAGTGACCCAGAGGACTCCGGACCGAATGCCTCAGCTAACCTACGCTGCATGGCCTCCCTGATCCTGCAAAGCCTGCGGAAGGATCCTCGTATTCTTCGGATCAAGGAGAGGGACCATTACTGGCTGGCCACTCTCCTTGATCCACGGTACAAGGGTAAGGTTGCCGACCTTATCTTGCCATCGCAGAGGGAGCAGAGGATGAGACATCTCCGGGAGGCCTTGCAGAAAGGTCTGTGCAACGCGTTCCCAGAGACTGGGAGGTTACAAACTCCTGGTCCTGGACAACGTGTTGCTGAGGCATCGGTCAGAAGGAGCGGTGGAGAAGGTGGCCGTCTGACTGATGCTTTCAGACAATTTTTTAGTCCGCAGCCCCAAGGTATGATCGGTTCCAGCACCCATCGCCAGCGTCTGATTTACATGGTGCAGGAATACCTAGGGGCAAGGTCAGACTTGGACACCTTTCCCACCGAAAATCCTCTGGCTTACTGGGTCTTGAGGATGGATCACTGGCCAGAGCTTGCACAGTATGCAATTGAGCTACTGGCCTGTCCTGCATCCAGCGTTCTTTCGGAGTTCTTTCAGTGCTGCTGGTGGCTTTGTTACCGATCACAGGGTGCGCCTGTCCACCGAATCAGTGGATCGACTGACCTTCATCAAGATGAATCAGTCTTGGATCACCCACAGCTACCAAGCACCTGAAGCTGATGTAACCGAATAATTTTTTTTGAAATACCACATCCCTTCAAGACTGCCTATGCTGATGCTGAGTGACTGTCCTGTTATGTTGATTGTCTATCCTCTTCCTCCTCCGCTGATATGTTGGAAGAACATTTCTGGTTCTGGTTGATGCCATCAGCCCAATTTTTCTGCCCCTGTTTAACAGGGGCGTTTAAGTACAATTTTTGATGCAATGCTTTGCAGCAGGGCTAATTCCTGCAATCAAACAAGAGTATATGGGAGAGGTTGCAGTGTGGTGGCACCAGCACCAGTGCCTAAGGCCCAATTTTTCTGCCCCTGTTTAAC
Source organism: Lithobates pipiens (assembly GCF_037356315.1). NCBI lineage: Eukaryota > Metazoa > Chordata > Amphibia > Anura > Ranidae > Lithobates > Lithobates pipiens. Next base: position 493,800,861 of record NW_027507764.1, read on the forward strand.
AGGGGCGTTTAATTACAATTTTTGATGCAATGCTTTGCAGCAGGGCTAATTCCTGCAATCAAACAAGAGTATATGGCAGAGGTTGCAGTGTGGTGGCACCAGCACCAGTGCCTAAGGCCCAATTTTTCTGCCCCTGTTTAACAGGGGCGTTTAATTACAATTTTTGATGCAATGCTTTGCAGCAGGGCTAATTCCTGCATTAAAACTAGAGTATATGGCAGAGGTTGCAGTGTGGTGGCACCAGCACCAGTGCCTAAGGCCCAATTTTTCTGCCCCTGTTTAACAGGGGCGTTTAAGTACAATTTTTGATGCAATGCTTTGCAGCAGGGCTAATTCCTGCAATAAAACTAGAGTATATGGCAGAGGTTGCAGTGTGGTGGCACCAGCACCAGTGCCTAAGGCCCAATTTTTCTGCCCCTGTTTAACAGGGGCGTTTCAGTACAATTTTTGATGCAATGCTTTGCAGCAGGGCTAATTCCTGCAATAAAACTAGAGTATATGGCAGAGGTTGCAGTGTGGTGGCACCAGCACCAGTGCCTAAGGCCCAATTTTTCTGCCCCTGTTTAACAGGGGCGTTTAAGTACAATTTTTGATGCAATGCTTTGCAGCAGGGCTAATTCCTGCAATAAAACTAGAGTATATGGAAGAGGTTGCAGTGTGGTGGCACCAGCAGCAGTGCCTAAGGCCAAATTTTCCTGCCCCTGTTTAACAGGGACATGTAATTACAATTCTTGATATAATATTTCACAGGAGGGCCCCTTCCTGTGCCCACCCAGAGTAACGGTGAGGACTTATAGTGTTGTGGCACCAGCACCACAACCACCAAAGGTCAATTTTTCTACCACTGTTGAACAATGGCATGTAATTACAATTCTTGATATAATCGTTCACAGCAGGGCGCTCCAGCGCCCACCAAGAGTCACTTTGAGGGCTTACAATGTTGTGGCAAAACCAACACCTTGTTCCGCCATTTCTGCAGAGCATATATGGCAGGCCCCTACTTTCAAACATCCAATTTACAAACATCTCCTACTTGCAAACGGAAGGAGACAACAGCAAGTGAGATGAAAAAAGATGGACGACAAAACGAATTATACAGGGGTGATAACCCTTCCCTATGTTTTCCAAAAAGCTTAAAAATAGTTTTTTTGACTGGAGCTACACTTTAAAAATGTACCAGTTGAAAATTACAAACAGATTCAACTTAACACAACAAACCTACACAGTCCCTGTCTTGTTTGCACCGCCTGTATACTGCTGTTCTGAGTATATAGGGCCTGGGGGCCACACGCATTTCCTTTTTTTAATATGGGTACGGGGTTCCCCTTAATATGCGTACAAGACCTAAAGAGGCTGGTAATGGGCAGGGAGGGCTACCCATGCCATTTTTCTCAATGATTTTCAACCATATTGCAGGAACCAGATATAACATTAAAACCGCAAGCAGTTTTAAATGGTGTTATTTCCGTTTAATGTAATTTTGTGCAGGGACTGTTCTAAACACGGGAAACACGTGGCACTTCACAGGCATACTACAGACACCCCCAGGCACCATATTTAAAGGAATATTTCACTTTTTTTTTCACTTTAATCGTCATTAAAATCAGTGCTCCCGCCAAAACGGCCATTTTTTTAAAACATTTTAGGCATTGACCCATGTCCCCTGGGGCAGGAGCCAGGTCCCCAAACCCTTTTTAGGACAGTATCTTGCATATTAGCCGTTAAAATTAGCACTTTTCATTTCGAACGTTCGAGTCCCATAGACTTCAATGGGGTTCTAACGTTCGTTCGAATTTGGGGTCCGTTCGAAAGTTCTGGTGCGAACCGAACCGGGGGGTGTTCGGCTCATCCCTAACCTCTATGCACCAAGCCACAACCCTGCAGCAGAGGGTCAGCGGAGGCAAGGTGACTCCACTTGCTTCTGAGAAAATGTTCATCTGTTCCACTTGTTGGTGCTTCGTAGCCAGACACCTCTACTCTCTCCTTCCTAACTGAACTACATGGCACTGCACAGGGGTAACCTGCTCCCATGCCCCATTTTACCTGTGCCCTGCCCACATCTAACATTTATATGGACAATGTCTCCATCCATTACATCCCTACAGGAGGGGTTTCTCTAAAAGGGAAACTAACACCTGCTTATGATCTTCTGCTAACTGAACCTGCCTACAGGCCCTTTTATCCCATTAGATACATTCCTCTCTCTGCTCTTACTTGCATGGTGATAATCTTTGTAGACATCACCTGACAGTTCAGTGCCAATCTTTTTTTGCTGCATGGCAATGGACTATGGACAGTTTCATTGGATTCATCTGATTCTTTCATGTAGCAGTTTAAACCTCAGTTGACTTTTCAGTCCTTTGTCTTTGTGACTGCTATTAAATCATCTACATTTGGATTTTTTATTATCACTGTACAATATGTTTTTTTCCGTTCAATACTAAATAAACACTTTTTTACTTGACAAGACAAATCTCTTCATTGACATGCTTTATAACTCAGCTGTATGTGTGTTAATTATTATTTCCTCTTTTCTTATTGGGTCCTTGAGTAAAACATCAGTGTCCACATTTTCCATTAGGCTATCAATACCCTCCACATTGTCAGATAAACCATGGAATGCAGATGAGAGCAGGAACAATTTTAAAATGTTTGATTAGTAACAAGAAGGTGGTTACACTTAGGATATTTTTGTACCCAGATTGCAGGTCCTTACAATTAAAAAATAAATAAAAATACATAAAAAATGTAAATCTGTAAATACAAAATACTGGTAAAAAAAACTGCTACCTAATCATGCAGAACCTTTGTGTCTCACTTTTGACCTGCCCGACCTTGTTTATTATTAAAGAGGATTTCCTGAATTTAATGGTAGCTATGGCAATAGGGAGGATGCATATGTGATGTTATGGTGCATACTACTATACCATAAGTACCACAAGTATGCAGTAATGTTGTAAGAAAGGTGTGTGCTAATCCAAGAAGATAATTTGCATGCACATATTTCTGATCATAAACTTGCTGCGAGACATGTATTAGCATGCACATGCAAAGCATTAGTGTGCACACTAAGCAACCTATGCATAGACTCAGGTGCATGTTCAACACTTGTATTGGTGCCAAATGGCCCCTTTAGGCTTGGATGTGACAGGGTCATTTTCAACAGCAACTTCTCAATCTGAATCTCTTCTGCTTTCTATGTCTCATTAGGGAGTTTTGCTCTCTCTAATTACCAATGACACCAGGAATGAAAGTGAGTGTACCACCAGGAATAAGAAGGGCATTCTCCATTTTTGCGACAACTGTCTTAAAGGGATTTTCCTTATGTTGGAAAGATATCTTTTCAGTTCCTGTTGAGCCTGTGGGACAAATTTCCCTAATGCGGTACAGATGTAAAAAAAATTACAGCAGCTTTAATCCTCCCGTACTGTATCCACATTGAAAAAAGCAGGCACCTTGGCTTTAGCTATTCCACTATTGTACTGTGTACATAAAATGTTGCTGTGACTTTGCTGTAAAAAGTATTCACACCCCTTGACATTTTCCAACCAAAAATGTAATTGTATTTTATTAGGATTTTATGTGATAGACCAACACAAAGTGGCACATAATTGTGAAGTGGAAGGAAAATGATAAATTGTTTTCAAAATATTTTACAAATAAATATGTGTAAAGTATGACGTGTAGGGATGAGCCGAACACCCCCCAGTTCGGTTTGCATCAGAACATGTGAACAGGCAGCAATTTGTTCGAACATCCAAACACGATTAAAGTCTATGGGACTCGAAAATCTAAAGTGATCATTTTAAAGGCTTATATGCAAGTTATTGTCATAAAAAGTGTTTGGAGACCCGGGTCCTGCCCCAGGGGACATGTATCAATGCAAAAAGAAGTTTTAAAAATGTATGTTTTTTTCGGGAGCAGTGATTTTAATAATGCTTAAAGTGAAACAATAAAAGTGTAATATTCATTTAAATTTCGTACCTGGGGGGGGTATAGTATGCCTGTAAAGTAGTGCTTGTTTCCCGTGCTTAGAACTGTCCCTGCACAAAGTGTCATTTCTGAAGGAAAAAGTCATTTAAAAGCACTAGCGGCTATAATGAATTGTCGGCTGCAGGTAATACAGAGAACGGTCATTAAAAGTCATTGATAAAAATAAAAATAAAATGCGTGGGGGTCACCTCCAATTCAATTACCAGGCCCTTCAGGTCTGGTATGGATATTAAGGGGAACCCTGTGTCAAATTTTTAAAAAAATTAGGTCGGGTTCCCCCTAAATATCCATACCAGACCCTTCAGGTCTGGTATGGATTTTAAGGGGAACTCCACGCCAAATTAAAAAAAAACTGACGTGGAGTTCCCCCCCAAAACCCATACTAGACCTTTTATCTGAGCACGCAACCTGGCAGGCCTCAGGAAAAGGGGGGGAACAAGAGAGGTCATGGCAAGTTATTGTCATAAAAAGTGTTTGGAGACCCGGGTCCTGCCCCAGGGGACATGTATCAATGCAAAAAGAAGTTTTAAAAATGTATGTTTTTTTCGGGAGCAGTGATTTTAATAATGCTTAAAGTGAAACAATAAAAGTGTAATATTCATTTAAATTTCGTACCTGGGGGGGGTATAGTATGCCTGTAAAGTAGTGCTTGTTTCCCGTGCTTAGAACTGTCCCTGCACAAAGTGTCATTTCTGAAGGAAAAAGTCATTTAAAAGCACTAGCGGCTATAATGAATTGTCGGCTGCAGGTAATACAGAGAACGGTCATTAAAAGTCATTGATAAAAATAAAAATAAAATGCGTGGGGGTCACCTCCAATTCAATTACCATTACTATATGCAAGTTATTGTCATAAAAAGTGTTTGGAGACCCGGGTCCTGCCCCAGGGGACATGTATCAATGCAAAAAGAAGTTTTAAAAATTTATGTTTTTTTCGGGAGCAGTGATTTTAATAATGCTTAAAGTGAAACAATAAAAGTGTAATATTCATTTAAATTTCGTACCTGGGGGGGGTATAGTATGCCTGTAAAGTAGTGCTTGTTTCCCGTGCTTAGAACTGTCCCTGCACAAAGTGTCATTTCTGAAGGAAAAAGTCATTTAAAAGCACTAGCGGCTATAATGAATTGTCGGCTGCAGGTAATACAGAGAACGGTCATTAAAAGTCATTGATAAAAATAAAAATAAAATGCGTGGGGGTCACCTCCAATTCAATTACCAGGCCCTTCAGGTCTGGTATGGATATTAAGGGGAACCCTGTGTCAAATTTTTAAAAAAATTAGGTCGGGTTCCCCCTAAATATCCATACCAGACCCTTCAGGTCTGGTATGGATTTTAAGGGGAACTCCACGCCAAATTAAAAAAAAACTGACGTGGAGTTCCCCCCCAAAACCCATACTAGACCTTTTATCTGAGCACGCAACCTGGCAGGCCTCAGGAAAAGGGGGGGAACAAGAGAGGTCATGGCAAGTTATTGTCATAAAAAGTGTTTGGAGACCCGGGTCCTGCCACAGGGGACATGTATCAATGCAAAAAGAAGTTTTAAAAATGTATGTTTTTTTCGGGAGCAGTGATTTTAATAATGCTTAAAGTGAAACAATAAAAGTGTAATATTCATTTAAATTTCGTACCTGGGGGGGGTATAGTATGCCTGTAAAGTAGTGCTTGTTTCCCGTGCTTAGAACTGTCCCTGCACAAAGTGTCATTTCTGAAGGAAAAAGTCATTTAAAAGCACTAGCGGCTATAATGAATTGTCGGCTGCAGGTAATACAGAGAACGGTCATTAAAAGTCATTGATAAAAATAAAAATAAAATGCGTGGGGGTCACCTCCAATTCAATTACCATTACTATATGCAAGTTATTGTCATAAAAAGTGTTTGGAGACCCGGGTCCTGCCCCAGGGGACATGTATCAATGCAAAAAGAAGTTTTAAAAATGTATGTTTTTTTCGGGAGCAGTGATTTTAATAATGCTTAAAGTGAAACAATAAAAGTGTAATATTCATTTAAATTTCGTACCTGGGGGGGGTATAGTATGCCTGTAAAGTAGTGCTTGTTTCCCGTGCTTAGAACTGTCCCTGCACAAAGTGTCATTTCTGAAGGAAAAAGTCATTTAAAAGCACTAGCGGCTATAATGAATTGTCGGCTGCAGGTAATACAGAGAACGGTCATTAAAAGTCATTGATAAAAATAAAAATAAAATGCGTGGGGGTCACCTCCAATTCAATTACCAGGCCCTTCAGGTCTGGTATGGATATTAAGGGGAACCCTGTGTCAAATTTTTAAAAAAATTAGGTCGGGTTCCCCCTAAATATCCATACAAGACCCTTCAGGTCTGGTATGGATTTTAAGGGGAACTCCACGCCAAATTAAAAAAAAAACTGACGTGGAGTTCCCCCCCAAAACCCATACTAGACCTTTTATCTGAGCATGCAACCTGGCAGGCCTCAGGAAAAGGGGGGGAACAAGAGAGGTCATGGCAAGTTATTGTCATAAAAAGTGTTTGGAGACCCGGGTCCTGCCCCAGGGGACATGTATCAATGCAAAAAGAAGTTTTAAAAATGTATGTTTTTTTCGGGAGCAGTGATTTTAATAATGCTTAAAGTGAAACAATAAAAGTGTAATATTCATTTAAATTTCGTACCTGGGGGGGGTATAGTATGCCTGTAAAGTAGTGCTTGTTTCCCGTGCTTAGAACTGTCCCTGCACAAAGTGTCATTTCTGAAGGAAAAAGTCATTTAAAAGCACTAGCGGCTATAATGAATTGTCGGCTTCAGGTTTTGCAAACTACGGTCATTAAAAGTCATTGATAAAAATAAAAATAAAATGCGTGGGGGTCACCTCCAATTCAATTACCAGGCCCTTCAGGTCTGGTATGGATATTAAGGGGAACCCTGTGTCAAATTTTTAAAAAAATTAGGTCGGGTTCCCCCTAAATATCCATACCAGACCCTTCAGGTCTGGTATGGATTTTAAGGGGAACTCCACGCCAAATTTAAAAAAAACTGACGTGGAGTTCCCCCCCAAAACCCATACTGTTCCCCCCCAGGAAAAGGGGGGGAACAAGAGAGGTCCAGGTTGCGTGCTCGGATAAAGGGTCTGATATGGTTTTTTTGGGGGAACTCCGCTCTATTTTTTTTTCAAATTTGGCATGGAGTTCCCCTTAAAATCCATACCAGACCCTTCGGTCTGGTATGGATCTTTGGGGGGAACCCTACGTCATTTTTATTTTAAATTTTATGAAGGGTTCCCCTTAATATCTATACCAGACCTGAAGGGCCTGGTAATTGAATTTGGGGGAGCCCCATGCTTTTTTTTTTTATCAATGACTTTCAATGACTGTATTACCAGGAGCCGACAATTCATTATAGCCGCGAGGGCTTTTAAATTACTTTTTTTCCTTCAGAAATGACACTTTGTGCAGGGACAATTCTAAGCATGGCAAGCAAGCACTACTTTACAGGCATACTATACACATCCCCTAGGTATGACATTTAAAGGAATATTTCATTTTTATTGTTTCACTTTAAGCATTATTAAAATCACTGCTCCTGAAAAAAAAAATTGTATTTATACATGTCCCTTGGGGCAGGACCCGGGTCCCCAAACACTTTTTATGACAATAACTTGCATATAAGCCTTTAAAATTAGCACTTTAGATTTCTCCCATAGACTTTTATAGGGTGTTCCACGGCTTTTCGAATTTGCAGCGAACACCCCAAATTGTTTGCTGTTCAGCGAACGGGGGAACAGGCAATGTTCGAGTCGAACATGAGTTCGACTCAAACTCGAAGCTCATCCCTAATGGCGTGCCTTTTCATTCAGCCCTCCTGAGTCAATATTTTGTAGAACCACCTTTCACTGCAATTACAGCTGCAAGTCTTTTTGGGTATTTCTCTACCAGCTTTGCACATCTAGAGACTGATATGTTTGCCCATTCTTCTTTGCAAAATTGCTCAAGCTCTGTCAGATTGGATGGAGAGCGTCTGTGATCAGCAATTTTTAAGTCTTGCCACAGATTCTCCATTGGATTTAGGTCTGAACTTTGACTTATTCTAACACAGGAATATGCTTTGATCTAAACCATTCCATTGTAACTCTGGGTGTATGTTCAGGGTCGCTGTCCTGCTGGAAGGTTAACCTCCAGCCCAGTCTCAAGCCCCACATGGCTTCTCGCAAACTGCAAACAGGGCTTCTTATGGCTTTCTTTCAACAATGGCTTTCTTCTTGCCACTCTTTCATAAAGGCCAGATTTGTGGAGTGCATGAATAATAGTTGTTCTATGGACAGATTTTCATACCTGAGCTGTGGATCTCTGCAGCTCCTCCAGACTTACCATGGGCCTCTTGGCTGCTTCTCTGATTAATGCTCTCCTTGCTTAGCCTGTCAGTTTTAGGTTTGCAGTTGTACCATACTCTTTCCATTTTCAGATGATGGATTGAACAGTGCTCCATGAGATGTTCAAAGCTTGGGATATTGTTTTATAACCTAACCCTTCTGTAAACTTCTCCACAACTTTATTCCTGACCTGTCTGGTGTGTTCCTTGGCCTCCATGATGCTGTTTGTTTACTAAGGTTCTCTAACAAACCTCTGAGGGCTTCACAGAACAGTTTTATTGTTACTGAGATTAAATTACACACTCTATTTACTAATTAGGTGACTTCTGAAGGCAATTGGTTTCACTAGATTTTAGTTAGGAGTATCTAACTTTTCAAATATTTATTTGTAAAAAAGTTGAAAACCATTTATCATTTACCTTCCACTTGAAAATTATGTGCCACTTTGTGTTGGTCTATCACAAAAAATCCCAATAAAATACATTTACGTTTTTGGAAGTAACATGAAAAAATGTGGACAATGTCAAGGTGTATTCATAGTTAGTAATGCCGCGTACACACAATCGAGTCCACCGGACCACAATACGCCGGACAATTCGATCATGTGTGGGCTCCAGCCGACTTTTTCATTGTAAAGTCCGGCGGACTTAGAAAGTAGTTTTGACTCAAAATTTGTCGGACTTGGCTTTCAGCGGACAATCCGTTCGTCAGTGTGCTAGTCCGGCAGACTAAGAATGACGCATGCTCTGAAGCAAGTACGAGAAGGAAGCTATTGGCTACTGGCTATTGAACTTCCTTTTTCTAGTCCCATCGTACGTGCTGTACGTCATCGCGTTAGAAATCGCCGGGTTAGGAGCATCCGTGTGTGGCCAAGTCCATTCATTATAAAGTCCGGCGGATTGTTTGCCGGATTGTTTGCCGGACAATTCCGTCGGAAAATTAGATCGTGTGTACGCGGCATGAGAAATATTCTTTATATAAAAGCTTTTTGAAATGTGAAAAGAATTTTGGTGTGCAGATTAGTATTTGTAATAATTGGACTATTAGCTTAGGCCCTGATCTGTTAATTCATCTCTAATTTGTATCTGGTGATGCCCCTTACTGATGTTTCTGCAGTAAACAAGTGGCATAGCACAATTGGTCAAAGTTGTGCACATGGCTGTGTGATGGAGGCGTGCCATGCCAATACAGACACTGAAATGTTTCTCAGTGCCTATCACAATCCTAATTATTGTGAAAGAATCAAAGCTGCTACCTTGTCTAGGGCCCCATTTCTCCGTTAAACTATCTTTGGTCAGTCAAGCAAAAATAGCAAAGGTTCTGGGACTTTAATTGAGGCATGTCAGTTAAATTAATAATAGTATAAATAATAATAATAATTATACATAAAGTACATGTAGTTGCATATTTATTGAGACAGTCATGATTAACCACTTAAGGACCGGAAGGATTTGCCCCCTTAATGACCAGGCCATTTTTAGCGATACGGCACTGCATCGCTTTAACTGACAATTTTGCGTTCGTGCGACGCTGTACTCAAACAAAATGTATGTGCTTTTTTTCCCCACAAATAGAGCTTTCTTGTGGCGGTATTTGATCACCTCTGGGGTTTCTATTTTTTGCGCTATAAACAAAAACAGAGCGAAAATTTTGAAAAAAAACATTATTTTTTACTTTTTGCTATAATAAGTATCCAATTAAAAAAACAACACATTTCTTTATTAGTTTAGGCCAGGGATCTCCAAACTACGGCCCTCCCGCTGTTGCAGAACTACATGCCCCATTGGGCATTGTAAAACTCTGACATTCACAGACATGACTAGGCATGATGGGAATTGTAGTTAATAAATAACTGGAGGGCCATAGTTTGGAGACCCCTGGTTTAGGCCAATATATATTCTTCTACATATTTTTGGTGAAAAAAAAAATCACAATGAGTGTAAATTGATTGGTCTGCGCAAAAGTTATTGCGTCTACAAAATAGGGGATAGATTTATGGCTTTTTTGTTATTATTATTATTGTTTTACTAGTAACGGCGGAGATCTGCGATTTTTAGCGGGACTGCCATATTGTGGTGGACAGATCATACACTTTCGACACTTTTTTGGGACCATTGCCATTTATGCAGGGATCAGTGCTATAAAAATGAACTGATTACTGTGTAAATGTCACTGTCACTGGCAGGGAAGGAGTTAACACTAGGGGTTAAATGTGTTCCCTGGGAAGTTTTTCTAACTGTGGGGGAATGGGACTAACTGGAGGAGGAGAGAGATCATTGTTCCTGATTACTAGGAACAGCAGATCTCTCTCTACTGCCCTGTCAGAACGGGGATTTGTCTGTTTACATTGACAGCTTCCTGATCTAGCTCTCTGTGGAGCGATCGCGGGTGGCTGGTGGACATCGCGGCCGCAGGCCATGTGCATCCGCTCCACCATTTCAGCACACTCGCATCTCCTTTCACTCTTAAAGCGCTCAACGTACACCTATGGTGATTTGTGCAGGAGAGCCAATCTGCCACAGTATGAAGGTGGCTGGTCCTTAAGCAGTTAAACATGCCACGATCATACATGATGGCATTTTCCGATACAAACAGATAGGAGCCGACATATAAGAAATTCATAATAAATGAAATAAATTCATATTAAATTGATGATGGTAGACAGATTATAATAAATAAAATATCCTGGCATCCTAAGACTTAACGTGTTTCATGGATCAAGTCCACTTCATCAAAAGCTTGATGCTATGTAAGATAGGTTGGCTCAAGAAAACAACCCAGCATGTAAATGGGGAATGTGGTTGGTGAAGAACATCTGACCTAGGGTTGAAGCAGGAGAACCCATCCAGATCACAGGATGCAGTCAAAGGACAGGCCAGGTTTCCAAGGTGCAGTTCATAAAATGTAGGGGAAAGTAAAGCCACATCTAACCCACATGGATGTGTAAAATTTAATGATGTGGGAAGAGGTCTCAGTGGTCCTCCAGGTGCAGAGATACATAGAGATACATTCTTCAGTCAGAACTAAGAATATGTGTGTCACATAGTACATGCATAGGTTCACAAATGAACCTCCCAACCTTCCAAAATGTAATAATAAATTAATTAATCTTAACTGTAAGCCAAAAATATTTGGACCAACTATTCTCATCTTTAACCACTTCAGGACCGCCGTATTGCCAATGTACGTCAACACAATGGCACAGGCAGGCACAATCACGTAAATGTACGTGAATGCCTTCTAGCGGGTGGGGGGTCCGATCGGACCCCCTCCCGTTAGATACGGCGGTCCCTTTCGGTGCCGGAGCGATCGGCGATGAGGGGATGGCCGTTGGTTTCCGCCCATCCCCTCTCGATCGCTCCTGGCCAGTGACGAACTTCCTCCCCTGTGAAAATGTAAACACAGGAGGAGGAAGTGATGTCACACTCCTCGTGGCGGTCTTTTTGAACCGGACAGCGAGGAGTGAAGACGTCCAAGTAAGTGCACCAACAGTCCACTGACACATAGGTACACACAGGCACACATTTCACCCCAGTCACCCCCCGATCACCCCCCCGATCGGCCCCCCGCCCCCCCCCCCCAGTCACAGTGTCACTAATGCAGTGTTCATTTATTTATTGATCACTACATTTAGTGTCAGTTGTGACTGTAAAAAGTGTCAGGGCAGCTAGTGTTAGGCCCCTTTAGGTCCAGGGTAGCCCCCTACCCCCCCCTAATAAAGGTTTAACCCCTTGATTGCCCTCCCAGTTAACCCTTTCACCCTCTTTTACCAGTGTCACTAAGCGATCGTTTTTCTGATCGTTGCAATAGTGTCACTGGTCCCGCTAGGAAGCTAGTTTTTTTTTAGGTTCAATGCCAGGTTTTTATACCGTTAGGTACCCCGATATATATAACCTAATAAAGGTTTTAACCCTTTGATTGCCCCTAGAGTTAACCCTTTCACCAGCGATCGCTGCATAAGTGTCACTGGTGACGCTGGTTAGCCAGTTAGTTATTTAGTTATTTAGGTTCCCCGTCAGGTTTTTATAAAGCTTCAGGTACCCCCATATAAATACCCAATAAAGGTTTTAACCCCTGATTGCCCTTAGTTAACCCTTTCACCAGTGATCACCGTATAAGTGTTACGGGTGACGCTGGTTAGGTAGTTCGCTTTTTATAGCATCAGGGCACCCGCCATTTATTACCTAATAAAGGTTTAACCCCCTGATCACCCGGCGGGTGATATAAATTTGGTTTTAGGGTCAGAAAGGGTCTGCGTCGCCCCAGGCAGTGCTAGGTTAGTGCCAGCACCGCTAACACCCACGCGCAAAGCATACACCTCCCTTAGTGGTATAGTATCCGAACAGATCAATATCTGATCTGATCAGATCTATACTAGCGTGCCCAGCAATTTAGGGTTCTAAAAAAACGCATTGTTAGCAGGATCAATCCAGATACCTGCTAGCACCTACGTTTTGCCCCTCTGCCCAGCCCAGCCCAGCCCACCCAAGTGCAGTATCGATCGATCACTGTCACTTACAAAACACAACACACATAACTGCAGCGTTCGCAGAGTCAGGCCTGATCCCTGCGATCGCTAACAGTTTTTTTTTGTAGCGTTTTATACAGTCGCTGACAGGCTAGGTGCTTTTTTACCTGTGAGTCTTACTACTGTACCCCTAAATTTAGAGCCCAAAATGGCAAAGCGAAGGTACACTAGTGAAGAGGCCTACACGTTTCTGAGCATGACAGATAGTGAAGAGGAAGACACTGATCTGTCAGATTCAGGCTCAGAATACGAACCTGTAGAGGACAGCGCCTCCATGTCAGATAGCTCTGACGACGAAGAAGAGGTCCCTGCTATTGTCAGGCGTACCTGACCCCGATTTTCTGATGTTGTTGAGGTGCAGGAACCGCAAGTCCCTCGTATGGAGTATAGAGCCAGTACTAGCGCCGCTCATCCTTTTGGTGAACTGGCAAGCACCAGCGGCCTAGTACACCCTGGACGTACATCCAGCACTGCAGTATCACGTGGTGACGTGGCGAGTCCCATAAGTGCAGTTCAAGCTGGCGAGGTGGCAAGCACAAGTAGTGTCCCGCTGCCACCAAGAAGAAGACAAAGACAGGCCCGTCGTACCCATAGTGCCCTTCCTGCAGAATTCGCCTATCCCAATTGGGTGCCCACCACTTCTGCAGAACCCGTACTTCCCCCATTCACTGCCCAACCCGGTATTCAGGTGGATACAGATGATTTTACGCCACTCGATTTTTATTCTCTGTATCTCACGGAAGATCTCTATAGATCTATTGTGGACCAAACCAATTTATATGCTGGTCAACGCATCGCCGCTAATCCCCAGTTGCCGTCTCTTGCCAGAGATTGGAAACCAGTTACGGTTTCCGAATTTAAGACGTTTTTGGGCCTTTCCCTCAACATGGGCACACATAAATTTATGCGGATGCGGGCTTATTGGTCCACGCATCCGGCTGACCACATGCCCGTGTTCTCTAACTCCATGTCCAGGAAACGATACGAGCAGATCTTGCGGTTCTTGCACTTCAGTGACAATGAACTTTGTCGTCCACGTGGAGACCCTGAATACGATCGGCTCTACAAAATTCGGCCCCTCATAAACCACTTCAACCAACGTTTTGCAGACTTGTTTACTCCCCAAAAAGTTGTCTGCGTTGATGAGTCCCTGGTTAAGTTTACTGGTCGCTTGTCATTCAAACAGTACATTCCCAACAAGCGTACCAGATACGGGGTCAAGCTCTATAAGTGCTGTGACAGGGCCACAGGCTATGCATGGAGCTTTATGGTTTATGAGGGTAAAGATAGTTACGTAGAGCCGGAGAACTGCCCTGATTACATAGGAAGCGCTGGCAAGATAGTGTGGAAATTGGTGTCACCCTTATTCGGAAAGGGGTACCACTTGTACGTGGACAACTATTACACCAGCGTGCCACTGTTTAGTCATTTATTTGATAATCAGATTGGAGCATGTGGCACCGTGCGACCTAATCGCCGGGGCTTTCCCCAGCGGCTTGTAGATTCCCGTCTTAGGCTGGGGGAGAGAGCCTGCTATCGGTGTAATAATTTGCTCGCTATGAAGTGGAGGCATAATAAGAATGTTTTCGTTCTTACCTCCCTTCATGCAGACACGACGGTCCAAATTTCTACGGCGACTGGTATTGTGGAGAAACTCCTCTGTGTCCACGAATATAACAAAAATATGGGAGGGGTGGACCTCAATGACCAGATGTTGGCGCCGTATCTAACTTCCCGTAAGACCAGACGCTGGTACAAAAAAGTGTCTGCTTACTTATTTCAATTGGCTTTGCTGAATGCTTTTGTGCTATACAAAACTTCAGGCGGAACATTAACCTTTCTTTTCTTCCAAAGAGAGGTTGTCACAGAGCTTCTGTTTCCAGACGGTTCTGTACCTCACCATTCCCAACCAAATGCAGTAAGCCGGCTGCATGAGAGGCATTATTCTTATGTCCTCCCGAGTACCCCTACCCAACGAGCCCCCCAAAAAAGATGTCGTGTCTGTAGCAAGCGCGGATATAGGCGTGACACCCGTTCTTATTGTCCACGCTGTCCTGGCAATCCTGGTCTTTGTCAGGGTGAGTGTTTTGAACGCTACCATGAACTAGTGAAGTATTAGCGTAGGGTACAGCATTTCACAGGCTAGGCACACTTACACAGGGTCTCCCAAGATGCCATCGCATTTTGAGAGACCCGAACCGTTACAGTTACAGTTTACAGTTAAAAAAAAAGTGTATAAAAAAAAAAAAAAAGTAAAATAAAAAAACCAAAAAAAATATAAAATATAAAAACCAAAAATAGTTGTCGTTTTATTGTTCTCTCTCTCTCTCTCTCTCTCTCTCTCTCTCTCTCTCTCTTCTCTCAAATTTTTTATACTTTACTGTTTACTGTGTTATTGTTAACCATTTTTCATGTTTTCAGGTACGCCATTCAGCTGCAGCGTGGATTTATTTATCTTGACAGCAACAGCGTTTGCTCCCACGATACATAAAGCCGCGACTCCAGTGCTGTAGGAGGTGATTTCACCACCACAGTTAAAAAAGAGCATATATGCCGAAGCATGGGGGCATAAGGGGTGGAGGAGCGATTTTGCTCCTAATGCCGCGTACATACGGTCAAAATTCCGACGGAGGGCTTGCCCGTGGAAAAGTTTGAACGTATGTACGCAGCATAACTTTTTTGCGGGAGGATGCCCCCATGCTTCGGCATATATATATTTTAGGCACAGGTTGTGTTAAAAAATGTTTTATTTTTTACTGTTTTTTTTGGCAATTGCTTTGCAGGTATGGTATGGTAAGGTTTTACTGGGATGTTACTTTGTTTTAACGTTAACCATAATTTGCTTAGCAGGTACGCCATTCAGCTGCAGCGCGGATTTATTTATCTTGACAGCAACAGCGTTTGCTCCCACGATACATAAAGCCGTGACTCCAGTGCTGTAGGCGGTGATTTCACCACCACAGTTAAAAAAGAGCATATATGCCGAAGCATGGGGGCATAAGGGGTGGAGGAGTGATTTTGCTCCTAATGCCGCGTACATACGGTCAAAATTCCGACGGAGGGCTTGCCCGTGGAAAAGTTTGAACGTATGTACGCAGCATAACTTTTTTGCGGGAGGATGCCCCCATGCTTCGGCATATATATATTTTAGGCACAGGTTGTGTTAAAAAATGTTTTATTTTTTACTGTTTTTTTTGGCAATTGCTTTGCAGGTATGGTATGGTAAGGTTTTACTGGGATGTTACTTTGTTTTAACGTTAACCATAATTTGCTTAGCAGGTACGCCATTCAGCTGCAGCGCGGATTTATTTATCTTGACAGCAACAGCGTTTGCTCCCACGATACATAAAGCCGTGACTCCAGTGCTGTAGGCGCGGATTTCACCACCACAGTTAAAAAAGAGCATATATGCCGAAGCATGGGGGCATAAGGGGTGGAGGAGCGATTTTGCTCCTAATGCCGCGTACATACGGTCAAAATTCCGACAGGGGGCTTGCCCATGGAAAAGTTTGAACGTATGTACGCGGCATAACTTTTTTGCGGGAGGATGCCCCCATGCTTCGGCATATATAAATGGTGCATGTATGTCCATCATTAGAAGTGGGTGGATGAAGGGAGGTATCTAATGGTGGGCATACCCACCGATCAATCTCTTTTTTTTCGTTCAGACAACATGACTCTCAGTAAATAGCTTGGGGTGTCTACTTTCCAAAATGGGGTAATTTGGGGGGGTTTTGTGCTATTTTGGCATTTTATGGCCTTTGCACCCTTAGAAATCCTGAAGGTGGTGATTGGTTTTCGGGGTGCCGTACGCGACTAGACTCCCAAAAAGTCCCACACATGTGGTATCCCCATACTCGGGAGAAGTAGCTGAATATATTTTGGGGTGCAATTCCACATATAACCATGGCATGTGTGAGCAATATATCATTTAGTGACAACTTTTTGTACATTTTTTTTTTTTTTTGTCATTATTCAATCCCTTCGGACAAAAAAAAAAAATATTCAATAGTGTCAAGATGGCCCTCGGCAAATAGCTTGGGGTGTCTACTTTCCAAAATGGGGTCATTTGGGGGGGTTTTGTGCCATCTTGGCATTTTATGGCCGTCAAAACTGTGATAGGTAGTGATAGGTAGTGAGGAGTAAAATAAAAAAATTATGCCCTTAGAAATCCTGAAGGCGGTGCTTGGATTTCGGGGTCCCGTACGCGGCTAGGCTCCCAAAAAGTCCCACACATGTGGTATCCCTGTACTCAGGAGAAGCAGCAGAATGTATTTTGGGGTGTCATTTCACATATGCCCATAGCATGTGTGAGCAATATATCATTTAGTGACAACTTTGTGCAAAAAAAAAAAAGTTTGTAATATTCCCGCAACTTGTGGCAAAATATAAAATATTCCATGGACTCAACATGCCTCTCAGTAAATAGCTTGGGGTGTCTACTTTCCAAAATGGGGTCATTTTGGGGGGTTTTGTGCTATTTTGGCTTTTTATGGCCTTCGAAACTGTGATAGGTAGTGAGGGGTGAAATCAAAAATTTGCACCCTTAGAAATCCTGAAGGTGGTGATTGGTTTTCGGGATGCCGTGCGCGACTAGACTCCCAAAAAGTCCCACACATGTGGTATCCCCGTACTCGGGAGAAGTAGCGGAATATATTTTGGGGTGCAATTCCACATATAACCATGGCATGTGTGAGCAATATATCATTTAGTGACAACTTTTTGTACATTTTTTTTTTTTTTTTTTTTTAGTCATTATTCAATCCCTTAGGACAAAAAAAATAAATATTCAATGGGCTCAACATACCCATCAGCAGTTTCCTTGGGGTGTCTACTTTTCAAAATGGGGTCATTTGGGGGGGTTTTGTGCCATCTTGGCATTTTATGGCCGTCAAAACTGTGATAGGTAGTGATAGGTAGTGAGGAGTAAAATAAAAAAATTATGCCCTTAGAAATCCTGAAGGCGGTGCTTGGATTTCGTGGTCCCGTACGCGGCTAGGCTCCCAAAAAGTCCCACACATGTGGTATCCCTGTACTCAGGAGAAGCAGCAGAATGTATTTTGGGGTGTCATTTCACATATGCCCATAGCATGTGTGAGCAATATATCATTTAGTGACAACTTTGTGCAAAAAAAAAAAAGTTTGTAATATTCCCGCAACTTGTGGCAAAATATAAAATATTTCATGGACTCAACATGCCTCTCAGTAAATAGCTTGGGGTGTCTACTTTCCAAAATGGGGTCATTTTGGGGGGTTTTGTGCTATTTTGGCTTTTTATGGCCTTCGAAACTGTGATAGGTAGTGAGGGGTGAAATCAAAAATTTGCACCCTTAGAAATCCTGAAGGTGGTGATTGGTTTTCGGGATGCCGTGCGCGACTAGACTCCCAAAAAGTCCCACACATGTGGTATCCCCATACTCGGGAGAAGTAGCGGAATATATTTTGGGGTGCAATTCCACATATAACCATGGAATGTGTGAGCAATATATCATTTAGTGACAACTTTTTGTACATTTTTTTTTTTTTTAGTCATTATTCAATCCCTTAGGACAAAAAAAATAAATATTCAATGGGCTCAACATACCCATCAGCAGTTTCCTTGGGGTGTCTACTTTCCAAAATGGGGTCATTTGGGGGGGTTTTGTGCCATCTTGGCATTTTATGGCTGTCAAAACTGTGATAGGTAGTGATAGGTAGTGAGGAGTAAAATAAAAAAATTATGCCCTTAGAAATCCTGAAGGCGGTGCTTGGATTTCGGGGTCCCGTACGTGGCTAGGCTCCCAAAAATTCCCACACATGTGGTATCCCTGTACTCAGGAGAAGCAGCAGAATGTATTTTGGGGTGTCATTTCACATATGCCCATAGCATGTGTGAGCAATATATCATTTAGTGACAACTTTGTGCAAAAAAAAAAAAGTTTGTAATATTCCCGCAACTTGTGGCAAAATATAAATTATTCCATGGACTCAACATGCCTCTCAGTAAATAGCTTGGGGTGTCTACTTTCCAAAATGGGGTCATTTTGGGGGGTTTTGTGCTATTTTGGCTTTTTATGGCCTTCGAAACTGTGATAGGTAGTGAGGGGTGAAATCAAAAATTTGCACCCTTAGAAATCCTGAAGGTGGTGATTGGTTTTCGGGATGCCGTGCGCAACTAGACTCCCAAAAAGTCCCACACATGTGGTATCCCCGTACTCGGGAGAAGTAGCGGAATATATTTTGGGGTGCAATTCCACATATAACCATGGCATGTGTGAGCAATATATCATTTAGTGACAACTTTTTGTACATTTTTTTTTTTTTTTTGTCATTATTCAATCCCTTAGGACAAAAAAAAAAAAATATTCAATGGGCTCAACATACCCATCAGCAGTTTCCTTGGGGTGTCTACTTTCCAAAATGGGGTCATTTGGGGGGGGTTTGTACTGCCCTGCCATTTTAGCACCTCAAGAAATGAGATAGGCAGTCATAAATTAAAAGCTGTGTAAATTCCAGAAAATGTACTCTAGTTTGTAGACGCTATAACTTTTGCGCAAACCAAAAAATATACGCTTATTGACATTTTTTTTACTAAAGACATGTGGCTGAATAAATTTTGCCCTCAATGTATGACTAAAATTTAGTTTATTCGATTTTTCTTATAACAAAAAGAAGAAAATATCATTTTTTTTCAAAATTTTCGCTCTTTTTCCATTTATATCGCAAAAAATAAAAATCGCAGAGGCAATCAAATACCATCAAAAGAAAGCTCTATTTGTGGGAAGAAAAGGACGCAAATTTAGTTTGGGTGCAATATTGCATGACCGCGCAATTACCAGTTAAAGCAGCGCAGTGCGAAATTGGAAAAAGACCTCTGGTCCTTAAGGTATTTATTGGTCCGGGGCTGAAGTGGTTAATAGATACAGTGCCTTCCAAAGTATTCACCCCCTTTAGCATTTATCGTGTTTTGCTGCCTCACAACCTGGAATTAACATGGATTGTTTGAGAATTTGCATCATTTAATTTACAGATCATGCTCACAACTTTAAAGATGTTTTTTTTTATTATTCTGAAGCAAACAACAAATATAACAAAATAACAGAAAAAGTCAATGTGCATAATTATTCACACCCCTGAAGTCAATACTTTGTAGAGCCACCTTTTGCAGTTATCACAGCTCCAAGTTGTTTTAGATAATTCTCTATGAGCCACATCTTACCACTGGGATTTTTGCCCATTCCTCCTTGCAAAACTGCTCCAGCTCCTTCAAGTTTGATGGTTTGCGCTTGTGAACAGCAATCTTTAAGTCTGACCACAGATTTTCTATTGGGTTGAGGTCTGGGCTTTGACTAAGCCATTCCAACACATTTACATGTTTCCCCTTAAACCACTCAAGTGTTGCTTTAGCAGTGTGTTTGGGGTCATTGTCCTGCTGGAAGATGAACCTTCATCCTAGCCTCAAATCACACAAAGAGTGGTACAGGTTTTGCTCAAGAATATCCCTGTATTTAGCACCATCCATCTTTCCCTCAGCTCTGACCAGTTTCCCAGTCCCGACTGCTGAAAAACATCCCCACAGCACGATGGTCTTCTTTGGGTGATGTGATGTTTGGGTTTGCGCTAGACATAGCGTTTTTTTTGATGGTCAAAAAGTTCAATTTTTGTCTCATCAGACCAGAGCACCTTCATCCATGCCTTTTTGCATGTGGGAGACTCTGAACACGTACGGCTTACCGTCATCCTATGTACAGATACTGCAGTCTCTGCTGTGGGACTCTGCAGCTCTCCAGGGTTACCTTAGGTCTCTGTGCTGCCTCTCTGATTAATGCCCTCCTTGCCCGGGCCATGAGTTTTGTTGTGCGGCCATCTCTTGGCAGGTTTGCTGTTGTGCCTAGTTGTTTTCATTTGGTTATGATAGATTTGATGGTGCTCCTAGGGATCATCAAAGATTTTGATATCTTTTTATAACCTAACCCTGACTTGTACTTCTCAACAACATTGTCCCTTATTTGTTTGGAGAGTTCCTTGGTCTTCATGGCAGTGCTTGGTTAGCGGTGCCTCTTGCTTAGGTGTTGCAGCATCTGGGGCCTTTCAAAAAGGTGTGTAGATGTAATGACAGATCATGTGACACTAATGCCACGTACACACGAGCGGACTGTATGGCGTACTTAGTCCGTCATACAATCCAACGGACAGTCCATCATACTTTCGACTGAACGGACTTGACCACACACGGATGCACAAACAGTCCGTCGAAAGCTTGCGCGATGACGTGTACAGCACGTACGACGGGACTAGAAATAGGAAGTCCAATACACAGCAAAGCACCCTTCCGCCGTGTAAATCCTTTCTGAGCATGCGCCATTCTTAGTCCGTCGAACTAGCCTACTGACGAGCGGATTGTCCGCTGAAACCAAAGTACGACAGACAGAATTTCGAAAAATCCGAAATACTTAGTACGCCAGACTGCACGCTGAAAAAGTCCGCTGAAGCCCACACACGAGCGGACTGTCCGCCATACAGTCCGCCCGTGTGTACGCGGCATTAGATTGCACACAGGTGGACATCATTTCACTAATTATGTGACTTCTGAAGGTAATTGGTTGCACCAGAGCTTTTTATGGGCTTCATAACAAAGGGGGTGAATACATACGCACATGCCAATTATAATTTTTATTTATTTATGAAAAATAGTTTAATGTATATATTTTTCTAATTTTACTTCACCAGCTTAGACTATTGAGTTCTGATCCATCACATATAATTCAGATTTAAAAAAAAACATTAAACCAAAGGCTGTAATGTAACAAAATAGGTAAAAAGCCATATAGAATACTTTTGCAAGACACTGTATGTATATGGTCAGAATAAAAACAGGCACACCAAGATTTACACTTTGCCAGTTTATTCACTATCTATAGCAACACTCCCCCACCCACCATCCCCCAATTTGGACAGTCTTGTGACACTGATATATCCAAAAATCAGTCTGCCTGTCTGCAATGCTATGCGCCATTTATTCATCCCTCCAATTATCATCTTGCAGCAGGCTCACACATTTCCTGCCATATAAGATAAAATATAAATATGTTTATGGAGATAAAAATAGATAAGTCAGCTGGAACACTCACAAGCCTTAAACAGGTTACTAGATATATTAAGAGCAAGTATAAATTACGGTACATCAAAGCTTTTGCCTTGATAAAGGCAGAAATGTCAATGTAATTTATACCTGCTATAATAAATCTGTTACACTGTTTTATGCTTGCCACTGCTGCAGGAAACATGTCAATAGATTATTAATTACTTCAATTATTATTTCCAATATGATTCTTTTAATTAAGAGAGTGTCAAAGACGAAGGCTTCCAGGGAGATAGGAGATATTCTTCTTTACATAAGATAAATGTATGAGAAGTAATATCTTTTTTTTTTTTTATCCTGAAAAAAAAAAAAAAAAAAACAGTCACAGATGGGGGAGGGTGATTTTATTTATTTATTTATTGTTTTTTTTAATCCACATATGTTGCTGATGAACAGCTTTTGAACCACGTGTGTATGTGATCTTATAATTGTCAACATGGTCAAATCATTCCCAAGGTCATTTTGCTGTAGAGTCATTACCATCTAAGCTCATCACATCATATGTTGCACTGTGTGGAGGGTCACAAGCATTTGTACACTCAATCATGTGTTAGAAGTAGAACAGAGATCTTTTTTTGCTATTTAAATGCTGTAATTTAATACAAACTAGCAAGAAAAAAATGAAGGGCGCGTTCACACTTTAGCTCTACATTGCTTTAACAAATGTGTTGTATCGCAGGTTGAGATGCAACACATAAAGGCAGCCTATTCATATTGAATGTGCTTCCAACACACCGGGATGTAATCCATTTTTTTCAATGCAGCGCACCACAATGTATGGCATGTGCATTGTGCTGTGCGAGTGCAATGGCTGCTACTGTATTAGTACATTGAAAAAAGAAGGGGAAAGGAGGGGGATAGGGGAATGGTGGGACTTTATATGAAGCACAACACCAAAACCAGATCAATCAATTGGTAGATATTATTGAATATTAGACATGGGCTCCATCAATAAATTTGTTTTGTTCTGTTCCGTTACGGTTCGTATTAAAATGAATTCGTACTTCGTATTTTGTGTCCGAAATTTCGTTTCAATTCGTACGAAATACGAATTGTCGTTAGGTTCGTTAACTTGTATGAACGTTCGTTACGATGAATTTAAAGGCAAAAATATACCTAAATATGACAGTCGATGCTGATGGAAGTTTGGTTTTTATCCAAAATACGAAATTCCGTTGAAGAATTTCCTATCCGAAATACGAATTTTCGTTAGATGATGGGCTCCCACCATCCCTGTGCTGTCCTGACTTCCTCCTGGGGATTCGTAAACAAAAATTCGTATTTTGTACAAAATTCGGACGCATGGCAACTCGTATTTCGGATCCTCCCGAATGTACGAATTTAGGGAAATTTGTACAAATTTGAGATTCGTACGAAACGAATCGCACATGTCTATTGAATATTTAATGGTGCACATGGATGCATGTGGGACCGTATATAACATGTAGCAAATAACATAATATAGTAATATAATAAATACACAGAAATGCACACACACACACATGTAAGTGTTGGGAATGCATACATATACATAAAATGTTCCTACACAGTAAATAGTAAATGTTTTTAAATGTAGCCCAAACTTGCATATAAACATGAATAATTGCACATATGGTAATATAAAATTGATTCATGGTTCTTCATGGTAGTCGCATGGTAAACGTATGGTAGCTGTGACAGTAAATCAGTATATAGCTCTATGTACGTTTCATGTTTCGTGGATAGATTCCACTCATCAGGAGCAAATGCAATCCAGGGATGTCTGTAATAAAATATAAATACCAAATATTATAGTAAACTAAAGTAATAGGAAGAGGGGGAACCGCTTTCTATCTATAAATTTTATGTACATGTATGCATTTTTTTCAACACCAAGACCCCTTTCACACTGGGGCGCTTTGCAGGTGCTACAGCCCAACCCCTGAAAAACAACCACACACCGTAATCCCCCCTCCACCAAATTATTTGGACCGTTGCACAAAGCAAGATCCATAAAGACATGGATGAGCGATTTTGGAGTGGAGGAACTTGACTGGCCTGCACAGAGTCCTGATCTCAACCCAATAGAACACCTTTGTGATGAATTAGAGCAGAGACTGCGAGCCAGGCCTTCTCGTCCAACATCAGTGCCTGACCTTACAAATGCGCTTCTGAATGCGCTTCCCATAGACACTCCTAAACCTTGTGAACAGCCTTCCCAGAAGAGTTGAAGCTGTTATAGCTACAAAGGGTGGGCCAACTCAGTATTAAACCCTACAGACTAAGACTGGAATGCCATTAAAGTTCATGTGCACGTAAAGGCAGGTGTCCCAATACTTTTGGTAATATAGTGTATGTGCTTGATAGGAATACACTACACTTTCCATGCATGTATAGCCAATATGGTTTTTTTATTTTTTTTGTCTTTGAACAGAGCAAGGGTCTCCAAAATTTTCAGTATGAGGGCCATATCTTTCAAATCATCACAGGCCAAAATTGTGTAAACGATATATGTGACCACTTCTTAACATCAAGGATTATTCCCTTCATCATAATTTAAGTGCTAGCTGAAGATCAGTTGGATCCTGCAGGGTTGCCATTAAACCCTCCTATCCCACCCTTGAGTGTGGTCTAACACAAGGGGCCTGCTCTGATTTCTTTGAAACTCTGCTTAAAGGAGCCAGACAATTTAAATACAACAGTTTGTTGAATGTTTGTCAGTTTGATGTTGAGTACTGAGGGCTGAGGAGATAGGAGTGGCCTGACATAGTTCTATTAAGTGTCAGTCCCCTGCCTCTCTGCTCCCTGTTCACGTAGGCCTCGCTGACCTAAATGGGTTGGATTGCACTGTGTTTCTTTGCATTTTGTCTTGCTAAATATAAATCTCTAAATTACACAATCACATTTTATACTAGTGCTATATTATTTCCAGACGCACAATTTTTATGTTATGCATTTCTGTGTCATTTTTGCCTCAGTAAACAAATTTAAACGGTTTCACCTGCATCCTGTAAGTTTATTGTTACTGGTGACAATTGGTAAAGATTACGGGACCCAGGGTGTCAGCGGTGTCAGAGGACTTGCAGAGTCAGGGCAACCAGTGGGGTACCAATTCTATCAGCGGCCCTCACGAGGGTAGTGGTACATAACATCTGCAAGATTCATTCTTCTTCACTGTAGAGCATAGATAGAGAAACCTTCCAGTTTTCTTTTTTGTTCATACCGAACAAAAAAATAAAATCTATCTGTGTATGGCCAGATTTAGTTTAGGGAGACCCAAACGCATTTATGTCTTGGCTGCTGTGCTCTTCCTACTAATGAGAGAGAAGCACTACCACTGCTCCACCCATAGTAGCGTCCCTAGTTGTGTGCTCCTACATTTGGCACTAAAACCACCAACATATTCTCAGTCTGCATTTTTCCCTTTCTTAAAATGATACTAAAGCTAAAAATGTTTTTACCTTAATGCATTCCTTGCATTGGCTCCTGCTGCTGTCATTCAAAAGCAGTTAGGAGGAAATGGGGGGCGGGGTAAGACCCGCTGTGTACATCTATGGAGTGCAGCTCCACCATGTGCTGTGCTCCCATAGCATGCCATTTGCTATGAGGGTACATGATGAAGAGGAGGAGTCAATATCGCCAGCGGGGAACGCGAGAAGAGGAGGATCGGGCCACCCTGTGCAATACCGTTACACAGAGCAGGTGAGTATAACATGTTTGTTTATTTCAATTAATAACTTTTTTTAACCTTTGGTTTTCCTGTTCCAAGTTATGTATTACCATCCACTCTATGTCGCATCACAAATATAGGAGTGTTAATGTAATAATAAAAAAAACATCTTCTAGCTGCATGATAAGCTTTCTGTGTGTCTATGAAAGCTGCCTGCTTGTATCTTTCCAATCTAATTATTACAGCTGAAGAGCACTAGACCGGGAGACCCAGGAATTGTGGGATATGTAGTCTCTTCACAGAAAGTGTCAGTTCTCAGACTACAGAGAGAGGTCTTGCTTTAACCTGTGCAGTGCTTTGCAGCGTACCTCATATTTGAACACAAATAGAAACTTTTGACACAGAAAACTTTTGGCTTTGCATACTGAGCCACAAATGACAGCATGAAACTACACCATTAAGCCAAAACTTGATGACTACCAACCTAATATTGAGTCAGCCCCCTTTTGTCACTAAAACAGCCCTGACCCATTGAGTCACTACAATTCTAAAGGTATGTGGTGGTATCTAGCACCAGCTGTCAGTAAGTTCTTTAATGTAGGGACACCATAGATTGGAATCATCTTTTCAGCACATCCCACATAGTGATGGACGAACTTCCGACGGGACGTTTCGCGAACGCGAAACGCGAACGGACACAAACGTTCGCGAAAACGACCGTTCGCCGCGGGCTCCATTGACTTCAATGGGAGGCGAATTTCGCAAACCTTTAGGTCGAATTTGCGGCCACGGGGTAATTATTAGGGGGTAGCACGTAGTCCCACCACCTGGACAATAGCATAATACATGTATGAGGTGAATTTGGGATCGATAACTACAAGCATTTTTTTTTTATTTGGGAAATTGTTCTGACAATTCAGGACTATGGAGCTAATGAAGGCAATGGAGGAGAGGGAAGGTCAGGGACCAGGGTAGGCAAACAAGAGGGTGCAGGAGATACAGAGCACTGACAGCAGCACCGTAATACAGAGCACTGACATCAGCACCGTGACATACAGCGCTGACAGCAGCTCCGTGACATACAGCGCTGACAGCAGCTCCGTGACATACAGCGCTGACAGCAGCTCCGTGACATACAGCGCTGACAGCAGCTCCGTGACATACAGCGCTGACAGCAGCTCCGTGACATACAGCGCTGACAGCAGCACCGTGACATACAGCGCTGACAGCAGCTCCGTGACATACAGCGCTGACAGCAGCTCCGTGACATACAGCGCTGACAGCAGCTCCGTGACATACAGCACTGACAGCAGCTCCGTGACATACAGCGCTGACAGCAGCTCCGTGACATACAGCGCTGACAGCAGCACCGTGACATACAGCGCTGACAGCAGCTCCGTGACATACAGCGCTGACAGCAGCTCCGTGACATACAGCGCTGACAGCAGCTCCGTGACATACAGCGCTGACAGCAGCTCCGTGACATACAGCGCTGACAGCAGCTCCGTGACATACAGCGCTGACAGCAGCACCGTGACATACAGCGCTGACAGCAGCTCCGTGACATACAGCGCTGACAGCAGCTCCGTGACATACAGCGCTGACAGCAGCTCCGTGACATACAGCGCTGACAGCAGCTCCGTGACATACAGCGCTGACAGCAGCTCCGTGACATACAGCGCTGACAGCAGCACCGTGACATACAGCGCTGACAGCAGCTCCGTGACATACAGCGCTGACAGCAGCTCCGTGACATACAGCGCTGACAGCAGCTCCGTGACATACAGCGCTGACAGCAGCTCCGTGACATACAGCGCTGACAGCAGCTCCGTGACATACAGCGCTGACAGCAGCTCCGTGACATACAGCGCTGACAGCAGCTCCGTGACATACAGCGCTGACAGCAGCTCCGTGACATACAGCGCTGACAGCAGCTCCGTGACATACAGCGCTGACAGCAGCTCCGTGACATACAGCGCTGACAGCAGCTCCGTGACATACAGCGCTGACAGCAGCTCCGTGACATACAGCGCTGACAGCAGCACCGTAAGCAGCCCCAGGAGGAAGTCAGCACAGCACAGGGATGGTGTGATCCCCTCATAATAAGAACCCCCAGGAGGAAGTCAGCACAGCACAGGGATGGTGGGAGCCCCTCATAATAAGAACACCCAGGAGGAAGTCAGCACAGCACAGGGATGGTGGGAACCCCTCATAATAAGCAGCCCCAGTAGAAATATGACACCGCTCAACCTCTTCAAAGAGGAGGGTAGGGGCATATAGTACGGTGTGCTTTTTTGGGTCAGGGAAGTGAGCCAAATGAATTAAGAAGGTCTGTGTGCTTGATTCCAAAAATTGTTTATAGACATATACATGGTCTACTGATCACATGTGTTGAATTCCTCCGAGATCCATGCCTCATTCATTTTTAGAAATGTGAGGTAGTTAACACTGTGGTGAGCTAGGCGAGTACGCTTATCGGTCACAATCCCCCCTGCTGCGCTGAACGTCCTTTCGGACAGGACACTGGATGAGGGGCAAGCCAACAGTTCGATTGCAAATTGGGCAAGCTCTGGCCAGAGGTCAAGCCTGCCCACCCAGTAGTCTAGGGGTTCATCACTCCTCAGAGCGTCCACATCGGCCGTTAACCCAATGTAGTCGGACACCTGACGGTCTAGGCGTTCCCTGATGCTGGATCCGGATGACACCTGTCGATGGGTCGGCTGAAAGAATGACCTCATATCCGAAGTCACCAACACATCTTCAAACCGGCCTCTTCTTGCAGGCGCTGTTGGATTGGTACCCGCAAATCCTTCTCTGGGAGTGGGAATTGCTCCTCTGCCAGCGCACGCAAAAGCAGAATGCAGCATTTCTCGAAGCAAGGCCTGGAAGTGCTGCATTCTGACAGCCCTCTGCGACGGCGGTAACATTTCCGCCATTTTGTGTTTGTACCGGGGGTCTAAGTACGTTGCCACCCAGTACTGGTCCTTGACCCTCATGCTTTTTATACGGGGGTCCCTATTAAAACACTGGAGCATGAAGGCCCCCATTTGCACTAAAGTGGAAGCGGTGTGGTGGCCTGGCTCCTGCTCATCATCCAGGATAATGTCGTCCTCTTCATTCTCCTCTCCCCATCCTCGCACAACAGGGATCCCAGAAAGGTTTAAAGCATGCTCTTCTTGCTCCTGCTCATCCGCCCCGGCACCATCCTCCTCTGACTCCTCATCAGACTCCTGTTGTTGACTTGTCTCAGATAGAGTAGCCCCCCCTGGGAATTCATCCAGCATTGCGACTTCCTCATCTTCCCGCTCCTGCTCCTCCACAGCCTGATCAATGACACGACGCAATGCACGCTCCAGAAAGAAGGCATAAGGTACCATGTCACTGATGGCGCCATGGCTGTGACTGACCAGTTTGGTGATCTCCTCAAATGGCCGCAGAAGTCTGCATGTGTCGCGCATGAGCAGCCACTGGCGCGGTGAAAAAAAACCCAGCTCCCCAGAACCGTTTCTTTCGCAGAGTTCATACAGGTAGACGTTAACTGCACGTTTCTGCTGGAGCAGCCTATCAAGCATATAGAAGGTTGAGTTCCATCGCGTCGGGCAATCGCAAATAAGACGTCTGACCGGCAGATGGTGTCGCCGCTGAATGTCAGCAAGGCGAGCCATGGCCGTGTAAGATCTTCTGAAATGGGCCGAGATTTTCCTTGCCTGCCGCAAGATGTCCTGGACCCCAGGGTATTTGACAAGGAATCGCTGCACGACCAAGTTTAAGACGTGTGCCATGCACGGCACGTGCGTGATTTTGCCCTGTTTCAATGCGCTAAGCAGATTGGCACCGTTGTCACACACCACTTTACCAACTGTCAAATTGAGCGGTGTTAGCCACTCATCTGCCTGTGAACGCAAAGCTGAAAGGAGTGCCGGGCCAGTGTGGCTCTTTGCTTCCAGGCACAACAGACGCAGCACGGCATGGCAACGTCTCACCTGGCATGTGGAATAGGTTCTGGGGAGCTTGGGCGGTGCAGTGGAAGAGACGCTAGCAGCGGAAAAGGAGGAGGCAGCTGAGGAGGAGAGGGAGGAGGATGGAGTAGGAGGAGGAGAAGAAGAGTCAGGCCTGCATGCAATCCGTGGCGGTAAAACCAAATCTACACGGGTGCCACGGGTTACATGCTTGACGGCCGTCAGAAGGTTCACCCAGTGGGCAGTAAAACTGATATACCTTCCCTGCCCGTGTTTGCTAGACCACGTGTCTGTGGTCAGATGTATCTTGGCACCGACACTGTGTGCCAGAGATACATTCACTTGCCGCTGAACATGGCCATATAGCTCTGGGATGCCCTTCTCTGAGAAATACTTCCTTCCTGGGACCTTCCATTGTGGTGTTCCAATGGCCACAAATTTGCGAAAGGCCTCCGAGTCCACCAGTTTATATGGCAGTAGTTGGCGGGCTATGAGTTCTGACAAGCCAGCCGCCAACCGTTGGGCAAGAGGGTTATCCGGCGTCATCATTTTTTTACGCTCAAACATTAGGCCCACGGAAGCCTGCCTTTTTGCAGAAAAATGTGAGCTTGGCGTGATGGAAGGTGGAGTGGAGGACAATTGTGAGGAGAGAGGAGAAGGAGAAGTAGAAGACGAGGCTGGACGGTGAGAGCCTGCAGTGTGGCTTTGTGTGTTCCGTTGCTCCCACTGGGCTCGGTGATGGCTGCTCATGTGCCTTCTTAAGGCGGTCGTCCCTAGGTGAGTATTGGGCTTACCGCGACTAACGCGTTGACTGCAAAGATTGCAGATGGCAACGCTATTGTCAGCAGCGGACACGTTAAAAAAAGCCCACACTGCGGAGCCATGTGCCGGTGTCCTGGGAGCGCCAGATGTGACCGTACATGGTCGATGACTCGCTCCTGATACATTTGCAGTCTGCTTTGTCCCTGCTGTGCAATGTAAGTCATTGCTGCTTCTCCTCCCTATCTGCTGGTCCATATCTCCCTCTGAACTCCCCTCCTCTTCCTCTCTTGTGGGCACCCACGTGACATCACTAGACACGTCATCATCAACGTCACCTTCCCCACCGCTATAAGTAGAGTAGGCAGCAACACCGGGGACCAACCTCCTCCTTGGGCTGATCTGGGTACTGGCGTCAGACTGCTGAGTAGCGCTTGTTGCTACCTCCTCTTCCTGATCCAATACCAAGAGTGGCTGCGCATCAGAAATGTCCTCTTGATATGGATCGGAAAATAATTCCAGTGACTCAAGCGGAAGGTATGTGGTGGTGGTGGTGGTGGTCGTGTTGTTGGTGGTAGTGTCTTTGGGGGTGCACATAGCAGAGAGTGAAGAAGAGGGTGCAGATCGAGAGGATGAGGAGGGTGCAGAAGAGTAAGGCTGAGCGAGCCACTCAACCAAGTCTGGTGCATCCTTTAAAGTAATTGAACGCACCTTCTGCAACTTCCCACTTTGGCTCAAGCCTGTTGCTCCTGCCCTACCCCTACCACCCCTGCGGAAGGGCCTGCCTCTTCCTCTGCATGTCATTTTTTAAATGACCCTGTGACAAAACTCTTAGTCCCTATACCGCTGAAGGACTGCTGCAGTATAGGTGAGCGGTCAGCAGTGGTGCACGTCAACCCTATCTATTGTGGACCTATAGCGGTCCTTACAGAACAGCAGACTGTACCGCACTCAAGCCTATGTACCGTAGCACCCTATACCAAGTTACCAGTCCTTATAAGAACTTTTGTGGAACAAGCAGGTTGTGTATTAGTGTTTAGCAGACTGTACGTCAGTCCCTATACCGCTGAAGGACTGCTGCAGTATAGGGCAGCGGTCAGCAGTAGTGCACGGCAACCCTATGTATTGTGGACCGATAGCGGTCCTTACAGAACAGCAGACTGTACTGCACTCAGGCCTATGTACCGTAGCACCCTATACCAAGTTACCAGTCCTTATAAAAACTTTTGTGGACCAAGCAGGTTGTGTGTTAGTGTTTAGCAGACTGTGCGTCAGTCCCTATACCGCTGAAGGACTGCTGCAGTATAGGGCAGCGGTCAGCAGTAGTGCACGGCAACCCTATGTATTGTGGACCGATAGCGGTCCTTACAGAACAGCAGACTGTACTGCACTCAGGCCTATGTACCGTAGCACCCTATACCAAGTTACCAGTCCTTATAAAAACTTTTGTGGACCAAGCAGGTTGTGTGTTAGTGTTTAGCAGACTGTGCGTCAGTCCCTATACCGCTGAAGGACTGCTGCAGTATAGGGCAGCGGTCAGCAGTAGTGCACGGCAACCCTATGTATTGTGGACCGATAGCGGTCCTTACAGAACAGCAGACTGTAACGCACTCAGGCCTATGTACCGTAGCACCCTATACCAAGTTACCAGTCCTTATAAGAACTTTTGTGGACCAAGCAGGTTGTGTGTTAGTGATTAGCAGACTGTACGTCAGTCCCTATACCAATGAAGGACTGCTGCAGTATAGGGCAGCGGTCAGCAGTAGTGCACGGCAACCCTATGTATTGTGGACCGATAGCGGTCCTTACAGAACAGCAGACTGTAACGCACTCAGGCCTATGTACCGTAGCACCCTATACCAAGTTACCAGTCCTTATAAGAACTTTTGTGGACCAAGCAGGTTGTGTGTTAGTGATTAGCAGACTGTACGTCAGTCCCTATACCAATGAAGGACTGCTGCAGTATAGGGCAGCGGTCAGCAGTAGTGCACGGCAACCCTATGTATTGTGGACCGATAGTGGTCCTTACAGAACAGCAGACTGTAACGCACTCAGGCCTATGTACCGTAGCACCCTATACCAAGTTACCAGTCCTTATAAGAACTTTTGTGGACCAAGCAGGTTGTGTGTTAGTGATTAGCAGACTGTACGTCAGTCCCTATACCAATGAAGGACTGCTGCAGTATAGGGCAGCGGTCAGCAGTAGTGCACGGCAACCCTATGTATTGTGGACCGATAGCGGTCCTTACAGAACAGCAGACTGTACTGCACTCAGGCCTATGTACCGTAGCACCCTATACCAAGTTACCAGTCCTTATAAGAACTTTTGTGGACCAAGCAGGTTGTGTGTTAGTGATTAGCAGACTGTACGTCAGTCCCTATACCAATGAAGGACTGCTGCAGTATAGGGCAGCGGTCAGCAGTAGTGCACGGCAACCCTATGTATTGTGGACCGATAGCGGTCCTTACAGAACAGCAGACTGTACTGCACTCAGGCCTATGTACCGTAGCACCCTATACCAAGTTACCAGTCCTTATAAGAACTTTTGTGGACCAAGCAGGTTGTGTGTTAGTGATTAGCAGACTGTACGTCAGTCCCTATACCAATGAAGGACTGCTGCAGTATAGGGCAGCGGTCAGCAGTAGTGCACGGCAACCCTATGTATTGTGGACCGATAGCGGTCCTTACAGAACAGCAGACTGTACTGCACTCAGGCCTATGTACCGTAGCACCCTATACCAAGTTACCAGTCCTTATAAAAACTTTTGTGGACCAAGCAGGTTGTGTGTTAGTGTTTAGCAGACTGTGCGTCAGTCCCTATACCGCTGAAGGACTGCTGCAGTATAGGGCAGCGGTCAGCAGTAGTGCACGGCAACCCTATGTATTGTGGACCGATAGCGGTCCTTACAGAACAGCAGACTGTAACGCACTCAGGCCTATGTACCGTAGCACCCTATACCAAGTTACCAGTCCTTATAAGAACTTTTGTGGACCAAGCAGGTTGTGTGTTAGTGATTAGCAGACTGTACGTCAGTCCCTATACCAATGAAGGACTGCTGCAGTATAGGGCAGCGGTCAGCAGTAGTGCACGGCAACCCTATGTATTGTGGACCGATAGCGGTCCTTACAGAACAGCAGACTGTAACGCACTCAGGCCTATGTACCGTAGCACCCTATACCAAGTTACCAGTCCTTATAAGAACTTTTGTGGACCAAGCAGGTTGTGTGTTAGTGATTAGCAGACTGTACGTCAGTCCCTATACCAATGAAGGACTGCTGCAGTATAGGGCAGCGGTCAGCAGTAGTGCACGGCAACCCTATGTATTGTGGACCGATAGCGGTCCTTACAGAACAGCAGACTGTACTGCACTCAGGCCTATGTACCGTAGCACCCTATACCAAGTTACCAGTCCTTATAAAAACTTTTGTGGACCAAGCAGGTTGTGTGTTAGTGTTTAGCAGACTGTGCGTCAGTCCCTATACCGCTGAAGGACTGCTGCAGTATAGGGCAGCGGTCAGCAGTAGTGCACGGCAACCCTATGTATTGTGGACCGATAGCGGTCCTTACAGAACAGCAGACTGTAACGCACTCAGGCCTATGTACCGTAGCACCCTATACCAAGTTACCAGTCCTTATAAGAACTTTTGTGGACCAAGCAGGTTGTGTGTTAGTGATTAGCAGACTGTACGTCAGTCCCTATACCAATGAAGGACTGCTGCAGTATAGGGCAGCGGTCAGCAGTAGTGCACGGCAACCCTATGTATTGTGGACCGATAGCGGTCCTTACAGAACAGCAGACTGTAACGCACTCAGGCCTATGTACCGTAGCACCCTATACCAAGTTACCAGTCCTTATAAGAACTTTTGTGGAACAAGCAGGTTGTGTGTTAGTGATTAGCAGACTGTACGTCAGTCCCTATACCGCTGAAGGACTGCTGCAGTATAGGTGAGCGGTCAGCAGTGGTGCACGTCAACCCTATCTATTGTGGACCGATAGCGGTCCTTACAGAACAGCAGACTGTACCGCACTCAAGCCTATGTACCGTAGCACCCTATACCAAGTTACCAGTCCTTATAAGAACTTTTGTGGACCAAGCAGGTTGTGTATTAGTGTTTAGCAGACTGTACGTCAGTCCCTATACCGCTGAAGGACTGCTGCAGTATAGGGCAGCGGTCAGCAGTAGTGCACGGCAACCCTATGTATTGTGGACCGATAGCGGTCCTTACAGAACAGCAGACTGTAACGCACTCAGGCCTATGTACCGTAGCACCCTATACCAAGTTACCAGTCCTTATAAGAACTTTTGTGGACCAAGCAGGTTGTGTGTTAGTGATTAGCAGACTGTACGTCAGTCCCTATACCAATGAAGGACTGCTGCAGTATAGGGCAGCGGTCAGCAGTAGTGCACGGCAACCCTATGTATTGTGGACCGATAGCGGTCCTTACAGAACAGCAGACTGTACTGCACTCAGGCCTATGTACCGTAGCACCCTATACCAAGTTACCAGTCCTTATAAAAACTTTTGTGGACCAAGCAGGTTGTGTGTTAGTGTTTAGCAGACTGTGCGTCAGTCCCTATACCGCTGAAGGACTGCTGCAGTATAGGGCAGCGGTCAGCAGTAGTGCACGGCAACCCTATGTATTGTGGACCGATAGCGGTCCTTACAGAACAGCAGACTGTAACGCACTCAGGCCTATGTACCGTAGCACCCTATACCAAGTTACCAGTCCTTATAAGAACTTTTGTGGAACAAGCAGGTTGTGTGTTAGTGATTAGCAGACTGTACGTCAGTCCCTATACCAATGAAGGACTGCTGCAGTATAGGGCAGCGGTCAGCAGTAGTGCACGGCAACCCTATGTATTGTGGACCGATAGCGGTCCTTACAGAACAGCAGACTGTAACGCACTCAGGCCTATGTACCGTAGCACCCTATACCAAGTTACCAGTCCTTATAAGAACTTTTGTGGACCAAGCAGGTTGTGTGTTAGTGATTAGCAGACTGTACGTCAGTCCCTATACCAATGAAGGACTGCTGCAGTATAGGGCAGCGGTCAGCAGTAGTGCACGGCAACCCTATGTATTGTGGACCGATAGCGGTCCTTACAGAACAGCAGACTGTAACGCACTCAGGCCTATGTACCGTAGCACCCTATACCAAGTTACCAGTCCTTATAAGAACTTTTGTGGACCAAGCAGGTTGTGTGTTAGTGATTAGCAGACTGTACGTCAGTCCCTATACCAATGAAGGACTGCTGCAGTATAGGGCAGCGGTCAGCAGTAGTGCACGGCAACCCTATGTATTGTGGACCGATAGCGGTCCTTACAGAACAGCAGACTGTACTGCACTCAGGCCTATGTACCGTAGCACCCTATACCAAGTTACCAGTCCTTATAAAAACTTTTGTGGACCAAGCAGGTTGTGTGTTAGTGTTTAGCAGACTGTGCGTCAGTCCCTATACCGCTGAAGGACTGCTGCAGTATAGGGCAGCGGTCAGCAGTAGTGCACGGCAACCCTATGTATTGTGGACCGATAGCGGTCCTTACAGAACAGCAGACTGTAACGCACTCAGGCCTATGTACCGTAGCACCCTATACCAAGTTACCAGTCCTTATAAGAACTTTTGTGGACCAAGCAGGTTGTGTGTTAGTGATTAGCAGACTGTACGTCAGTCCCTATACCAATGAAGGACTGCTGCAGTATAGGGCAGCGGTCAGCAGTAGTGCACGGCAACCCTATGTATTGTGGACCGATAGCGGTCCTTACAGAACAGCAGACTGTACTGCACTCAGGCCTATGTACCGTAGCACCCTATACCAAGTTACCAGTCCTTATAAGAACTTTTGTGGACCAAGCAGGTTGTGTGTTAGTGATTAGCAGACTGTACGTCAGTCCCTATACCAATGAAGGACTGCTGCAGTATAGGGCAGCGGTCAGCAGTAGTGCACGGCAACCCTATGTATTGTGGACCGATAGCGGTCCTTACAGAACAGCAGACTGTACTGCACTCAGGCCTATGTACCGTAGCACCCTATACCAAGTTACCAGTCCTTATAAGAACTTTTGTGGACCAAGCAGGTTGTGTATTAGTGTTTAGCAGACTGTGCGTCAGTCCCTATACCGCTGAAGGACTGCTGCAGTATAGGGCAGCGGTCAGCAGTAGTGCACGGCAACCCTATGTATTGTGGACCGATAGCGGTCCTTACAGAACAGCAGACTGTACCGCACCCAAGCCTATGTACCGTAGCACCCTAGACAGACCAAGTTACCAGTCCTGATAAAGAGCTTTGTGGAACAAGTGAGTTGTGAATGATTAGCAGACTGCAGCAGAAGGGCAGCAGTCAAGTATAATATTCTTTCTATATTTGGAAGAAAGAATATTATACGTGTACAAGCCTATTACCGTACCACTGATACCAGTCCTGAAAAGAACCTTTGTGGAACTAATAGTAACAGCAAGTCTTTAAAATTATCCTCACTGCCTGACACACTGCTTCCTGCCTGTCCCTATACAAATTGGCAAAAAAGAGTAGGCTGGAACGATTAGCTGGAACAGCTCTTTTGTGGACCTGATAGTAACAGCTAATGATGATGATGATGATGATGATGAAGAAAGACTAATCTGGCTGAGCTGTCCCTAAAATAGCAGCATACAGCGCTCTGTCCCTTTATCTAAACTGACAAAAGAAACTCAGGCTGCTGACCTAACACCTATACCAGTCCTGAAAAGAACTTTTGTGTACCAAATAGCTAGCGTTTTCTCTGTCCCTACTCCACACAGGATCCTTTCCCTACAGTGACAGAAGAAAGAATGTAAAATGGCCACCGGATCGGGTGTATTTATAGGTTAGGGGGAATGTCCAAGTGTCCATGAGCTGTCATGTCTCAATTGGTTGTCCTGTAACACATGATAAACGTGTCACGAAAGGTTAAAGTTCTTGTATACATTAAACACGTAAGTCAGCCGGGGCGAACGACGGAAAAAGGCGTTCGAACCCGCGGACGGCGAAAGTCGGAAATTCGCCGCGAAACGACCGCCGGGCGAACCGTTCGGCCATCACTAATCCCACAGATGCTCAGTTGGGTAGAGATCTGGGGAATTTGGTGGCCAATTCAACACCTCAAACTCGTGTTCCTCAAACCATTCTTGAACCATTCTTGCAGTTTGGCAGGGTGTATTATCCTGCTGAAAGAGGCCACTGCCATCAGGCAATACCATTTCCATGAAGGGGTGTACTTGGTCAGCAACAATGTTTAGGTAGGTGGTAACATCCACATGGCAGGACCCAAGGTTTCCCAGCCGAATGTTGCCCAAAATATCACTCTGCCTCCGCCAGCTTGCCTTCTTCCCATACTGCATCCCGGTGCCATTTCTTCTGCAGGTAAGTGACACACATGCACCCAACCACTCACATGATGTAAAAGAAAATGTGATTCATCAGACCAGACTACCTTCTACTTTGCTTTGTCGTCCAGTTCTGATGCTCACATGCCCATTGTAGGAGCTTTTGGCTGTGGACACGGGACAACATGGGCACCCTGACCAGTCTGCAGTTACACGGCCCCATATACCACAAACTGCAATGACCATTTTTTCAGCTTTAAACACATCAGCTTCAGGGACAGCATGTGTACTTGTTGCCTAAAATATCCCATCATCTTACAGATGACATTGTAATGAGATGATCAATCTTATTCACCTAACCTGTCAGTGGTCATAAAGTTATGGCTGATCAATGTTCACGATCGATGTACATCTTATGCAGGTCAAAAACACAAGGTGCGGATAGGAAGGTGTATAATGCCTTTAACAAACCAGCATGCACACTTAACAGAGAGACCCTTTAAAGTATATAGAAGTAGGTGTTATCTCTGCAGTACTATATGTTCCTACTCAAAACATAATAAATATATAAAAGACAGTAAAAATACATTTTAGGGTAAAATTTTTCTTTAGTAAAACTTTAGATCTTTAGGAAAGATATCTTAATATTCCAGAAAGCTTAAAGTGTTGGGATATGCAGGGTGCAATCTCTGATCCGCGTAATACTAAAGTATCACTGAATTATTAATTCTCTAATACTGCGTAGCTGGGAAGATGAACACTCTCTAAAAAAAGAAGTATTGTACAGGACATTACCTTCATGAATAAAACCACAAGCACTCAGCCTAAGAACATGAGCCAGAGTACAACTCAAGAGGTAGTCTTTAATTTAATAACGACAGGAGGTAAAAGTACATTTTAATTGAATATTTGATAGCAGTGGAATTAGTAAGGGAAGATATTTTATAAGTGGCTGGAGCCGACTTAACCCCATCAGTCTTTTTCAAACAGTGTGAAGCAAGAGCTGTCTGCGTTGTCCCATAGCCACCAGATCTAAAGGTGCACCACATAAATTGGAAACATGAAAAGGTAAGTTCAGGTCGATGATACAAACCAATATGTGTCGTTTCTATGCACTTAGCTTCTGCCGGGAAAAATGTGCTTGGCCCTTGGTGGTGCTTGCACATATCTACAGCAGCTTTTAGTGTCCTTGCTGTGCCTAAATGCTGGATGGTTCCTGGTGGTGTTGGAGCTTGCCTGCTCCTTTCAACCCTTGCATTCTTATTGGCACATCACTATCATGCTCTGCCTTACTGACCAGAAGCAATGTGTTGGAAGTGGTAGACAATGAGCAAGCCTTGGCAGTACCAAGAAATACCAACAATTTCTACCAGGTTTTAATGAATATTTTCAATTAAGTGGAGGCTACAGAATTAATTGGAGGGTCATTAATTAGCAATCTAGTTTGATACCACTGGGTGGATTGGAAACACTTCATTATAGACTGTTGGGTACCAACCGTTAAAAACATTTTTAACCCATGATTCTTTGCTTAAGGAGGCCTCCACCCTTTAAGCGTTAGAGGTAGGTAGTTTACTAAATGTATGGTGGTGTAATGCACCACTGAGTGCTGAAAATGTTTAACCCCAGGGCACAACCAGAAAGTACAGCGCAAACCTGCTTCTGGATGACCACACTTTGGGCAGCAAGATGACGAGCGCTGGCCCATAAAGTGAGAGCGATGTGGAGATATGTAAGAATGGTTGAAGAGCCTAAGCATCATTTTGCAATGCACTGTAGCTTTGATTGTGGCCCAAGACAAACACAATGTTTTTAGAAGAGTGTCAATAGATAGGGGAAATCCTTGGTTCATTTGTTTAGGGCAGTTGGGGCAGTGTAGTCAAGAAATTGCTATAAAAAATTATATAAGGCTACTTTCACACTGGGGCAGGGGGGCGTTAATTTTAGCGGCGCTTTACCACTGTTATAGCAGTGCTTTTATCCTTCTTTAGCGGCCGAATAATCGGTTAAAAGCGCCCACAGGCTTCGGCAGCGGTGCCCATTGATTTAAATGGCGGACGCTTTAGGAGTGGTGTATACACCCCTCCCATACTGCCAAAAAGATGTTGCAGGACTTTTTCTAATGTCCTACAAGCGCACCGCAGTGTGAAAGCATTCGGGCTCTCACACAGGGGCTGCAGTGAAGGCGTTTTTCAGGCGCTATTTTTAGCCCAAAAACACCTGAAAAATGCCCCAATGTGAAAGGGGTCTAAGGTAGACAGAGCTTTTTTACTTGGGTTAAGATACTGAAAGCCCTGTACACATGATTGGACATTCCGATGGGAAATTTTGGATCAGGTCAGG
Source organism: Lithobates pipiens (assembly GCF_037356315.1). NCBI lineage: Eukaryota > Metazoa > Chordata > Amphibia > Anura > Ranidae > Lithobates > Lithobates pipiens. Next base: position 493,840,895 of record NW_027507764.1, read on the forward strand.
CTGTTGGTGGGCAATCCGACCGTGTGTTTGCTCCATTGGACAATTGTTGTTGAACATTCCACCAACAAATGTTGGCTATCAGGTTCTCATATTTTACATGGACAAATGTGTGTTTGTCAGATTTTCCGAGCATGTGTACACAAGTCTGTCAGACAAATGTCCAAAGTACAAACACGCATGCTCGAAAGCAGAAGCGGTCAGTCTTGTAAACTAGCGTTCATAATGGAGAATTAACATTCGTAAAAAAAAAATTATTCTATGCATCCAAAAATATAGAAAATTTGACAAATCAAATCATTATTCAACCCCAAAAAAATTGTCAAAAGCACTAACTCCAGGGCCAATAATAAATAACACATTATCGCCTCCGATTCTGCAACATGTCTGGTTGACGAACGGGCATTCACAAAACAAACTGAAAAGCGCTAAATGAAAAACGTGAAAATAAAAGCGCGAATCAACACTCACCAAACTTCTACTAACACAAAATTAGCAGAAGGAGCCAAAGGGTGGCGCTTAAAAGCTGAAAAAACATGTAGTAAGTCTAGTACTACGTTCATAATTGTTGGCCAACATTTGTGTATGCAAGACAGTTTGAGCCAACACCCTTCGGACAAAATTCCACTATTTTGTTGTTGGAAAGTCAGATCATGTGTATGAGGCATAAGAATGTAGCCAATGAGTTCTACTCTTCAAGAGAATTATGATCTACCACTTTATTAGTTTTGGTGTTGGTGGTTTGTATGCATGAGTGTTACGCCTCATACACACATTTGGATTGTTGGCCATCAAAACTGTGAACTTTTGTCTGAAGGGTGTTGGCCCAAACTTTTCTTGCATACACACAGCCACGCAATTGTTGGCCAACAAGTACTAACATACTGATGTACTACGTTTTTTTTCAGCTGTTTAGCACCACCCTTTGGGCTCTACTAATTTTGTGTTGGTAGAAGTTTGGTCAGTGTTGATTCATGCTTTTTAGTTCATTTCTGAAGGGCCGTTCGTCAACCAGACATGTTGCAGAATTGGAGGAGATAACGTGTTATTTATTATTGGCCTTGGAGTTATTGCTTTGATAATTAATCATTTGATTTGGTATATTTTCTATATTTTTGGATGCATAGAATGTACTTTTTGGTTAAGTTCTATTGGCAGATAGCATGTCTAATTTTATTTGTTTCCTTTTTTTAATGCACAATAAAAAAATTGTGGAGAATAATACTCGGCTATGTGTTTTACTTCAAATGACAGTTTGGGAGTAGGCATTACATTTTAAAAAATACAATGTAAAATTAACAAGGCACACCAACATAGTTGTATCTTTGATCTTAAAATCTATGGGATAATGGTGTTGTGGTAACTTGCCCAAAAAAAATGCATAATAATATTATTCTTTATATCACTAGAAAAAAAAGCCTTTGAAAATTCGTTTCCAATAACTCCATCAGTAACACCAACAAAGCAGCTTCATTATTATCCCATAAAAGAAGAAGAGAATGTGTGCTGCATTTTGAGATTTCATAATTTGCCATGTCACAAATGTTAATTCTCCATTACAAACGCTAGTTTACAAGACTGACCGCTTCTGGCTCGTCCTTGCTTCTGAGCATGCGTGTTTGTACTTTGGACTTTGTCTGATGGACCTGTGTAAACACGCTCGGGAAAATCCGACAACACACTTAGTCTGCTGAAAATTTTAAATCCTGAAATTTTAAAACTTGCTAGACAACATTTGTCCACGGAAAATCCAACAATTGTCCGATGGAGCATACACACAGGGGCAGTGCTAGACTATTTTGGACCCTAGTCAAGACCAGTTACATATGCCCCCCCCAAAAAAACAAAACAAAAACGGAATGGCTTTGTGCAGTGTCATTAAATAATAGCATAATACACTCTTTGATCACAGATCCCAGTGTGTATTGTGTGACAATCTGTCACAATGTTTTTTTTTAATAATGGCACTTTTTAATTATTTCACTGTGTGCCATTGTAAAAAAAAATATATTAGTGGCAGAACACCAGGGCCCAATTGCAAGTGTGTCCTTTGTAGCCTGGTCATTCCGCCTGGATTAGGAGCATCATAGGCCTGGTGCTGTGGATTTTGGTGGGCCCTGGATTATGAAGCCCTTTGGCCTGTATGCTACATTAAAATTTTCTCTACAGCCTTGCCTTTATTAACCACCACTTGTACCTAGGTATTCTTTCCATCACCACCCACTGCATCTGGGACCACTTTCCTCATTATCTACTATGCCTGCAGCCTCCCTTGCCTTACCACTCACTGCTCCTACAGCCCTCTTCCCTCACCAGCCAACATGCCTGGGCCCTGCATCCCTCACTATCCACCATGCCTAGGTACACCTTCCCTCACCACCTACTGTGCTTGTAGCCCCCTTTATTGTAGAAATACTACAAGAGATGGTCGCAGACTGCAGACATAGTACAGGAGATGGTCAGAGCCTGCACACATAGTACAGGAGATGGTCACAGACTGCAGACATAGTACAGGAGATGATCAGAGACTGTAGACACAGTACAGGAGATGATCAGAGACTGTAGACACAGTACAGGAGAGGGTCAGAGACTGCAGACATAGTACAGGAGATGATCAGAGACTGCAGACATAGTACAGGAGATAATCAGAGACTGCAGACATGGTACAGCAGAGGGTCAGAGACTGCAGGCATAGTACAGGAGATGGTCAGAGACTGCAGACATAGTACAGGAGATGGTCAGAGACGGCAGACATGGTACAGGAGATGATCGGAGACTGCAGACATGGTTCAGGAGAGCATCAGAAACTGCAGACATAGTACAGGAGAGGGTCAGAGACTGCAGACATGGTACAGGAGATGGTCAGAGACTGCAGACATGGTACAGGAGATGGTCAGAGACTGCAGACATGGTACAGGAGATGGTCAGAGACTGCAGACATAGTACAGGAGAGGGTCAGAGACTGCAGACATAGTACAGGAGATGATCAGAGACTGCAGACATGGTACAGGAGAAGGTCAGAGACTGCAGACATGGTACAGGAGAAGGTCAGAGACTGCAGACATGGTACAGGAGAGGGTCAGAGACCGCAGACATGGTACAGGAGATGGTCAGAGACTGCAGACATGGTACAGGAGAAGGTCAGAGACTGCAGACATTGTACAAGTGTGTCCTAGCAGTGACCAGTGTGGAAAAACATTGATCACAAACAGGAATTTACTAGATATAACTATAAGTGCCAAAAACAAACGTATTTTCTAACAGTCGTTTCTCTAGCAGTAAATGGTTAACAGGTCTGTGAAGCTGCCAGCCTGACCAGCTAATTCCTTCAAAGATAGCAAGGAAAGTTTGATAAATCAGGGATGGCGGACACCAACTGGAGCATAAATAGCTATAAAAACAGCTGAAGTTTGATGCATCTTGCAGAAGTCTAAAGCCACGTACACATGGGCGGACTGTCTGTCCAACTTAGTCCGCCGAAACACATTTCAGCGGACAGTCCGCTCGTGTGTGGGCTTCAGCGGACTTTTTGAGCGTGCAGTCTGGCGGACTAAGTATTTCGGAATTTCCGTAATATTGTCCGTCCAACTTTGGTTTCAGCGGACAGTCCGCTCGTGAGTAGGCTAGTTGGACGGACTAAGTATGGCGCATGCTCAGAAAGGATTTACACGGCAGAAGGTTGCATTGCAGTGTATTGGACGTCGTATTTCTAGTCCCGTCGTACGTGCTGTACACGTCATCGCGCAAGCTTTCAACGGACTGTTTGTTCATCGTGTGTGGTCAAGTCCGTTCATTCGAAAGTAGGACGGACTGTCCGTCGGATTGTCTGATGGACTTAGTTGGCCAGACAGTCCGCCCGTGTGTACGCGGCTTAATCATCAGTCACCTTGCTGCGTAAATACAAACACAGATAAGAAGCAGTGTGAGAAGACAGAGGGATTGTCTAATCTATACACAGGACAGGAGAACACACCAATTATTACTCCTGCACTACCAGTGAGTTTGTGACATGATCATACTTTCTTCATGTTTAGGCATGTTGGATCCTCTCCATCCTGTACTGCTCTGGTCACTGGCATCTTCTGATCCAATATGGCGGGCTGGGCAATCTGATTGGCTAAGGGGGTGGTGGGAGGTGGAGCAACTTAGCAGTCACGCCCTCCCATTCAGAAGAGCAGCGCTATTGACTGCCTGACACACTGGTCTGTCCCTCTCCCTCCAGCATGTGAAAGCTGTGGAGGGAGAGGGGGAAGCTGCACACCGCTCTGCAATTATTAACACCCACCCGCTGCGCTGAGCACTTTGCTGCCTGGGGCCCCTCTGTCAACAGCCCTGCCGGGAGCCTGGGGAGTGACATGGAGGAGGAAGAGGTGAGGCAAGGGTCAGAAGCGCCCCTAGGTGGCAGTGCACCCTAGGTGGCTGCCTAATCTGCCTAGTGGTAGCACCGGCCCGGCATACACACGGTTGGATTTACCCCCAACATTCTGTCATCGAACATTTCCCGTCGGAAAGTCTGATCATGTGTACGTGGCCTGAGTCAAATGCAACATTTCAAGTACAAATGTTATGTCTGGAGGTCAGTTTAAGACATGGTTGAGATGCATACACTGACTCACAAAAGAAAAGCAATGCATCACAAAAGCAAAAATAAATGTTGGTGTATACTGCTCCAAAGGATACAATTCGAAAGTCCAACACTGCATTCCAGACCCTTCAAAAAAGCTTCCCAGACACGTCATGAGCAAAATACAAATGTCTAACTGTACGCACTCTCATGCCAGTTCCATTAAACTGGCAAGAATTGAAACAAGCCTGAGCTTATTCCACCCCTGAACCAGCACCTGGATTTTAGAAGCAGCATCAGTTGTAATAGTGGGTGACCAGCTTAGATGCTAGGAAATTGTAAGAAACAACGTAGTATCTTTGATATAATAGCACATACATGGAGCACATTGAACTGACACACATTTTACTATATACCTGTGACACATAATGTAGGCTACACCGATAATGTACATTATGTGTATTGGTGCACTGTAGTGGAATTGATTATTAATAGCACCCCGATGCACCTGTAATGCAGTTTACCTCAATGTTGTATTACTGTACAGTTTTTGCTATTGACACGGAGATGTGAGCAGGTTAGAGCCCCACAGCATAATTTCCCATGAAAGTGGAATTCCAGACAATTGATTCTTTTTAGTTTTGGGTAGATCTGGGAAGCGTTAGATCCACTACCATGCTTTTATTTCTGTCTGATGCAGCCTTGGAATCCTTTCCCTTTACTCTTTGTGCTGGTGACAACACTGTAACTGAAAGCAAAACACTCAAATCTGACATCTTAGGTCAGTCATGGGCAGCTCCAAAAATGATGGGATTCTGGTGGGGACATTAAGGTGGCCATTGGCTTTTTGACCTTGTCCAAACAATTTTGAGGGGGCTAATAACAATTGCTGATATTAGGTCATTTTATTAACTATATTTTTCCCCAGACACAGCTGATTTCTTAGATGTCTGGTTGTTTGACCCTCTTGCCATCATAAACAGAAACATATATGCAAAGGAAATCAGATATATGAACTAAATTTGGGATTATATAACCTTAACAACCAGCTGTTTAGAATGTGAGCAAGCTCCATTAGCTCATGAAGTAATGTTAATGGTTCAGTGTAATAATCCTTGTAAAGCGCCTTTAGGTATTACCCTGTTTCCCTGAAAATAAGACCTAGCGTGATTGTCGGTGATGGCTACAATATAAGCCCTACCCCCCAAAATAAGCCGTACCCTGTTACCCCGAAAATAAGACCTACAAGGACTTTAACTAGGGCTTATTTGGGGGGTAGGACTTGCAGCCATCACCGACAATCATGATAGGGCTTATTTCGGGGAAACAGGGTATGTATGCAGTTGAATGGAGTGTTCAATCCTCTCCTACAGGCTTTGTAGTCCATGTCATTGTTGTTTGTTTACAACATATCAGGCTTATTCAATAGCAAGGCACATGTAAAGTTTAGAAATCTATAGCTATGACCTAGAATGTATTTTTACTGATGTTAGAGGACTAGACAATGGATTATGATTCGTTGCCGACGGAATGCATTTTTCCTAGCAGTGCTTTCAATTACTGCATCTAACAACTTCAAATAGAACATTCTTTTTTCAGATGGGGAGGGTTAAAACCCAAGTCAGTTTTTTTTGGCATCCAATTAGGCAGATTTTCCTTCACTTCCTGTCCCATAGCCACAACAGGAAATCCCTCCAAAGTAAGGAAAATCCTGGGTTATCACCTAAAAGCATTTTTTCCAAAAACGTGAGCATTGGCAAAATTTCCCTGGTCTGGTTATCATCAGGGCCCCCAGAACTATTCCCTCCATTAAAAGTTTTCCCATTAATTCTGTTCTGGTGACCACTCAAAATTTGGGATTTTCTTTCACTTTCGATGAAAACAGCCACCAGGACAAATCGAGAGGGTGAATCTACCTATTGATGACACAGACAACGATTAACACTTGACAGGTCCAACTCCACTCTATCTAAAACAAAAAAAGATTGAGCCTTCAAGTTAATGCCGTTTACAGAGGCCGAGGAGTGACATGCTCAGATTGATCACACTATTACTATTTCCTTGGAATCCAAAATATCTTGTACAAAATGATCTCGAGGGAATCCTACAATATGGAAGGATGGTTAACTAGATTTTGGAGCTAATTATATAATAAAATATGCAAGCTGTTACTGTTGTAGAGCACTGATTTGGGTGAAAATTGACCACATAGTTTGAAGTGAAGGGATCATGTAAAAAAAAAAAAAAAAAAAAAAAAATATATATATATATATATATATATATGTATACTATATTTTTTTTTTGCCATAGTGTCTTTGGTACTTTTAATGGATATATGCACTTAAATGTTTAATACACAGTATGGGAAGAGGGGGGAGGGGGTATGATGGTAATAGGTGTTACAGATTTTTTTATCTTTTGTTGTTACCGAGTTGCACTTTATGAACTGTAGCTGCTGGGTTCATTTATAACAACAGATAGAATGCTTCAAAAAATATATTATACTGTGTGTATACATACTCACCGGTCACTTTATCAGGCACACCTGTTCAATTGCTTGGTAACACAAATTGCTAATCAGCCAACCACATGACAACATTTAGGCATCTAGACGTGGTAAAGACCACTTGCTGAAAATCAAACTGAGCATCAGAATGGGGAAGAAAGGGGATTTAAGTGACTTTGAATGTGGCATGATTGTCGGTGCCAGACAGGCTGGTCTGCATACAGTAAAACCTTGGATTGAGAGTAACTTGGTTTGAGAGTGTTGTGCAAGACAAGCACATTTTTTAAAATAATTTTGACTTAATAAACGAGCGATGTCTTGATATTTAAGTAGCATCACATCATAACTGAGTATAAAAGAGAAGAGAGGCGCCTATAAGTGTAGCAATCTGGTTACATTTAAAGAAGGTACAACATTTAGCAAATCACATAGTTGATTAATAGAGAGGCACATCTATGTGTACAGGCATCTGTAAAGCTGTCCACATAGACCATCCTCCACACCACCATTGAGGTCTTCCCTTCCACACTGTGCTCCATGAGCACTTCAAGCCTCGCTTTCAGATCTCTCTACTGCAGGGTAGTCTTCCCGGTCACGATTGCAGCCTGACAGCAGTGAGAGCCGGCAGTGCAGAGGATGTGGACAGCGTTACCCCGGATGCCTACATACTTAGATGTGCCTCTTTTAAACGTCAACCATGTGAGTTGCTAAATGTTGTAATGTAGAAAAAAACTCACCCAAGCTCTACCACACAATTGTAGAGTAATGAGATGAATATTGGTGCTCAGACTTGTTGTGTTCCATGAATAGCAAATTAGCAAGAAATCCCGGCAGCACGATTGCTTCTTCTTACAAATCTTTATTTGGCACAAACAGCAGTGCTACACCTAAAGTACTAACGTGTTTCGGCTGCAGACTTCCTCATAGCATACAGGTTTACAATAAAATCAAGTTTATATAGAAAAAAATATCCATTCCTCTTGAAAAAGGGGCGGTACAATCCAATTTAAAATCAATTAACAATTAATAACGTGAGGTTGGTAGAACCAGGGAAAGAGGGGAGGGAAAATAAAGACAGATTTTGCTAAATGCGAGTTGCTAAATGTTGTACCTTCATTAAATGTGACCAAATTGCTACACTTAGAGGCGCCTCTCTTCTTTTTTATACTCTGTAGCTCCTTCCGGATTTTGCTTCTAATCCCCTTGTGGAGGCTGCTATTTGTGGATGGACATTTAATGGTTGCACAACCGATCACATTGCTATCTTTTTTTATATGGGCAATAAACTGAAGGGCTTATGAGTAAATGGTTGTGGAACGAATCATCTGCTTTTCCATTATTTCGTATGGGGAAATTCGCTTTGATATACGAGTGCTTTGGATGGGCTACAGCGGCAGAAGACCACACCAGGTGCCACTCCTGTCAGCGAAGAACAGGAAACTGAGGCTCACCAAAATCAGTCAGTAGAAGATTGGAAAAATGTTGCCTGGTCTGATAAGTCTCGGTTTCAGCTGTGACATTCAGATGGTAGTTTCAGAATTTGACGTAAACAATCATTAAAGCATGCCTTGGATCAACGGTTTAGGCTGGTAGTAGTGGTGGTGTAATGGTGTGGGGGATATTTTCTTGGCACACTTTGGGCCCCTTAGTACCAATTGAGCATTGTTTAAACACCAAAGTCTACCCAAGTATTGTTGCTGATCATCTTCCGATGGCTACTTCCAGCAGAATAATAGAACATGTCACAAAGCTAAAATCATCTCACCACTGTTTTTTTGAACATGACAATGAGGTCACTGTACTCCAATGGCCTCCACAGTCACCAGATCTCAATCTAGTAGAGCACTTTTGAGGTATGGGATGGGTTGGGAATGAAAGATTTGCATTATGGATGTGCAATCGACAAATCTGCAGCAACTGCATGATGCTATCATGTCAATATGGACCAATCTCTGAGGAATGTTTCCACCTTCTTGAATCTATGCCATGAAGTTCTTAAGGCAAAGGGCGGTCTAACCTGGTAGTAGCAAGGTGGACCTTATAAAGTGTCCGGTGAGTGATTTATCATGAATATTGAATTTATGAATTTGTGACGGTCTGGTACTGAATCGTTGGAGTGGTTATATTTTGCAATTTAGCATCATCGTGTTTGATGTAATATATATACATTAGAAAAAACTCAAGATACACTATCAATGACCTCCCGATTAGTATATCATCCCAGCGCTCAAACTCCCCCTCCCCCCAGCTGCCACTTAAAAACTTAAATATATCTCTCAGAAGGTGAAAAAAGTAAACCTACCACTTACAATGCAAAAAACACCTTGTGGCGCTACAAAAACTACACACTGTTAGATAGCAGTGTGCTATGATAACCAAAACTACACAACGTGAAAATTATAAACACATGTGCATAAAAATAATCAACAATAAAATAAATCGTGATTAAATAACAAAAAAATGCAATCAAAAAAATAATCGCACAAAAGTGATACAGTGAATATGTGACAAAAGATAAATATAAGAAATGAACACAATAACAAATAGTGCTCTAATGAAGATGTGCAGTTCCAAAGTAAATTAGATTGATCTTCAATCAAATACAATTATTGAGGAGCAATAACCGTAATGATGGCAATAGTTCAAAAAAAAAGAAGAATTCAAGTGAACATTCTGTAACCAAGTGTCCATCAAACGCAGAACCTCCACCGCACCCTTGGTGTTAGTGCCCCCCTTGTTCAGAACACTCACCAGCAGTATTGCCCAGCACTCTCGTGTCGGGCAAAAAACGCTTATAGTGTATACAGATGATGACTATTTCTCCAAGCCACTTCTTATGAAAACTTCGCAGGCAGAGGATAATCACTTAATATCTCAGAGTTACCTCAGGGAGACAAAAGAAACTTCCCATAGTGCAACATTGCAAAACTATTTTTAATCTCAATAAAACGTTCAATTAAAATCACACTCACATGGATCCAATTAAAAACAGGCACTTCAAATAGACAATCCACTGGTCAATTCAAAGATCCTTCACTCATAGGCATTGGTGAGTACACTGGAAGCAAGCTAAGTTCATATCACATAGCACCGTCTCTACACAAGGCCTTGTGTAGAGACGGTGCTATGTGATATGAACTTAGCTTGCTTCCAGTGTACTCACCAATGCCTATGAGTGAAGGATCTTTGAATTGACCAGTGGATTGTCTATTTGAAGTGCCTGTTTTTAATTGGATCCATGTGAGTGTGATTTTAATTGAACGTTTTATTGAGATTAAAAATTGTTTTGCAATGTTGCACTATGGGAAGTTTCTTTTGTCTCCCTGAGGTAACTCTGAGATATTAAGTGATTATCCTCTGCCTGCGAAGTTTTCATAAGAAGTGGCTTGGAGAAATAGTCATCATCTGTATACACTATAAGCGTTTTTTGCCCGACACGAGAGTGCTGGGCAATACTGCTGGTGAGTGTTCTGAACAAGGGGGGCACTAACACCAAGGGTGCGGTGGAGGTTCTGCGTTTGATGGACACTTGGTTACAGAATGTTCACTTGAATTCTTTTTTTTGAACTATTGCCATCATTACGGTTATTGCTCCTCAATAATTGTATTTGATTGAAGATCAATCTAATTTACTTTGGAACTGCACATCTTCATTAGAGCACTATTTGTTATTGTGTTCATTTCTTATATTTATCTTTTGTCACATATTCACTGTATCACTTTTGTGCGATTATTTTTTTGATTGCATTTTTTTGTTATTTAATCACGATTTATTTTATTGTTGATTATATTTATGCACATGTGTTTATAATTTTCACGTTGTGTAGTTTTGGTTATCATAGCACACTGCTATCTAACAGTGTGTAGTTTTTGTAGCGCCACAAGGTGTTTTTTGCATTGTAAGTGGTAGGTTTGCTTTTTTCACCTTCTGAGAGAAATATATATACATTGTTTCGAATGTTTTGATTTTGTTTTTCTGGAGCACAGCACAGCACTTATATAGAATATAAAAAAACAATTGTTTTTCACGTTTTTATTACACAGTAAAGAATACAACAATACCTGAATCATACTTTAAAGATTCACAGGTTGACAGACCATACAATACAGTCCAACTAAAGGAAAAGAATAAACAAGAACCCACATTTCAGACATAGTAGACCTAAAAGCTCAAGATTATGCCGACGAAAGCATGATGTCTATCCCCTTTGCACCCAGTGTTAGTCTACCATCCACTTGTGGTACATGTCTGAATTAAGTATTGCACAACAACTTTTTATTTTTTTTATTTTCACAATAACGTTGCAGAACCCAAAATAAAATAATATTTTTTTTCTTTGAAAAAGTACTTCAGATCTGCATTTCAACAGTCTCCAATTTGTTTTACTGTCCTTTGAAGAGTTCGGACAACACGGAGTCACTTTTGCCCACCCCACCCCAACTTTAAGTATTCCAGACTTCGGCATGCTTTGCATTAGTAAACCAGCCTTGTATTTTAAATCCCCAAGACATGCACCTACACAAAATTAAAGCTTAAAAATCTGAAAAAATTTTAAAGTAAGAAAACAAGACAACAGGCAACCCCATCACACAGCCCTGTGACAAGGTTAAAGAGACAGATTGGGAGGAAGTAGAAAGAAGGGGCAAGAGCGAGGGTGCCCTAAACCTATCAGCGACCACCATTTAGATATTTCCAATAAAGCTAGCTTTTTTTTTCTTAGCTTTTAATGTGTTATACTTACAAATTATATTCTCACATAGCCTGCATATAAATGACAAGCAAAAAAGGAAAGTAACTTTTTTTCTTTAAGTTAATGAGGTCTGCTTTGTTACCAAGAAGTGATATGGTTTGCAGCTGTATGAGCTTTGCTTTTGGTATCCTGTTTTTGTGCCCATTTGGTTTGTCTAGACCAGTTTTGATAGCTACTGGTGCAATATACATGCTGTCAGAGGTAGAGTGAAACTTTTTGCCACTGAGGAGTTTGTAGCAAAAGAGGAGCAAAAAAAAAGAGGAGGGGGGGGGGGAAGAGGAGGATATAGAGAGAGTTTAGAGTTGGGAGGAGGGGAGGAAGTATCTGGTGTTACTCAGGGTGCCCTGAATTTAAAAAATTAGACATATTGTTACTAACCCATGATCAACACAGAAAAAAACAAGCTGCTCCATTACTAAACAGCTTACATTGATTGACAGATGACTTATAGATGTAAGTATTTTTGGGGTTTGGCCATTCCTTCCTATTCTGAATGCACAAGAGCTCTAATAGAAAGGATTATCCAGTGTCACGTACAGACAAGAGTTCACTGATAAATGTGCTCATTCTAGAAATGTATAGCCATAGCCATGTTTCTAAGTGCAAGGCATCTACTAAAGGCTCAATGACAATGTCTATGGGAGTTTTCGCAGAAGCAGGTCACAGAGCAACATCACAGTGGGTTTTGGGATGCCATGGTATTGGAAGTGGGATATACCAGCGCTGCATTTAAAAGCACCATAGCAATGAATGTGAGAAAGTGTACAATGCTAGGTCCAAGGGTGGCAAATTTACCAAAGATAACACAGTGACACCCACTCCTCATTTTGCTGACAGTAACTTGTTCTTGTTTATAATAAAATGTTGAAGATTGCCTGCCAGTGTCATCCAGGCAGCTTCTCATTATTGCTGTCCTACACAGTGTTTTTGTTGGTTGTATAGTGTAATGCATACTCACAGAGTATCCACTTGGGGTCTATACACATAGAATCAAACTGTTAGTAGTGCAATTCCACATACACGTGGTCAGATTTTCCGATGGGAAATGTTGGATGTGAGCTTGTTGGCTGAAAGCCCGACTGTGTGTATGCTCTATCGAACATTTGTTGTCAGGCCGCGTACACACGCGCGGACTGTTCGCCCAACTTTGTCCGTCCAACAGTTTCGGCAAACAGTCCGCTCAAACTTAGCATGGACGGACATGGCCACACACGACGGACGAACAGTTTGTTGAAACCGTGCGCGATGACGTGAACGGCACGTACGGCGGGACGAAAAATACGACGTCCTATACACTGCATTATAGCTTTCGGCGTGAAAATCCTTTCTGAGCATGCGCGCAACTTTGTTTGACGAACAAGCCTACACACGGGCGGACTGTTCGCTCAAACAAGGTTTCAGCGGACAGTTTTTCGGAATTTCCGAAAGACCTTGTCCGTCCAACTGTCCGCTGAAACTGTCCGCTGAAAGCCCACACACGAGCGGACTGTCCGCCCAAACACTGTTCAGCGGACAAAGTTGGGCGAACAGTCCGCCCGTGTGTACGCGGCCTCAGACTGTTGGCTTGCAGGTTCTCAAATTTTCCGCAGACAAAACGTTGTTGTCAGACTTTCCGATCGCATGTACACGTACAAGTCCGTCGCACAAAATTTCACGCGTGCTCGGAATCAAATACGAGCTGAAAGCACTCGGTCTTATGAATGGAGATATCACGTACATTTTGTACATCATTACGTTCGTAATTGTTGTCCAACATTTGTGTGACCGTGCGCATGCAAGAAAATTCGGAGCCAACATCCTTCTTACAAAAATCCACGGTTTGGTTGTGTATGGGCCATAAGAAGACTTTTTCCAACTCTTCTAGTGGTCAATTGCTATTACTTTTATTCTCTCTAAACCATCTCAGTGGAGTTGATTTACTAAAGGAAAATAGACAGTGAAATTTTTAAAGTGCTGTTGTTGCAGAACTTAGCAAATGAGGGGGAGCTCTTCTGACTTCCATCATCCAATTCTGTAAAGCAAAAATGCTGTTTTTTTATTTTCATTGCATGTGATTGGGTATTCTTTGTAAAAAAAATAAAGTTTTACCTCATTTACTAAGCTCTTGAGCATATGCACTTGCAGAGTGCAATTGCACTTTCAAACGTGCACAGTCTATTTTCCTTTAGTAATTCAACCCCAGTGCACTATGTGTAGCTATGGTGTCTGATCGTGCTTAGTGCTATTTAAAAGCTAGCCATTCCACAGAGGTAGGATGGAGGGGGGAACAAGACAGTTGGTCTAGCAGAGGCAAGAAATATAAATCCAGATCTGTGCATGGCAATGGGGTTTATTTACTAAAGCTAGAGAGTACAAAATTAGTCACAGTTCAGCATAGAAACCAATCAGCTTCCAGGTTTTATTACCAAAGCTTAATTGAACAAGCTAAGGTTGGAAGCTGATTGGTTTCTATGCAGAAATGTGACTAATTTTGCACTCTCTAACTTTAGAAAATAAACCCCAATTTGACATCAAGGAACACTGCAATAGTATGCAAATGCATTCATAAAAACAACACCAGTGCAGCACCCTAGATCTGGTTTAAAGAGCATTATGGCAGCTTAATTAAAATGCTGATACAATTTCAAGCACCACAGCAACTGGGAATATTTCAGATTCCTAATAACGATACATATAAGAACATTATATTTGGATGTGTTGTGTTAATAAAGCTGTAGCAATGATAATAAACACTACGACAAAACATAATGGTGTGCTATGCAAAGGCCTATGACATTAAAACTGGGATCAACATGACACAAAAGTGCTTACTTAGGGCCTATAGCATTGTAGTGCTTGCTTAGGACCTATAGCAATCCTCTTGTAGCATTCTATGGATACTCGACTAAACAGGGGTATTAAATCTTAATTACAGTCACTAAATGCCCTTTTGTTTTTATTTTATGACCTACATTATATGACCACAGGGACTACAATTTTTGAAAAAAATATATTATAAAAAAATCCTGAATTGTAGCAAGACATCCTGGTATACAGGAAATAAAGCACCTTGCTCATATTTTGTAGAGAAGCTGTTATGCCCCATACACTCCCCTGCCCCGCACTCATTTTGTCTAGAGATCAGACTTCCTTGTGTAGCTAATTTACAGAGATTTAAGCACAATTCTTCCACTGTTGCTAGGAAAGGATCATTTAGGCTAGGGGGATCTATTTGGTGTTTTTTCTACTTCGCCCAGGGGTCTGTAACTATGCGTTTTAGTACAGTTATTATATGAAAGTACAAACCAGGCCACAACTTCATTTTCAGTGTGACTAATTTTTTGGTTTTGTTCTTTGGGGAAATAAAGTTTAGGCTTTAAGTAGTTCTAAACCCTGACTGGACGACCCCTAGTTTCCTAAAACAATGTATATAAAAAAAAAAAAATGTATTTAATAAAATACTGTTGTCACCTTTTTTCATCATTTTTTGCCTCTCGGTGCCGATCTCTATACACTACCATGCATTTGTTTCAGCATCACCTACACAACACTACTTTGGTCCAGCTTTTTGATAGTGACAATGGAGGACCATGCCTTCATAATGTGCCAGCAGTGCCACGTTTAGTCAATATCAGGGGTACATGTGGTAGAGTGCAGATCATCCAACTGGGAAACAGCTGTCACCCCATAACAGGAAATGCCTGAACAAGGGCCTTCACGTCTCGCTCACAAGGTATTTCTTTTTAATGAAAGCTGCAACTTTTAAAATGGCATTAACATGTTAAAGCTTTTAGTGATTGGGTTTAGGTCAGCTTCAAGCTTGATGTAAATATTTCCTTATCTAGCTAAAACAGTGATCATTATCTGTAAATTCTTGTCTGGACACTGGACAACAAAAAGGGTCATTCAATTTACACTAAACCTTATTTGACAAGTTTAATCATCTGATCTTTTGGAATATTATTATTGGTACTTTAAAAAAAAAAAAATTTTGGTCCTTAAGATCAGTCTTTGGCTGACTTCCCTTTATGCAGAACACTTTATGACCTGACATTCAGCAGTTAAAGCCGTCAATCTACACCTCAGCATTTGGAAATCTAATTTGTCATTGTAAAAATTAGAAATACAATGTTTTACAGCAATACACATGCACTGCCTTTTTAACACTTAAGTGAAATTTTGTTTTTTGTTTTTTGTATAAAAAAAAAATCTCTATTTGTGAATCTTAAATAATTCAAAAACTAGAAAAAAAATGCAAAAAAAAAATGCAAAAAAAAAAAAAAAAAATACAAAATCACTATGGTTTTATGCAAACAGATCAATGATGTGGTTCTCGAGTATTTAAAAAGGAGATTGCCAAAATAATGCATGCCTAGGGAATCATTATGACAGTGCAAAAATACATTTATGTACATCCCTCCTACAAAAACACTGATAGGTTAGCATTCCGTGAAGCATGCTAGTTTTAGGACATAAAAAAAATCATATAACAGAGTGAATTAGCAGCTCCGGTAGATAGCGTAAAATTTTTCTTTTTCTGAAGATGAAATAAAAAGGGCTGTTTGTAACTACTAGAGAAGTATCACTTACATATACAGTTATAAAAGCAGCATAGAAAGAGACAGTTTATCTCACCAGCTAAGAATAAAGAGATTAAATGTGGGCATGGTTAAAACTACAATGCATATTCACATTTGTCCATCACATTTACAAGAAAAAACACCATTGGGGAACCTCACAGGACAGGAGTGTTTTAAACACCGAGAGAACTACTAGGTTTTTTTTTTTAAGTGAAAGAGTATGGGATGGAATTTTTTTTTTTTTTTTGAAATGCGGGCTGGAGCTGAAGCCACTATGTATACATTTTTTTTAATTGTTTTGTTGTTTTGATAAAAAAAATATTAGAATAGACCCGATTGTCTCTGTGGAACTTTGCAAAAATGATTAAACTTTGAAAAGTTTTATTTTTTATTTTTGGGGCAACTGCTTGGTGTCATGATTGCCAGCTTGCTACTTAATAATACGATGAGACCGTCCCTTTTTAAAGGAAGCCTTTCCATGATGGTATTTCGCTGCTGCTGTAATCACACAACCCGCTGCAAATCATCTTATGTATTGTTGACCTGGATATTATTGTACTTAAGAAGAACATCTGCGTTTCTTTCCAATCTGTTGCACATCTGCAGGTTTTGTAGCGGGTCTTCAAATATCAGTCCGTTTCCCTTGGATGCCATTCCTTATCTTGTTAACTGTCTACTGCCATATTCGACTCATGCCCTTAAGGAGGTTTTGTCACCATTTCCTTTCTCCTTCATCGCTAGAAAGAACAATGTAATTTTGTTTTTCACGTTAGCATTTTCCATTTATTTTTTTGCTCTCAACAGCAGTTAGCAATCTCTTGGTTCGCTGTTTGGTAAAGCATCGGTTAATGAGGTCATCTAGTTTAAAATCCCAGCTACTGAAAAATACCAGGGAAGAGGTCAATTTTAACATTGTGTTATATTTTGTACTCTCAGTTTTCTAATGAAAAGATATCTTTGATTTTTTAAGAAGTTATTGTGACCCGTTACTGGCCTTCACGTTTTTTTTTTTATTACTACCTCAAGGTAAAAGTAGTTCATGGTTATTGTAGCACTGAATTAGGATAGTTCTTCTTTACATCTTTGAATATCTGAGTATGAGGACTTGGTTTCATTGAGTTTTTAAAGTTTTTAAAGAATTAAGTTTATCAGTATTTTTTTTTCTTTTAACGGGCAGCAGTCTCTAGGGTGGATGGTGTGCCAGGAGTGGTAGACCGTGGTGTGGCTGCTGGTGGTGTGTCGATGGGGCTTCCTGCGCCACTGCTGGGTGTAACCGAGGAACTGACTGCTGGTGTCTCCCCTTGCTGTTGGGCCTGAATAGTCTGTCCACAGATGTGATGATGTTTCTCCCAGTCTTTGTGCTGACAAAAAGATCCGCAATACCGGGCGGTGTTGCAGCCGCTGCAAGTTTCGCTCGCCTTCCGTCCACAGTTCCAGCAACTCTGAAGAATGGAAACAACCAAATATTCTGTTAGAATATTTAATAGCCTAACTATATTCATTGCCTCAAAGAGTAACATTAAACGAACTGTAAATTACAAGCACAGGTGGAAAAAGTACGAAATGTGTTCTGAACACATGGTGAGACATTTGTGCAAATCCACTGAATTTGCCTTATTATAGTGAAATTGCAAAATGCTATGTAAACAATCTGCTCTGGTTTTTCAGCAGCAGATGACAGAAAACGCTACCAGCAAAAGCATGTTCATGTTCAAGAAGAAGAAAAAAAAACATAATTGCAAGTTTTTTCTTTCAAGTGACTTAGTTTTAGGTCTATAAAATACATTTGATATTTTATCATCTTTCAATCATCTGCCTAACTTCACTGAAAGTTTTCAAAGAAGCTATGATAAAAGTAACTAGAAATGAAAGATGGAAGAGTATTGCTCTGCTCTTTGTATAAGAATTCATTTTATATATATATATATATATATATATATATATATATATATATATATATATATATATAAAAGGATGACTTAGAGACAGGTTCCTTTGGTTCTAAGGGTCACTACGATCAGTATATATCAGGAACATTTTAGTATCACAAAATGTAGTTACGTCTGATGCCAGAAAAAAGAGAGTACTTTGATGTCCACTAAAGGCTAATGAAGGAATTCCAATAACAGAAAGACCACTAATTCTGATATAAAAGTCCTTTTGACTCATTTAGTACCTATATTAGTCTAATGAGAATGTAAACCTAACGAGAATGTAAACCTAATACAAATACTTATAGCTTAAACATGTAAACTCAAATGCTATTTTTTGCTTTTGTAATAACCGTGCGATTCTGCTAATATCTTTCAGCACTTCTTGTGTTGGACTGACAACAAATCCCAAGGTAGCATTGTAAGCACAACATACTCTCAACCACACTAGGAACAACAGGATGCTGTGCCAACATTCTGCATGCCTTCAGTCCTGTTGTCAGCCTGTGACTGCAGAACCCCGATTGACAGGGGCGGATTCATGCGGTCAAAATTTCTCTGATGCTATGGCTTCAATCATTAAATCCTCCAATTTTTTTTCATTGTTTCTTTTTACCAGGGGATAAAAAGATCGGGGCCTCCCAGAAAAAGTCCACTTTAATGGATACCAATTGCTGTCTTGGAGAATTCACTACTTTTTAGCAACTAAAAAATGATCAGCATTTGAATATCAAATGTACATTTCAACAGTTATACAGATAAAATGAGTGAGTTACATTTTTAAAATGAAAGGATACTGCGAACCTTAGCAAGTTCTAGACATTAAAAAAAGAAAAAATCAAATCCAAACATGAATATAATTTGATTTCCTTAAATAGAGCATCTGTATCTGCCTATAAAACTATAGTATATTCAGACTTTGGAAAGTACTGGAAAGTTGGCCATGTGGAAATATGGGATCTGTCCAAAACATACTGGCTCCATCAGATTAAAATCATATGTGGCTCCATTCAAAAGCATGGAATATACAGAATCAACCAGATAATTACAAATGCATGTGCAGGGATTTTTTTTTATTTTCTAAAATTGTTCCCATCTTTAGAAAACACTTCAAAATATCTCAGAAAAGAAAAAAAACTTTCCAAACACAGAAACAGATGTTTTTTGGTAGTTAAACGTTCAGGTTGTAGACTGGATGTCTGGCATCACCTGGTTTTAATTCAATCCTTCTGGTTCCAGGTTTGCGTTGTCTAAACTTAGCTGCGTTTCAGAGATGTCAAAACCTATTACTGCACACTACAAATGGATTCAGGATATGTTTACTTTTACTACAGTGTAGTGTTTAAGAGGACAAAGACACAACAATGGGCCTTTTCTATTGGTATACTGGCAAGACTATAGCACAGAACGTGTACTTTTGCAGAAAATATGTTATATTAAAATATGAGAGATGTACGATAATACAATCTGTGTTAACAAAATTAAGTTATATTCAAATTTGGATTTACAAGTTGTACTTTATATTCAAAAGGTATTAAATTATAAGGTATTTGTGTCATCTAGTACTAGTGATCAGGTCTCCTTCCCACTTATTGCAAGTCTCAATGATATTAGGCATGAGTCAGACACTTATGTACAATACGTGTCTGACTTAAGCCTAATATCAATATCAATCAATATATGATACAACAAGAAAATCAAACATGGTATCTTGGTTTTCTGTACCCAAATACCAATGCTGGTAGTATAGAGTGAGTGTTTTTCGATGCCAAGGAAAGACAAAAAACAGTTCTACACTTTCATATACAGTATGCTATGATAACTATAACAACTAACTGTTCCTTTAAAGCAGTATGCACAGTATAGTGTGTGTCCTGTGTTATTTGTCTCCCTCTATGTTCTAAAAAAACTGGTTGATCGTACCTGTTCCTGTGTCACCCCTATGTAAACTGACCATTGTAATCATGGCTGCTGATACATGATACCATGGTCAGTTTACGTGCCTCCATCATCCTTCTGCTCTCCTCTCTCCCCCTCCCTCCCTGCCTGTCAGCTCCTGTGTCTGAGCTGATAAACAAATCTGCCCCTCCCATCCTGCCGCTATTAGTAGCTGGCAATACAATCAAAGAAGGGTAAGTGCCAGCCCCTTTATTCTACAAAGCTATATAACACTGTGTACTTGTCTGTTTAAAATTATGCCTCTAAATACCTTCTTTTAGATCGGCAGCTCTCTTCCTCCATTCCAAAGGCTACAAAGGGAGGGGCTGAGCGGACAGCACATCGGTCAAGTGACCTTCTGGCTGACCCCAAAGGGGATGTCAGCCCCTCCCACTGTAGCCCTTGGAATGGAGGAGGAGAGCGGCCGGAGGTCATGTGATCAAAGAGAACCAATCTAAAAAAAAAGTATTTAGAGGCATAATTTTAAACAAACAAGTACTCAATGTTGTATAGCTTTGTAGAACAGAGGGACTGGCAATAATCTCTGTATGACTTTACAACCACTTTAAGCCAAATGCAAAAGGGTTAAGTAAACTCCTGTGAATCTAGTTGGTGGACTTTACAAAGAGATAAAGAGATAAGTATACAGGGGACCTATTTACCGTTGAGGGTTCACCCATAACCGACTTTACTGCTGCATGAACATAGAAAGAGAACAATAACTCTTGCCATAGATTTAAAAAATAGGAAAAGTGATTTTTACTAAATTAAAATGATCATATAAATTAAATTGTAGTCTGTGCCCAAAAAAAACAAACAGTTGTGATCAGGAGACTCAATATATGTGAGTGGAGTATTTATGTCACAGATCAAAGACCCAATTGAATGTGTACAAATACGTTCATCACTATTTGACTTGTTAACATCAAGAAGCCAAGCCAATTATGTGCTGGTCACATTTGATTCCTGCAATGGTGTGGTTTGCTTCCATTTGACTCTTCCTGAGAAACTTTCAGATGTTGCAAATCAGTTCCTTTTGTCTTTGGGAACTCATCTGCTGTGCATTAAAATGAAACTCTGGGCAAATAGTGATCCAGCAAGGGTCTTTCATCCCCACAAAAATCTGCAACAAATTAAATTCTAGCTCTATTAAGTCACAGCAACACTTTGGTGCTGGAGCTGTATGCCAGTTTATTCCTTGTACAGTTTTCAAATTGGAGTTTGTAACCAATGCTTGAATGCCTAAATTACAAAACATGATAATCTTATTTTAGATTGCTCAGTAGCTTATGCAGTATGTAGTATGCAATACACGGTTGATCTTTGAGAGAGAATATTAATCTGAAATGGTGTAATGATGCAATGCGGTGGCTTACTCATAACTGCTACCTTGGGTAAAGTTGGTCCTAAATTAGATTTTTTTTTTAATTTTTATCCCTTTTTTTTTATTTTTATCCCTTTGCATTTGTACATTTTTTTCTCCAGCAATCCAAAAACATATTGGCTTAATAAACAAGTAGAAAATGTATAATATGGCTGGCTTTCTTTTTTGTATATTGACCACGATATCAGATCTAGTAGGCCATGATTGATGTTTTTTTAACCACTTCTTGACCACAGCACTTTTTACAATTTGGCACTGCTTTGCTTTAACTGGTAATTGGGTACAGCATTGCATGACCGTGCAAACAAAATTTCCATCCTTTTTTTTCCCACAAATAGAGCTTTCTTTTGGTGCTATTTGATCACCTCTGCGTTTTTTATTTTTTGCACTTTACACAAAAAAGAGCAACAATTTTGAAAAAAAAAAATTATATTTTTTACTTTTTGCTATAATAAATATCCCCTAAAATGTTTTTTTAAAAAAAATTATTCATCAGTTTAGGCTAATATATTTTCTTCTACATATTTTTGGTAAAAAAAAATTGCAATAAGTGTATATTGATTGGTTTGCACAAAGTTATAGCGTCTACAAACTATGGGAAAGATTTATGGTATTTTTATTATTATTTTTTTACTACTCATGGCGGTGATCTGCGATTTTTAGCAGTATTGTGGCATTGCGGCAGACAGATCGGACACTTGACACATTTTTGGGACCATTGACAATTATACAGCAATCAGTGCTATAAAAATGCACTGATTTCTGTTTAAATGACACTCGTAGGGAAGTGGTTAACACTAGTGGGCGATCGAGGGATTAAATGTGTGTTCCCTCAGTGTGTTCTAACTGTATAGGGATAGGACTGAGCAGGAGAGGAGACATTTCGTTGTTTCTACTTACTAGGCACAAACGACATGACTTCTCTAACAGCACAGGGATTTGTATGTTTACACACACAAATCCCTGTGCTGGTGCACGTGCAACATGATCACGCGTGGTTGGCAGAAACCGGCTCTTAAAGGAACCCCGTATATATATGCCATTGTGCCGCAGTATATGTACACGAGCTGGTCGGGAATCGGTTAAACAATAAAAAGCCAACTCTACAAAAAATAAAGAACAGAAATGTATAAAACCAGCTATATTCAAGCTATGGCTTTCATACATTAGGTGGCAATATAACCACAAAGCCCAAATCCTCATGTAAAAGAACATGATTCTACTAGAGAAACAAAAGGTATATATAGGCTGCTACTTTCTGATGTCAGCAACACATGGCAGGGCAGCATGACACATGAAAAGGATTTAACAGCTCTGAAGATCAAAAATATATTCTTTATGAATGCCATTGAAGTCAGCGCTATTGACACATTCCTTAATCAGCACTACTTATATACTGTACTCTTCAAGGGACAAGTCTTTTGTGGCGATTAAAAAATGGGGGTCAACATAAGCCAAAATTTTGGTCTCTAAATAATAGTAAATACTCAAACTTGTAAAAAAAAGAAAAAAAAAGAAAGAAAAAGTAAGTATCATGGACTGAAACCTTACCATTTTGCGGTAGCTGTGAGCATTAAAGAGATGAAAGTACTTGTTGCACTTTTTCACATTGACTTCTTAGGTCTTTCCTCCTGGCAGTGGTGTTTTGGCAGAAAAAAAAAACTTGGAGCTTGTAGGCGCTTTGGCGTTAATTCATTTCATTGGCCAGCTATTCTGGCCACTGAAATTAATTAAAGCTCAAGTGCATGTTTAGATGCGTTTACAGGCTTCATGCTTGTTTTTCGCTGATACTTCTGGATGCGCTGGCAGTGGGTTCCTTTTTTTGCCTTTTCACGCCCGTGCCTCTAAACGCCTATGTGGACCCATAGGCTAAAATGCATCAGCATTTAGAGGCTAAAAAAAAACAAAACGCTGTGCATAAGGCCTTCCTTGTATTGACTGAGGACTAAACAGACCATCTCCTTTTAACCACTTGCCAACCGTCCCATAGCAGATTTAATGCTACAGTGCGGCCGTGCTGTGCAGGATCACGTATATATACAGTACGTGATCCTGCACCTCTGAGTATTGGACGTGAGTGGGCACCTCCGGCTTGCTCCCGCTGTGATTTTACACAGCGGGAGCTGATCAGCGGGTCCCGTCGACCCAATGTCCTCTGACTGATCGTTTGGTACACTGACAGATTTGCAGTCTGCCTATGTAAACAAGGCAGATTGCCGTTCTGTCAGTACAGAAGGCATGGATCCTGTGTTCCTGTGAAGCAGAAATACAGATTCATGCCTTCCACTAGTAAAAGCATCTCCTCCACTACAGTGAAACATTAGCTAAGCACACAGTTAACCCTTTGATCGTCCTTGATGTTAACCCTTTCCCAGCTAATGCCGTTAGTGCAGTGACAGTGTATATTTTTAGCACTGATCACTGTAATAATGTCACTGGTCCCCAAAAAGGTGTCAAAAGTCCATCAGACAATCCGACGGACAGTCCGTCCTACTTTTGAATGAACGGACTTGACCACACACGATGAACAGACAGTCCGTCGAAAGCTTGCGCGATGACGTGTACAGCACGTACGACGGGACTAGAAATACGACGTCCAATACACTGCAATGCAACCTTCGGCCGTGTAAATCCTTTCTGAGCATGCGCCATACTTAGTCCGTCCAACTTGCCTACTCACGAGCGGACTGTCCGCTGAAACCAAAGTTGGACGGACTGTATTACGGAAATTCCGAAAGACTTAGTCCGCTGAAAAAGTCCGCTGAAGCCCACACACGAGCGGACTGTCCGCTGAAATGTGTTTCAGCGGACTAAGTTGGACAGACAGTCCGCCCGTGTGTACGCGGCCTTAGGTGTCAGATTTGTCCACTGCAAAATCGCAGTTCTGCTTTAGGTCGCTGATTGCCACCATTACTAGTAAAAATAAATAAATAAAAGTATCCCATAAACGTGTGACGCTATAACTTTTTTGCAAACCAATCAATATACACTTATTGGGATTTTTTACTAAAAATATGTAGCAGAATACATTTGGCCTAAATTGATGAAGAAATTAGATTTTTTACATGTTTTTATTGGATATGTTTTAGCGCAGAAAGTAAAAAATATTGTTTTTTTTTTCTCAAAATTATTGGTGCTTTTTTATTTATAGAGCAAAAAATAAAAAACACAGGGGTAATCAATAACCACCAAAAGAAAACTCTATTTGTGGAAAAAAAGGACAACAATTTTATTTGGGTACAGTATCACACGACCACGCAATTGTCAAAGCAACGCAGTGCCATATCGCAAAAAATGGCCTGCTCGAGAAGGGGGGTAAATCTTCCAGAGGTCAAGTGGTTAATTTAGCACAGAGTTATATTTATATGGCTAAATCTTATACAGAGTC
Organism: Lithobates pipiens; assembly: GCF_037356315.1. Lineage (NCBI taxonomy): Eukaryota > Metazoa > Chordata > Amphibia > Anura > Ranidae > Lithobates > Lithobates pipiens. Next base: position 493,865,913 of record NW_027507764.1, read on the forward strand.
AAAAAGGTTGAAAAAGCTGTCAAGTCTGTTTAGTGCTGACTACACAATATAATGGTCGCCAATGGCATTGTTTTTTATCCTAATCTCACTTAAGAAAACACCTACACAGAACTAGATTTCAGAATAAAGCTACTTCATATAAAATATAACAAAACACTTTCCTTACAAGTGTTTTTATGCATGAGATAAAAGAACAAAGAATCTTGCAAAAAACATACAGGTACACAGAGATGAAAGGAAGAATAAACTCATACATAGCCAGCATGTCTATTATATACAAGTAATGTGTTATGGATTACAATAATTACAGGCAGCGTCTGCAGCCAAAGAGAGGGGCATGCTCATTATCTCTTATCCTGCCTGTTTATTTTGTCAGAAAAAAAAAAAAAAAACACAGACCACCAAATTGTAGAAAACCAGGGTCAGAATAGTAACCAGGGGGTCATTCATTAAGCACAGAAGTGGCGTGTTCATATTGTTACTGTTGGGAAAAAAAAATCCCACACACACCGGACTTCTTTAAATTCCTTCAAATTCTCAGAGGACCAAATGCACTAGGAATGTATATTTATAAACTCCCATGCACAAAGGTGTGCAGTGAAATAGAACATAACACGTAATTTTTTTGCAGCATACATCAATCAGCCCTAACTTTATGACCACTGACAGGTTAAGTGACTCACATAGATTATCTTGTTACAATTACATCTTAAAATTGGTTTTAAAGGCTCAAGGTTTTTTACCTTCATGCATTTAATACATGAAGGTAAAAAATATTCTGTGTGCCCCCCTAATAGTCACCTGAGCTCCCTCTTGATTCAGCAATGTGCACAAGAGCTTAGCTTCTCCCGGGTCTCTCATTCCTCATAGACTGAGACAGTAGAGGGAGCCATTGGTTCCCGGGGGGGCTGGGCCGAGTCAAGGCTGTGTGTCTGATGGATGCATAGAAGGGTGCTCAGGAGCAAGCAGTTTGCTACTGGGGGCTCTGGCTGAAAAGGAGGAGCCAGGAGTGCCGGTGTTATATCGATTTGTCCCCTCTGTGCCCGTGCATGCACAGAACAGAACGGCACTCCAGCTGATTTCCCAATCAGGTGGTGTGACGTCACCATAGCACAACACGCACATCATAGGAGGTATTTTTCAATGGGAGATACCATTTGACAACCACAATTGAATGCTAAGCAAACAGCGGGGGGACATCATATTTGTCATATTGTGCCTTGCTGTTATGCCACGGATTTACAGTATGCTCAAGGTCAGTTTTTGTCTGTGTTGCAGGATGGGTTTGGTGTGTTGAATGGCGGGTTTTGCCTCTGTCTAAGAGCGGGTTACAACACAGACAAAACCCGCCCTTCAACAAAGCCACGACCCACCCTGCAACAGCGAGGCTCAATATGACTACCGTGCCCATCCGCTCTTTGCATAGCTTTCAATTGTGCCCGTCAAAATAAGGCTCCTACGATGTGTGCATGCACTATGGTGACGTCACTGCAGCTGATCGGGAAATCAGCTGGAGTGCCGCTCTGTTCTGTGCATGCGTGGCACTTTTCGACCTAGGGCACAAATCTAAAGAACACTGACTCCAAAAAGAGGAGGATCGGGGCCGCTCTGTGCAAAACCACTGCACAAAGCAGGTAAGCATGGCATGTTTGTTATTGTTTTTCAAATGAGCCTTTAATGTCACTTCAAAGTTAATGGGATATGTTAGGCAGCAAATAAACATGTTGTCCTTAAAGTTTATATTTTGAAAAAAGAAAAAAATTGGCATTGCAGTTTGTTGTGTATGGGGCTGCATAGCTGCAGACCAGTCAAGATGCCCATGCTGACCCGAGTCCACAGCAAAGAGGACCTACAAGGAGCATGTGAGCATCAGAGCGGGACCACAGAGCGATGGAAGAAGGTGGCATGGTCTAATAAATTCTGTTCTTTTCTATCTAGTGCATGTTTGTGACTTACCTGGGGAAGAAATTACACCAGGATGCAGTATGGGAAGAAGGCAAGCCGGCAGAGGCAGTGTGAAGCTTTGGCCAATGCTCTGCTAGAAAATGTTGCCATTTATGTAGATAGTACTTGACATGTACCACTTACCTATACATTGCTGCTGACCAAGTATACCACTTAATTAATCCCTGATGGCAATCCCCCTTTAATGATAATGCGCCCTGCCACACTGCACAAATGGTTCAAGAATGGATTGAACAAGTACAATATAACTAGTATCAATATAACTAGTTCCACTTGGCCTCCAAATTCTCCAGATCTCAATCCAATCAAGCATCTGAGGAATGTGCTGGAAAACAATTCCAATCCATGGATGCCCGCAATTTACAGGACTTAAAGGATCTGCTACTGTCATCTTGGTGCCAGACATACCTTCAGTGGTCTAGTGGTGTCCATGTTTCGAAGGGTCAGGGCTGTTTTGGCAGTAACAGAGAACCTACTCAATATTAGGTAGGTGGTCATAAAGCTATGGCTGTACAGTGTATGCACCATATTGAACTTTTATAAAATAAAAAAAACAAAAAAAAAAACCTTGGTTTATCATTAGAAACAGTAATCACTATACAGATAAGGCTGTCAGCACTTGGCTAGTTTGGATTTCCTAATATTTCTTCACTTTGGGAAAACAGATCTTCAAAAGATTTGACTTTTATAGTAATGGTCAGGTCTGACAGAAATGGCATGAAGAAATACTAAATACAAAAAGAGAACATAGTTACTGTTGCATGATGCCCAAACACAAAGTCTCGAGGGGATTATTTACTAATCCTGCAGAGTGCAAAATCAGGTTCACTTGTGCATAGAAACCAACCAGCTTCCAAGTTTTATTGCCAAAGCCTAATTGAACAAGCTGAGGTTAGAAGCTGATTGGTTTCTATGCAGAAGTAAGACTGATTTTGCACTCTCCAGCTATAGTACTTGTCTAATAGGCATCTTAGATGCATTCTTTAAAACTGTCATAAAAATACACAAGCAGGGCATATGGGCAAATGATGCCTCTGCGCAACCACCATATTGTGCTATGGACAACATAAGTGAAATCTACGTTCAAATAGAAACTGCATCTCTTCAATCCATTTGATTACCTGTTAACTTTAAACATTTGTGGCTGCCTATACAGTACACTGAATATAGGAAAGACCTTACATTACCTTCCTCCCATGATAATAAACCTATGTGTGTTACCTGTTTACAACACAATTAAAATTCCCTACTGGTGAAATTAGGTGAATTAATAAATGGAACTAGGTTACTGTATGCCACACTAATCAACTTGCTGCTCCCAATGGTAAAGCAGTTTAGAGTAGTGCACGGCCTCCACTTTAAGTCTCATCTCCATGCCTCCAGTGACAAGAGCCATAAAGCATCACACTTTACCATGTCATACTTACATGCTCTGTGCCATGGTTTTACCCACAGGGGCTCCCGAGCCTCATCTTCTGGGCTCCTCCCATCTGCTGAGTGTCCCCATATGAAGATGCTTCCTATGGGGCACTCGTGCGTGCTTGACTTGAGCCAGACTGTTTGCATCTATTCAGACACATAACCCAGCTTGGCCCCACCAGGTTTTGACTGAAAGCAGCAGAAACTAATGGCCTTTTATCTTTACAACCACTTTAAAGTGATCCCAAAGTCTGTCTTTTTTTCTTTAAAAATGATAAACATGTTATACTTGCAGTGGTTTTGCACAGAGCAGTCCAGATCCTTCTCTTCTCGGTCCCTCTTCGGCACTCCTTGCTCTCCCTCCTGTTGAGTGCCCCCACATAAACCAGCCTGCTATGGGGGCTCTTGAGCCAAGCCACAGCTCTGTGTGTCCATTCAGACATGGAGCCGTGGTTCGGCCCCACCCCCTCTCTCTCCTGATTGGCTAACTGACTTATTGACAGCAGCAGGAGCCAATGGCGCAGATGTTGTGTTTTAGCCAATCAGGAGAGACAGTCCTAGACGGCCGAGGCAATTGTGCAAAATCACTGGAGGAAGATCAGGCTCAGGTATTAGAGGGGCTGCTACACACAGAAGGTTTTTTATCTTAATGCAGATAAATTACATTAGGATATACATTAGGATAAAAAAACCTTCTGACTTTACAGCCATTTTATAGCAGAGTTCCCCCCATATAAAAGTCAGCAGTTAGAAAAAGTGTAGCTGCTGACTTTTAAATAATCTGACACTCACCTGTCCCACGGTCCAGCGATGCAGGCGAACAAAGCCCTGCTCCTCTCCCCCTCCTCTCCTTGGCGCCAGCATTGTGACTGTGGGCGCCCGGCTGGGGCTTCACAGCCAGGCACGCACTGCACATGTGTGAGATGTGATTGACCGAGCAATCTTCTGGGACCTGTGACGTCTCCTAGAAGATTGCAAGGAGGGAGGGGGAGAGGTGAACTTCCTTCTGGCTCCGTGGAGCCCAAGGAGGAAGTGGGAGCTGGATGCCCCTACAAAGATGGTATCCGCTCCCCCCCTCCAAAAAAAATGACATGCCAAATTGGCATGTCAGAGGGTCACTTTCATTTAAAGCGGTAGTTCCATTTTTGGGTTGAACTCCACTCAAAGGAAGAATTCCAGGTTTAATTTGACTTTGGGCCAGGCTCAAATGACAAATCACAAACCTGGAATTCTACTTTAAGCATGTTTATAGGTACAGAAATCTGACTTGGTAACAAGTGTTCAATGTAGCATGGAATTATGTTTTAACCACTTGCTTACTGGGCACTTAAACCCCCCTCAGTCCCAGACCAATTTTCAGCTTTCAGCGCTGATGCACTTTGAATGACAATTGCGCGGGCATACAACACTGTACCCAAATGAAATTTTTATCATTTTTTTCCCACAAATAGAGCTTTCTTTTGGTGGTATTTAGTTACAGCTCGGAGTTTTATTTTTTGCTAAACAAACAAAAAAAGATGCAAAAAAAAAAAATCATGTTTTAATAGGTTGTTATAAAATTTTGCAAACGGGTCATTTTTCTCCTTCATTGAAGTGCGCTGATTAGGCGGCACTGATAGGCTGCACTGATGGGCTGCATTGGTGGGCACTGATAGGCTGCACTGGTGGGCACTGATAGGCTGCACTGGTGGGCACTGATAGGCATAGTTAAGGCGGCACTAATAGGCACAGATAAGGCGGCACCGATGGGCACAGATAAGGCAGCACTGATGGGCAAAGATGGGCACAGATAAGATGGAACGGATGGATGGCAAGGATGGGTGGCACGGATGGGTGGCACGGATGGGCACTGATAGGTACCACTGATAGATAGGACTGATGGGCACTGATAGGTGGCACTGATAGGTGGCTCTGATAGGTGGCACTGCTGGGCACTGATGGGCGGCACTGCTGGGCACTGATGGGCGGCACTGCTGGGCACTGATGGGCGGCACTGGGGTGCAGCACCTTTGAGGCAGATTGTGGGCACTGCTGGGTGGCACTGTGGGTGGCACTGTTGGGTGGCACTGTGGGCACTGCTGGGTGGCACTATGGGCACTGCTGGGTGGCACTGAAGGGGGGCACTTACTTTTATTAAGTGGGGCACTGCAGGGGGCAGGTGGGCACTGTCAGGGGGCAGGTGGTCGCTAGCAGGGCTGGCCGTGATCGGGACTGATGTCCCGATCACGGCCGCTGGTGATCGGCTTTTTTTTTTAATAGCCGATTACCGGCTCCGTTATATCACATGATCAGCTGTCATTGGCTGACAGCTGATCACGTGATAAGGGGTCGGGATCGACCCCTTGCACGGATCGGTGATCAGGCGAGTCTCATGGACTCGCCGATCACAGAGCGTGCCGCGCGCGCCCCTCAGGGGGCGCGCAGGGCACTCGTACACGGGACGACGTCAATAGACGTAGTCCCGGAAAAGGAGATCCGCGCTGTAGCCGTCAATTGACTATAGCGCGGATCTCAAGTGGTTAATGTTGTCTATAGAGCTGATAGAGCAGACAACTATCAGGTGCAATCATATCAGCACCCCTTCTACTATTCTGTCCTTTGAATATAAGTAGGCAATAGCAATTTGTGGGTATCCTTCCTTCTCCTATACAGATGACAGTTCTTGGATGCCTGTGACCTATTAGGCCAAGATAAAAGGTTGTGGGGAAAAAAACGAAAACATGGAAAAATATGAGTAGTCATATACTCACAGTATAAACACATATTGCCCTTATATTTAAGTGAGATAAACAAAAAAAAAAAAAGTAAAAAAATGATGGGGTTGATTCACTAAACCATTTATGGGGTTTACTTGAATGTAAGTGAAAATTCACTTTGCAAAGAATACTCAACCATGTGCAAGAAAAAATAGGCAATGCCTTTGTTCATTGTGTTCTGGATATACCTGCTTGGACGACTGAAGTCAGCGCAACTTCACCTTAATTCACTAAGATAAGTGAAAATTCAAGTTAACATGCCCTATTTCTTGAGTAAATCACCCCTTATACATTTAAATAAAAATTTTGTCTTAAAATGCTGATTTTTTTTTTATAACTCAAAGATGCAAGTCAAAATTCTAATCCTGTTATTTAATATTCACGGCAACGTAATAAAATGCACGCGCATACATTTCAGAGGGTCTTACCTCACTTGAGTCTTCCTGCTGATTAATAACAGACAACGCATCCTCTGCAGCTTGCCTCTTTGCTTCTGCTACCGTTCTTTCCATTTTTGCTCGTTCTGTAGTAATCATTTCATGGGCTTTTCTTTCTGCTTCAGACACTGCTTTCTGTAATTCTGTCATAGCCTGTCTTTTCACCTCGTTTACGGCTTCTTCTGTAAAATAAATAAAAGATATCTAAAATATGCACATATTGACTAAAATCCAGAAGGAAGAGTGGAAAAAAAGAAAGAACCTTATCTTGGCTATTCATGTGTATTTAAAGGTAATGGTGAAAGCTTGCCTACTTTATAAAGGTAATCTCACCCTTGAGGACAGTTTACAAGAATAAACTAAAAGAAAAAAAAAAAAAAAGCTAACAATGGACTGAATGTGAATTTATTTATATTCCTCTTTACAAAAATGATTAGGTCCAAATTATAATAGAGACTCAATACATATAAATTCATTATTTTTATTGCAACTATAGCCTATACACATCTATTAAATAAATCTATAGCTTTTATTTATATCTTTTCTTTATTATTATTAAGGCCTAAAAAGTGAGCAAAAATATATTTTTTATACAGTACATATGAAAAATCGCATATTATTATCCACCTGCAGCAAGTAGGTCCACAAGTTTAGTCTTGTTTTACTTACTACTATGCTGTGAACAGTCTATGTACCGTAATTTGATACTGACTATGAGGTCTGCTCATAACAATTGGTTAAATAATTGCTAGCCTTTTGTTATAAGAAAGTCTAGAATTAAAAAAATTTCATGGAAGCATTCTGTCTTGCATGTTTATTTTAATAACAAATATGAAAAATATTTCAATGAGCAGTTCATGAAAAATTACCCAAAACATTATAGATTCACTGTCTTTAAGAAATATTTTAATAAAATACAGGTTTGCAAATGTAATGTAAAAAAATGATTACTTTAATAAATGTGAGCATTGTTTATTAGATATTTCTTGACTTAATTTCTTACAAACACTCATCTTTCAGTATGGTAGCCCCAAGTGTTCACCTAAAATCTATACTCTTGGAAAATATTTAGATATCCTCCTTCAAACCTCCTTTTTTAAACCATGTCATTATGAACTACTAGGATTTAATGGTAAAACTAAACATAATTATACAAAATAATGAATTACAAAAGAGAGTTTACAGTTTTAATTTCAAAGCACCATTTTATGTTGGTGCTTTCCCTATTCTTGAAGACAAACCTGCATATGACTATGACATAAAGTGTTTACTTTGATTGAACTGATTAGATTGTGCTGGCCTGCTGGGTTGAGGTTTTTCCTATTTTATGCTGTTTTTTTTTCATTTTTAAATTGTGAAAGTTTTGGATTTATTGAGGTGGAATAATTTACATTTTATTTTTCCTACATTAATACATAAATGTCATAACATTCAATTCATCAATGCGATTATCAATAGTAAAATAATCCTGATATTTGGACTAGTTAGAATATTCCTCTACCGCTTAGGCCACTTAATGTTTCCTTATTTCTGCATAATTGTATTTAGAAATTTGTAAGTAGAAGCATTTTTCCATTAATTTACATTCATTGGAAAATATAACAATTTACAAATTATCCATTGTTCTTATTTTCTTTTTATCACTCACAAGTTCAATATAACAGGCAGAGACTCTTAATTCTAATAGATTTGCTGAATATGACAACATTTTGCAATTGCTGATACTAATTAAAACATGCCCAGGGTATTCCCTCTCTGTTTTATGCTACATATTACACACAGAGAGCAGCATCCTTTCTCGGCTGCCACCAAATTGAACCTTTTTATGCTTGATTTCTATTTTTTCTGTGATAATTATCCAAAATTCTTATTGCGCTATAGTAGCACAAAACACCATGCTAACACCAATATAATTAAGAATAACACTAGAAAAATATTTTGCTATGCCTATTTGTTTTTTTGTTTTTAGTTTTTTGGGGGGGGGGGTTGTTTTTTTTTTTTTTTTTGCAAAAAGTATTACTATATTTTCTCTAAATGTAAAGAAATGTCATTATCAGTGAAAAAAATCCCCCACTTGTTTCATTTTATCCAACTTTCATCTCTATTCAAACCAAAATGACAATGAATAATTGAAAATTTAATAAGAAGTAATTATTAACTTGGCAAACGTTGTGCCAATTAACACTCTATTAAAACTAATTATGACATGTTTCATTCAAGTGTTTTCACCTAATTGTTTCACTCACTTAAAAAGCACCTTAATTAAATGTTCTGTTTAATTAAGAACATAGATTTCTAATAGAATCGTATTACCAGATATTAAAAATTAAGAGCAAATGACTACGCTTCAGGAAGCATTCTGTAAGGAGACTCTGCTAACCACTCAAGAAATTAATTTTCCCACAAACCATTAGTGAAACTTTAGAACATTTCTTATTTTTCCACAATTTTTTTAAATATTAGGCACAAAGCAATTATAAGGGAAACAATTCTTAAATATTTATAGTCTCCAAAAATGAGACTCAAAAAATTGCTTTTTGTCCTTTTGGTACATCATGTCTGTGTTGAAATCTCATTTTTTTTTCTTTTGTCGCAGGGAGGGGGTATTGTGGAGGAGGTGATGGTACTTAATATCACAGATGTGAACAATACAGCCTGGGCCTAATTTACTTTGAATATTCAAGGTGAATTAAAATTCTATCTAAGTGGCAATACAGGACAATAATTTTTGCTTACGATCAAAGCTACAGCTTGACTAATTGTATATGCTAATCAGGCAATTTATATTTAAATTATGCATTCCTATTCTGGTCCCACAGGCACGCACAGATCTGCTAGGAGAATTGATAGGATGTTCATAAGGTGCTTGCATATTTATTATTAAATGCAAACAAACCATGTTTACTCAAAAAAGAAATATACATAGAATATTGCACGGGTGATGGGTTATTATTGAGACTTTCTCCCAGAATCTGTAATAAATACAGTTTTAGAAAAAAAAGAATAGCTTGTTAAATTTAAGAACATTTTTAAATTTTCTTAAATTAAAAAAAAAAAAATCACATGTCTAATTTACTAGAAGACACAGAATATGTTATATAAACGTTTTTTATCAAGTTTCTTTTTAAACTAACAGTTAATTTTGCGATGCGAAGAGGGTGTTAAATGTACAATAAAAATATATGTGAGATTATAAATGTAAGTATTGCTAATGCACCTTTTCATTATTAAATAACCTTTACATCCAGTAAACAACCATCATGTAGAAATTATCATTTTACATTTATTTAGTTAATAAACACTGTTAAGTGCTACCAAGTGGAAAAAGTCGAACAAAGCTGAACACTAATGGATATTTATTTGTACTTCTAACATTAAAAAGTACAGACAATATTATTATAAATTAACTGTTCATAGCAAAAAATTAAAAAATTTAATTAAAGCAAAGGTGTTTTGCGGAGGAACAAATTAAAACATTTTGTTGGTAATTGAGGAAGAATCTTCCAGGTACAATATGCAAACTTTATTATTTGTATGGTCTTACTAATTACGCTATATAGAAAGCAGGCATGTGTTTTAAAAACGTTTTGTAGTACAATAAATTATCTTTATTACAGAATGATTGCAATATGTGAACATTAAGCCTTGCATTTAACATGATTGTATAACATGCATAGGACACAAAGAAATTGCAGCACGCATTCACATCAGAAACAAAGCTGCTCCTATATCAGCTGTTAAAGTTCAACTTAATATTGTATTATTATGAGTATTTATATTTATATATTTTTATATATAGTATATTTATATATCACTGTAACTATCGCTATATCTATCCCACGACCTATTTATGCAAATGTTACCATTCAGACACAGTATTGCTTTGAGACTTATTGGTGCAAAGGATTTAAGGTAGTGCAGTAGTTAAAATCAAGAATTATAGATGATTGTGATAAAACTCAGTAATTATGGGGGGCAGAGGGGGCTTTGTTTTGCTACATGGCGGGATGAAAAGTTATACTGAAAAAAGTTAAACTGTAAACCACCTGCAAAGTATCTGCAGCACGCAATTTGGAGGATTAAACCACTGTACCATGCAATGCCTATGGCTAGGGTTTAAAAATGCAGCAACTATGGGGAACAGCAGAGTGATGAGCCCAGAGCTGGGGTGCATACTGTACAAGAACATAGTATGAAACCATATCCAGTGTAAAAAAAATCCCTTGTATTTGACACAAATGCTCCAAAAGCGGAACGAAACAAAGTCTGAAAAATCTGTTTTAGTCGCTTAATATACAAAAGCTTTGTATATAAAAGGGACTAAAAGGAAGACTAAACCACTGAATGAAAATATTTTTACGTCTTGTAATTGATAAGGTTATAACAGCTGACATGAACTCACAAGTATAAAATAGGATTAATATTGGGAAATAATGAACAAGTGATAGGTTCAAAAGAAATGTGATCAGTCTATATTGCTTCAACTTAAAACTTTATTCTCCAATTAACATATGTTTTGTAAGAGCTCATCTCTACAATGGGGTCCCATGTAAAAAAGACCACTTTGGTTAATACAGAATAATGACACAGGAAACATCAATACTACCTCTTGGGGATGGAGCTTTTCTACAAAGGCATTCCAAACAAACAGTATTATCATTTCAAGCAGTTATTGGAGATTATTGCAATTTCGCTGTTACTAATCGGTCTTTTTTTTTTTTTTTTTGATTCCTCACATCAGTGCGTTAGCAAATGCACACATCTGCCAGACACTAGGCCTGTGTTTTTAAACAATCCTTACCCGCTTTCTTCCAAATCTCCTCTGGCACATATCCAGAAGCAGGCCTATGAAGGAATTCCCGATGTGGCTCTGTAGAGGAGGAAGGGAAAAAAGGAACATTTGTGAGTATTGCTCATTTTTAAGTACTTCAGACTGACAGTAAAACCCACTCTGTTATCATGCTGCAAGTATTGTCTCCAGCACACAGAAATCTCATTGTCACAGCTGTTTCATGCCTTCTGTAGGAATGTCTGCAGTGTACACCATGACATTCTTTGACAGATCACAAATATTCTGAAGGAAAGAATGTAAATTGATGTTTATACACTAGGCAACACTGAAAATAGCTGCGTCTGCATTTAAATTCATCAAAGCCAACGTCACGCTTGGCAATCTGAGCTTAAAGGGACATTGGCACTATGTTCCTTTATTCACCTTTATCTTTAAAAAAAATATTACTAAATGGTTCCAATAATAATTGAAGCCTATGCATTTTTTAAAGAGTTTATATTTACATTTTTTACAGTTATTATGTAGGACAACCGTGTAAATCCCATTCAGGTACAAGCAGCACCCAACTAAAATTGGCTCAGTGAAGGTCTCAGCTTCTGGAGTTTATTTTGCAACAAATCTCTCTGGGCCAAATAAATAAATATACTCATCAGTAAATCATATTATGCCAAGCTGTCTTCCTTTGTACATGAGTGAAAGGTGTAATTAAATCTAATGAAGTAAACAGCAAGGTGGTCTTTTTTATTGGACCACTGCACTCCTTAATTGAGGTTGTTACAGGAATTAAAAAAATTGGTACAGGCATAACCCACTTTTAAGTATACAATGGGGCTTATTTACTAAAGCTGGAAAGTGCAAAATCAGGCTCACTTCTGCACAGAAACCCATGAGCTTCCAGGTTTTATTACCAAAGCTTAATTGCGCAAGCCAAGGTTAGAAGCTCATTGGTTTCTATGTAGAAGTGAGCCTGATTTTGCACTTTCCAGCTTTAGTAAATAAACCCCATTGTGTACTTAAAAGTGGGGTATGTCTGTAATCTAGGTTTTAGAAGACATTTTATACCAGTGATGGCGAACCTTGGCACCCCAGAGGTTTTGGAACTATATTTCCCATGATGCTCATGCAACTCTGTAGTGTAGTTGAGCATCATGGAAATATAGTTCCAAAACATCTTGGGTGCCAAAGTTCACCATCGCTGTTCTATACTATCACATGCTGAAATAATATATGCAGCACCCTGAATGTAACACATAGGGGGTTATTTACTAAAGGAAAATCCACTTTGCACTGAAAGTGCACTTGGAAGTGCAGTCACTGTAGATCCGAGGGGGACATGTGAGGAAAATAAAAAACAGCATTTTAGCTTGCACATGATTGGATGATATAATCAGCAGAGCTTCCACTCATTTCAGATCTACCCCTCATATTTAGAGCGATTGCACTTTCAAGTGCACTTTCAGTGCAAAGTGGATTTGCCTTTCGTAAATAACCCCCACAGTTCTTCACATGTCTGCACATACACTGCCCAGCTTCTTCAGCACTCCATAAAGCAAACCCCAAATCTGAATTTAGTATTTTTGGCATCATGACTCATATACAGTTTATGAATCTGCTGCATTGTTTCTTCCATGTAGATCTAGTCAATACCAGGATTTTCTGTTGCAATCTAACAATGCTAAGCTACTACCCCGCAATTAGCAGCAGCACTGTTAGTCTGTGTGTGCTCCTCCACTTAGCTGTTGGGCTGCCTGTCAGGTTTTTCAGATAGACTGTCCAATAGCCAACTCAATAGGGTTCATTTACTGAAGGCAAATAGACTGGAAGGTTGTACTCTGCAAGAGCAGTTGCTCCAGAGTAAATGAGCAAAGGCTCTGCTGACTTTCATCATCCAATCATGTGCAAGCAAAAAAGCATTTATTTTTTTTCCTTGCACATGATTGGGTATTCTTTGCAAAGTGAAGCTTTACCTCATTTACTAAGCTCTGAAGCAACTGCCCTTGCAGAGTGCAACTGCACTTCGCAAAGTGCACAGTCGTTTTGCCTTTAGTAAATCAACCTCAATGAGTCCACCTGGCAGGCTGACAACATTGCTTGTAATCATAAGGCTGTAATTTACCGTTATCAACCTGAAACAGGAAGTATTGTTACTGATAAAACCTCTGGGTAAGAAAATTTGCTTAAGAAATGTATGCATAATGCCAGACATATAGGGGTTATTTACTAAAAATGGAGAGTGCAAAGCCTGGTGCAGCTGTGCATATAAACCAATCAGCTTCCAGGTTTTTTTTTTTGTCAAAGCTTACTTCAGTGTTTCTCAAATCCAGTCCTCAAGGCGCACCAACAGGTCATGTTTTCAGGCTATCCTTTATTTTGCACAGGTGATCTGATCAGTTTCACTGCCTTAGTAATTACCACAGCTCTTTTATCTGAGGGAAATCTTGAAAACATGACCTGTTGAGGACTGGAGTTGAGAAGCACTGGCTTAATTGAACAAGTTGAAGTTAGACACTGATTGGCTACCATGCACAGCTACTTCAGATTCTGAGTGCTCCAGCTTTAGTATATCTACCCCATACTGAAAAATAGATTTAGGATTTAAAGTATTGCTAAAGGTAAAACCTTTTTTAGTTTTGGAGAGGGATTAGAACACCTGCCAGGATTTTTTTTTATTGCCGTCTGTGTCCCCACTAAGGAGAGTCACCCTCTCTATTTGTCATGTTTACTGTTATCGAAAGTGAAAGTAACAGAAAAAATACCAAATTTTGGGCTGACACCAGAACAGTAATAGAGGGGACAGGTTCCAATGGGAACACTAGTTCTGGTGACCCTGGTGACAACCAGGGATTCTCTAACTTTGGAGGGATTTCCTTTCACTTCCTGTTTTGGTTATGTGACAGGAAGTGAAGGGAAATTGCACCAATAGGACAAAGATGGTGAAAACCCCTGACAGGGAATATAACACTACTTTAACTCTTGATTTCTGCAGAAAAAGCTGAAGGACAGCCCACTCCTATCTATTCATGGCAACTTTCAATTCTGCTACCAGTAAAGAGTTGCAAGAGTTAGGAGGGATAGGTCAGTCCTTAGTTTTCTCGGCAGAACTTGAGATCTGTTATTTTTGGAAAAGAAAGGCTTTCTTCAATACCAACATAATAAAGACAATACAAATACCAATTTTGTGAAAAAAAACACATTCAAATGTGATATTATACAAAGGAAATATTTTTTCTTTGATTTTTGAATCTTACAAAACACAAATAAAATGGTTTTAAAACATATCAAGGCAATTGTTTTTTCCTTCGATGGATTCAATATTACGGGAAAACAGAGTGTTTTCAGAAAGCACACATTTTGAGTTATTATTGTAATGTTCACCTGAAATAGATTTTTTATGTAATTTTCACATTTTTACCAGCTAGCTATTCGATATTTTCATGATTGCATTTCATAGTTCACAGTATTGAAGATTCTCCCTCTAGTGGTTATTTGTATGTCAAACAAGTGTGTCTAACACTAGTTGCTGAATGTCGAGATAAAAATTTGTTCCACCTAGGTACAGTATGGTTTGCAGTCAGTCTGAACAAACTGATTAGGGCTGACTGTTCACTTAGCTTGGAAAACGGAGTGAATCTCTATGTAAATCGGAATATCCAATCATGTGTTCGGCAAATAAAACAGGATTTTGCTTGCACAGGATTGGATGACTGAAGTGAACACAGTTTATCCTATTTGCTAAGCTATGTGGTCATTCACTTTGTGCATCAAAGTAAACAGTAAACAGTCTATACCTATTAAAGTAATTCAACACCTAGACTTAAAATTGAATGTTAGACATAGCATCATCTCTATGCCAAGGTCAGGCTACATAAAGAACGGGCATGGCTGCCATGTATATATAATTACAAATACATAGAAGAGGACAATGATAATATTTACAACACCTTCAGTACATGGAATATAGGTCTTAAAATACCAAAAATTTACTATACATGCCCTAAAATAATTTTTGGAAAGCCAACTAACTGAATAACATAATCACTGTCATCAAATGCAACAGCATTAAAGATGAAATCCATCAAGCAGTTAAATACACAGCTGAAATATATGGGAAATATTTTACACTGACAAATTATTTGTAGCTCTGCGCAACCGAATAAATGATTCAAGCAGTCCTGCACGGCAGCTCAGTCAAAATCACTGGGTCGGGGTTACCGCTCCTGTTAGTAAAATCCCAACCCGAGCCAGACTCGGGATTACTGCTAGGGGGGTTAAGGTGAAAAACCTTGAGACCTTAACCCCCTTTAAGATCACATACAAATAATGCAAATAATAAATAAATTACCTGTTACAAAAATCTGCTTTAATTAAGTGACACCCAATGATCAACATATTAGAATATTAACCCTTTAGCCACAAATATAGCAATAAAAATAAAGATGGCCATCTCTCTAAGCAAGAAAAACAAAACAAAAAAGAACAAAAGGACTAATTTGCCATCGATAGCAAATGATGATCACAATGTATTCCACTTTCTGAACTGTGGAATGAAGTGCAGTCTGCCAGCAGAAACCAAAAACTATTGTTCCAGTGGCTTCTGCAGCCCCATTATCTGATTGCTTTCCAGTAGTCATATTGGCAAGTGTACAATCCTGTGATGTAATAAAGCACTCTGTAACTGTGTTTGTTCCTCACTGTACTTTGAACTGACGATGTCTTTATCAATAAAGGGTTTACCTCATAAACCGCTCTTCCGTGAGAATGAAATGACATGCTGTAACCATAGAAATATTTCAGAGCAGAGGGAGAAAACGCGTCCAAGAACAGATTAGGCAAGCTGTTGAACAGCTGTGAAAAATATATGACAAAACTATGTGGTATTACAAATTAGGCACTAAAAATACTTTGTTATGATTTTCATCAGATTCAAATTATATCTGATTATTTGCAGTGTTATTCTAGCTTGGAGACTGCTAGCCAAAATACTGGAGTTAAAAATTAGACTACAGGGAAAAAGACATATAATCATCTAAAGAGACGGCGTGACGGCCTAACCCAAAGTTCTCCACAAACAAGCGTTTATTACCTTAAGTGCAAGCTATCAGTCTACTGACTAGACCCACATAAATAGGGATAATGGCTATAGAAGTCTATCTAACGCTGCCTGTTGTGGTCAGATTGTCTCCAATATTACTGGACTCTAACAATTATTAAAATAAATTATTTTAATTTAATATGCATGTTCAGCTCAATGCAAACAACCTTACTGAGGTACTTAATGCTAAAGAAACTATACTCCTATTTATAGTTTAGTTGTATATAAACAGGTAGCGATGTGCTCATTTTATATATATGCATACATGCTGTGTTTTTGGATTTTGCTTTTCACAAAGACCTCATACTCTGATTGGCTTATGCTGTATTCACTTTATTGACGCAATAATTCAGCAAGGATGCTCTCTGTAATATATGACATGCAATTAGAGGGAGAACTTGCAAACTTTTTTTGAAGAGGGAGAACTTGCAATTCTTTTTTGAAAGGCCATCATGAAAATAAGTCCCAGCAAGCACATAAAAATATATAAAAGCAAAATAAACAAGGGCTTTCAGTTGAATTTTACATTAGACCACCGAAAGTAATTTTCTTTTTTAGATTTGGAAAGAATAGGGAAGGATTAGAAACTCTCAGGTTTTTATTGCTGTCTGTGCCTCCCTGAGATATTCACCTTTTCTAAATACCTTTGTGACCATTGCCACTAGGACTAAATTGAGTGAAATACTAAAGCTGGACATAGACAGATCAACATTCGGCCAGTTCAGTATGGACCCTGCAAATTTAAATCCATGTGTAGTCTCTTTGTTAGTTTTGTTTCTTGTTAGTTACATAGTAGTTAGTAAGGTTGAATAAAGACACCAGTCCATCCAGTTCAACCTGAGTGAGTGAGTGAGTGTCTACAATTGTCCCTATCCCTGTACATTGTGTCTCATTAAGATGCTCATCTATTATATTATTTAATGTACCCATATAGCACCATCAATTTATGCAGCATTTCACACATACATTGCACACTCACATAGGCCCCTACCCTCAAGGAGCCACAATTCAAGGTCCCCAACTCACATTCATACACAAGGGCCAATTTTATACAAAAGCCAGTGAACCTACCAGCATGTCTTTGGAGTGTGGGAAGAAACCGGAGTATCCGGAGGAAACCCACGCAGGCACAGACAGAATACCCAAACTCCAGGCAGGTAGTGTCGTGTTTGGGATTCAAACCAGAAACCCTTTTTACTGCTAGGTGAGAGTGCTACCCACTACACCACTGTGCCGCCCAAATTATTAGGCCCACTGGCTGACCAAAAACAATTCGTCTATGGCCAGCCTAACATTTTTAGAACAGGCATTGAAGCTGTTCTGTAGCCTTTTTGCAGACTTTTAATAAAAGGACACTCACCTGTCCAGTGGTCCAGCGCCATGCTCACTCGAACTGACTGTTCACTGGTTGGTTGGTCCCTGGCACTGGTATATTTACTGCAGGCAGCTGTAAAACCCTTGGGGCTTCATATCCAGCTGTCAACTGTGCATGCACCTATCCCAGAAGGATGCAGAGAGGGGAGGATTACTTCCGGTCAAATCGCCACAGTGATCCACCAGAAGCGGGAGCGGGTATCTGTCAAAACCAGGTACCCACTCCCCCCCATCTTCACTGAAAAGAAGCGCCAAAATTAAAAGAGGAGGAGGGCATAAAGCAGAACTTCCCCTTTAGTGTGAAGTTTCGCTTTAGGCTGGGTTCACACTGCCTTTGGATGCGGCTCACAGCAGGGGTCCGGTGCATCCCTGTTCTGTTTTAGGGACGAATCAGGCCTGAATTTTTGCCTGAGTTCAGACCCAAATGGAGCCAAACACACACAGCACCCTTGTGAAATACACCCTGCTGCAGCCATGGAGCTGTGTCAATCGGCTCTATCAGGTTCCGGTCACAGTCTTCTGTCATGCTAATTGGATGCTGGGAAACCAATTTGCATCAGTGTTAACCCAGCCTTAAGCATATATCTGGAGACACTTGTAGCATTGACAACTGTATAACAGGATTGCTTTTACTTTAAGGAAATCTCCTCTCACTTCCTGTTGTGTTTCAAGACAGGAAGTGCAAGAAAATCTCCCCATTGGGATACCGACAGAATGGATGAAGATTTTAACTGTTTACTACTCCATTCAAAATGAAATAAATGTTTTGTCTTTAGACATGCTTTAGCTTGGGCTGTGTAACCTCTTCAATGGGTTTTCTTTTAAGACAAAACATTCTTTCTCTAAGACAAAACATCTATCAATTATGTAAAATATTATGTAATGACAAACATCCTGTCTGAATATTTTTTTTAGACTAGGCTTTTTTATGTAATTGAAACTGTAGTCACTTGTGGCAGAGTGACATGACATGATCCCTGCTACAAGGAGGAAGATGCTATTCCCCTGGATAAGAACACTGACGTAATTCACAATGGTATCATTTCATGCTTTTATGAAGAGAAGAAAAGCATTCATTTCTGTGTTCTCAAAATATAGGGTTTTAAGCAAAATATATAGTGTGAAATAAAAACAGGAGTGCCTGCATGGTTTGTTTTCATTCAAAACTCCACATCTAGGCTTGGTCAATAAATTTTAGTGGGTCGTCCTAACAGGGAAATCAGTTGCCAAAACAAGGGCAATAAAAAGGAAAGCTCTCAGTGTAAAAGCAATTCTCATGTTTGTGTTTTGGCAGACACTTCTGTGGAAAGTATAACATAAGTGATGAATAATATACGTTGAAGATGAGATAAACATGTTAAAATAATTCCAACCAAATGCATATGATGTGTTGTATGTGTAGAGATTTAGATAAACAGCCAAGATCAATAAAAACTGAAGATTCTTTTCTGAATTCTGACTTGGCTTTGTGAACCCATCTCCTCTCCAGAGGTGTGTTTGGAACATAATTAACAGCTTAAAGAAAATGGGTCATAAGAGAAATATGGTGCCTTCTACTATTTCATTTAGAAAAAGCTAGCTCCCTGGTTGACATGCTAAGCTTATGGTTTCAATGCTTTCTGAGTCAATAACCAAGAACAAATAGGTAGATCAGTATAGTGTCTACCCTCTGAATTCACTTGAATTATGCTTGTTCCAAATCATTGGCTTGGAGAACATCATAAAACTAGCTTTTTCAGAAGGAGGTCAGCAATTATTATTATTATAATGATTTATATAGCACCAACAGTTTATGCAGTGCTTTACAATGTAGAGGGGGGGGGGGGGGGGCAGCACAATTACAGTACAGTTCAATACAGAAGGGACAGGAGGGCCCTGCTTGTATAGCTTACATTCTAAAGGGGGGGGGGGGGGGGACCGGGAAGGAGGAAATATAACAAGCTCAGTTTTAGAAAGATTGAGTTTAAAAAAGTGGTGTGACATCCATGTCATTCAGTACGTTTGAGATCTGTGAGGAGATCAAGGGGGTGAGTTGAGGAGTGGAGAGCTAGATCTGGGTGTCAATGGCACCCCTTGGATATCTTTCGTGACATGTTTCAATTTAGCTTTGCCTGACTTTTTAAATCACTCTTGCAATCAGTTAGTGGTAGCATTTCCTGGCCTGAGTCCATTAATGGTGGTACCTGACACTGATTCACATCGATAAAAGGAACAAAGGCATTATCACATGGGGCCTGTAGCTCTACTCCTGAATCATGTGGATTTTGTGGCATCCCCATATAAAACTAAAACGTGTTCTATATCGCAAATTACCAGCCCCTAGATCTGGTGGCTGCATTCATTTTCACACAGGCTAAAAACTTTTTTTTAGCAAGTACAGAAAACACCCATTGATCTTGCAAGAAATGCACAGTCCTTGTCACTTCCTGGGAGTTGGAATTAAAAAAACCTTATCTTTCTTGCATAAAATATTAGTCCCTTTAATTCACTATATAATGAAGATGACCAAGGGCAGACAAGTTCTAATGTCAGCCTGTGTCATAACCATAGAAATACAGAAAGAAGCACCTGACCAAAAGTGGGTAGGAGTCCAAAATAATTTTAATTCTATATATATATCCCCTTTCTCAGGGATACAAGAGTAAGTAAAAAACAGTCATAAAGATGCATGAGATGCTCATTGTTCATCATGTTTTTTGCTTAAATCAAAAACAGGAAAAAGGGAGTAAGGGATTTTGACGGTACAAATAATAACTAGATAATAAATGTTATTAGATAGGATACAAAATTGTATTACAAATATTTATTAGATTCAAAGTTTTTGCTTATTCTTGTAGCCCCGAAGAAGCGGGGTGATGTTACCCTAAAACATGTTGGCTGTTTTTATATGACTTTTTTTAATCAACAAATAAAATTATCTTCTCTTAGCCAAATTTGACTTGGTGCTCCTTTCTGTATTTTGTATGCTTTGAGTAACTCTTGTGTGTCCATCAAGGGAAGCCTTGCTGTGTGGGAGCGGTCTTCCCAGAGCTTTTTGAAGTTTTCCTTCATCTGACTACACATGCAAGTATAAAAGCTCCTTGTATGACAATCATGGCTCCCTTTATAAATAAAATCAAGGGTAGGCACAAAAGAACAGAATGTGTTGGGTTTATTTACTAAAACTGAAGAGTGCAAAATCTGGTGCAGCTCTGCATAGAAACCAATGAGCTTCCAGGTTTTATTGTCAATGCTCAACTGAACAAGCTGTGGTTAGAAGCTGATTGGCTGCCATGCACAGTTGCATCAGATTTTGCACTCTCCAGTTTTAGTAAATCAACCCCTGGGTGTTATTCGCAGGGTCATGAGATGAAAAAAATAAAGGAAAGAAAAGACTAAAAAATGAAAACGAATGCAGTCACCACAACTAAGGACTGTTAATCTGCAATATATTACATTTGTTTTTGATTTAGATACACATTAAATGCTTTTACAGTTGGGTCAGCCTCTCCACACAAGGCCATGCTTTTGGGCGGCTGTGGAGAAAATACAAGCATGCACAAGGGTACAAAGACCTGCGAGTTAATCTAATGTACCTAAGGGGACAGCATCTGGATTCACTGGACTCTGTTGTCTGGAATGGCTGGTGCTGCTGCTACCTTTTTTTAAATCCTCTGCATCACTGTACCGCCTGATCCAGTAATTGAGCTCTTCACGATCTGCTTCTTGACATCGCCGTAGCACAGTGAGGGATCGTCTTGTTTTTTCTACCATATCCATTATGCAGTTTAGTAGCTAAGAGGAAAAAAATAAAATAATTACATAAATTCACAATGTAAACACTGCAATAAAGCATTCTGCATATAGGTGTTTTTTGTAGGTCTGTTATCTTAACAAGTCCAATCAATTCACAGGCAAAAAGTTATATGCCAACGCTATGCAACAAACTTGTTCTAGGTTTAAACAGGCCACTTAATCATTTTCTGATGTAGATCTGATTTAATTCACTACAACCATAGTTTGCAAGTAACTCACAATGAAGCCTCTTGATTCTGTAAGGTACCCCCCTTTCTGAGAACAGAGGCGGAGCTTAGGACGATGCAACACTTGAGCTGCATTTTCATATGTTCAAATTATTAGTCATTAGTCATCTTTAATATACGATTACCAGTAACTACTGTGATATAGCTTGCTGGTGGATGTAAAGAAATACCCAAAATGTAAGTGTCAGTTTATCATTACATAGGCAAAGAGAAGTCGTATTTAAAACATTTAAATATATAGTATATGATCATATATGTGTGATTATTATTATCAACATTTATTACTGTTTAAAAAGTTGTTTTTTGCTTAGGCTTTATATACATGAGACAGTTACACTTGCTTATTGCATATACTTGCTTTTCTTCTAGCTGGGCATTCATCAGCATTTTACCCTTCTCTATGGCAGACATAATATAGCTTGCTGGAGCCTTGTGCAGGCAGTGCATCAAATGTATGCAAATTAATCTCCAATGGGAATCATTAATAAAAATGGTGTAAGATTTTGCAGCAGTTGCTATGTTATTAATATGGTGACTAGTACTGAACCTATGCCTTTTGATGAGCGCTAGGGAATGTTGCTTGATTTAGCCATTCAATAATCTGCCCATTCATGAATATGCTTTTCTTTTGCATTGTTTTTCCTACAATAGTTATTTAGTATTGATGGCTGCAAAATATATTTACAGAATTTAAGTAAATATATGTAAATCATGTACAAAATGACATCACTTTACAACAATGATCCACAATAAGCACTACTGCAAATGTACAATAATGTACTTTTAAGGCCTTCAAACCCAACTGCCCTGAACACATGCCCCAATTGTTCCTTCGACTAAACATGTATTGTTAGAAGTCTCCACTATGACCAATGTATCTTACAGTCCTCCCTTTTTTCCTCTCAGCATAAAAGTATAATGACTCAAAAAGACACAAGATCTGTCTGTGAACATGCAACATTCATTAAGCCGAGCTTTCAAACACTCGGAAAGTACTTTCATCTGCCATCTGTGATGATGGTAGAGTTATTCGTTTTAAATATATTATGACTTAGTAATTCTGCTGCCTTGAAATTTGCATAGGGCTGCTGCAAACGGCGACTGGAATGTGTGTCATTATTTAGCTCTCGACAACAGTGCGTGAAGACAATGTACAACGTATAAAGATGATATACTGTAAATTAGTTAGGCAACTGAAGCGTGGCAAAGGGAGAATAATCAATTCAGGCAGCTACTTTGGAAAGCACTGAGAAATTGCCTGAACTGAGCAATACTGTTTAGAAAAAGGCCTGGCTATAAATCTGTTTTCTCATCTCTGTTGCAATAATTTATATATATATATATATATATATATATATATATATATACATACATACATACACACACACACTGTATATGTACAAACACATTTGCTTATTAAAAAATCTTATGCAGATATAATGCTTACCAACAGAAGAGAAGAGATAAGAGAAGTCCCTTTAACTGCTTCAGGTCCAGAAGCACTCACAATGGCCCAATACACCTAGCCTCAAATGCCTCTGAGTACCTGACATACTTAACTTGCCAGTGGTACAACGTAACTGAGAAATCTTTTATCTAATTCTCTTTGAATATAGAGCAGCTGTTATCCAGAAGCAAAGTGAATATGAAAACATTCAACAAAACTCACGAAAAGGGAAGAGAATGACACTTTGGTTTGACATGGAGCTTCGAATAAGTGAAATATAGAACAAAAATAATCAGACTATTGTTAAATTCTACATAAGAAAATGGAACTATTAATAAGTCCTCTAAAAAGCCATCATGTTTCAGGGGTCTATAGGAGACTCCCTTCATCAGGGCTATAAAAACACAGGAATGCATAAAACAATTGCAATTATAACAATCATTGTATTATTTGTATTTATAGTGAGATTTCTCAGTTTGTTAACTTTACCTTGTCTGGCCCTATCTTTGTATTTTTGTATATATAAAATGGCATCTACAGGTAATTTGCTTTTGGTTCAAGAACTGCCTTTCCAAAATCATTCTGCTTTGGGATGTGGAACCCTAAGGCCTCATAAATGAAGCCTGGGCATTTTGGATCTAGTGCTACTAATCGCACACATTTTTGCATAAAGTCCATGCATGGACAAACGCCTGACCTTCTGCTTTCATGGATCATGACTGTTGTCCCTGTATGTGTCTACATTATGATCAGTCAAATTAGAAACTGTTCCAATTCCAATCCAATTAGTTGCCTTCTTTTATGTTTGCTTTAACACAAAGAATTACAGAAATAAACTAAAGTTTTCTCATGTTGTCTTATTTATATTTGTAATAAAGTATTTATTACTGTTGAAATTATCCCTCGGATTCAGTAGAGGTGCACAAAATGAATATCTGAGTTTGAAAGTACTATTTAATAATCAATCATATATTTATTTTTGAATGCTGATGCTGCTTTGCAAATACAGCAAAAATTAATTACAGAATATGTTAAGTTTTAGCTGAAAAAAAATATATATATATTCATGGGACCCACTGCAAAACCTTTTACATTTTTCTACATATCTAGAAACCTATGCCAAATGCAACGACTGAAGACTTTAACGATGGAAAACATATTTTAAATGTAAGAAAGCATGTTCTTTATACAAAACACATTTATAGCTCATGATTTTATATATATCTCCTTACAACTTCCCTTTGTATGTAATGTATTAAAAACTTCAAAATCAGCAAACTCTTCATGTTTTATAATTACTTTGCTTGATTACTTGCACATTAAATTATAAGTTGGCATTCCTTTGTGCTTTTATGAACATGTAGAGGTTCTTACGTGATCAAGGTGCTTCCATTCTTCTGCCCACTCTCTGTCTGTTAGTCTATGGTCTATCATTTCTTCTTGACGTGCTGCTGGCAACCCTAGACAAAGCAGATGTATAGTCTCATATAACACTAATTAACACCCTTTTGAAAAATGGATAACATCTTTCAACAATAGCTTCAAAGAATGTTCTTTTTCATGATGGTGGTAGTGGTGGGACATAACATTTTTTTTTTTGGTAAAAAAAAAACCAAACAAAGGAAAATTTCTATAGGAAATTGTATTACTATGTTTCTATGGATAAGTAAAAGCAGCAAAGGCCAGAAAATAGTATACAGCTCAAAAGAGACAATAGCAAGACAGAGTGTCAGAATGTACAAAATTCCTAGCTGTGCAGCAATCGATGCACACCATGCGTTTGTACGTTCACATCCCCTTTGTCATTGATAAATTTGATTTGAAGAGTAGGAGATAAGCTGTGCTAGTTAGGCTGTCAGGTCTTCTATGGAGTTCCAAGTGTTTAATTACTACTTTCACAGCAGAAAGCAAATGATTGTTATTTCAAGAGCTTTTCTCCTACACCAAAATCAATAGCAAAATGTGATTTATTGACTTTCATTTTTTATATCATATTTTGTACTATAACAATGGCCAAAGCCTTATTTACTTAACATCCACAGAACTAAATGTGTTAAGGAAAAACTCTAGCCAAAGTAAATAAGACAATCACTTTTCATCAGTCCTTATGGTCACTGACTGTATTTGTAACCTTTCCTTTTCCAGTGTAGCTACTTTTTTTTAGTGTTTCCCCCTTGCAACAGAACTGTTTACTTATTGACAGTGACAGTCCATTTTGAAGACTGGAGTTGTTACTCTGAGGAGCCTCAATCCTGCATTCTGAACCATGCCTGAACTCTGTAAACCTGTGTTGACATAAAAAATTACAGAACAGGACCTAATTGGATATAATGCACCATGAAAAGCCATAGCTTACCATTAGTGTTACTAAACATGTCTGTAAAGCTCCAGTGGTGCCCCCAAAAATGTCTATACCAAAATGATGCATATAGCAATGCTTTTTTGGATATTGGTGGGATTTATATATACACCCACTATTAGGGGGTCATTGGCATTTTAGGGAAGAGGTGAAGGACTATAGTGGTGTTCTAAGGACATAATTAGCGAATATGTGCCATGGGGATCATTGGCACTTTAGGGAAGAGGTGAAGGGCTCTAATGGTGCTCTTCAGACATAATTGGTGACAATAAGCCATGGCACATTTTGGTTACTGCTTTCCTGTAACCGTGTTGTCCTCTAAATTGTGTTTTATGTGAGCACAGGTTTGTAATAAACACATCCTCAAGGCAATTCCAGTTCATGTAACTGTTAGAGCTGTATATCAAAAGACCTGGTAGACAGAATAGCGTCAGTCACTTATGCTCTATACACTCTTTTCAATTCCAGCATACAGGCACTCGCCATCAACCTGATTTTAAACTTTAACTAGTATATAGGGGATGGTGGAAGATTAATATAATGAAGAATGACACAAGCACATATTAAAATAACTTAAACATTATTATATTAATGGACTAAATAAAGGTTATGTACATTTTCCTTTCGTTCTCCTTTAATATTCTCCACAAAGTTGTATTACCACAGGAGAAATATGGAAAGACCTCTAGAGCTCTTACCCATAGGTCTGTTTCTGTCCCTGAGGTTGGGGTGTCTGTATGAGTCCCTGTAGTGGTGGGCAATTGCCATATCATCCAAACGGTAATGCTGAGGTGGTGGTGGGGTAGGGTGAGGCAGACCATTGGGTTGATAGGATAAGCCATTATTTGGACTGAACCGCTGGCCAGGGCTTATAGTGCACGGCCGCTTGCTTGGATGCTCTGAGTGCAAAGGCTCTCTGTCAAAGCCATTTTCTTTGGTTCTGAAAAAAAGAATGTGTATAACATACTGCAGTTGTCTTTTAAATGTATTTTAACTCCCTTATGTGATGAAAAATACAGCAAAGATCATGTACATCAAGGGACAATTCTTGACGCCCAATGGTTTCTACAAGGTAGCTTGAGTCATCTCCAAGCCAAATACCCTCCCCAATGCTTGTGAAGAAGAGCTATCATATACCAAAACCAATAAAACTCCTTTAATGTAGAAATGCAAAGAAGTTTGAGTCCAGCTTTGTGAGTGCAAACTTGACCAAATTAGGGAGGGATGTAAGTAAGGAAAGATATTGCAAGTGCCAAGCTAGCCAACTCATTTTAAAACATAACTGCACTTTCACATCAAAATAGAGCTTTCAATAAGTCCGGATTCACCAAACAACTTAAAAATATTACCAACTAGATCTGACTTTCTTTTCATTTGAAAGCCATCATCACTGGTCCCAACCATGTAAACTTTGATCTGTTTACATTCAGATTTCCTATGTCTGCTTTGTAACTGTG
The DNA here is from genome assembly GCF_037356315.1 of Lithobates pipiens. Taxonomy (NCBI): domain Eukaryota; kingdom Metazoa; phylum Chordata; class Amphibia; order Anura; family Ranidae; genus Lithobates; species Lithobates pipiens. The sequence goes on from NW_027507764.1 coordinate 493,893,033, forward strand.
GAAAAGGAAGTAATCTGCTTGAGATTTACAAAGGAAATGGGATCGGAGAAGAGGAAACTTTTTATTTAGAAAAGTGATTAATAAAGTCAGACTGAGGTCACTTCATTCACCATATTATATGCTAATAAAAACACTTTTTTTGTAATGTTACTGGTTTACGTTTGGGCATTCAAAATAAACACAGGTTCAACTTTTTACTTATATTCACTTTACAATGTAAACAAACTCTACAAAATAAACAGCTTATGCTGTACTTCCAGGGGTCAAGTTGTGGGCTTCTAGCAGTTTGTGATCTCCAGTGTTTGCACTTGTGCACTATAGCATAGAAACCATAATTTATGGCTCCTGTCAAGATACTGAGGCTGATTTACAAAACACGTTGAGAAAACACATGCAATCAGTTGTTTGAAGATTTACTTTATTTATCCAAACATGTAAAAAGAAAATCCTTGTTTACTTATTTCATTTGCACATGATTGGATACTTGAAGTGAATATTCAATATACAATGGTCAGTTCTAAGCCAAAAACACACTTTGCAAAGTGAATGATCCCTTAGTAAATAAGGCAAAGCTATGTTTACTTAACCCCCCTGACGGTATTCCCGAGTCTGACTCGGGGTGGATTTTTCATACCAAAAGCGGTATCCCCGAGCCAGACTCGGGACTGCATCGCTGGATCCAGGAGGAGGTTTACTTACCTTCTCCCTCGGATCCAGCGTTGTCTCCCCGCTGTACGAGCGAGCCGTGTCTCGCTCGATGCATTACATCGCCGATCTCCGTGCCCTGCGAGCGTTGCGACGCACGGGCACGGAGATCGGCGCCAAATTCAAAAAGTGAAACAAACAGTAAACATACAGTATAATGTAATCTTACAGATTACATTGCTGTATGTAAATATTTCACATCCCCGTTGTCCCTAGTGGTCTGCCCAGTGTCCTGCATGCAGTTTTATATAATAAAAACTGTTCTTTATGCCTGGAAACTGGAGATTGCCCATAGCAACCAAAACTGTCACTGTACATCAAAAATGATTTTAGACCAGCTAGAAAACAGCGATAATAAATTAGAATCACTCGCAGAATTGAGCGATAGCGATTTGTGGGGAGATCCGTCATCAAATACTGAAAAGTAATGACAGTGACAATTCTGCAACTGAGCAAATTTCAGTGTTTTTGATTTGATTACATTATTGAATAATTTGTATTATTGTTATATTATTATTTGGTACAATTATTTATAATTATTTATTATATTATAATTTATGATTTAATTTTTCAAACTTTATCATACCCGGGATGTCTGCTAGACTCTGGTTTGGACAGATTTAAGAGAGTTATTCCTAAGAATTGCAGGACTACAATATAAAACGCCAAATTTTCATGCAAAATAATGGTACCGCTTTTAGCACCTAAAATCCGAAATAATCGTACCGCCAGGGAGGTTAAATCATGCAACTGTGTGCAAGGAAATGTCCATTTCTTTTTTCCATGGTACAAGACTAGGTATTCAAAGTGACTTAAAAGGGGTTGCAAACCCTTGTGTTTTTTCACCTTAATGCATCTCATGCATTAAGGTGAAAAAACACCTGGCAGTGACCGACCCCGGCCCCCCATTTTACTTACCCGAGCCCCATATTTCTGTCAGCGGAGACAAGCTTTCCCTTTCTCCACGGTGTCCTGGCTCTTGATTGGATAGATTGATAGCAGTGCAACTATTGGCTCCCGCTGCTGTCAATCAAATCCAATGATGCAAGCGCTAGGGGACGGGGCTGAGTCCGGCATTCATGTCTATGGATGCTAATGCTGGACTCGGGAGAGTACCCGCAAGGTAACCCCCGGGAGAGCGTTTCTCCTAGGGGGTTATCTGATGTGGGGATGAGCCGCTGGGGGACCAGAGAAGATGAGGTTTGGGGGCCACTCGTTGCAAAACAAGCTGCACAGTGGAGGTAAGTAAGCCATGTTTGTTATTTTTTTTTTAAAACTAACCCTTACACTTTAACTGCCCCATATTCACTCTGCTAAGGGAACATCTACTTTGCAGAATGAATATATGTGCTTGTTTTCTTTTTGTAATCCATCCAGGTATGTGGATTAGATGCCTTTGTTGTCACCCCTTTTTGCAGTTACAAGAGCAGAAGAGTGTAAACAGTACAGTGTTTACATGGTGTGGCCATGAAACCTAATCCCACAAAGCATAGGGAAGGGTAAGGAAGATAACCTGGTATAAATATATATATATATATATATATATATATTATAGTATAATTTAAAATGTATATTCATACAAAATGAACAGCAGTACAGAACAATCATTGGTCTTGCTAAGAATGGAGTCTAATGGAGCAATAAACATGAGTTCCCTTCTACTGTGACATGTCGCGTATGAATTACTTAGTTGTGTTTTCCACTCACGTGTCAAGTTTTTTCCCCTTTTTTACTCTTTCAGTGACTGATGGCTCCCAGTGTTATTATTGAAACAGATTGATCTTTTTAATGAGCCAGTTTAATAGACACCAAAATCTCACCGTGGTTGCTCATCCGTGTCAGACCATATGCACCAAGAAAACATTCCGTAAAACATAAAGCTTCCCTGTCACACTTGCAAATGCCTTTAAAGCCTAAATCTAGACTTCAGCATAACATCACAGGCAGTAGAATAGATACAAAATAACATATTAGTGCTGACACTGAGCAGATTAAGAAAATAATATTTCATCTTCAATGGCATAAGTTTTTTCGCACATGCTGTTAAACCCTCTCTTTGAATAGATTTGAATGCAAGAAAGGCTAATAAAGAATACACAAGCTAGGTCTGATATAGAACAATCATCTTAAAGAGGTCTAATTAAAAAATTATGTATAATGGAAATAAAAATGAAGAACTTTCTAATGATCTTTTCCTTAGGATTTGGAAAATTGGGCATCTACTACAAATACATATGCTTCAAATTTCTGACTGCTCCATTATGAGAAATCAGACCCCTGAATGACTGTTTTCCCTGGCAACATAAACATTCACTGGGCAGTGGATGTCAGAAAAAGGTTGCTCATAGCCAATTTAATAAAAGCAAAAAATGCTACAAATTTTGTATGTGGCTTATAATGATTGATCACAATGTTTCTGGTGTGCTATTAGGGCTAATCTTACTTAGGCAGTCAGCTACACTCATACCACAAGGTACGATGCATATACCACTTCCAAGAACAGATGTAGGTAGCAAACTGAGGATAGCAGGTCCCAGAACTTTATATATTGTAATATAAATTAGTTAAATGTGGACTGGGCACCTTCATTACAAAAATTGGCAAAAAATCTATAGTTCCATATAGTGCCATAGTGCCACTACTGGTCCATTAAATGACTTAGCAAGAAATGGTTTCCTCACTGTAAGGATAAATTGTTCACTTACTCAGGGTTTTAGGTTTCCTTCATTTGAATAAAAATATCAGAAAAAGATTGGGTGGACCTTCCTAGATGGACCCTTCAGCAGTTTTAGAAAACGCTAAAGCTATGCCCGAGAGGCATGATGCAAAGTCTTGTCTCCTATGATGGACAGAGACCAGCCTTGCCAGTTTTGATGACCGTTTTCCCTACCTATATACTTTGGCCAGAAGAATGGTACTGTGCAGCAGGTAGGTGGGTGACAAAGGGAGATGTTGTATTAGCTTCTACCAATGAAGGTCTTTAGTATATTTGGAAATGTCATGTTTAACGCCTATGCTAGTTTTGTGTGTCATTTCCTTGCAACTATGGTTTTGCTTTTAGATAAGCCATTGGAAGATGGAACCATACATATCAATTGATGGTCTGAAGTATTGATACCAAGATCACACAAAAAAATCTATAAACTCACTCAGATCCCCTGATCATTTAAGTTTATAACTATGAAAGAGGGAAGTTGCATAGAGCATGTTGTCGACTTTCTTGGGGATACAAAATAGTAACTGACTTTGGAAATCCAATTAAGCAGATTGATTCATAAAAAGCAACCCACAATAGCTAACCAGCCAAGAGAAGTGCTATAGACAGAGCCATAACCATAACTGACCAAATGGGGCAACAATAATTTCATGTCTATTGACATATTTTGGTGTGACAAGCTTAACTGTCAATCAGCACTTCAGATCATCATTGTGACATCAAATCCTTCCACAAACAAAAATTCTTAAGAGAGTTAGTAGTACAAAAATGTGCCGATCTGTAAGATCTGTAGAGGCGGTGTTTAAATTGCATATAAAGCATCTTCAAAAATAGCCTCAAATAAAAAAGACTTTCATACGGAATTATATTCATAAAACGGTAAACCTGACTGCAAAGGGCAACAAAAATGTTTCTTTTTCTTTCAGACACTTTCATCATGATATTCTATAAAGAACTGTGGTTTAAATTAAATTGAACATATTTTAAATAAATGTTATCAAATATAGATCTAAAAACCCATAAAAGAAGTAATTACTGGACCAGAGAACATTATGTACTATTATTTTTTTTTTCCTGTGGACAATTCTTCACAACGCTAAAGAAATTTGCATGGGATGAGTTGTAGAAAAATAGCTTCTGGCTAAAATGTTTGACATCTCTAATTTCACGCTTGAAAAGATTGAGTTTGTGCTGACAACCCCAACAAAGAAGAATGCAACAAATAGACTCGGAGAAGAATGCCAGTTCCTTAAAACTGCAATTTTTGCGTTTTTTTTTTTTGTTACTAATAAAAGGTATTTGCGAAAAAGGTCTGTTTGGTGCCCTTCACATAAACAGATTTATTTTATATACAAGGGAGGTGCGAAATTCAGCAAGCCATAGCCACTGGTTATCAGCAAGTGTTTTGCACTTTGCATACTTTAAAGCAAAAAAAAAATATCTTAAAAAAGGTGCATGTGAAAAAATTGAATGTTAATGTTAACTTCTCTAGCAGGCAGCAAGTCCTCACTTTGCTCTCTTCAGCAGAATCTTCCCATCTGGCAAATGTCAGATGCCTGGTTGTGCGATTCTCCTGTGTGCTCTGTGATTTTTCTTCCCACTGGCCCCTGCGTCCATATTGTGCTATGAATTGAGGTAGAAGCTGTTGAACAGAGCCCGTGTGCACAACAGGATACAAAGGCATCTGACACACCTTGAATTGTCAGATGCTGAAATTCTGCCAGAGGCTGTAGCTTTTGAAGGTGCAATGTTAGTACTTAGAGTCTATTAGGAGGTTTTGTTTTTGCAAACAACCTTTTTTAAGGATTTTTTTTAAGTGACAGAGTTGTTGTAAGGGCATAAATGATAAAATCTGATGGTGCTATAACATTTTCTTAATACATGAATCTGCAAATGTTTTACTATATACCACTGTTATTCTGTCGCATCATTTGCTATTCAATAATTCCAGCAAAATACATTTCGTGCAACCCGGTAAAGGTATCCACAAAATTAGATAATGGTCTCCCAAATTTACTATTTTTGGTGGGATCAGGCAATGGTTTAGTGTTTATTGTGCAACTGCAGAAATTGTTGGCATCAGCTCGTCTGGGAGAAGAGTGATCTTACAGGTTACAAAACCTTGATTGATCGCAATGTTTTGTCCCAGATAAGCCAAAGCTAGAGGTGTATGCAGAACACCTAACTTTCATCTTTGAATAGAACTGGACATAAATGGTCTTCTGCTGTTCATGTTAGAGAATAATAGGCTGGCAAATATGTCTGGGGTGGTCATATCATGCCTGCATAGCCAGACGTCTTCTAAAGAGGAATGATAGTTTTACTCTGAAGTCATACTAGGGTGTCATTTGTACTAGAGCCGAGGACCGGAGCTGGACTTTATAATCCAAATCTGGATAAGGTCATATCTTGGACCACACTCAGTGAAAGGTCAAATACCTACTGTACTTTCAATAAATTGTATTTTAGAGTGCTCGCACAGGCATGCTTTGGGGTTCATATTAATCTGCTCAATGATATAATCATTACCAGAAGGCACAATTTGTGCCTGGGGCTCCCCAGCATCGTATGGAAACAAAGACTTTATTTAAGCACTGCAATCATAATTATTATTGCGACAACTTAGTAAACAAATGATTGCCATATGCTGCTAAAGTGCCCTAGGTTTTTGTTGCACTTATACGTGGTAGCTGAACTCAAAATGGTGGCCCTCTAGGTTCCTGGTGGGCACCTGCACTAAAGCTAGATTAAGTAATATATTGCTGCCAGTGACAGATTTCAATACACTATTGGATATCTAAACAGAATGGTGTATCACTTGTGATGGATTTTGTTTTTAAATATCCACAGAAAGCCATTCCAATCCACATCCTGTTATAGATATACAGTGTACTTTTGACAGACCATTCAGCTGCATTCCATGATAATAAAACATATCAAGTCTACAAACATATGTTAGTAGGCACCAGACTAAAACCACATATATGTTATACTGGAACTATGAAAGAAACATGAAAGCGACTAGACCTTGTAATTTAAACGTCTTTCTTCTTTCTAACCATGTTTTATTATTTTATTCTTAGAACATATTTCTTGGAATGTCTTCTGGAAGCATTTGTGGGGCCAGGGCGAGTGGAGCAGCCAGATAAGGCTTATTTTATGAGCATATTAGAAATAAAAATTGTATTTAGTCTGTAGTACGATATTGCAACGAGAAAAATGATTTGTTGAGCTGCACTTATCTTGTGCTGCTAGACCTGTACAACTTAAATGAGTTGTAATAAGCAAGTGGTACGTTTTCTAAGCTTTTAAAATGTTTTTCAGTTTTACACAGCAAAGTTTAAAATTTTTAGGACTTTTTGTGAAATTCACTGCAACCTTTTCTTAATCTTATGACATCACCATGTTAGTTATAAAAAACTGGAGATGGAAGGGTTGCCAACCATCCAGAGACACAGAGGTAAAAAATAAGGACAATTTAAAAAAACACAAAGGAAGTGTATTTACTGTGTCCTTCCAAACCACGGGGTGTTATATATACAATGTTCTGGATCTATTTTTAAATGGGACATGAAAAAAATTATCAAATAATAAAAGGGTTGCATACATTTCCATCCACATTAGTCAATCCAACATCTGGGTCCTAAAACATTTTTGATGTAGAGTTTCTCTGTCATTTTCCAGTTGTATGGGAAAAAGCAGCCTGCCACAGATTCTCAATAGGATTTAGGTCTGGACTTTTATTGAGTCATTCTAACACACTTAGGTTTTGGTTTTGAACAGTGTAACTTTGGCTCATGGTCATTGCCAAGCTTGAAGTAAACCTCCATCCAGTCTCAGCTGTCTTGTAATGTGAAACAAGTGTTCCCTCAAAACTGCTGTGCATTTGACTCCATACATCTTGACCCAAGTCTTGACCATGTTCCCAATCCCTGCTGATGAGAAGCAGCCCATAACTCATATTTCACAGGGTGATGAGCAGGGGTGTATTTTTGCAATACTGTGATGGAGATTTACAAAAACAAGAGCAAACAAAATCTGGTGAAGTTGTGTATAGTAACTAATCAGCATCTAACTTTAGCTTGTTCGAGTAAGCTTTGACAATAACACCTAGAAGGGGCTTGGTTACTATGCAGAGCTGCACCAGATTCTGCGTGCACCAGTTTTATAGTGTTTTGTGCAAAGTCCAAAAAGATCCAGTTTAATCTTATAAGATCAGATAATCCTTTTGCAAAATGATTCTAGTGTTATCTAACTGAGTTTAAGATCGAGGAAGCATTAATGTATAGATAACACCTTTTGGCATTTTAAAGTTCTTGCTCCATCTTGAAGAGCTCTCCAATGGATTTACGGGTTTTGATCTTAACTACCACTTGTTTGAACTACATTGAGAGTGAACAAAAGGAAAGAAAAATGAGGAGATAGAGGTGTCAAGCCAATCCTTTAAACAGCTTAGGAATTTATTTTATATATAAGTATAAAACAACTAAGTATATAAAAACTTACGTGAACAATGTTGGAGCACTTGCAGTGTGCTATAGCGGGAGGGAGCTTCCATGTGCAGTGTCACAGGAGCACTGAAGGACCGTCGGAAAGTCTCTATTGAGGGATCCACGAGTGCTGTGTGTTTGCTTCAGCTGGAACCTCAATAAGCCTCATGGAGAAGTTGGCTGTGTGTCTCTGGGTGGGAGTAATCCTGGGCTGTCAAACTCGGGAGCTGTCCACATGCTGTCTGGCCAATCAGAACACGTTTCAAAGGCATGGCTGATGAAGAAGACGAGGCCGTGCCTTTGAAGTGCGTTCTGATTGGCCAGACAGCTTATGGGTGGCTCTTCAGTTTAACGTCCCTGGACCACTCCCAGCTAGACACACAGCCAACGTCTCCATGAGGCTTATCGAGGCTCCAGCTGCGGCTAACACACGGCGCTCGTGGATCCCTCAATAGATAAATTCCTAAGCGGTTTAAAGGATTGGTTTGATGCTTCTATCCCCTTCTTTTGCTTTCCTTTTGTTCACAGTGATCGGGTTGAATGAATGAATGAATAAATGACTTGTATAACGTGAAAAATATGAACTGAATCACCTCAAGGCTGGTTCCCCAGTCCGCACCTGAAGCAGCCTCGCTCCCTTTACAGCCTCCATTTGGAGACTTTTTTAGAGACTAATTTTTAGGGGTTCATCCCGGAGAACTTTCAGTCCACTCACATGGTTGCACCTTCATGTATCAGCATGCAGATGCATGCCTTTTCATTTAAATTTTAAACTTTAATCTTTTTCATCAGATGGTTTAGCGTGGAACATTATACAAATATGTGTTTCCTCCTAATGTCATTACAACACTGAGAGTGACACTTTATCATAATGGCCATGCAGGATAGATTGAACTCAGGTCAACAGGTCTCAGCAATGGAGCCAAAGATCTATAAGATGTCCGCTGGTGATTCATAACATTATCAAATACTACAATATAACTTTTGGCAGGTTTCACTTGCATTAAAAAATGTCTTATGACTATTCTTTGCACATTGCTCTTTATACTACCTTCCCAGTTTTGCGAACTAAACTGATAAGTCAAATGCAGGAACAGCGATATTGTAAAGCAATAAGTAATTTCCTCTTTAGAATAACTACAAAGTATAATGTAAACCTGAAAAATACTCATGGTAACTTGTTTGCAAAGTTTAAAATCTAGATCCTGGGTCTTTACCTATCAGGAGTTCTCCTCTTCCCGTTTTCATTCACATCAAGAAGCAGTTCTGATGAGTCAACAGGCGAGTTGGTGCTGGCATCCAGGAGCAGCTGCTCATGCTGAGCCAGGTATTGGGCTGGGTTTTGCTTGGCAAGTCTTGCGCAGTGCAGAAGTTCCCGTTGCAGCAGAGGCAGATTGGCCTATGAAATATACAGAAGACACAGAGGTAACAGCTTGTTACAAATTCTGAACTCCGGAAAGCATGTCATTTTATTCTCAAATCCCTGTAACAGTTTGACAGAATCTATAATCATTCTTCCTTCTGTTCTTTACTCCATGCAAAGCTGCTATCACCAGGGTAAAAGAGCAGAGGAACCGTCTGCGCTATTAATGTTAAGGTTATTTAATGGCAATAGTTTGTCTACTGCAGGTTGTTTATTAGCGAGTACTAGTATCTTTACATATGCATTACATTTACAACATTCTGTGACTTTGTTTAATGATTACATTACACAGTGATAGTAGTTATGCACAGTTCCCCAAAAAACATATATTAGTCAAAGTCCCCTAAAGTGTATTTAAACCCAGAAATAAATATTTTTTACAATGCAGCTCGTTTTCTTTCGGGCTTCTTCAGTTCTTTTCACCCAATGATCCAGACAGTAAAGCTGGGTACACACAATCCACATGTAAGACAATGTAACATGAATAAACCAACATTCTGACAGTGTGTACAGCTGCGTGTCCAACAGGAGCCGGTCTCATGCCCAACTTCTGTTGAATATGGGCATGCTGGAAAACCAGCATCTGACCAGCAGCCATTGGCTGTGAGCACTGATAAGTGTGTTCTGGCGGTTGGGGGAGGGGGCTATCCCCCTGTCAGAATACAATAGCCCAACAGTGGGGGGAGATCGATGCACTAACATTGCTTAGTTAGTATGGCGACCTCTCAGGCTATAGCTGGTAGTGCTGATTGTGAGGAAATTTTCCAAAACACTCAAGGTAAGCTTTTAAAATACTTAATATTTCTGTGCTTTTACCTGAAACTTTTAAAAAAAAATGTTAACTGAGGTTTAAAGGTGGGTGGGCCATTTACATGGCCAACAGAACATATTTCCCAAAAATACACCCAGGTATGTCTACCTGTATATGTCCACCTAGTCTGTGGATAAGTGTTGGTTGCGCACTGGACCCCAGGGTAGACAGAAGGTTCAAGTCAGAATAATGTAGTCATTTCTAAGGGAAGCCCCTCTGTCAACCGGGGGTATTCCAAAGGGTCCCTAAAGCAGTCTATAGAACATTAGAAAGATGAGAGCACTACCAAGCTTGAGTTAGCCCAGTAAGAATTTTATTTAATGACATAAAATTTACAAACAAATGTCTGACTCAAGATGAGGATGGAGTTTTGAGCTCCCGAAAACGTGATCTATTTTTGATTTTGTGCTGTGAAATAAAATTCTTACTGGACTTGTTCAAACTTTGTGGTTCTCTCATCCTTCTAATGTTCTATATCTAGTCTGTAGATGTCAGTGACTGAGTTTTGGTGTACTATAAGCAATACTCCTTTTAAAAAACAAGGATATTAGGAGTTTTGTGGAATCCCCCCACCCCAACCAAATACAGTTAGCTGCATGGAGTGAATGTTCGCTTACACATAAAAAAGGAGAATATAGACAGAACTGTACAGCTGTTACTTGGTTAATGAGACACACGTTACATTGTATACTAAGCTTGTTCAGACATAGGTTTAATGTGTTATTGTGTGTAGGTGACAGATCTCTTTTAAAAGTTATTTTATGTTTCCATGATAAAGCCCTAGCTCTTCTTTGCCATGAACAGTGAAGCTGACAAGTGGGGATGTTATCCTTTGCAAATCCGATAATATTTCACAGACATCAGAAAGACAGAAGTATTATTCTAAGAAAATACATTTATTTCTGCAGTCTCACAAAGACAAATTCCTGAATGGTAATTAGGAAAAATGACTAACATGCTGCCCATGTTGTGTACAGATGATATTTGGCAAAGGACAGCTGTATGTGAGCCAACTGCTATTCACTGACTGCAGAGCAGCACATTCTATTTGAACCCTAAATTTAATATTTACATAAGTCATATGATAAAAATCCTGCTGTAAAAAATATGAAACTTGTACACAGGGTCGGACTTTGCGACTGAAAATGTGCGATCGGATCATGTTGTCAGAAAATCCGATCGTGTGTGACTTTTTTTGTCGGAATTTCCAACACACAAAGTTTGATTTTGTGGCAACAAAATCCAATCGTTTAAATTCCGTTTAAATTGTGTAGACATTTCCGATGGACAAAGTGCCACGCATGCTCAGAATTAATTATGAGATGAAAGCTATTGGCTACTGGCCTCTTTATAATCCCGCTGTACGCGTTGTATGTCACCTCGTTCTGATTTTCTGACAACTATGTGCAACTGTGTGTATGCAAGACAAGTTTGGGCCAAAATCCGTCAGAAAAAAGCAGACAGATTTTGTTGTCGGAATGTCCGACCGTGTCTAGCCCTGTTAAGTAAAGATTGCTATACTTAGCTATTCTGGATCCGCTCCGGTCCGGTCCCAGGCTGAGCTGTCAGTGGCGGCTTCAGTATGTAGAAGAGGCAGCCAACAATGGAGGCCCCATTGTAAGTCTATGGGTGACGTCACTTCACAGGCATTTCCCAGCCACTGTTGGCTTTATCCTGCACACAGAGGGCACCTCTGAACCACAGACTGGAGCGGCTTCAAAATAGGCAAGTATAGCAATCTTTTCTTTACAAGGTTAGATAGACTGGGCTTAGAATTGGGGTGGGAGTAGGTTTAGAGTGTGTTAATATTAATACGGGTATATTTCGTATGTAAGATTCAGGATGGCAGAATATTCATGCATTAGAGGAAATTAATGGAGTATAAAATGTAATTCTAGATAGAATAAGGCTGGGTTCACACTGCCACATGAAGCGGCTCACAGCAGGGGGTCCAGTGTGTCCCTGTTCACCATTTCAGGTCTGATTTCAGTCCACATTTTTGGCTGAATTTAGGCTTGAAATGGACCAGAAGACGCAGAGGACTCCTGTGCAATTCACACTGGAGCTGCTCTGGTGATGTGTGAATCGGATCCATTGAGAGCCAGTCACAATCTCCTGACATGTGAATTGGATGCGGTGAAACCAGCATCCAAATCACAATAGTGTGAATCCAGCCTTAGGCCAATGATTTGGACTACTGAAGACCCAATTACCATTTATAGCCATCTTCACATCTACAGGTATGAAAAGAGATGATAAAAGTAACATGTAAAAAAAAAAAAAAAGGTCTACCAAGTCACTTAAAGCTTGACTCCAGCCAATGTTTTTCTAATTTAGATACCGTGGGGAAGAATTAGATCTTCTGTCATGTTTTTCAGTGTTGTCTATGTTCCCTATGGGAGATACACTTTCTCGGTTTGTTCTGGTGACATCTTCCAATGGGACCACTGGTTCTGAAGACAACTGACTAGAGGAGATCTGTATTTCTGTCCCACTGGGAAAATCGGACTTCATATTCATGCTGAGACATCATGAGAGAAAGAGGAAAAACTATTTTTAGTTGTCTCTGGGAAATGAATAAAAGTTATGCATTCCAAAGGGGACATTTGTTCCAATGACAATTGTCAGAGTTTATGCATTTTTGGGAGATCTGGAGACAACAACAAAACCCTGAAGGCTAACCCTTCTCCAGTGTATCTAAAATCAAAAAAAATATGTTTGACTGGTGTTAACACTTTAAATGACACTAAAGAGCGCATCCATAGAAGAAGAAAAACCTTAAAGCTGTGTTTTTTTTTTAATAGCATGTTATACTTACCTGCTCTGTGCAATGGTTTTGCATAGAACAGCTAAAAATCCTCCTCTTATTGGGTCCCCCACTGTCTCTTCCCCCCTGACAAGGCTCTTGCTATGGGGGCACTCAAGCAGACTTGCTTCTGAGCTGCGCTTCTGTGAATGGACGTTGCCCGTTCAAAATACAAATCGTAGTTCATCCCTGCCAACGCTAGTTCCTCATTCGCTCACTGGCTGTTATTGAAAGTAGCAGGAGCCCATGGCTCCCACTGCTGTGTGAACCAACAAAAGCCCCTTAGTGCATGTGGCATGGGCATGGGGCCCTCGGGCAGTGCCGAGGACCCGAATGGTCAGTCTGCCCCTAGGTATTGGTCTCATGACGGTTTCAATAAAGCGACCCAGTCACCACATAAGGAACTTTGCTGATCCCTGCTTATTGTAGGTATTCTACACTTGGGGTTGTGTGAATAACTTCTCCTCCAACTGCACATTGTTGTTTCTCCGGGTGGCCCATATATGTCCTGTAGTGAAATACGAATCGGGGGGAAATACAGGGTGTGGCGGGAGGAGGTGTTATCCGAGGAGCAGCAAAGCACCGGAGATTAAAGACAAGGAGTGCCGGTAAGGGTCACTTTAACAGTGACCCAATTAGCACAAAAAATATTTTACGATTGTTTTTTCAAAATGCAGCCGAGTCCTCTAGTTTGAGCTAATGAAAAGCAGAAATGCTGCTATTGACAAATGTAAAAGTAAGTATGACACGGTTAAAGCATTCCATGCCTTCTTTTTTTTTTTTTTTAATTCAGCAATTCTATAAACATCTTCTTTCAATTTAAAAAAAAATGGTAATACAAAGCAATTTTGTTTGTTCTAGTTCTGGTGCCAGATTAGGTAATTAGGATGGTGTCTAATATCCTTCCAGTAAATGTTTCTCCATAAACGTAGAATGGAATCGCGGGTCTGCGGGTTGCATTAGCTTAATGAAAACAAGATTTTAATGCATATTGTTACAGCTGCGTTTGAATGCACTTATTAAGGCCCCGTGTTCCCACAACCATATGGTTTTTGTCATTAATGTCTCCTTTGAGGAAAAGCACTAAAATTAGAAAAAAAAAAGTTGCATCTTTGATTCCAGTGATCCAAAGTAAATGATATGGCGACCATATGGCGCACAGCTCTGATGGAAGAATGTGGAAGTGTCCTTGTAAGCTTTTTTTTTTTTTCTTTTTTTTTCAAATTTTTGTGGCAGCCAATTTGACCCTGAAGAGAAGCATATTTTTTTACATTTTTTTTTTTTTTTTACAAAGCAGAGAAACCATTCGTATTCACAGAGGAAATGATGATTAACATGATGAAATTCATAAAGAAAGCGTCCTTTTATGAAGAAAGCATGATGAGTGTTTTTGTAAACATTCATGTTTAATATTTTAAGTATGCAGTGAAATGGAAAACAAAAGCGTTCCCAGAAAAATGGAGATGATGAAAAAAAAAAAGTGTAACCCATAGCAACCAATCAGATTCTCATGTTCATATTTTTCCTGCTGTATAAGGGTGGCCATAGATGGTCCAGTAACGGCAACTGATGCATCAGATTCAAATGCTGACTATGCAAACTGGGACATAGCAAACATGTGCTAGTATCACTCACTATTATATGCATTTTTCAGCATGTTGAAAAATATTCAGGTGCATGATTGCTCAGTGTTCTTTTCTCTAAAGAAAAGGGTATGTTCCTTTTCAGATTATTGTAATTCAAGGGAGGACAGATGCTAGAGACATTCCTGGTGAGAAACCTGCCTTCAGCATTCCATAAACAACAATTCTGAAGAGCTGGACTAATTCCTTAGGCGCCTCCTCTAAGTGGAATCCACTAGCTCAGTGGGTGATCTCTCCGCTGATCCCCGCTGAGCAGGTGGATGACAGGTCCTGAGTGCACATAGACATAGTCCCACTCTCCTCTATGGGGCAACTGGATGGAAACAGAGCACCTGTCAGTTTCCATCTGATCTGCCTGATGGATAAGGAATAGGACCGCCATCCATCTGTTTTTGACGAGCAGGATCAGATCAGATGACGGCGAGTGTCAGCGGACATTCGCCACTCCATATAAGAGGGCTTGGAGGGTCCGATCAGGTCCACCTGAAAAACTGACAGGCGGACCTGATCGGACAGCCTGTGTGAAAGGGGCCCTGTTGCTGGCTATAGATACCACTTCTACTATAATAAAGATTTAAAGCGGTATTAAACCCAAAACCAAAAATACAATATATTGCTGATTACCAATCATTGAATGTGGTGGCTGAATTAGTTTTCTTATTCCCCCCCCGGTCACTGGGCCAGTAACACACTTCCTGTATTAGGATGCCTCCACTCTGGATTAAAGTGTTACTAAATCCACAACAGTAAAATCAGTTTGTATATGCAGTAAAGCATACTTGTTATACTCACTGTTGAACCTAAGTGGTTAATCCTCTGCATTGTGTAAAAAGGCTGTTTGATCCTGTTTTCTGTAAACCCCTCCTTCTTCCACTGTCCCCAAACCATCTCCAGATAGTACAGAGGGTAGGGGACCAGCTGCACATGCTCAGTTTGGTGTGAGAGAATTTTTTTTCTTGGGGGAGTGCATGTGATCAACATAGGACCAATCAGCACTGTCCAGACAGAGGGTCGTGGGTCCTGCAGCCCTTATAGAACAGTCAGAGCAGAATGGAATCCCCTCCTACAATATTTAATCAGACACTGATAGAAGTCATAAGACAGCTCAAACTGCTGATGAGAAAAGGGGTTTATATTTATTAAAAGAATTGTATTTCCATGTCCTGTGTGAGACCGGATATAGTGAATGCAGGGTCCTGGGTTTACTAACACTTAAGCACACAATGCATAGCAGACAACAGCATTGTCAGTCTGGGCAAGGGGACATTTGAGGTACTAGCAGATTTAGATACACTAACAAATTAAAGCTAAACTCCAGCTAACACTTTGCAAGCAGTAGTAAATGGTTTGTAACAGTAGAAAATGGCTTGTCTCAACCCAGTAACTGCTACATCTGCAGAAAAGCCCATGCTTTTAAAAAACAACAGACTTACTGTAAAAATAAAGGAAAAAAAGCCTAAAAATAAAACAAATGCAGCCACCATATTATAGAATTGGTAAGTGCATTACATTTTTTCTTTTGGGTTTAATACCGCTTTAAGCAGGAATTACATTAACCCATGTGTTTATGAAATGATTACATCAAACACTTGTTGACATTTCTTTACTAAAACACTTCAGTGCCTACATGTCTGCCATTTTTTGTAATTACGCCGAACAGATGAGTGTTGTGTGAGCTCTGTTAGTAAGAGTTTGGAATGTAATGTGCTTTACATATGTACTGCGGATATTTTGTGGGATGATGAAATAGGCACACAGCCTGAGGACACAGCAACTGCAAACTCTGTGGCTTAAGGCACATAAGAATTATGAAACATAACCACTAAATTATATAATTAAACAGATGCCATTAAAAAAAAAAAATGCTCTCCGGCTTGTGAAAGTTGTGTTTTTTTTTCCATATCTAGCTCTAACAGTCTGTTTTCCAAGCCTCCAGAATTTCAACCTATTATTGCATCTCTGCTCCTACCTGGAAGCACAAATAATTTTGATATTCTGATTCTGGGTTTGTTGAACAGTATTTAATTCTATAGTCCCTGAACCCCCAGAGTACACATAGCCTAGGAATATATTTACCATCAGCCCCAATCCAGAAATCTTACTGATAAAATGGATGTCACCAGCTTCTGTTCGTGGGCCACAGCCCACTTATTCATATAGGAAGGGATCTGCCATGAGTATGGGTACCCATAAAAAGTAATGTGCCTGTGGTGCACATGTGCAAAATGAAGGAGAAGTGGGATCCATGTTGGTGGAAAAATCACTGGATCAGGGCTAAAGGTAAGTATGAATCTAGGCTACCTGCACTCAGGTTGATGGGGGATTTAATAAAGGACAGCTTTGTCAAAGGTTAAAATACAAATACATATATAATTGTACTAAATTGTGATTTGATCTGCCTGCATTTCAAGTATGGGGTTCCATGAATAACACCACTAATATTAATAATCATCCAAATCACTTGAGGATTATAAATGGAAGAGATGTACCTAAAGAAAAACTACAAAATATTTTGGACATATCTCATACACCCAGCTTCTATCCCCCTACTGCCCACCACCACCACTATTATCAGCAATCTAATTATTTTAAGTTCAGTCCTTTCAATGAAAAACCAGCGAGATGGGCAAGACCAATCTTTGGTGCTGTAGTAAAAATTCCATTCCTTAGCTGGGGTCATCGCCTTCAAAGTGGAGTTCCACCCACCCGCTCCTTTGTCTCCTCCCTCCCTCCAGTGCCACATTTGGCACCTTTTCGGGGGGAACAGATACCTGTCTTTGACAGGTATCCTGTTCCCACTTCCAAGAGGCACAGCCGCTGCTGTTGATATCGCCGCTCGGCTCCCTCCTCCTCCCTGCCCTGCCGCCGGGCCAGTAGAAGAGAGGAGCAGAGCCTTGGGCATGCACAGTAGGGTTCCCGGCCTGAAGGTGTAAGGCTACCCTGCCAGGTTCCCTTACCCGCAATGGTGGCGGCAGAACCCGACAGCTTATGGAAACATCAGCTGCGGTGCCGACATCACTGGACTCCAGGACAGGTAAGTGTCCTATTGTTAAAAGCCAGCAGCTGCAATATGTTTTTAATTGTTTCAGCGGTGGGCAAACCTCCACTTTAATGATCAGATCAAAGAGTGAACATTACAGCCACCATTATGATAAATGTACATATAATCATCTCTTCTATAAAGTCCATCCTTTCTACCATAGCGCTGAAGCCCCCTAAATTTTTCACTAATGTCTCTTTTACGCCCTATAGCTGTAAATAACATAAAGAGAAGAGAAAGGGCAGAAAGTCACCCAGATAAG
This sequence comes from Lithobates pipiens, assembly GCF_037356315.1. Lineage (NCBI taxonomy): Eukaryota > Metazoa > Chordata > Amphibia > Anura > Ranidae > Lithobates > Lithobates pipiens. The sequence goes on from NW_027507764.1 coordinate 493,910,929, forward strand.
CACGTCAGTCACTGCGCAGTGCTTACACCTCAGATTTATTTTCCATTTTCGCTCTTAAAAAGCAAAACAGTAAAACACACATTTGTGACCTAGCAACAATAAGGTTTGAAATCCTTTCCAGACCAATGAACTGTGCAATACCTTCAAAAATGGGATGACAAAGGGTCGCAGTGGAAAGTTGGTCGCTTCTTGCAGTTTGGAATGAAATTCTTCAATTGTCAGCGTAGAATTCTGTTTGGTAGTGGAAAAAAATGAATAAGAGAGAAAAATGTAGTTTAATAGATTGTCATCATATTCAAAAGGTTAGCAGTAGACAAATATTACAGGAGAGGCACATATAAGTCTTAAATGAATGAAGTGGACATTTTTATTTGTTTAATGTAGAAGGGACTGTTAAGTCTAAGCCCTGATTCACAATGATGTGACTTTGAAATTGCGCTACTTCAGCGTGATTTCAAAGCCACAGATCAATGCGATTTGCACTGCCGATTTCATTGCAGCTTCCTACTTCATTTAACAGAAGTCTTTGGAACTGTAAAATTGCATGACAAATTGCACCGGCGTGAACAAGGGCTAAATGTGGAAAATGCTTGTGCAAAATTTAAAGCCCACCTCGGGAAATGTGAAAATTCCTCAATGCATACTTCCAGAGTTAACTCCTCGTTTAGGTCTAGAAGGCATCGAAAAGAAAATGTATTTCCCTGATTCCCCACTCATCCATTCTGCTAGACCAGTTCCTCTACCGTCTTTTCCCCTATGCCCCGTTGGTCTAAGGTCCTCAAGTCAACAAGACCAATACAGGGTCCATAGAGACAGTCCACCACTGGAGCATGGGGGAGCATCGTCTTACAGGAAAGCAGAGGATCAGGTAAGTAAAATGTTTTCACCCCCTAGACTTAAACAAGCAGTAAAACAAAAAATTCGGAATACTGAGGCATGCCAATAACTCTAGCAGGTGTATACAACAAGGCTAAAGAACCGGAAAGATCACATTGTCTTTTTTGTGCTATGTTTTGGGTGCATTGCAGAAGTGGTTTGTTAGAAGTCCTGCTTTTTGCATATTTGATGCAGTTTCCAGCAAAATGCACCTTATATAGAGCTTAATGATAATCACACATTTAATTCTAAACCCCTTAAAATTTTATCCAGACTTGCTATTTTAACAGAATCCCAGATGTAGTAAGCAGGTCTAATTAACATATATGTGTGATTTTTTTTTTCCCCAAGCCCCATTAACCACTGTAAAACTGAACAAATGTTCAGTTTGTTGATATGAAATATGAATATGAAAAATGTGTAACAAAACGCTGGTGTATGGCCAGCTTTATTGCATCTTGCCAATGTTTGAGCATCATGATATTTGGACACGGCCTGATAAATAGCTAATACATGTTGATATAGGCTGGCCAATGACTGGTGGATGTCTCTACAAGAACAATGGGGTTGATTTACTAAAACTGGGGAGTACAAAATCTGGTGCAGCTTTGCATCAGCTCGCAGGTTTTCTTTTTTTTTGGTCAAAGCTTGACTGAACAAGCTGAAGTTAGAAGTGGATTGGTTTCTATGCATAGCTGCAGCAGATTTTGCACTCTACAGTTCTATTAAATAAACACCAATGAGTAGTAAGACATCTGTTCACACCTACATTGCATTGGCACTTTGTTGGGACCTGCACAGAATTCTTCTGACTCTGCTAATAGGGTTTAGAGCTGTATGAGCCATGAAATACTTTCTATGTTTCCTCCACAAAAATATTGCAGCTCAATATATATATAAAAAAAAAAAGAAGATAATCCAACAAGCTAAAAAAACTATCAATAAAGGATGAACTGCTACCATAGATTCCCCATAAATCCTCAGAATTTACACATTTTTGCGAATATTAAACTTTTGGCCAAATAGTTTGTTGGCTCGCCATCATAAAAAAAGGACCAACCTATAGCCTTTTCTCCTGGTCAGCTTAATCATAAGCACCAATAACTTGAAAAAATAAATAACCCAGACCCCTTTCTATAAAAGGGTGGGCTCACAGCAGCCGTATTGTCAATGTATGTTGTAACTGCTAGGGACAGCTGACAATACTGTGCAGGGAGATATACAGATTTTATCCTTACAAATCAATGATAAAGACTTGCTTTCATGCTTGGAAACATTTTATATTATCTCATAGGCAAGTGCTACATGGCTGAGCCTCATCCAATCATTGCAAGCAAGATTAGATATATGACCGCTACTAGTAAGGCTAAGGACCTATACTTCCAGCAGTGCACCCGTTTTTATACCTGTAAAGTACGAGGAGTGTTCTCCATGTTGCCCCTATTTTGGGAGAACAGAACAGCAGATATGACCTCACAGGGGTGAAGTTTAACTAACACATCTTTTAGTAAGTGGGGTTAGACTGGGGCAAGGTATAGAGGGACCATGGACAAGAGGGTGGGGGAAACTGAGAACACCCAATTTTTAATACCAAAACATATTTGCCAAAAGCTAGACTGATTGCCTCAGGGTATCACATAGCTAAGCCTACAATAGGACTACATGTCCTGCTACACAAACACAAAAATGCTTTTTAAAAACACTATATAATTTTATGAAAGGACTACATCAAATATATGGAAACTGAAAAATTAGCAGATTCCGTAAAAAGCAAAATACTGTATATACAGTAATTGATTAATCTGAAAATCCTCCATTATGGGCAGGGTCAAATTTCCACCACTGGAGCCTCTAAAGCACACATTTGGCATACAAAGCCTCTCTCTGCTAGGGGCATCTGTTCTTTGTATATACAGCATAATATATACATAATATATATATCTATATAGATAGATATATAGATAGATAGATAGATAGATAGATAGATAGATAGATAGATAGATAGATAGATATTATACTTTTTTTTTTTAACCTAACAGGTAACAAATAAACTTATAAAAGATGACTATTTTGAGTGAGTGTAGCAGATATCTATGCAATGTAAAGGAACCTCTTATCTTCGGACACTACAGGCACGGGCCTTCTGAGTCTTATGGTAAATATAGCCCTGAATACCAATGGGTTTAGCAGTATCATTTACAGCGATGTTACTAGGGGCAAGAAAAGAAATGAAAATGTGTGTTTTTTTGCCAATCCCCCTCCTTTAGGTCACCAGGCCTGGCTTTAAATGGAAAATGGCAGGTTAATCCATGAGGAGCTGCACTCCACAGCACCAATATTTTTTTTTTGTATTTCTGGTTGAAGAAAAAAAATAACTCACTAGACACTATACTCGTTGTTGATAAGGAGATGGTTATACTTTACAGTAAGTGCACTTTAAATGTATACTTGCCAAAACTCTGTTAAGTTGTCACATATATCTACTTCCTTAAGATTACAAAAATAAATCAAAGCCAGAAGAGGGTCATTCAATTACAGGTATTTTACTACTTATCGCCTGTTAATTCTTTTTTCTTTGCATACTCTAAATGTGTTATCTGATGAAAGAAGCTGTATAGTACATAAATCTGTCAGCACATCATTTCACTATTCATAAGAAAGGATGTAATCTTGGACACAATGCAGAACAGAATAACACAATGCAGCCAGTAATTAAACATATTCCAGCAATAATGTGTATGGATTTCTCCTTGTTCTACAACATGGAGCTGTGAATAGGCTGTACCTTTCATTATTTAGTTACTGTCATCTGTCAATTTTATATTATTTTTTTTTAATTAAAAATTGAAAGTCCTGTATTTTATGTTCTGTTTCAAGGTTTTCACAAGAATAAGTATGTAACCATGCATATAAATGCCTGCGGACTACAAGGTATCTCTTGTTTCCAGTTAAACAGGCCATTGATGGTGTAGCAGCTCCACCTATTTTCTTCATGTTTTGTAATGGGGGTGGCTCATCTTAGATTCATTCAGACTTGTAAATGAATAAAACATTTCAATCGAGGACAGACAAACCCAGAAAGCCAGGTAGCCAAGGTGCATATTATACTAATGATGACACTTTCCTTTTATTAACCTTTTTTCTTTTTATCATTTACAGCATTTGAACCTAAATCCTTCTTGGTTCCTGGAACAAACTGGCTTAACTTGAATGCTATAGAATCTTGTGCACACTTAGTGTTCAAAATTATAAAATAATAAGAGACATTTCTTGAAGTTGGAGCTTTTTACAATTGATTCGTCACTTTTTCCTAGCCGCTCGTGGTTGAATGCTGGTAGCTTCAAATGGCCTCCTACTGTGTGCCCTACAAATATACTGTGACGCCTGCCAAAAGATGTTAGTAAACTTTATCAGAAGACAACACCCACAGATCTAAGGAAGAATATACCCTAAAAAATATCCCATTGGCAATAACAGGCAGCAATAAATCTGCCTATCCATGTGCACCAAAGGCAGTAAGTAGCCTGCCCATATTTAAAAAGGGCTTTCCTTGACCCTATAAGGGCATCTTTATATGTTAATTATGATCCCTCTAAGTGTCTCATTTGAAGAAACATGTTAATCCTAGAAAAATGTACAACACATACATGATGATCACTGTCTTGAAATGAAATTCTGTTCACCGAAGACTTAAGGCTTGCATTGTTATCTGTCTGTTGCAAATACCAAGGCTCATTGTTGAATGCTGTCAAACCAGAGTTGACCAGTAACCATTTCAGTGACCCTTAGAAAATCTGAATCGATCGCCCTGTCTATTCTTCTGCATAACAATAAAAACATGGCAGAGGTTTTAAGCTTTCACACACAACGCATCCAAAAGAAAAATTGGTTGTAAATTCACAATTCTTCTTAGTTATGCTTCTGTCCCTCAAACAGATGACTTTTCATGGAACTGTATAGCATAATCTCCTTTTCATCGGAGGTAAAAAATAACCAAACACTTGCGATTAATTGGAAGTATTGCTGTATAGACTTAATTACTTGCATATATACGTGGCTATTTTATAACCACTGTGTGTGGTCTGACCACACCAACACAACCGATTACTCAACCATATAATATACTATAATATTTGGCAATTTGATGCTCTATTCTAGCAATGCAATTTTTCCATCACCAAAACAAGGGATTTACAAAACTTTAATGGATAATACAACATAAATCTATCATCTTGGTTATTCACTACCTGATCATTACCAGATGGTTAGTAGATGGTGGTTGATCAGAATTCAAAGCTGATATATCCTTACGCAGAGCAATTATTAGATAATTAAACCTGCAGTGAACCAATCTGTCACACAGAATAAAAAAATGTATATGTTGCCCAATTTGGAAGATCTTTACATCTGTGCTCATGCCTGAGCCTCTTACGGATGACATAAAATGATTTAATGCAGGTATGCTCTTTATTTGAAACGTGAACACCATGGTCTGAAGTCCTGCCATGGATGGCTCATCTCTGCATGCAACTCATACAAAACAAGGACTGTGTCAATTTTCTTACCACTAATCCAAGCACAAGTGTGCGGACTCTTTCCCCAATTTCTGGTGAAATGTCATTGCCAAACTGCTGTAATGTGGTAAGGAATCTCTTCAATTTACTGAGCTGCCGTGCACCACATGCTGGAGGCAACTGCTGATTTGCCAGCGAGGAAGAGGAGGAGGACGAAGGTCCATTACTAAAGCCATTAGGAGGGGATGGAGCTCCATTCAGTGCTGTTGGTGAATGACTTGTGCCATTTGTTACTGTTGAATAAAGCAGAACATCGTAATGGTTACTTCTAGTAAACTTACTATTACTTACTTTTACTTACTTACTATTAATATCGTTAGAACATTAATACATATTAAAATCTCAATGAAGTAAAAACCTCTTGGGCATGTATCTTTTTAAACACTTAACTCCCATTTGAAAATAATGGAATAGACATTAAAAAAAAACTACAAAGGCATATGTTACAAAACAAAAAGAGGGGTGAACAAAAGGGGGCAAGTACAGAGAAAATAAAATGTATTTTCAGTGAAGGCATGTTTTGGTACATACAATTGTTAGGTTTATAGGATATTCGTTTTTATTTGCTTGCCTTTCTCCTATTTTCATGAAGTTGTTTTATATACAGCATTCTCACAATCAAATAATGGCTACTGTACTTCAGATAATACAATTATGCACCATTACACTATGACTACTAAGATAAAAGAATATGCTACACACAGGTGTTGAATTACTAAAGGTGAATAGACTATACACACTTTGCAAGTGCAGGTGCACTCATTTTCCACAGAGCTTAGTGAACAAGGTAAAGTTCTGCTGATTTCCATCATCCAATCATGTGCAAGCAAAACATTTATTTTTTTTCCTTGCACCTGATTGCGTATTCTTTACCAAGAAAAACTTCATCACATTCACCAAGCTCTGCGGAAAATGAGAGCAATTTTACTTGCAAAGCACACAGCCTATTTGCCTTTAGTAAATCAACCCCAGAGAGTCTATTGGCCAATTAGACTAATAAGACCTCGGGAGTAAAAAAAAAAACATTTCTTCTACTGATCTGGATATAGATGGATTGTTGTTTATGGCACACAGCTGCATAAAGATCAGTAATACAGCGATGAGTACACAGACGTAAAAACAAAAATAGAAATGTTTACGTTTGAGTGCAGCAATTTGCACACACGTGTTTATGCATGTTTACGTAGACACACATATTATACACACTGCCAATAAAGAAGAATTTTACATGTGTATACACATTTATGCAAGGTCTTTACAGAACATTTTACTCAGGATCTGTCAACAAGAACCTGAGTATTTTATTATTATTATATTATTATACAGGATTTATGTAGCGCCAACAGTTTAACATCGTTTAACAAAATGAAGGCAGACATTTCAGTTACATTAAATTTGGTACAAGAGGAATCAGAGGGGCCCCCTCATTAGAGCTTACAATCTAAAAGGAAGGGTCAATTGATACAAAAGGTAATAGCTGCGGGGGAGAAGCTGATGGAGGAAGTAAAACAGTGTATTAGTTAGAAGCAGAATAGGCTTCTTTAAAGAAAAGGGTTTTCAGGGATCATCAAAAGATGGATAGATTAGGGGACAGTCGTACAGATTGGGGTAGGGAGTTCAAAAGGATGGGAGAAGCTCTGCAGAAATCCTGGAGGCGAGCATAGGAGGAGGTGACAAGGGAGCTAGAGAGCAGGAGGTCTTGGGATGACCAAAGAGAGCAGCTTGGTTGGTATTTTTGGGATAGGTTAGTGATGTAGCTGGAGGCAGAGTTATGGATGGCTTTGTAAATTATTGTTAGTACTTTGAATTTTATTTGCTGAGTGAGTGGAAGCCAGTGGAGGGATTGGCAGAGAGGGGTGGAGGACACTGAATGGTTGGTAAGGTGGATGAGTCTTGCAGTGGCATTCATTATGAACTGAGGTGGGATAGTCTATGTAAAGATAATCCAATGAGGAAGGATTTGCGAGGCGAGAGATAACCAGGGAGTGAATCAGAAGCTTGGTGTTATTAGTTAAATTGGCGTATTTTAGAAATGTTGTGGAGGCTAAGGTGGCATTATTGCGACGGGGATTGGATGTGGGCCTGAAAGGACAGTTCAGAATCCAAGGTTACCCCTAGAACCCTGGCATGTGGGGATGGACTGATAGATGTGTCATATATTTTGACAGAAAAATCAGGGGAAGGGGCATGTGGGGGAGGAAATAAACATCAGTAAATTATTACGTCCGTAAGAGTAGTTGTAGAACACAAACACTGCAGAGTACTACACAGAAGGAAGCACTGCATGCATATGTAATGGGTAAATATGCCTGCCCCTATGTACATATGTATTTAAAATGTATGAATTTAATTTTTTTAAACATTAACATTTACATGTTTTTCTTTCAAATTAAAGATAAATTCCAGGCAGCTAAATACACAGCTAAAAACCAACAAAGAATCACCAGATTTGAAAGTCCAATATCAGGTCAAATACAACCAATGTGAGATCAGTGCACCCCCTTCTTCACAGCTTCTAAAATAATTGGAAACAAAACACCATTTTAGCTCCAGAGTTAACTTCTGGGTGACGTCCCCTCTTTGTTTTAGGTGCTTCTCGCCCCACCACGTTGGTAAAGAACTAGTACATTCAGCTGTTACTCCAGAAATTGTGCAGCCCAGGTCCAAATAACAGGCGCAACTGAACTCTTTGACCGTAGGTTCCAGTGGTTTACCTCTAATCCAACAATAATCCAGTTGCAGATACCTGAACTGTCTTTTGTCGCAAAAGGTTTCTAATTCTGCTCCAACAATCTTACGATTCACAAATGTACACCACATTGCATAACCAGACAGGTGACACCACTATTCTCTGTTTCAGTTTTTCAGCATCGCTGGTTACCTGCTCATTCACTGAATATTGAATTGTGCCATGATGGTGCCAGGGATACATCTACTGACACACCTCTGATGCACTTGGTGAAGTTGTGGATAAAAATCAAATGACTGGTGCAGATTTTCTACATCCAGTTATTGCTATAATGCAGCCCAAAAAGCCAAGAGGCCCATAAGCTGTAAATACGGGTGCCACATTTACTGCACAGTAGACATTGCCACTGGGGCACTATGTGGATTTATTAACATAGCAAACACTCAAATAACAAACTCCATATTTGACATATTTTCAATGTCTAGTCACATTTTTAATTTTGACTTAATAAGTAGGCTAGTGTATATAACTGTATTTCATCTTTAGCCCTTATAAATATCTTTAGTCGGCAAATGTAAAATCCATATCTTATAGGCAACAACGCTGTTATAAGTCTGTATGATTTCCTAGAAGACTCCAAGTTTCTAACAATGTCTTAAAGTGCATCCCTTTGCCAGAAAGAATAGCTGAATGTCACAGCATACAATTCATAATTTTCCAATTCATGAGGCTTGACTAGCCATTTCAGCGGCATTAAACCAGCAGGATATACTCTCCTGAATGTCCCATCAAAGTATCTTTATAAAACATCTATTTATTCACAGCAAACCATTTGCACAATTTATCCTAAATATAGCAATCATGTTTACAGCCCAAACAGGCGGCAATGACAAATTGGTGGGGTAGTTACCATCCTATAGTTCTACAATTTTCATGATGATGTCATTCATACAGCAGTCACAGGCTCATGGGTAAACAGAGCAGAGCTGTTTCTCTAGACCCGGGCAGTTTCATGCTATAGAAAACGATGGTTTCTATTCTGTGTATGCTTTTCAGTAAGAAATACCATGTCCTCATTTTTTAAGCCATTACATGAAAAATGACGATGAATGATGAGGAAGGGTATTTTTGAAATTAAGTCTTTAGGTATTGTGCCAGCGACAAGATATGTGCAGTCTGTCAGCATCTTCAAGGTAGAAAATTGTGCATACGAGTCAATATGAGTTGAAAAGAATCAAACTGTGCTCCATATATTGGCTAAATACTGATTTCTTCAAGCAGTGAGACAGTTAGGATTCTTGCCTGCAACACCTAGGTGAGGTAAGTGGGGAAAATTACTGGTGGTGTCTCTCGAAAAACAATTTGTAAAAAAATAATAATAATAGTATAATGTGATGTAGTCCCTGCAAGAAAGACCATTTCTTGGACAGATTTGTGTAAATGATGAAAAATGTGACCATGTATAGGAAGCTTAAAGAGGCAGTATACATAGCTTAGAGGATGTAAAGAGTCAGGGGAAAGGGGTGCCTGTGCATACATGCAACCTTATCATTTCCTACTTCCCTTTTCAGATTCCTAATGGCTAATAAAGCAGTCCATCATAGTGATTGGCCAATAAGAACAAGGGAGTGTGGAAGGTAGCAGCCAATACCAACCCAAATTGTTGTATTTTTGCCTTCAGAAAGGCTTAGCATTTGGCTTCCACTGCTTTTGGAAGCTGCTATGGTGTGTGGGCAGCTGTAGAAAAGTTTCATACATCCTAAGCACTGTGCTTAAGATTACCACAGTGTCCTTCTCTAGGAATACACTGGCTATGTGTCTTCAGGGGTACTCAGGATACATATTTTTCTCCAATCACAATTGGACTCAATTATAGCAGATATAACCTCTCAGTTCGCACTTACTCCTATGGCCTATCTTAAAGAGGAGCTCCAGGCAAATTCAGAAAAAAACAATAAAATTTAGCAACTACAAATACTGTAGCTGCTGACTTTTAATATAAGGACACTTACTGGTCCAGGGATCCTGTGATGTCCTCACCCGAGCCGATTCTTCAACTGGCTTCAAGTGCAGGTGCAGGCGTCTGCATTTCTAGTAAGGGAAACAGGAAGTGAAGCATTGTGGCTTCACAGCCTGTTTCCTAATGCACGTGCTGCGCCTTGTGAATGGTCCCGTAGTCTTCAGGACCTGTGATGTGTCCCAGAAGATTGTGGGGGAAGGAGGAGGGTCAAACTTCTGTTTCAGTTCCCCGTGGCTCCCCCTTCACTCCCCAAAAAAATGTCACTTGTAGCAGTGCAGGGGGGCAAGGTGCAAACAAGCGAAGCTTCCCCTTTTGGGTGGAGCTCCACTTTAATATGTCCGAATACAAGTAGGTTAGAATCTGAAATTAAGTTGGCCATAAAGCTTTTCAGTGTATATAACTGGCTTGGAGAGCATTGTGTTTTTTTTTTTTAAAAAGTGGAGATTCGCTTTGTGATCGCAGTTTGACTTTACATGCCCAAATGTAAAATTGACCCTGCCATAAGAACGTTAGTTAACCTTACAACAGAGAACTAGGAATGTACAACAATAGGGTTGATTTACAAGGGAGGTGGATGGAGGAACCCCCTTGTTGAGCTGCGTTATTCAGACTGTGTAGACTTCTCCGCTGTCAGAATACACTGATCAATGCTGTAGCCAATTGGCTGAAATTCTTTCAGCATTCCCATTCAAGAGAAGCCAAACATTAGATCGACTTCTCTTAAGTGGGGATGATCATCGATGGATCACAATGCAGTTGGTCTTTTCTGACCTTGCTGACTTTTGATCCAACGCAAGCTTAAGAATCAAAAAACTCTGGTCACAAAAGGGTTAACAAATTTTTAAATGCATGATGTAAATTACAGACTGGATGTGCCACATGCTCACCAACCATTCACAAAATAAATATCTATTTGCAAATAAACCAAGTACTGAACCACCCAAGTATAAACTTTATACCACCTAACCATGCAAGCAACATAGCAAAAAAAGAGTTTACTATCAACACATGGACCGATCTTTTACTCAATGTGACAATGAGTCCATTAGGCCCTGGGGCTGCATCTAGGCTAGGAATACACTAGGGAAAGGTACCACCTGTGACCAGCTAAAATGAAAGTGATGGCAATCACTTGGATTTACTGTTATTATTTGAGCAGCAATTGAAATATGAAGGGGATCAAAAATGTTCATTACTTCCCAGAAGACCTTCACATATTTTATTTAGAACTTTTGTGTGAATTTTGATTAACATTATTTATCTGTAGAACCTTGATGGCAGGGAAGAACTGGGAACTTTTGGCCTGGAGATTTCAAGGTAGGGACATATTTTTGTGGGCTAATTTAAAGTGGTTGTAAAGGATGAAGTTTATGCATGAAGGTAAAAATCATGTGTGCTGCTCCCCCTTAGCCCCCTAAATACTCACCTGAGCCCAATCCAGTGATGTGCACGGGATCCCGGCTGTTCCAGGACTCTCTCTCCCCTCATTGGCTGAGACAGCAGCAGGAGCAGTTAGCTCCCACCACTGTCAATCACAGCCAGTGAGCCAATGTGGAGAGAGAGGGGGGAGTGGCTGAGCTGTGGCTCTATGTCCCCTAGAGTAGGGCTCAGGAGCAAGCATGCACCAGTACCCCCATAGCAAGCGAGTTGTTGGGGACACTAATCAAGGAGAAGGAGCCAGAAGCTTTGGCGAGGGACCCTAGTAGAAGTGGATCGGGACTGCTTTGCACAAAACCATTGTACCCAAGATAGTTTTTTGTATTAAAAAAAAAAAAGATAAAATATCTCCATTTATGGTCACCAGGCTGCAAATCTTATTAATACGGGGCAAGTGCCATGTTCTACCCAGTATGAGGACCCAACACGTGAGAAGTGTCACATTCATTACTATATAACAGAGGTCGACAGCAGGGAAACTTAGATTTCCAAAATACAACAAATTGAAGTTATATAATGCATATTGTCGGATGCTCTGCATAATATGGCCTCTGGCATGCTACCAGTCTGCTCTGGCTCATTTAACTGAATATACTCTCCAAATTGTGAACCTTGTAGCTCATAGCAGTCACCCAGCATAGATGCTAAATGTATTTAACAGAGGTATAGATGATCAGGGAATGTAAAAACATACATATCTGCATATAAGATAAAAAGATAAAAATATGAAACAGCAAGTAAATATTAACATAAAGCATTTATTTCATAATAAAAGCTGGAATTCTCACTAAAAGTATACTAAAGTTTACCTTTCAAATAAACTTGTCTAAACATGTGCAATTAAAGCTGAGCATGTCAAATAATGCATAAGCACAGACCAGGCTTGTTAACGTGTACGTTCCTGCAACACATAGGTGTATATGGAAACTAAAAGAAAATTGCACATCATAGCAACCAAACCCTTCAAAGGTATTGGCAGATCACATTGTATGCAAATTTCAATTGTCATACAGATTTGAAGCTTGTTGCCTCCTTCATCTAAGCCTCCCTATGGCCCCTTTCACACTGGGGCGGTGCGGGCGTCGGCGACCACATCGGTGTGAAAGGGGCCTATTGGTATTTTAATTTAAATCGACCAATCGGGAGGTTTGTGAGAGGGAGACAACACAACAAACTGAACAAGTCAAAATTTGCAATCTTGACTTATAAAGTCCAACACTGCTTATAATTTTAGCTGTTTTTATTTCCATATCTAGCTATTCTAATATAAGTTTTTTGGCGAACATAATCTCAGATTATGCAATATTTCATCATAAACTGAATTGCTCAGGTGGCAACTGAAGCATGCATAATTTAGCTTTTGCAAAAAAGTCAAGCTGATCATCTTTCCTTTTTATGGAAGGGGTGCATTAAACCAGTGGCTCTCAACCTCAGTCCTCAAGTATCCCCAACGGGCCATGTTTTCAGGCTTTCCTTTACTTTGCACACCTGCTTTAAATCAATATCAATCAATGACATGGTATTGATAAGAGCTATTTTATCTAAGGGAAGCTCCCAAAACATGGCCGTTGGGGGTACTTGAAAACAGGTTGAGGACCACTGCATTAAACAACAGGGACACTTGGGAATTATGATGGGGAGAGGAAAGACCTAAGCTGGCTGTACACTTAGGGGGTGTTCCTGTCAGGCCCCTCCCAATCAATATCTTGAAAAATTGAAGGAACCGGGCGGAAAATTGTTGGTCAATCAGTGGCGGCATCCAATCAAATGCAGCTGCCGTTTGGGGTATTCAGCTACCTCATCAGAAGGGTTCGTCCAGCCGAACTGTATAGCATGGATGGAGGAATCTGTTGAATTTTTCATTTGGCTTGCAAAAAATAAATAAAATAAATCTATCAGTGTATGGCCAGTCTTACTAAAATGCAAAGGTCAAGATTTGCATATAAATTAAGCTGCATACTGCATATACTTCTGGATCTAGTCATCATTCTGACATATGGCTTGGCTTCTACGTTTTTTTCCCATCATAAACTCAATGTGAATGGCCCAGGTGTACAACAAGTTTACTTAAAACCATAATCATTACAAGCAGTGAGTTATTTGCCATGAAAGGATTACTCACATGTTGTGGGTGTGAATGAGCTTGTTCTTGGAGCTCCCTGTGTCGTTGGGGGAGGGGGCATTGTTGGAGGTGTCAACCTGGATTGCGTCTTTACATCCACAGGTGAGTCTGGCATCGTGCAGCGCTTCTCAGTACGATCTGCAACAAAAAAAAAAAAAACACAAACGTAACCCATCATTTCCACGATACAAAATATTTCTCTCTGGCATAAAAAGTAAAAAATCCCCAGCAATCAGCGTTATTCCATTAAAAACACGGCTGCAATTTATTTTATTGCGATTAAATGAAAACACCCCAGACGGATTTTACGTGAAAACCCCCCATCCTATAATCTTTTTAAGGTTTTTTAAATTCAATGTGCACAGATGCTTCCAAGAGGAAGCAATAACAGCAGCTGAATTCAATAGCTTTAATGGAAGTATGGAAGTATGGATGTGAAAGGAAGGATTGAAAAGGCAGGACGGTAATGAATCCCCATATGACAGCTCCGACAAACCCCCAACCTGATGCCGTGTCCTACAGGTGAGCTATTGGCAGCGATCCGCTTCCTCTCCGGCTCCCCTTGTAAGCAGCACCTGCTGCCCTCTCGGCTGCCTTTTGTTGTGATATTCAGAGACGTGAGGAGCCTGTGTAACGCTGCGAGTCGCCTGGCCCTATTTCCCACCCTATTTTCTCTTGTTTTATTCCAAAGCAACAATGGATAAATACCATATGTCACATAGTAAAAAGCTTTTTCTTTGTTTACACAGCGGCGGATTGTTTATACTTGTTCATTAGGGGGGAAAATGCACAAATAGTCCAGTTGATGCTGCAGCTTAAAAAGAAAAAGGATTACAGGTGTATTCCAATTACTGTAAATATTGCAAGCTGGTGTAATTCACAGTCTGCGGTTCCTGTGTGACAACGCAAGATCCAGACGTGTTATTAGTGCTAGAAGAGGTTCAGTGTGAACGTGGATGGTCGGGAAGGAAAGAACGAGAGGAAGGCAGATGGGAAAAAAATAAAAATAAATAAGAAAAAAAAAAGCGTAACACAATTAAGGGTAATACTGACTGCAGCAAAGACTCTTTTTTTTTTAAAGTAGGTCTAGGGATGTGGGCGAATCCTGACCATATGGTTGCAATTAGGGTTGCACTGATACTAGTATCGGTATCGGTGCATTTGCACCGATATCTGAAACCATACTGAGTATTTGCACAAGTATCGGTACTTGTGCAAATGCACCGATACCTGAAACTGATACTTTCAGGCTCGGTTCTTTGAGCTGTCAGTGGGTCTCCCCAGTGTTAAAGAAGTCCGGTAATTGGAGCTGTCAAAAAAAAAAAAAGCAGCCGGCAATGTTTATTAACAACATTGCTCAGCCCTGAAACACTAAAATAAAAAGAAACATTGTATCTTTTTATATATTTCTGTTTCTTCATCTGCAGATCAAAGGGATGAACAAATGTTCCTCTGTTTAACCCCTTAATAACCCTTAATTTACTCCAATCAGCCTTAACCTCCCGGTATGATTATTTCAAATTTTAGGTGCTGAAAGCGGTACAATTATTTTGCATGGAAATTTGGCGTTTTATATTGTAGTCCTGTAATTCTTAGGAATAACTCACTTAAATCTGTCCAAACCAGAGTCTAGCAGACATCCCGGGTATGATAAAGTTTGAAAAATACAATCATAAATTATAATATAATAAATAACTATAAATACTTATACCAAATAATAATATAACAATAATAAAAATTATTCAATAATGTAATCAAATCAAAAACACTGAAATTTGCTCAGTTGCAGAATTGTCACTGTCATTACTTTTCAATATTTGATGACGGATCTCCCCACAAATCGCTATCGCTTAATTCTGCGAGTGATTCTAATTTATTATCGCTGTTTTCTAGCTGGTCTAAAACCACTTTTGATGTAAAGGGACAGTTTTGGTTGCTATGGACAATCTCCAGTTTCCAGGCATAAAGAACAGTTTTTATAAGATAAAACTGCATGCAGGGCACTGGGCAGATCACTAGGGACAAAGGGGATGTGAAATAATTACATACAGCAATGTAATCTGTAAGATTACATTATACTGTATGTAATGTGTGTGTTTAACTTTTTGAATTTGGCGTCGTTCTCCGTCCCGTGCGTCGCAACGCTCGCAGGGAACGGAGATCGGCTCCGTGATAGATCGAGCGAGACACGGCTAGCTCGTACAGCGGGGGGACATCGCTGGATCCGGGGGACAAGGTAAGTAAAGTCTCCCTGCATTCAGCGATGTGGTCCCGAGTCTGGCTCAGGGTTACCGCTTTTGGTACAAAATCTCCACCATATGCCAGACTCGGGAATACCGACAGGGTGGTTAATTAACTCCTTATTCTCCTCCATTTAATTATTATTTTCCTGCTTTTTTTCTTTTGTTCACGTCTATTTTATAAACGATAAACAATTAAAACAGTTTTTTGTTTGCTTTGTTAGTGAATATTTTTACACATATATAGTAACATATATTTACAAATTTCACATTGAAAAAGCGCTAAATTAAAAAAAAAAATCTATTTATTTCATTTGTAAATAACTTTTCAATGCTTTGTACCATTGCTGACAGCTGAAGTTAAAACAAAACAGTTGCGGTAGGTATCGGTAATTGGTATCGGTGAGTACTAAAAAAAATGATCGGTACTTGCACTCATTGTAAAAAAAAATGGTATCGGTGCATCACTAGTTGCAATCTTTCCCGAGCCTGGAGTGGCTCTGTGATGTCAGCCGTCAGCGGACTTTAGCCTGCTGTCGGCTGAAAACGGGTCACAGGAGTGCAGAACAAACTACACTCTGGTGAGCCACAGGAGAAGTACAGCCAAACGAGTTTTGGCTGGACTTCTCCTTTAAGCCCTGTACAAATGGGCCAAATATTATCTGATATCTAAACATGTATAAATAGGGGTGGGTGGCGCTTCCTGTCACCTGAAGAGTGCTCCTCCATTGGGTCACTCTTCCCAGGTGAATGTGCAATAAGTGAAAAAAACATAAGTGAAAAAATACTGCCGTCACCTGAGGGTAAACCTCCACGGTGAATCACTCTTTTAAGTGGTGGGTGCTGAGTAGTGTGGTTGTTCCCACACAAGAGAAATGTTTGACGGAGTTCCCACTTTGTTTTAAGCAAGAAAATACCTAATGGTGATAGTGATTGCAAGCTGACGTGTCAGTCTGCAATATAAAGTGAATGTGCTTAGTGTAATATTGGGTGTTCTCACCCAATCAGCAATTTTGATCAGATTTTCAGCAATTTTTCTTAGCAACTAGCAACAAAATTCTATTATAAAGAATTTCTCCATAGAAAAAAACACATAAAAAACACATAAAAATAGTGGTTTATATAAGTTCAGTCGTACAGTAGTGCAAAAGGTGGCAAAATTTGAAGTGACTTGTGCTTAATTTGAAGTGACTTGGGCATGTCCAAAAGTGCCTCGTGCCTATGTAACATTTTTGTCCGATATCTGCCAGTGCAACAGAAACAGCCCGACATTCAACCCGTGTGTACGGCAGCCTACCTGACAGAAGCCAGCTGAACGTCCAGCTTCTGTCAGAGGCATGACAGAAAAGATCTGCATTGATGTCTTCTAAGCCCCTGTACACACGGTCGGACATTCTGCCAACCAAATCCGTTGGATTTTCTCCGATGGATTTTGTCCGTCGGATCTTGTCCGAAACTGTTGCATACACACGGTCGGACTAAGTTGTCGAAAAATCCGATCTTTCAGAACGTGATGACGTAATTTCGTTACGATGGGACTACATTCAGGCTAGTAGCCAATAGCTTTGATGTAGGAATTTGATCTGAGCATGCGTGGCACTTGGTCCGATCAAAATTCTCTACACATGATCGGAGTATGTCCGATCGAACCAGTTGGTCGGGAAATATTTCCAACAAGTTGGAAATTTGGGTCTGACGGAGATTCCGACGGAATCAGTCCAATGCATACCACACACAGTCGGATTATCCGACAACACGGTCCGATAGGACACATTCCAACGGATTCTCCGATCATGTGTACAAGGCTTTACAGTCCTGTCCAATGAAAGTTGAAAGCTAGATCAACTTCTGTCAAGCGGGAACAGCCATAAATTAATCAAAATTCGTCTGGTGTCTGCTGAATGAGCCAAATTTCTATCCATCTATGGACAGCTTTATTCTGACAAATCAAAAGTTTAGATTTAAAGTCCTGGTGACAATAGTCAGAGAGGAAACAGAGAGGGAGAGGATACATCTCCTAACTGGGGACTCCATACTCAAGCCAATATGTCAACAAAAAGTATGTCCTTTAGATATACTTTAGGGTTAGTTCATCTTAAACTACAAAACCTGCCTATGCAGGTAAGATGCACCTGTAGTTACAAACTGTGCAGCTTCCACTAAAGTTGCATAAGGTGCTATATGTGTAGGCCATCAACCTACCTCCTGAGGCCAAAAAACTCCCAGGGATGGCGTAATCCTGTCCTGCCTTGTTGCTAGGCTGTTGGCAAGATGCTCCCATCAGATACTGCTCACCTCCACCACCACAGAAGCGAGTTTTCAAACCCTCACACTTCTTCAGAGCCACTGCGATGAGGAAAAGAGAGAGAGTGCATGTTAGGGGGTTTGAGCTGGAGGTACAGCTCACTCCCGTGATGATGGTGGTGAGCAGTAAGTAGTGGCTTAACAACATTCTAGCAACAAGGCAGAACAGGGGGGATGCCCTTTCTGAAAGTTTTTCGGCCAGGCTTTAGGAGGTACGGAAACAGCCTACACCTTTAGGAAGGGCATTTTTCAACTTTGGTCAGAACTGAACTTTATCTACAGGTTACCTGCATAGACATTTTTTTTTTTCATTATCTACTTTCCCATTTGCCATGAAATGGGAAAGTAGATAATGACTGTGTAAAAGTACCATTCTCAGTTTACTGCAGTCCACATCAAGACAGGGCAGAGCTTGGTCAAATGCATAAATAAGGGACACACAGAATGGGCTTCAGGATGCTTTTCTTTACGTGCCAGGTTATAGTGGTTGGTGAATTGCCAATGATCCTGAATGTGCTAGTCCAATGCACCTTATAAGCATGAGATGGACTATGAGATACAGACAGTAAATGAATAAACATACGACTATTTAAATAAATAGACACAGGCACAAATACTCGTTGGAACCAAATAGCAGGGAATTTATGTCTAACCCATAGTGTAAGAGAACATAGCAAATCATATAATACTAATAATCTGAATAACCAGATAGCCTAGCCTTAAAAGCCCTGGATAACCAAACAAAAATAAACAAGTAATAACCAAAAATGTATATCTTGTCCCTCCAGCACTATGCTGGATGACTAACCCTACTATCAAACAGCCCAACATGTCCAAAAAATGGGGTAAGGTCAGAAAGGCTCTTTAGGTAAGGGTCTACATTAAATGTTACAGCGAGTATCAAATTCATCCAAATCTACAAGGAGATTCAACCAGCACTTTTTCAGCTGCAAGATTCAGTTAGTAGCACAGTGTTCCTTGTGTTATGACATGGGGGCTTTGTTATTTACTAGTGGCCCCTCCATGACATACTCACTACCCTAAAAAAAAAGGAATAAATGGCCTAGCGACATTTTATGTTGAGAACAAAGATTTATATCTGGTATTATCAAATCATGGTCCTGAAGCTTTGCCAGAAAAGAACCGCCAAGGCATGACCATTGGCTGGGATATGTTGCCTCTTGGGTGAAGGCAGAGTATAGGTTTCACTGAAAATAGGTCTTCTGTAAGCTGGGTTCCTATGGGGGGTATATAAGGAAATCTCTCTCTGGCCACAAAGCCTCTTCTTCTTGAAGCATGCTGGTCTTAGATGGATATGAAACAAAACTGGAGCCTTTTTACTGGGTTAGCTCATTCTTTGTGGGTCAAGTTGGTTCAAATGAATAAACAATGGAGTCTTCATCTGGGATCATTAGCTAAAGGATCTCAGAAGTGGGCTGAGATGATGCCTAACACCTGTGTACTAGATTTTCTCGGCAAGCTATTAAACTAAACGCAACCCCAACCCTTGGCTGCACAAAGGAGAAGTGTGTGGCTCTTGATGAATATGGTGGAATAAGGCCAAGAGACAACTCATCTGACGTGCTGTTCATTTAAATAGGCACAAGCGGATGCAGATAACAAACTGTAAACCTTTGTGAACACAAGCTTCTTTTGAGAGCAGATATTAAAAAAAACAGAACTCTGTAATTCTTTGTAGTGATTTCTGCGCAAGCATTTTTTTTGTGCAGCTGTGCATGGTAGCCAATCAGCAACTTCAGTGTGTTAAAATAAACTTTGACAAAAAAAACTGAAAGCTGATTGGTTGCTATACAGAGCTGCACCAGAGTTTGCACTCTCTAGTTTTAGTAAATCATCCCCAAAGTGTTGATAATGGAGAGAATGCAACGTTATTAAATGAAGTGGCCAAAAAATGACATTTGTGTTTGCGTTTTTTCTTTATGTAGCCCTTACTTCCCTGAATGTGAAGATGAAGGGTTATTTTTTTAATCAAAAATACCAGTGATGAGCCTACTGAATAAAACAATAGAAGAAGCATGGTATGAGGCATGGTGTAAAGCAGGGGTAGGCAACCTTAAAGAAATGGAGATCTACCTGAACAAGACAAAGATCAGAGGGCACAGTGTCGCCTCCTTACACCTTATTAAAACCTCTAATTGCTGTACTACCATATTGCAATTGTGTGCATTGCATGGCAATCTTTGGTTTAAATCAGGTGGTGAGAGGCAACATATCTCCTCCTCACCACTTGTCAAACAGATTCGGACCACTTTTCAGAGAAGCAGAAGTGTCTGCTGCACTTGGGAATTAGTACTTTGTTGCATCTGGTAGCAGCACCCTTAGGGCTAATGCACACATAAATTTGGGGGGGGGGGGGGGCATTAAAATTCCTGCATTCAGAATAAATGCAGCAAACCTGCAGGAAAGCTGCAGGTACACTGCACTGATCCCTTGGTGTGGGTAAACCACAGCACATCAGTGTGAAAGAGGCATATATTATTATGCCCAGAGAATTGCTTCAAACTGACCTGAAGATCTCTTCTTTCCTGCTGCTGGCACCACTCCAGAGACCACTAGCAGGGATAAGAGGTGGAGTGTAGTTGGTATAACTCTGCATGGGAAAGGAGCCATGGGCTCCCGCTGCTGTCAATCAAGCGCTGTGACATGGGAGCAGGCCGAGTCCCACTGTCTATGTCAATGGACGCAGGATCAGGCCTGCATGGGTACTCCCATGGAAAGTGGAAGAGTCTGGGCCTGGAGTGCCAATGGGAGACCACAGAAGAAGAGGATTGGGGCTGCTCTGTGCAAAAGCATTGCACAAAGCAGGTAAGTATAGGCATGTTTGTTATAAAAAAACAAAAAAAAACAAATGTTTACAATCACTTTAAGTTTCGGTGGGTTGAAAACAAAATATGCCAGGGGGTGTGGCTTTGGCAAAGACTCATGGGCCAAGACCATTTTCAAGTCTTCTTTGATTTATACATAGCTTCAGATGAGCACCTTTGGCAGATTTCACTTTTCTCCATGATGACTGTAGGAGTTTGGCTTCACCAGCTTGAGTGAATTCCATAATGTTGCACCAAGGTCACGGTTTGACGCAATGGCTCAAAAAGTATTAGCTGGGGTTTGGCTTCAATTTATTAGTGCATCTAAATCTGCTAGTACATCCAACACTCCCCTACCCTTAGACTGACAATGCTGGTGTCCCTTGTGCTGCTTCATCCAGAAGGTAGACACACCAATACAGGAGGCGTGTTACTGGCCAGATCACCAGGTGAAAACAGAAGGAAAAAGTACAAAAAAATTAAACGAATGCAGCCACCACAGCTAATGATTGGTAAGCTGCAATATATTTAATTTTTTGCTGTGGGTTTAATACGGATTTAATGATATAATAACCAGCTGCCCATTAGGAGTTCTTTTTAGATACGTTTTTTATATATCACACATCCATGGTTTCAGCAAATGCAATGGGCGAATAAAGAGATTTGTGTCCTGCTACAAGTGTCTAACTAGCTGGGAACAATATGAACAAAGCCAGTCTATTTAAAATGAACAAAGAAAACAAGTGGTTGCCTATAGCTGCCATATACCGGTTTAACCAATTAAAGCAAGCATCTGAATTGTTTTACCGAATAACACCTCCACTTTTCCCTGCCATCAATAGATTTACTTACAAAATAGTAAATTTAGGAGTCAATAACAAGGGAACATTTTCATCACCCTAAAATCAAATTCATCTTCTGCGTTGCCCTTCGCTATATCCCTTCTTTGCTCACCTCAGCCAACCTTTGCATCATTGCCAGTCATGGAATAAATTGCTTTTAACTCAGTCTGCTAGAGACTGAAGGTGACAATTAATGCTCACCAACTAAATAAACCCAAGTATTCCTCTCCTGCCAAGGAAATAAAGATAGGAGAACATTTGCCAGAATGTGTGTACAGATAGCAGAGAGAACGCTGGTCCATCTGGAATGCATTCTGCTAGCACTCACTCTGAACTATAGCAGGAGACTGCTCAGAGACCCAGATTTGAAACATGTGGGACCAGTAGAGGGAGGAGGGTTCATTTCGGCAGAGATCTTTGTACAGAAATAAGGCACAATGTGTATCCTCTAATTTGACTATTTACAACAAAACATCATTCTGTCATTTGGAAACAGCCCAGCTAATCTGTTTTCACTTAAAAGAATTATCCAGTAAAAGACTCTTGTTTAGAATAAAAGACATATCTGCCAAGGATGGAAGATGGCTGCACGGTGGTGATATAGTGGCTAAAACTAGCTTTGCTACTTGGCTGCCACATACATATGAGCTTCCTAATCTGTTTTCTGTGAAAGAATTATACGGTAAATGGCCATCAAGAAAAAATGACCTCTCAGCCAAGAAAACAAGATGGCTACACAGTGGGGTCAAAATGTCTTAAACTAGCCTTTACCAAATGCTGGACTCCAACAGGACAACAAAAAACTGGTACCCGTGACAGATTCAGGTTATGTCGATTGTTTTTCACTCTTAGTCCGGTCTTTCTATGGACTATGGCTTGAGGCATGTTGTTTTTATGACACATTTAAATAACGAGTTTGAATATGTTTTTGGTGTCGTACAAAGGCTTTTGTTGGATGTTCTAGTTGGATGAAATAAAGAACTGGCAAGGATTCCATCAGGCCTCTACCATGGAACTTGGCTGTCAGTTAAGATCTAGCTTAGAATGGAGACTCATGTCTGACCAATCAGAACTGAAACCCAAAGGTCATTGAATGGAAGCCAAAATGATACCATCTGCTCCTTGTTTCACATTCAGAGCAATCGGTTCATGATGGAGATACATGATGATATAATGGTTCAGACTAAATCCTCATACACGCCTCTGGTGAAGTAGGAGATTTAGAAATAAAATTCAGGAATATGTTAAAAGCATGCAAAAAAACGATGGCATTTGTTTTCGATTACAGCAAAAAAAGAAAAATAGAGAGAAACTGTAGGATAGAGGATAACAATCAATTCGCAAAAAAAGGAATTAGTTATTTTAAACTACATTTGTTATTTTAGCTCACATTTTTCAGAAAATGTTCATTTCAGAAACGTAACGATCACATAGGATCTGTATATAATTTATATTTTTCCCATTAAATGGATATTTTTATATTGAAAAGCATCTATTTTCACAAGTAGGTATTTTATATTAAATCTGCATGTTATCTCTGCCTCCTCTTTTATTACACACTTCCTAGAACCTTACAATTATTACCAGTCAAAATCTAAGGGCATTTTAGCAGCTAATAACCTTGGCGACAATCTTTATGAATTGACTGAAATGAAACGAATTCGATGCTCATGGTTCAAGTGACCTCTGCTGCCCTCTGTGGCAGACAGAAGAATTACAAAGGAAGATTTCTTTGTGGGGATGAATGGTAAATGCAAACAAATCAATAACCAGGAAAAGTTGCTCAACTGACATTCAGACTCTAATAGGTAAGCAAAAGACTAACAATTACAGGGCACACACTTATACTCTCCATAAAGAATTTTTCTTTTCAATTATGACAGACAGTCACACACGCTAATAAAATATTTTTATGCTATACCTGAAATAAAGAGCAGATACACAATAATTTGCCATTAATCACATTCCTAAAATGTATGTAAACACTGACAAAATTCTCATTTAAGGGGCAATATATCATTGAAAGCATCAAGTTAGATCTGTTCGATGAATACAAAATAATCCTGTTGGTCCTGCCAGATATCTTGTGAGCAGCAAACGTCTACTCTTTGTCTGTGCTACACTGATATCAGTTACATTGTTTCCAGCTATCTCCGTAAACTACAAAACACCTCCCCCTATGTTATGGAAAAAATAAAAGCAAGAGATGCTCTGTAGTCCCCTTCTAAGGTACTAGCTGTTCTATAGCTACATTACAGTGATTGAGCACTGTCAACCTCGGATAGGAAATGTGTTACTATGAAAGGAAGTGTGTTACTGGGACAGGAAGTGTGTTACTAGGATAGGCTCAACCAGGTGGAAAAAATCTGGGGGGGGAAAAAAAGTGAAAAAAAAAAGTGACTGCTATTGGCACATTACTAATCTACATTGACTGATGTGGGACATCAGTTTTAAATACATTTGCCAAACACTAGTGTAGCGCCCTGCTCCTAATGAACAGACGCTATTGTTTTTCAAATTTAAGTTGTCTGAAGCTGCAGTTTGGCTCAGGCTAATTATATCAAAGTTCTGGTTTCTGTACCAGTTCAGCTGGGTTGTGCTAATTTCCACTTGGCCGCGCCGTGGGTGTCACTGTCACCACCGGTAAGTGTTGGAAATGCAACAGGCTGGATGCATTGAACACCCTTTTTACTTGGAAATAGTTCAGTGGGAGTGGTTCACCCACTGTGCATTCTGGGTGGGGGTATTTAAGGTGCTGATGCCATTTTGCTGGGCCTCTTTTCCAGGCTTCGTTATCCCGACCTCATGGCCCTCCTGGCCTTGGGTGTGTGCTGCCTGTTCCTGTGCCTTGGGGCCGGCTGGCCCTAGGCTTTGCAAATGAGAGAGTAGGCCCAAAAGTCTTGGGGTGTACTGATCCAAGGGTGGGCCTATGCTGTCTTGCTTGCGGGGAGAAGCCAAGCAGGAGAGGACTGAGCACAAGGCTGGTATCTCTGGAAGAGCCTGGGGACTCAGTTGGAGGACACAACCCGGGTCACTAACCACACAGTATCGCTGGGTCGGCTGAAGAAAACTGGTACTGTGTAAAAACTCTTTAATATTTCTCAAGAAGTTCATTTAAATTGACAAGTCTGTGGCAGAGACTTTGTTTGAGCATCCCACCAGCTGCTAGGTCAGTGAGAGAGGCCTACCCGGTGAATGCCGAATCCAGTCTGTGGAGCTGTTTGTGCTCTGGATCAAGAAAATACCTCTAACCTGCAATTACCAGGTACCTGAACTCCCCTTAACCCTCTATTGCAAAACCTTTTTGTCTATCTCATATAAATCTCGGAAAAAGGACTAAGTGTCGGAGCTAACATTCTTTGATTCACTTTCCAACGGGACCCCTGAGATGGAGAAGTGAGCAGGTGAGGTAATGTTAAGCCCAATAAAAAACAGCAGCTCCTTCGGGGGTCAGTGCTACACTAGGCTACGCTTTTTATCCCTCTTATAGATATACATATACCTTGTTTACTACCCACACAACAGGATAGCCTTGGGACTATAGCCGTTGACTGTTTTTGATACCTACCTATACAGCTGACATCATCACTATCGCAGCATTGCAAGTACTTTATAGACATATGACCAAATTCATTATGTATTAAACACTATAAGGTTATATGCACCCCCACAGTCGGGCTTTGCTTCTCTGCCCAGCAGTTACCATGAAACTGGGTCATTTGCACAAGTGTTTATAGACAATTGATATGCAATTTACTGGTTATATATACTGTATTTTGTTTGTTGTTTTTCTGGATGTCAAATTCGTTGACTGTTTCTATATATATCAGGATCTTCAAGCTCCTGAAGAAGTGCTAACGCACGCAACATGTAGAGCGGTGTCCGTAAATGACCTCCCTTACGCCACAACCACTTAACCATATCTATGTTGGAACACGCAGCAATTGTGTTAACCAATTAACATATACTTGATCATTTTTGTTACTAGTGGTAGGAGTGTTTTTTAGGTCCATCAGTCATCATTTTAATCTATGAATATACCTGCTGTTTTTAACATTATCCAAATAAAACATTTATATTTTTTACAATATTTTCATGGGTGTGCCTATAAAGTAAATTTTTGTTCTGTAATTCAAATAACTACCTTACAGTCACACCTCTATAGTGATGCTGGGGACAGGTCTCTGAACACACTGATGTTTAACTGCTGAGAAGAAGAGTAAGGTCACCAACCTGGTTGTGTTATTGCATGGGTGCCTTGATCACAAGACTGTAATGGAATCACACATCTTTTAGCAGGTAAAAGTTTTCATGTAATTCAACTGTAAATTTTGGAGTTCAGTTCTAAATAAGAGCTTGTAATGTTTGCCTGAATTTTTTATTCGTATTTTGTAAAGTAGCGCCTCTCATCCCTTGCAACATGGAGAAACCCTTGAAATAACTTTCTAGGTCTCAGGGAGACATTGCTGTATCTACAGCTCATTGTACCATTAGCAAGATGGGAAGAATTTGACTTAGATTTATGGTTACTGGGAAGAAAGTCCCCCTTCACAGATCGCTAAAAAGATCATTGGTATCAGTTTCTTATCTGAGACACATAAATTGCTCATTGCTTAAAAAAAGTTTTACTTATACTTTCAGTTTTGGAAAGAGTGCAGAGGCATTAGAACCCCTGTCAGTTTTCATTGCCCCAGCTAAGGAGGGACACCCTTTTCTAGACCTGTGTACCATCACCATTGAAAGTAAAGAGAATCACAAATTTTGGGTTGTCCCCAGAAAAGTAATAGAGGTGAAATTTTCCAATGGGGACACTACTTCAGGTGATTTGGGGGTCCCCAAGGCATTCCCTTAATTTGCAGGGATTTCCTCTCACTTCCTGTTTGGCTATGGGACAGGAAGTGGAGGAAAATCTCCACAATGGGATACAGATGGTAAAAAAAAAATCTGACAGGTGTTATAACCCTTCCTTACTCTATCCAAAATGTAACAAAGTTTAGCCTATAGTTCTACTTGAAGCAATTCTTGCCAACTCTCTGTAGGAACCCTAGTTGGAAAAGGCTGATCTAAGGTTTCCATAGGCATGTTACATTTTTTTTATTATGCCTTGAATAAATGAGTTGCATACTAGAAATACACGTTAAAAAGAGAATTCTTAACAACTAAAATACTCCTCACTTTTTTTTATATATGGATTATACTTTGTCTATAGCAAGATGTTCAATGTATTTTAATGAGTCCAAGATTCCTGAAATAAGAGTAGAGCGTTGCCTTGTGCTGTTGTGCTGTGTTTATGCATAGTTGGAGAACACATATCATTAACTGTCTCCTGGGCTAAATGAAGGCCCTTTGATCAAGCTAACAGTTGACATGAGTGTTGGGTCCTGCTCTGTTAGAATGAGTCTGGCCTCCATCCTGGGACTTTTTACCAATAAGTGTTTCCAAGATCAAGCTCTTCCTCTGTAAATAAGACCCACAACTCACTAACGTGTCAGGAACGCTTTGGTAAAATATAAATTATATCATTTATTTAGTATGTGTGGTTTTACAGAACAGTTAAACAATGTCTCCGAACCACCCCGGCAGTGTGCTGTGTCTCCAGGTCAAAGGTACCCTGGATGTTTACCTTATGGAAACAATATGGAATCTATAAGCATTTCAATTGGGACTTTAATGTCAAATCTCAAGTTTTTTTTTTTTCTTCCCTTTCCCAGATGGAAAAAATATATTGCGCAGTATTCATTCACAGATGTCAGCCGCATTAAACACTTCCATATGTCTAGGAGGACGAGTTTGCTCTCACACAAAAAAGTAAACATTTTAATATTTATGTTTTAAAGAATTCATAGACATATGAAAAGAGTTAATACATGTTCCATTGTCTGACTGAAGGGCAGGGAAAAGTCAGTGGACTGTACAGAGTCCTAAGCTATTGTCCAGTATATAAACACAATATTTCTATTTTATTCATTTTTTAGCAACAGCAGACTCCACAGAACGTATGCAGGCCATTACCATCAATCCCTGCATTTCAAGGAGCTTACAATGAGGTCCTTGTCCTTATTCATATAGCTACATGCACACACTAGGGTCACTTTAGGTGGAAGCCTGCTGTTTTTGCATTGTAGGTAGAAACTAGAACACCCAAACAAAACCCACAGACGGCATAGAGGGGATACAGACAGACATTCAATGAGATAGGAACCAGAACTACCACCAAAAATAAGCATGTATAAATGGAACCAGGACTACCACTGAACGCAAGCATGCCAATTACATTGCTATCAGGCAATAATTGCACTGACTTAAGGTTTTACTAAACCCAGGAGCCTGCATTCATTATATCTGGTGTCCCACAGTACACAGAACATGGAAATGCAATAGTTTTAGTATCTATAAATAATTTTTTTCGTCAGCAGTTAGAGCAGTCTTGTGACTTCTAACAGTGTCCAGCAGAGCATCAGTTAAAACTGTACTATGAGGCTGTAGGACCCCTGACCCTCTGTCCAGACAGTGCTAAGTGGCCCTGTGATGATTACATACACTCTCTCAAGTAAAAAAAAAAAGAAAATCTCTAGCAATACACAACAAACATGTGCAGTTTGCCCCCAAGGCTCTGTTCTATCACGAGAGGGATTGGGGACAGTGGAAGAAGAGAAGAATAAGAGAAGACAGGATCAAACAGCCTTTTTATACAATGCACATGATTAGCCTCTTAAGTTCCACAGTGAGTATAACAAGCATGCTTTACTGCATATGCACACTCATTTTACTTTTGTGGGTTTAGTAACACTTTAAAGTGGAAGTAAACTCCCCTATTGTTTTCAGCCAAGGAAGCCGCCATCTTTGCCTCTGTTTAATCTTCAACTGCTATGGTGCTGCACATGTGATTCGTTATGACACCGGCCATTGGATGGTTTGATAGTTTGGCTGAGAGCACAGCCAATGTGCAGTTAGCATTCCCGGCATGCCTTTTTTTTTTAACTGTTTAAAACCATGGGTTTACTTCCACTTTAAAGCAAACTTTTCCACACAAAAATGTATGATGAATGCAACACTGCATGTCATCTATAATCTGCCATAAGTCATTTTTAGAATAAAAAAAAGTTTTTTTGCAAACTTTCATTTTTTGTTTAGGCACTTCCTGGTATAGTGAGGAACTAGGGCCTCACAGCTGCTCCCTGGAAAGGCTTAGGCCGCGTACACACGCGCGGACTGTTCGCCCAACCTTGTCCGCTGAACAGTGTTTGGGCGGACAGTCCGCTCGTGTGTGGGGCTTCAGCGGACAGTTTCAGCGGACAGTTGGCCGAACAAGGTCTTACGGAAATTCCGAAAAACTGTCCGCTGAAACCTTGTTTCAGCGGACTGTTCGCTCGTGTGTAGGCTTGTTCGGCCAACTAAGTCTCGCGCATGCTCAGAAAGGATTTCCACGTCGGAAGGTTGCATTGCAGTGTATAGGACGTCGTATTTTTCGTCCCGTCGTACGTGCCGTTCACGTCATCGCGCACGGTTTCAGCAAACTGTTCGTCCGTCGTGTGTGGCCATGTCCGTCCATGCTAAGTTTGAGCGGACTGTTCGCTCAAACTGTTGGACGGACAAAGTTGGGCCAACAGTCCGCGCGTGTGTACGCGGCCTAAGTCACCAGTGCCATTTAAGGAGAGATTGCCTAATCTTACACCACATTTGTTTTAGAACTGGCACATACGGTGTACGATCTAAACTGAAGTATTATCTGCATTGGTAGATTCTGGAGTTAATGTGCCAACTAAACGAGTAGAACTGGCATCTGCAGCTTTTCTAAAATAAATGTATTATCTACACTAGTTGATCCTTTGATGCATGTGTCAGTTCTAAAAAAAAAAAGCATGATCTGCAATGGTAGCTTGTACAGAAAACACAGCAATTCTAGATCAAATGTATCAATTAAACGAGTGAATCGCACGACACAGGCACAAACGTCATATGTTGGCTGGCCCAAAGTGAGAAGAAGCTGGCATTTATAAAATGACAGTGTTGGTTTTACATACAGGGAGGAGAACAGATCAAGGAGACTAAAGAAGACCACAAAGAAAGAAAGAGAAAGAGATAAGTAACTTGCCCTATTAGATTGTAAGCTCTCACGAGTCGGGCCCTCCTAACTTGTATTGAATTGTATTGTAACTGTACTATGTCCCTTTGAAAACTGCTGGCACTACATAAATCCTGAATAACAACTAATTTTATTGTTTATGTTTTTTTTTTTTTTTTTCACATTGGGATATTATCTTTGAAACGGTAACAAAGTCTAGAGTGACAAATTCCAGTTGTCAACACAACAAAATACAACATACCGCAAAATACCACAACATAAGATAACATAACATGCCAAACTGTTGTCTTCTGAATACAGAATGAATTTCTAAATTTCTATAGCTAATAACACAAATGATATAACTGAAGAAACAGCATTAACCATAAATGGAACGGTGACGATAAAAAATGCAGAGTATCAAGGTAATTAAGCACACATTATTCTCATTGTTGTAGCCCATACGTCCATAACAATTTACGGCTGTGAATGTGATGCTTTGAAATCATCAGTCTCAAGTTCAGGGAGACTAAACTGTCTGGCGAGCCAATGTGACCGCTGAGGACCCAAGAAGATAAATCCACAGCGAATGCCAGCTGTACAATGTTCTCCTTTCACTGTAATAAATGGGACTTGTCTAATTAGATGTGCAGATGTTAACAGCACTGCTGGCCATCGTGAAACATTTCAAGAATCTTGTAAGTACTGACAATGCTAGTTTGGATTACCCACACTGCCTCCCACATCCCTCTTTAGAAACCTAAGCCTGTTGTAGTACTTTGAAAAGTTAAGTGTTGAAGAAGCAGTGAAAACATGTCATGTCTTAAAGGCTGATGTTCCAGTACAGCTGAAGCTCAATAACAGCAGCAACAGGCTGTCAGCCCATAGTGTGCCAAGTCTGTCATGTGACCTTAGCCTAGGCACGTCACCAAAAAGTGGACTTCAGTGAAAGCTGCTAGGACTCTTAAGGGAATCTCTTTAAGCTTCTGCTATGTAAAGACCTCATGTATACTGAAGAATTCCTCTGCACATATGTTTAAAGGGTCTGTCTTACCCATAAGTGATATTTTAAATAAAGATGGAGTAATAAGACAACAATAATAAGTCTGGCGCCAGGGGACTGGGACATGGATATCTCTGGGAACAATGTGTGGTATCCTACGGAAGACCGAAGAGCAGCTGTGTGGATAAACACACTAGGAGTGGTGTGAAACAAAGTACAAGCATTCAAAAACAACCACAACTAGAAGCGCTGATTGGAACCATACCATATGGACAAATTCTTAGATGAAGTCAGTAGGATATAATCATAACATCGAGTGATGATTTTATTCTACTGACTTCATCTTAGCCCTTGTACACACGATCGGAGATTCCAACGGAATGTGTTCTATCGGACCGTTTTGTCGGATAATCCGACTGTGTGTGGTATGCATCGGACTGTTTCCATCGGAATATCCGTCGGACCCAATTTTCCAACTTGTTGGAAATATTTTCCGACAGACTGCTCCGATCGGACATACTCCGATCATGTGTAGAGAATTTTGATTGGACAAAGTGCCACGCATGCTCAGATCAAATTCCTACATCAAAGCTATTGGCTACTAGCCCGAACATAGTCCTGTCGTAACGAAATAACGTCATCACGTTCTGAACGATCGGATTTTCCGACAACTTGGTCCGACCGTGTGTATGCAACAGTTTCGGACACAATCCGTCGGACAAAATCCGTCGGACAAAATCCAACGGATTTGGTTGGCAGAATGTCCGACCATGTGTACAAGGGCTAAGAATGTATCCATACAATATGGTTCCGACCAGTGCTTCTAGTTGTGGTTGTTTTTGAATTCCTAAATAAAGATGGAGCCTAGTAGGCTGAGTTTCGTATGTGGCCTTGATACCCTCTTAAAGCAAATGAAAGTATTTTTTTTTCTAAAATAACAAATATATTATACGTACCTGTTCTATGTAATGTTTTTTTACAGAGCAGCCCAGATTCTCCTCTTCTCGGGTCCCATGCTGCCTCTCCTAGCTCCTACCTCCTGCCAGGTGCCCCCACAGAAAGCCGCTTGCTCTGCAGGTGTGCTTCCAAGCCACGGCTCTGTGTGCCCATTCTCACATGGAGCCAGGGCTCGGCCCCGCCATCTCCTGATTAGCTCACTGGCTGTGATTAACATCAATAGTGCAACATTGTGATTGATCAGGGGTGAGTCCCTGGAGAGCTAAGGCTTTTGTGGACATCGCTGGATCGAGAGAGAGCTCAGGTAAGTATTCAGGGACTGGGGGGGTGCTGCACACAGAAAATTTTGCATACAATGCATGAAGGTAAAAAAAAACTTGTGCCTTTACAACCACGTTAATACCCATCAGGTTTAATGCCCAAATGTTTTTCTGTCCGCCTCAGATTTTTGGGCATTTTTTTGCACACCTTAATGCTCCTGTTGCATTCATCATATTATAAAATGATTATTAATTGAACAAGAGGGCAAGATCCACACCCAGCATGTAAGAACAGAGGATCTCACCCATAATGTCCTCAACAAATAGAAGAAATTGTCAGGTGGCTTAAATCCATAGGATTTACAAAAACTGGAATGTCAGTTGACTGTTTTGGGTATACAGACCTTTTAACGTTAACTATGTTATCAAAATCATTTAAAAGCAATTGCATGTGTGGCCAACCATAGAGGCGAGCCGGGGACCTGATGTTAAAGCGGAACTAAACCTATCGATTTAACAGTTTGAAAAAAATTGTTACATTTAACTGTCACATTTGCTTGTGTTTTTAACCAAACTGTTTTATCTATGAAATGTTTGATGTCATAAAAGATCACACATGGCAGCACCATAGCAGTTGCAGATCAAACAAAGGCTAAGATGGCAGCTTCCTTGGCTGAAAAGCTATCCATACACCATTTTTTTTTTGATCCACCAGCAGACTGATCAAAAAAAAAAAAACTGTACAGGTTTCACACAATCAAGGTGAATAGAGGAATCCACCCTGGTGTGTTATTGTATTCTGACAGTGGGACTCCTCCGTCGTCAGAATACACTGATCAGCGCTGCAGCCTGATCGAAGCAAAATTTTTCCACCAAGCCTGTTAAAGAAGCGTCAGTCCTTATTGACTTCTCTTGAACGGGAATGGCCATAGATGAATCGAAATTCAGCCGGTCCCTGCTGAACTGGCCACATTTTAATCCATCTCTGGCTATTTTAATAAGAGGTTTATAGATAAAAATAAACTTAGCATTGTGTGGACCTACAAGATTGCATTCTGCTCTTGCCAATTTAAAAAAAAAAATCCACAGATATGAATTACACCACCTAAAACATTTACAACAGACCAGCCATACTCAAGCCAATAAAGCAGAGTTAATAAAAAAAAAAAAGAACTGCACACCTTTTGTAATTCAGCAATTCTTATTCTGACTGGACTCTCTTAACATACCACAAATGTACTTAGCAATGCTAAAAAAACACAGACAAGAGCGCATACATATAGAAAACACCAGTCTCCAGTGTGTCAATATGCCATATGAATTAGTGGGAAAATAATTAAAATATAATGCTTTTAAGCAAGCTAATAAATAGACCAGAGGCTGTTAAACGGATGATGAACCTGTCTGGGGTCAAACACTCACTTACACTGTGCAATAATGATGTTCTTTCTGCACAGCCTTTAAATGCTTCATGTTATTTACAAGCTCTACTGTAAGTGTTGACAGGCTAATCCCACTGATGCCTTTTGCTGTACATCTCTGTGCTCCTTGAAGGGTGACACCAGGGTAATTCTGTTACTGGGATCTATTAGAATTTCAATTCAGCAGGCCAAGTGAGACAAATAAAAATACCAAAGTACGAAAGTATGCATGTCAAACTAAGTGTATGTAAAACTCATGCCTTTCTTGTTTTGACAAGGTTACAGCTGGTTAGCAAAAATGATACATTTAGGACCAAGTACTACCTGTGTATTTTCATATATATTGGTGCTAGAAATGAAACCAGACTGAACCAAAAAAAAATCACACCAATCGTTCTACTCTCGTCGAGAATGAGCTGTGAGTACTACATTTATATGGTAGCTGATTTTTGTTTTAGCTTTACTACATTTATATGGTCACCTGGGTTTGATCCCAAGCCATAGTCAAGTAATACTTCACATACTAAAGCAAATCACATAAATGTAAACCTGCCATGGCAATAATAGCAGTGCTGCCACTGTTGACTATCCCCCCAAAAATGCTGGTTGGCTGCTTACTATGTAGAGTTGCTCGCTTCATTACTTTGAGCCTCCAACCCACAATTCTGCAGTAAAAAAAAAAAAAACACAGACACACATATATATATATATATATATATATATATAAAAGAGTCCTTATCTGTATATATATTTTCCACGTCTGCGACTCAAAGCAAGATTCTAGCATTTTCAGGAAAGGTCAAGAGCAGCAGCCTCTACGTCCCTCGCCTGACAATCAAATTCCTTCTGCTGTCCTTTAAAAAGGTCTTATAGCAGGACACCAGACAAGAAGATCTTTGGTGCCGCTTATATATGGTGGCCTAAATACAAACTAAGAAGGTCATGGTTTTGATTATGTTCTAGGTTTTTTGTAAAGATAGCCTTAGGGCGAGCCTATAATCTATCTAAGCTAGCCCATTTTATAGAAGTATGACAGAAGTCTACTTCTGAGCATTTAGATTCCCCTTTATCTTCAGTCTGCTGCCCACCAGCATTGTGTACTATTAGAGAGCAACACGGACACACGGTGTGCAAGTTAATTCCTGGAGAGCTGGTCGTTGGCTTGTTTACTGCTCCAATAGTGAATGGTGTTGCTGAGAAGACAACCTTCTGTCTTCACAATGGAGTAGGTCAGCTGCTTGGCATGGGACCTGGAAGTGAGTAGAGATCACTGTAGTAAAGGGGTCTACTTCAGTGATTTCCAGCTTCCCGGGTCATCGGCTAGGTATGGTATATACATAGTTGCATTGGTCCAAGCTGGACCAATGTAACGATATATAATTTGATCATTCCGTGAATTCTTCTTTAACTTGTTAATTTCCTGCTTTAAAAGTTTGGAGTCTGATTCCTGCTGTCAAAACTGGACTGCACATATGCCAACCCAGACTAACCACAGTTTTTATGGAGTGAGACACAGGAGGATGTCGCACAATGGCGAGGCAGTGTAAGACGTGACACCGACTACCACAGAAGCTCTGGTAAGTGCTCTACCGCTACACCACCATGGCAGAGGTAGGTCAGCTGGGCATTATGTGTAAAAAATAAATGCATCCAAGGGCAAAATAGGTATCAGTAATTGGTATCGGTGAGTACTTGAGAAAAAAAATGGTATCAGTGCATCATTAAATATAATACATAATAAAGGATCTGCATACAAAGAATCCACATGCCAAGGTGCCTCATTGGTCACACTCTACTCTACATGAGTACTGATATGAACATGAATAAATACATTGAAAGATGATTGCTTGGAGACCAAACCATCCCTCTTTTAAATACAATATCACCAGATTTACATATGGCAGCCTTCTAACGCCATCTCCAAACCAAAAAATAAAAAAGTCAACACAATTTCACAGCACTAAGAAGCAAAACGGACCTGTTTAAATGGTTTATAAATATATAATAAACAGAGGTCTGTGTTGTGCACATAGTGAATTCCTCATTCCTCATTGTGAACCTCCTCCCTTTTTACTTCTAGCCACAAAAGATGGAGGTGCATAAAGCAAAATCTACAAGCACGCAGCAATAAGGATTGACTAAAACAGTTTCCAATGACGGCCTTATTATGCACCTCCTTTTCTAGCTATAACCACAAAATATGAAAGTTCAGAACAAACAATCCCACAATAAGCAGCAAAGAAAACCTTTTAAAACAGTTTATGATTTAGAATCAAAATACAGGTCTGTATTGATTATATCGTGAATTGCTCTCCCATTGTGCACCTCCCTTGCTGGTTAAGAGCCCACAGCGCAGCCGCCATTCTCTGCTTCTGATCTCTCATGTTCCATAGGGGGGGGGGGGGGAATTAGCCTTTAATGCCTGACCTCAATGTATTTATTGCTATATGTCCCTGTGTCAATATTTAAATTGATGTCTTATGTAGTTTTTCTGTGTATTTGCAAATGTAAGCAACTGAGACCTCTATTTTTATTATGAATTAAAACAGGTATAATAGAGTTTTTATTTTAATAGGGCTGAGTGCTTAGGAATTTAGTTTTTGTGTAGTGTGCACTTCATGAATTACCCCTCCTCCCATTGTGTATTTCCCTAGCTGGGTATGAATTGATTAAGCAGCTTGCCCTTTACTCTTTTGTGTTTCCTAATTAGACAGCGGTACTTTTAATCTGAATGTACCAGTTATGTTCCAAATACAGTGATTAAGCGTCTCACTGCAAGTGATCTATAGCAATACTGGAGATGTTATTATTGGTTGAGCTGTATTTCTGTGCCATCCCTTGCTATACATTTCCATTAGGATGAAAAGCTTTTCTTTAGGATAACTTACCTCCTTGCTAAGGGCACAGCAGCAGCAGTCATTCAGCCCCCAGGGAGAGGAGCTGGATGACTTGAACATTTTGCTGATGCACGGCTGGCTTCAGTCCTGAATTCCAATATAAAAACATAAAATGACCCTCAATTATCTCTGCACATGTTGGTATAACAGCCCGCTTATCAATGGCAAATTGCCAGTTACTGTGAAAAATCTTATACATAGCATAATCCTGTTAACGATTGATTTTGGGGGGAGTAAAATGAGCACACTTCTATTGCAGATACACATATCAGAACAAATCCACGGCAAGCACAATTTAAAATCATTATATGGACGGGCTGAAGGACTGAATGCAGATTGCAGCGTTCACGCTGAATACAAACTGAAATGTAATGCAATTAGAAGGACAAAGCATAACCGGTGAATAATGAAAACCCAGCTGCACACACAAACACGTATATATTTTACTTCTATGTTTAAGGTCATCAAGGATGATGTTTATTATGGTATACTCGCACTAGGGTGTATGCATTGTGCCCCAAGCATGCGTGACCCAAAAACCCATTTTGTTTGACTAGTGTGATCGCTCCACACTGTGCTTGGTTGCAGTTCGGTGTACTGCACCCCTGCCTGCTTGAAAAAGGCACTTTGGGGGACATTTCTTTAGGGCTTGGGCAAAATATGCATCTGTGTGATGCCTAACCATGTCTAAGCATTGATATTGAACGCTTGAGCGGATTAAATTTGTGACCACTCCGGTAGCAAGGGTACAGATGATGTAAGCTTGCTCAGGCTAAGCACAATGTGAGTGGAGGAACTGTGCTTGGACCTGGTACAAGAGGTGTGCAGTTCAGCAGGGGAGTGGGAAGAGGGACAATCGTGCTTGGGCAAGATACAAGGCAACCATATCTAGTTACATAGTTGGTAAGGTTGAATAAAGACACCAGTCCATCCAACCTTTGTGGGGTGTGTGTGTGTGTGTATTATGTCTCTACCACTTCCCATATCTCTGTATATTGTGTTCAATAATATGCCCATCTAACATTTTTTTAAATTTTTTATTAATAGTTAATTAGTTAATAAGTTTGAATAAAGACAACTGTCAATCCAGTTCAACCTGCATGATCATGTGTGTGTGTATTATGTCTACCACTTCCTATATCCCTGTATTTTGTGTTCAATAAGATGCTCATCTATGAGTTTTTTTTAATTTATTTAATAGTTACATAGTTGGTAAGATTGAATAAAGACATCGTCAACAGAAGGTGTTTATTTTTTTAGTTCCTGCATACTTGGAAAAAAAAATTCTAGACTATAACCCAAATGGAGGAGGTACCTATATAATTTCCTTTAT
Source organism: Lithobates pipiens (assembly GCF_037356315.1). NCBI lineage: Eukaryota > Metazoa > Chordata > Amphibia > Anura > Ranidae > Lithobates > Lithobates pipiens. The sequence goes on from NW_027507764.1 coordinate 493,948,794, forward strand.
GGCAAGCAAGCCTTTGCATCACCATCGCTATAGGCATAATACGGAGATCAGACTTTGTAGCATGATCTTACTGCTAACCAACACTTCTTGTGCCAACCTTCTTTATGGAAAACATTTAAGATTGTTTTTAAACTGGGTTGGTCAATTATCCTTTTAAAGTAGATATAAGTGGATAATCCTCCCATTATTTTTTGGCATCTCAGTTCTGCTGATCTCCTTCGGCCTCCTTTAGGCTGTATTCACACAGTAATGCAGAGCCGATGGAGCGATTCGCTGCTCTGGCAGCAGTAGGGGGCAGTGTGCTGCATGATTCAGTGCATCACATGGTTCACTGTTTTGTTTTTGTATAAACTTTATTTGAAGTGTACAAAATGTAGATTTCATTCACACCAATGTACAGCAATGCGCTGCGCTATACTGCTGTATATTGCATAGTGCCTTCCAATAAAATGCAGCATGTGTGCATTTAAACATAGCCCTAGGCTGTGTTGCAGTATAAATGGGACACATAGGAAACCATTGTTTCCTGTGTGTCCCAGCAATGACAGATGTTTTACCATCCGGTAAAACGTCTGTCACCTCATATAGTGTGAATTAGCCCTTAGTTATTTCCTGACTACATGCACACACTCCAGCATCACTCAGAAGCAGATTCCCAATAATGACAATGGGGGACCATGCCTAAGCAATGTGCATTGGTACGATGGTCTCTACTAGAGGTGCTTGTGATAGAGTGACAACGCAGAAGCACAACTCAGAGACAGTCACCACCAGTGACACTTCATAGCATGAAGTTCGTGAACAATGACTTTGATGGCTGGATCACCAGGTGATTAAGGAAAAATGCAGATTTAAAATAATTTTAAATAACATTTGAAATTGCATTTACAAGTTAAAGATTAATAAAGGTTTTTAGCAACTGGGTTTAGATCTACTTTTTTAACGTGCCCCGTCCCACCAAGCTCAAGCGCAGAAGCGAAACGCATTCATGTCTAGCGCCCCCATATGAAAACAATGTTCAAAGCACACATGTGAGGTATCACCACGGTCGTTAGAGCGAGAGCAATAATTCTAGCCCTAGACCAACTCTGTAACTCAAAACATGCAACCTGTAGAATTTTTTAAACGTCGCCTATGGCGATTTTTAAGCGTAAAAGTTTGTCACCATTCCACGAGCAGACGCAATTTTGAAGTGTGACATGTTGGGTATCAATTTACTCAGCGTAACATTATCTTTCACAATATAAAAAAAAAATTGGGCTACCGGTAACTTTTTTTCCAAAAAAAGTATGCTTGTAAGACTGCTGTGCAAATACATTGTGACAGAAAGTATTGCAACAACCGCCATTTTATTCTCTAGGGTGCTAGAAAAATATATATATATAATGTTTGGGGGTTCTAAGTAATTTTTTAGCAAAAAAAAACAAACTGTTTTTAACTTGCAAACACCAAATCTAAGAAGGAGGCTCTGTCCTTAAGTGGTTAAGAACAGTATGCTGGGGAATGAAGAAGAGTCAGAGTAATAGCAAAAGAGAGACAGCACAGAAGGATGGCAGGCCACACGTTAAATTCTATAAAACACAAAGCAGGAGGTGTTTATTTTATGAACGAGGTGGTGAGTTCAGTCATGGCACGGTAGGCAAAAACATCATTGAAATTCAAAGGCAGCTTTCAGTGAAGATTCCTCAATTGGTATGCAAGGGATGCTGCCCTGAATACATTAGGAACTGGCAGCATGCTAATACTCCAAGCTATCATAAGCACCAGATGGAACAGTAGGCAGTACATGTCCCATCAAACCTTAAGACGATGTATTAATGTCCCCACTCAATGTTTTTCACTGCCGTCTCTTGCCCGGGTCTCTAGACTTCCTATTTCCTCACATTCCATCACCTGTCTCCCCAGCAATGCCCCCCTCTCCAGAGGAAAGTCATCTCTGCCAGGTGGTGCGGAGAAAATGCGCTTTCTAAATCAGCACACATTGAACGGACAGCAGAAGACACACTCACATGTAAAAAAAAAAAAATTATGAGACCGCTTATATTAAAGAAGTGCAACATGGACAATTCATTTTAACTCAACTAGAACAATGGACTGAAACACCACACCTGGATTTATGGAAGAGATGGCCATCTGAGCAGAGATCATTAAAATGCACTTTTGGGCAATCTGCATGGACAATGTACAAGGTGCAGTAACCCATAACAACTGATCAGAATTCATTTTTCACGGGCCAATGAAATACGATCGTTTTCTAAAGCTTGCTATATTATTCCCAAAATAAAAATATCGTATGAAATAGGCCCATGTGTGTTAGTTTTCTGTACATAGACAATATGGATATATATTTTTGTATTCTAGTAACAATAATGAATATGTACAACACTGCCACATGCACATTACTCATTTTACTTTGGGTGGAATGCAATAAAACCTGCGTGATATTATGCTTGTAAGAAGGAATACAATCGGGGAGCCTCTGCCTCATTTTTTCTCTTCCCATTGATTGACTTGCAGAAATATCTCAATACCTTAACTGCACTTATTGTACTGCTACCTTGATTGTGTTGAGTTTTTAAATATCAAAGAGATTTATATATATATATATATATATCTATATATATATACATACATCTATCTACATCTATATCTTTATCTATCTATCTATCTATATATATATATATATATATTACTTGCTGCTATGTCAGGATACATTGATCAGTGGCTGCAACCATTGATCACAGGATATTTCCCAACATAGTGGGAGTACTCACACACTGCTCGGCTGGATTTCGATCAATATTTGGCCAGCTTTAGACTGACAGTACTGTAAGATACAACAAAACTTGAAAATCTCACCTGCTAGGTCAGCCTCTCAGCCCAAATACCAATATTCAGAGAACTATAGAAACCTAAAAATGCAAAGGTTTCAGGGACTTATACTAGTGTTTCTTTTTAATAATTGTTTATTACATTTAATGTGCATTAATAAAGTGAATAATTGTCTCTCACGGCAAAATTTTAAAAAGTCATATGCAAGCCTCCCATTATCTAGTTCACTGTCCTTGCCAGCGTTGATTAATGCTAATTAATTATCTGGAGATCCTGCCTTCTCTCTTCTTTGAAATTGGTTTACAGTTGCCTTGTGACAACACTACTTAGCTACTACTACTATTTAAATGGCTGATGTTTTTAACGTTGTCGGTACCCAAAGTATCAGTGCATCATTACACATTTACAAAATCTGCGCCATTTTTGTTCATTGCGTTCTTGTGCCAGTTATTGGAGCTCAATTAATCTTCAGTGACATCAAGGCATACAGTTATTGTGCATGCGCTGGTATGCACTTTTTTGCTCTCTGCGGACAGACACAGATCCCATCAGGTTATTTCCGGTCTTCATCTCACTGATGGAGGAAATCTGTTCCTGTAGTTTACTACACTCAGGACTAGAACAACAAATAAAAATAAGGAAAAAAAGGTGTCTCCCATCAGTGGCTCTCTCTCTCATTGGCTGAGAGACCGGTTCCCGCTGCTGTTAATCACAGTGAGGAGTGAGTGGGGGCAGGGCCAATGGACACACAAACCTGGGCTCAGGACCAACATGCAACAGTGCTCTTGCTCTAGGGGCATTCATGGGGGGGGGGGGGAGTCAGGAATGCCAGCAGGGGTCCGGAGGAGGATCAGGGCTGCTCTGTGTTAAACCAGTACACAGAGCAGGTTAAGTTTACTATGTTTGTTTAAAAAAATAAACAAAACAATTGCAACCACCAAAAGATCACAGTGGCAGTACGTGGGGCAACACATAACAGCACAAGGGACACAAGGAACACATCACACTGATTGTAAGTAATGTCCCTTGCGTAGATTTCCTTTTTTATATATATTTTTGTCACCCCGTGGATATCCGCTTGCTCAGCGGGGATCGCCGGAGCAATCTCCGCTGAGCAGGAAGATGACACTGTGCAGGGATGGACCTGGCACAGCGCCGCTCTCCCCTATGGGAGACCGGGTGACGACGGACCGCAGTGTCCGTCGTCACCCGATCCGATCCGATGACTGATGGAAAAATAGCTTTTTCCTCCGTCACATTTTTTCGGATCGGAGCGGGTCGGATGTCAGCGGACTTGTCACCGCTGACATCCGACACTCCATAGACCTCTATGGAGCATCCGTTCAGGTCCGCCTGAAAAACTGACAGGCAGATCTGAAAGAATCGTCCGTGTGAAAGAAGCCTTAATTTAGGCTTTAACATGGCAGTTTTTATATTTTTCCATATTTCCACATTGAGCATGTTTTAACACACAGTCCATCTTCTGTATCCATAACAAATGATTCATTTCATGTGCATGTGTTCCTTAAATATTCAGTCAAACAGAATGTGATTAAAAGACAAATGTAGATACAGTACTATGTAAAGAAAAAATACATGATGAAAACACCCAAAACACGTATTGCTAACAGACACATTTCTACAAGTTGGAAGCTTCAGATGGAAAAAATACATGAGCAACCACTGAACAATTTCCTGTTTACATGTTTCCTTCTAAATGTGCACAAGATGCAAAAGAAAAGCCCATGCCCCGCTCTGTTATATATTTATTCGCAGTTAGCCCCACGATGACAAGGCTGCTTTTTAAGTCTGAGATTTCAGACCATACCACTGAGCACCGCTGAGGGTTTCATCCTGGTTTCCATATATTTATTTACATGCCCATGCCGTACTCTCATAAAGTGACTTCTCTCGAGCAATTCTTTTGACTGGCAAAACCAAAAGCAGAAAAATCAAAAAGCTGTGTTAAGAGATAATATTATTGATTTTAGCTTGACTCCTGTGATACAATGCAATTTTGTGGAGAGAATGTAAACAATTTGCCACCTGCTTGCGGGTGTCACAGAAATAGCTACTATTTTGAAAAATAAATTGGCAATTTTACGCTAATGAGGCAGCTGCAGAGCGCACAAAAAATCGCTTAGATGATAGGAGAATAAGAAAAGGTTTTTCCAGATCCTCAGAACGATGAAAAAAGGTTAGTTAATCATGAAAGGCTTTAAACTGGGCAGCATGAAAACAGCCATAAACGGCAGGAAAATAGAAGGCCAATGAAGGAATAGAGAGAAATCGGACACATTTTATATTATCAGCAAGTTACAAATGGATTTTATTACATAAAAAATCTTATGCATTTATAAATGGACCATTTTAACATATTATCAACTGCTATTTTAAAGCAACTAGAAAAAAAAAAAAGCAAACAATATACAGAGCAGCTTGTGAGCTGGTCATGTGATCATTCATCAACTGCAACCTAAAGATCGGGGCCCATGTACACTGTTGTGCACTACCCTAGGCACCAAACCACGTGTCATGGTTCCTCACAATAAAGATGATCAGGCAAATACAGTAAAGCACTCCTGACAGTTTTCTGCCACTATGGCCATTTAAAATGGCCTGTGCCAGATCCAAAAATCCTTACCGTCCATTTTGGTAACTTTACTGACATGTGCGGTAAAGTGCCACCTTTACAAAGTGGCACTATTAATGCATCAGATTCAAAAATAATTACCTCCAGCTCGTAGATATCGAAAACTGGAGGTAATTAAGACCTACTTTGACTTGGCATACAGAGACAGGCAGAGTGCCCGTCTCTGTACGCATTGTAGAACAGTGGCATTTTTGCTGCTACCCTTTCATTGGTTAAGAAGGCAGTTGGCTTCACAGCCTTTCAGCAACCAGTGATACTGCAGTGGGCAAAGCCTGATGAAGAAGCTGAGACACTAGTTCCCTATCCACTCCATTCTCACCTTATATCTGACAGCAGACAGTGCGCAGATTCTATAGCCAATAGCAAGCCGTCCATTGGCTTAGGTTCCACCCACTGCCTGCTATTAATTATAACCGTTCCTTTTTTTTTCTGTCTTTTAGTGCACTGAAAGGCCCGCAGAAGTCAACAGCAGCAACATAACATGCATTTTGATGGCAATGGGTATTAACAAGCCTTGGTCAATGGCTGTTGATTTCATCCACTGCAAATTCAAAAATGCACATAAACACATAACAACGCAACAAGGAAACACACACTGATGCATCACAATGCACCAGCTGAATGCTCCCAAAAATGCAACCCTATGCATACTCCCATGCATAGCTTGAAATGGACCCTTAAGTCTATATCCGTATTCATGCACATGGTTGCACGAGCACCAGAGTATATCCGGGGTTGATTTCTATGGGCAGATGTGGCTCCTGGGCAGGGAGATATGCCCAAATTATATGTGACCCCAGACAGAATTTCAATGAAATCTGGAGAGTGTATCCTTTACCTCAAAAAAGTTCTCAGATAGAGCATAATTTTCCTGGATTTTAACTGCACTAGGAGCTGCTGTTAAAAACTGGTGGCTTTCTATTTTTTCTGGAAACGCCCTTTAAAGAAGTTAGAAAATAAAAAACATGATAGCTAGCTCTTGGTATTTTTCAAAGAATACCAGTTTTGGTATTCTTTGAAAACTCCAAATAACACAAAGATGGAAAAGTCTGGATACAACTACTTTGTTCAGCACTAAAGTATGCCTATTGCAATACTGAAACATGTGTTATTATTTAACGTGAAGGAGGCCAACAGATTTCATGGGAGATAGCCGAGTATTCTGTGGCGTACTTTAGAAACGAGCATTTTCTGTTACCAGTGTAACCCAACGCCACAAAATGCAAGGCCCGTGAAAAATGATTTATTTAGCAACACCGCTGATAATGGTTTCAACTAGCCATTTATCCCATAATGGAGAATGTCAACAATGAAAACACGACTGAACAGTATTTAGTTGTAACTTAGAGCCCTTTTTGGCTTTTGTCACAATCTGTGATCATCTACACACTCATGCTGTGACCGTCTCCTTTGCCGAACTCCACCCTCGTTAGCCAGCACTGTCTGGACCAAATTAGGATCCCAGCATATTGGCCGCAAGCCTTGCCATATGGGCTGTATTAAAATGTCAAATTTAAAAACACAGAAAAAATGTTGCTGCATTCAGACAAAGATATTCTAAAATAGGTAGATAGAACGATAGAGTAGGGAATGATGTTCCCTGAATACTGTACATTCTGTAGCTGCTGTTCAACATTTGGACAATGTAATAAAGGAATTTAAGAGCATTCCTACTTAAAAAACACTGTAATTTCACACAAACACACATATAATATAGATCTTGTTTCAGCACGCAATTCAAAGAAAAAGTTCAACTTCAAAACACCCCAACCATGAAATGATTTCAAACCACAAAGTCCCCAAAACATAACTGGCATCTGAATTGTACTAAATATTATCCAATGTTAGAAATATTGCTAGCATACCCTGGTGGTGCTGTCCCAATCAAACTTCTGGTACAAGATCTTGCTTCAGGTCATACATCATTTCAATTGGATTGTGATCTAAACCTCAAACTGGTATTCTAGAATATAAATCTACTTCTATGTAAGCCATACTGTTTATTCACTCCTTTAGGCAAGTGTACTGTTGCATTACCCAACTTCCATTAAGCTTCGTGTGATGAAACACCACCCTGACATTTTCCTATAAAATTTCCTTATTCAACTTTTTAAACATTTCCCTCTTTCATAGCAAGCGGTCTAGTCCCCTAGATAGAGAAACATTCCCAAAACAGTATGCTTCCTTCACTATACTTCACAGTTGAGATAAAGCTGTGGTGTTGATGTACAGTCTTCATTTCCCTTCAAACTCATTGATAGAGGTTTTGACAGAGCATTAGGCTTTTATTTTATTGGCCTACAAACATTGTATTGTAAGTCCTGTGGAACGTTCAGGTGGGCTTTTGCAAACTGGTGGCGTCTTCCCCTGGAAACTTTCCTGCTCAGTATTATTCTCATATTAACAAAGGAAAATGTATCTAGGATTTATGGGCAGCCTAAAGGGGGGGCTTCTCCCTAAACAGCAAACGCATTGGCTGTTTTACAGCTGTTTCATGTCATTTCAATAAAGAATATTGCCATGTGACCTTTACCCGAGTGCCAACTGTTTCTCCAGTGGTTCACAGTACACAGAGGCATCAGCAGCCTTTTAGTCATTGGCCCTGAGGACTGAAGGGAGGTAGCAGCACCACTACACTTGTACGTAGTGTCTCATAAAGAAGCAGGAAGCACTGCCCCGTTACGTTTCTAGGGGGAGCCCAAACCTGCTCAATGAGTATTTTTACTTTCAAAAGTTTTTTATTTATGGTAGAGCAGAATTTTAACAACAACACAGTGCCAAGTATGACAACAACAAAACCAACAACATAGTGCCAAGCCTCACAGTGCCAAGTATGAAAGTACAAAATATGTAGTTCAAGAGAATAAATATTCAATATTTATAGCAATCCAGCAACCACATTATGTAGGATGCACCACTAAAATAACTTATAGTAACATAAACGTATCAAAGAAGGTATCATCTTGATAATATAATTTACATATAGGCCAGCCTAGTACATGCCAAAAATTACTCCAAAATAACATTACTAGCACGTGGGACCCAAAATCACATAACAGAAAAAACTAAAGTCCAGCAAAATAGATGACAGAAAAGAAAGCAGGGAAAAAGAAAAAGTAGATAAGAGACCTCTAAGAGAAGAGGGAAATCTAGGTTAATCGAGGAGGTTAGGCCGAGGAAGAGGAGCTCAGGGACCCTACTATATTAGTAGTCTGAGAAAGAGAAATATGGATATACATTGCCCAAGGTTCCCAAGTACTTTCAAAGAGAGACTGACGGTCATTAATAATACTTGCAACTTTTTAATGAATGATAATCCATGATACATTATGCTTCAACCTGCTAAAGGACACTGAGGGTGTCATCTATGCTCCAGCTATAATGGTCTTGGCAGCTAATAAAACAATGTACACCATGCGCATTAGTGGACGAGGCCGCCTGGGTGGGAAATCATTAAGCAGCGCCAAACTGGGCTGTTGGTCAATAAACAACCCAGTCAACATCCGGAGCATCGAAAAGACCCTATTCTAAAAATTCCTAAGCTGAGGACATTCCCACCATATATGCAACATAGAACCTCTTAGTTTGCAATTGCGGAAACATTCTACAGGAGTCGTAGCATACATCCTGGCTAGGCGAGCAGGGACCAAATATCATCTGGTCAGAACTTTGAAACTAGCTTCTATAAGTGAAATATTTAGGACCCCCTTGTAGGAGATCTGTAGTCTAGATGACCAGGAATCCAGATCAACTCGACATTGAAGTCCTTTCTCAAACCAGAATGTATGGCTGTTTATGGCTGTTTCTGAACCAGGATGAGCAGTGACCCATGCACCATTGCTATAAAACCTCTTGTACCCTGGTCATTAGTACACCATTGCTCATAATCTATCAATCAAGGGGGTTCTCCAGAGGGCCTGATAGATCGTAAAAAGTGGGATATTTGAAAAAAAACAGAATGTCTCAAAAGAGGGCATCTCTAAGAAAGAACGGCAATGAGATAAGGTGAATGGCCCACGGTGAGTGAAAAAGTGACTGATGCAGTACAGACCTTTGTCTGTCCACCATTTAAATGCCTTAATTTCTATACCTGGAGGAAAATTGAGATTATGAAATGTGTGCCAATGGAGCATATTCAGAAGCTCAATAAGCATTTTGTTGTGCTCATTGCTGTTTCTATGTGAAGGTTGTTAGTCCCAAATTGAATGCCAAAAATCTGAAGTGGAAAACTCTCTGATCTCTAAAATTTGGACTAGTTTGGCAATGATGCCCCTATAAGGAGAGCGCACTCCAACCAGTCTTTGGTCCAAAAAGACATGTAAGCTACCCCACCTCAACAAGGTCTACTTAGCCACAGAAGATGTGAAATCATATTTGTTTGTTAGAATTAAAGAACCTGGATAAAACTATGCAAATATCCAATGGGAGATCATCTGATGGAGCACATACAAATTATGGAACCCAAATGTCCTGTGCTGGACACTGTAAGGCAAGCTCAGGAGATTTAAATTAACATGATAATGGCGAACCTTGGCACCCCAGATGTTTTGGAACTACATTTCCCATGATGCTCATGCACGCTGCAGTGTAGTTGTGCATCATGGGAAATGTAGTTCCAAAACAGCTGGGGTGCAAAGGTTCACCATTACTGTACTAGGTGCTAAAAACTGGCACAGGGCACAGTTGTAAGATTAGGCAAAGACCAGCATTCCTACAAGACCTTTGTCACTGTCTTGCATGCCAGAACACATTATTAAATGGCGAACCAGAGCGTTCTTTTACTTTTGGTTAGGTAGCAGCAAAAGGAATGCTCATGTTACATATTGGGTGTAGGTCCACTTTAAGGCTTTCTTCTTACTTCCTTATAGGATTCCATTAATGGAGTGGATACAAAATCTGAAAAAGAGACCACAATTCATCAAACTGTCTATGGGACAATTTACATGCAAACTATGGATTCCGGGCCAAACAAGTGTTATGTTTGATCCAATAAATGAAGGGTGAAAGTTAATAGATATCTGTGCAAACCAAACAAAATTGTAGTATTGGCTCAGACCAACACAAGACAATTTGGCCTAGATGTATGATACATGAATTATTCAAAGAGAGATAAAGGAAGCACAACGTCGTTTATTAAGCAATAATTGCCGCTAGAGAGTAGGTTGAGGATGGCAAGATTCCGCTTGGTTCTTGCTGTTATACTATAGGGTTGAGTAATAGGATTACATTTAAGCCCTATGGGAAAAAGAAACCAATCCTTTTACTGTGTATCAATCCCTTAAATGCCTTTTACAAATAAAAATATACCTATACATTAAAACCAAACAGATGTGTTATGTGCATACTGCAGCTGTAAACTTTTTAAAATACCGTACATGGACATTTTACTGCTGAGCTGGGAAATTTAGGTGTGCCGCGCACAATGTTACTTTGGAAGGACCAAAGACATTTGTTATGTTCAGGATTTGACACCCGTGGACAGTTTCTGTGGTTTTAAATGCTGTCCTTAAAACTGCTAAATAATATAAATTTTTGTGGTCTTTAACATCTAAGCTGTTTAGATCTAGACATATAAATTTGTCTCTGTACCTGTTAGGTCCACTATTATCTAAGACTGTCATCCAGGATAATGTGTCTGCTTTATGGTAACTGGTAATGCTGTCTCTTCTATACCACTGACAGCTAAGACTTGGCAAACAGAATGGATGGGCACATCTCCATAATTTGAGCATGTATATCACATACGTCAATCATCTTCCAATGTAGCCAATTACAGTGGGTGTAAGTTATACATGACTGCGCATCTATAAGCCCTGCAAATTCTCACTGATTGACCAGAGGACTACAGGTTTTAGGTTCCCGAGAGCCCAGTCTGACATGACAGGGGCTAGGTGACCCATGGCATCATGTAGGCAGGTGCAGTCTATTTTCTACAATGTAGGCGGTGCTCGACTGCAGCGTCAATGTAGTTGGAGGGAAGTCCAGAGGAACACGGTTCCCTTATGGTTTCTTGGATCACTAAGGAAGCTTTCTGATTGGATGCTGCTACCCCATGTGACTCTGGCAGCCAGCTTATATCAGGCAGAGCCTATGTAGGGCCCTGGCTCCCAAGCTTGTCACGCATTTCACTTGTGGGCTGTGTAGGGACAGGTCACTCATCTGACAGTGATCAGCAGCAGGGAGAGTTGTGAAAAAAATTGGAGACAAATCAGTGGCAGGGAGAGGTTCCAGACGAGTAGGAAAAAGATAGGGACATGCCATCCTTCTGGACACCTTCCCACTTGGGCACTGACCGGCCAGGCCACATTCCACCCCTCAAGACAGGAGCTGTTGGCACATCTGAGACCTGCTCTGCTACACATAGCTGTTGCATTCTGAGAGTGTTCACAGTTAGTTGCCTTCCTGCTGGGCTTGTTGTGAATTGCTGATACAGGTTTTGTTCTCGTCAACTGCATTCTGAGTGTTTACTGCAGCTGCACCTCCCCACAATCATATGGCTTTAAAGTTAAGATGTAGACATGCAATCTCTGACAAGTTTAGAAGCCAACACTGAGGAGAAGGAAATAGATTACATATCAAGAGATATAAATAAAGGACCTGGAAGCCATCCTGTATTTTTAGGAAAATGCTGGAGTTCTGCTTTACCCCATGACAATTCAATATTTCCAGTCTCCATCCCATCTGGTCTACAACGTTAGCTTTAGATGCATGAAAAAAAAACTGTGTTTTTCATAAAATAGCAGGGTTACTTTAACCACTTGCCGACCGCCGCGCGACGATGTACGTCCTATTTTTGAAGAGGGATATCTCGGTAACGGCAGCAGCTGCTGCCACAACCGAGATATCCATCTCTTCAGGCGGCGGTCGGCTGTACGATAACGGTGGTCTTCGTGGCGGATTCGCCGCGAGATCACCGCTATCGGCGGCGGGAGAGGTGCCACCCCCCCTCCCACCGCCCTCCCGCACCTTCCGCCGCTTACCGGAGCCGTCGGTAGCGGCGGAGGCGATCGGGTCCTTCCGTCTGCTGGGCATAGAGACAAGTGAGGCTAAGATGGCCCCCACTCGTCTCTATACCATAGGAGGGCGGAAGCGACGTCAAAACGTCACTTCCGCCCATACCTCTTAAAGGTATATTATTTTTTTAAATGTCAGATTTTCTTTTTTTTTTTTTTTTTTTTTTGCATTTTAGCCCAAATATGAGATCTGAGGACCTTTTGACCCCAGATCTCATATTTAAGAGGACCTGTCATGCTTTTTTCTATCACAAGGGATGTTTACATTCCTTGTAATAGGAATAAAAGTGATCCATTTTTTTTTTTTTTTAAAACAGTGTAAAAATAAATAAAATCAATTAAAATAAATAAGAAAAAAATTTTTTTTTTTAAAAACACCCCCTCACGACGAGCTTGCGCACAGAAGCGGGCGCATACGTGAGTAGCACCCGCATATGAAAATGGTGGTCAAACCACACATGTGAGGTATGGCCGCGATCGGTAGAGCGAGAGCAATAATTCTAGCCCTAGACCTCCTCTGTAACGCAAAAAATGCAACCTGTAGAATTTTTTAAATGTCGCTTATGGAGATTTTTGAGGCTAAAAGTTTGACGCCATTCCACGAGCGGGCGCAATTTTGAAGCGTGACATGTTGGGTATCAATTTACTAGGCATACCATTATCTTTCACAGTATAAAAAAAAATTGGGCTAATTTTACTGTTGTCTTATTTTTTTATTCAAAAAAGTGGATTTTTGCCAAAAAAAGTGCGCTTCTAAGACCGCTGCGCAAATACGGTGTGAAAAAAAGTATTTCAATGACTGCCATTTTATTCTCTAGGGTGTTAGAAAAAAAACAATATAAAATGTTTGGGGGTTCTAAGTAATTTTCTAGCAAAAAAAACTGTTTTAAACATGGAAACACCAAGTCCGAAAAAGAGGCCTGGTCCTTAAGTGGTTAATTTTATCTTGTTCATTTAGATGTAAACAATTCTTAGCAAAGCTTCAGTAAATATGTAAATTATCCAAAAATGTGTACACCTATACCCTAAAAATAATTTTGACAATTGAAATCAAACAGCTCTTCAAACTTCTGTCCCCCTTGTTGTGACAACGTTGAATAGCCTATAGTGAATTCATATACCGTAGTGAAAATGGGGGTGATCATCTTGTCATCATGTAGGTTGAGGGGTAGGGGACAACCCCAAGCGGTAGGCACCCAGAAGGGAGACACAGCACATACAGTGGCTGAGAAGGTGTAATACATTGTTAGCCATTCCAGATACAACAGAGTCTCTTCAACTGTTACAACTGAGCAGCAACACTCACAACAGTGGACGGAAGTCCCAACAGGAGAGTGGTACATTGAGGCCGGCAACACCTGGCACAGGGGTGTTTCAGAAAGCACAGTAGTGTAAAAGTTTGTCAAGAAGTCTGTGATAGTCCCTAAACCAGGGGTTTCAAACTGTCAGCCCTCCAGCTATTGTGATACTACAAGTCCCATGAGGCATTGTAAGGCTGACAGTTACAAGCATGACTCCCACAGCCAAAGGCATGATGGGAGTTTTGCAGCAGCCAGAAGGTCACCAGTTTGAGACCCCTGCCCTACACTGTCCCTCCTCTTTTGGATCCTTTACTATGCTAGGTTCACTCTCCCTGTTAAGCAAACAGATTGCACGCCAACTGAAGTTGGCCAGTGCTTTTTGTAAGCTCTGCTGTCACCAAGGATGGCTGCAGGATCACCGAATTAGACAGCAGCCTACCCAATGGCTGTACAGAACCCTAAGAGGAATAACTATTCCTCTTGTCCTCCACTCTCCCTGCAAGGCAGAAACAACAGCACCACCCATGTAGGAAGGTCAACCTGCACCTGCCTACAAACGCAGCTATCCCTTTTTCTTACTTCCATTCAGGGCTGGTCATGCCTGGTGGAGGTGAAGAACGGAGCCTTATGCAACCCCTGCTTCTGTCTCTGGTGGCATGAAGATTGTGGAACACCCTGTGATGACGATACCAGGGCAAAACATAGGATCAATGGGAAAGGTAAAATAAATAAATACAGGGGGAGGGGAAATGCACAGGCACGAAAAAATTCTAGTCTAGAGACTGACTTTACCATTCACATCATAAATCGCAGATAGCTCAGGTTCCCTGCCAGGACCACTTTATCTACTCTTCAGAGTTAAAGACCAGTTAGGTAGCCGGCAGTTTTGTAGATCTCATCAGATTCAGACACTGCTTGTAGAACAACAAAGCCTCTCAGATTCATGTTAAGTGGACAATTATTGACAGCAAACTTCACTTAAACATCTAGACAAGCAAGCAGTATTCCTAATGCAATCCTTTTTTTGTTTTCCAGCCTGTGGTATGTTAACTCAGCAGAATGGACTCATTACCAGTTTCCCGTAAATGCAACCAAATTTTTTTTTTTTATTATTATTTATTTACATTTGCTCTATGAAGAGGAAATCCTCTGATATGTTATCTAAACAACCTGGAAGTAGAAATATTAACAAACACATGTCTACATTTCGGAAGTTCCTGTGTATAGTTATGGCATCTTAAAAATAACTAGAGTCATATTTGTGATGTTTGGTGTTTAGGAGTGAGGGGAGTTTGGGATAAGATCTTAGAAAAGTTTTAGCCCCCGTGCACACCGGTGTGACTTCAAATCGCACCTGAAGTCACATCCAATATCTTTCTATGGCTCCATTTTAATAGATGCGATTTCAATCAGCGTGAACTGGCCTTAAAGGAGAAGCACAGCCAAAGCTTGTTTGGCTGTACTTCTCCTGTGGATCAAAGGAGTGTAGTTCATTGTGCACTCCTGTGTCCTGTTTTTAGCAGACAACAGGCTGAAGCCCGCCGTCAGCTGACGTCACAGAGCTGGTCCAGGCTGGGGACTGGCACCTTATTCAGCCTCTCAGTGAGCCTCTGAGAGGCTCAGCTAACCACTCCTGACCCCTCCACAGCCCAGCGCTCCAGTGAGCAAGGGGGGGGGGGGGCAGTGTAGGGAGCTGTTACTGACAATCACCAGCTTTCTGCTCACAGAGTACTAAAAGCCGAGAGATCAGGGGTGTTTGATCACTCATTTCTCAACCCTAGAGCCAGCAGGGGACAGATGCAGCTTCGGACTGATGTTGCAGGCACCTCGGTAATTCCTAAAAAAAAAATTCCAAACTTCTCTTTTAAGTCATCTTATGATCACATACACCTACCTTTTGATTTGACATGTTATCATTGCCCTTTGGCGCTTTATAATCATGTGTGAGATATCTAAATTTCAACTCCACCCAAAATATATATTTCCAGTTTGTTAACAAGTTGTAATTCATGCTGTCAAATATGTTAAAGTCCAGGAGCAAGATATTCCTGACAGACCTTCCACTAACACTCAAATGTCACAGCTGTTACAAAGCCAAAAGATAGTGTTCAAGTACCAAATGGATTTCCCTTGGTATGGGATAAACAGAGAATTCAGTGGCAAGAGCTACTCCTATTGTTATAGAAGGGAACATACACTCTTAGTGCGCTAAGAAAATCTTGCCATCAAGTTTACAAAAAGTTAGAAGCGATTCGAGCCAATAGCCTTTGAAGTGCATCGGTCATATTTGCAGTAAATTATATGTTGTAAAGTAGCAATGCAGGATAGCTAGACAATGCTCCTCTTTTATTTTAATTATAACAGTTTTAGTGTATTATGGAAAGGTATTGTTAAGCAGGGTAAATCTCAGCATGCCTCATCCCATCCCAGGTTAGCCAATCAAAATGGCCAAAGATACAAAACTATCAAAAGAAAAAAAAGGAGGTTGGTCTATACAGAGCTGTAAACTACCACACCCCCAATAGCACAACAATAATCTAGTATTTTTCCATAGGACTTTACACGGCAATAGAGAAAAAAACATTTTGTTATATATATACATATATATAAATATATAATCAATGCATCCTATTTATACAAAAATTATTTAAAACATATACTGTGTAAAAGACAACTGTTCATAATACGTTCACTAAAAGGTGACCCTAACACAACACAATACCCACAGACCCACTGGCTGGGGGAGATATACAAATGTGTCCACCAACAAAATTTCTTCCTGCCAACTGAACGGGGTACATTTATCACAACAGACAACCTGTGACAACAGATTAGAAAGAGTTACAAATACAGCTCATACAGTGAATAGGCCATTTCTGCCATGTGCTTTGTTGTGTTCACATCTGTTCATTAAAAAGCAAGGACAACCTTGTACACCTCACTGGTGTCTCATATAAGCTTTAACAAAGATTCCCTGACATGTATAGAATATGGAAGCAAGTAATAGACAGATGAAGGTCTGGTTTTTCATTTTTTATATGATCAAATCCTCCATGCATGTCCATCATAACAGCAATAAAAGCTCATATAAGACTGGTGCTTCTCCTTTTTTGGACCCTCTTTCAAAGTAACTGAATAATTATTGAAGGAAATAAATCCACCAAAAATGTGTCCTCGGAGACCCCAAAAACAAGATTCCTTCTCTGAAGCATGAGTCACCATCATTTCCCACAAGGCCATAACAAAGGGAACACTCTCTTGCAGCTAGACCATTTGTACAACATGAATAATCCATCGGGATAGTGTGGCACCATCATTTGGTTCAGGCACAGTCAGGCAGAAATGAAAATTGGTACTGGAGTCCATAAAAGATATGCTATGTTGGTATTTTATACAACCGTCTTCTTGCCAGCAACTACACAAGACAGAAATATTAGCATACACACACACACACACGGAAAAAAATAACGCTGTCTATTACATAATTATAATTATAAATGTTTTCCTGTCTAATTATCGTCCAAATGATTGGAATTGACATAATCATACTCTCTCTCTCTCTCTCTATATATATATATATATATACTGTGTATATATATATATGTGTGTATACATATATACACACATACAGTATAATTTCACAGCTAAGTCATCCAGCCCAGCACTTACCCCATCTAGGTCGCGGGAGGCCGGCACTCCTACAGGCGGCAGCTTCCATCACGTCTCTTCCTCCTCTGCATCACGGCGGAATCTCCTCCTCCTAGGCATCCAATAGAATCGCCTGTCCTTTCAGCCGATCAGGTGACGGGTCTCAAGACCCACTTCCTGATTGGCCAGGAGGAGGATCAGTGTGACAATAGCGAATATTCCTTTGTTATTGTCACACAACTGGGTGGTCTTGGTTCGCAGTGCTCTGCTCCCTGAGCCCACCCATTTTTGAAGCCCATTAGAGCCTCAGGCTCTAATCCCTTGGTTAAAAAAAACATTGAAAGCCATGTGTCCAGTACCCTGCATGTAGATTAGGGGGTTGGACACATAGATGGGGGGGGGCGGTGCCCGTGCTCCCCTAATGGGCAGGCCATCACTGATGCCAGTCACTGAAACATGCATCAATGTAGCTGTCTTCCCGAAGTTTGTTGCAGTGACATTTATTGTGAGTGGCACCACAACACACTTTATTGCAGAAGCCAAAAAGGAAAACAAAAGGGTCATGTCGATAAATTGATCTGCTCAGGTGCGTTAACCATAGTGAATAGTATAGATCTAAACAGGCCCTGATTTTCTTTTTTAATGAATGCATAGCTAGAATAAATTGTTTTATATCTAACCAGAGTCAATTGTATATCCTATGATGAAAACATTAACATCTACATAATGTATGCAAACACTTTTTTTAAATGGATTTAACGCTAACCAAATGTTTGTGTATGTTTAATTGTTATCTTGAAAGGCTTTTTATTTGCGTCCAGTTTGAGGCTCTGCAGAAGTACAGAGCATCAGATAAAAAGCAGCACTATCAGCCAAAAAAGCAAGACCCACATGCATATGTTTACACACACCGGACTATGCCTGGCCGCTGATTGGACTTCCGCTTTGGAATTTAGAACGGCTTATTACTGTGGCAAAGAGATATGAACTGATTTGGGCACAAGGTGTTGATTCCAGAACAGAGCAGGAATTCCTCATTTAAATAAACAGTTCTCTTTCCTCCAGGGAGATGAGCGTGTTGTGATTCCTTAAACATCTGCTTGGCAAACAATCTTCTCATCTTAATCCATAGATGCCAACGTGGCTTGGAATGAGATCTGATTCAATTGGCAGACAGCAAGAAGAGTCAATAGACAGGAGGATCTCAAATTCTTTTTTTTTATTCAATAAATATTATCTGCCGGATTAAACCTACCAGAGTAATTCCGTCAATTAAATTACCACCCACCTTTGTGTTTGAATATAGAGTGTGGCTAATGACACAGACAGATGATAGATTTGAAAAAAACAAAAAACGTTAAAGTTGCTATATTTTTGCCATGCCCAAAATCAGACACCAGTGTGAGAATTGCCAGGATTATGCATGGGCATCTTCATTGAGGTGTGTTGCATTGGGATGCCTAAACTTTTTTTACTGGGTCCCCAATGTGCCTCAATACACAAAAATAGGTTCTACACTTATATTTACAATGAGAGAAATGAGAAGTCTGTTCTAGAATAAGTATACTCTAGTGCAATGTATATGTGTGTTCCAATAAATAAAAAGTCACTTAGAAAAATGAATTTTCAATTAACTTATAAATAAGTAAGTCTATGCTGCATTGGGTGATTGGGTGTTAAACAATCAATAACGTGGTGATTGAAGGATTGAAGTGAGCACAGCCATATTCACCAAGCTAAATACAAATTTACTTTGTTAGAATTAATCAACACTATGGGGGTTATTTACGAAAGGCAAATCCACATTGCACTGCAAGTGCACTTGAAAGTGCAGTCGCTCTAAATCTAATGCCGTGTACACACGAGCGGATTGTATGGCGTACTTAGTCCGTCATACAATCCGACGGACAATCCATCGTAGTTTCCACTGAACGGACTTGACCACACACTGATACACAAACAGTCCATCGAAAGCTTGCACGATGACGTGTACAGCACGTACGACGGGACTAGAAATAGGAAGTCCAAGACACAGCAAAGCACCCTTCCGCCGTGTAAATCCTTTCTGGGCATGTGCCATTCTTAGTCCGTCGAACTAGCATACTGACGACCGTATTGTCCGCTGAAACCAAAGTACGACGGACAGATTTTTGGAAAATCCGAAATTCTTAGTACTCCGGACTGCACGCTGAAAAAGTCCGCTGAAGCCCACACACGAGCGGATTGTCCGCTGAAATGTGTTTCAACGGACTAAGTACGTCAAACAGTTCGACCGTGTGTACGCGGCATTAGGGGGAATTCTGAAATGAGTGGAAGCTCTGCTGATTTTATTATCCAATCATGTGCAAGCTAAAATGCTGTTTTTTATTTTCCTTGCATGTCCCCCTCGCATCTACAGCGACTTTTCTTCCAAGTGCACTTGCAGTGCAAAGTGGATTTTCCTTTAGTAAATAACTCCCCATAATATATAGAGCTAGTGCATTACAGTTACCATTACCAAAACCTTTTAAAATGTGACAATTTCACCCTGGACAGTGAAAGATACAATTGTCATATTGTAGTAATCTGGATTTATACAGTCTGCACTCTCTTTATCAAAAGCGGTACCTACAATTAAAAGTGAAACAAAAGATATGCACAAAAAAACATTATTGCACACGTATAACAGAAAACCAACATCAAAGCATCAAAGTCCCTTCCTGCCGTATATATCAGTTAGAAAGCTTAATGATCCAATATGATGACTGTTATTGACAAAAGACAAAAACAGCCTCTAATGTACGTTCACTCTCTCTAAATGGGAGCCATTGCCGATGACTGAATTGTTTTTAGAGTTGATTAGAATCCCGATCACTCTCGAGGTCAGTCCACCACAATTTGACAAAAGCTATTAAAAAAAGCTGAGATTTCCAGGAAATAAACTTTAATTGTCTGATGACTGCGCTGTCAGTGTGCGAGAGAGGATAGGGGAATCTAATAGACTTTGTTCAGACAAAAGAAGTGATTTCAGTGATATCAACTTTATTGGAGATATTGAGCTTATTATAGGACTGGTGGACTCTATTATCCGTGTGAATTAAATTAGGACTGAAATAAGGAACCTGTCTCAAGATAAAAGATGAACAAGAGCAGGGATGGTGATAGAAAAGATTACCTGCCCTGCTCAACTTAACATTTTTATTTCTCACTACAACTGTAGAATATCATCTACTCCTGTTCTCCTTTGTTCCCAACATGCTTTATGACACAAGGCCAAATGGCCAACTTTAATATTGTTTGTCATTACTATATATACTATATAAAACTATACATTGTATTGTACTGACTGGTTTGAGTACAATACAAATTAAAATCCCAATATTGGATGAAATACCATTATTTAGTTTACAACTAATTACATCATCATGCACAAAAATGAAATTTACACTGGTAAGGCACAGGTTGAAAAATAATGGGTGGTAAGATGAGACAATTGCTAATAACTACCCAAAACAACCTATAGAACAGAGTTAGAGTCAAAACTGAAATGTCAATTTCTGGCTAAAGACCAGTGGGCTGTCACAGCTGCCATCTGTTTATATCCATACAGATCATCAATCAGGAGCTCTGCTCAGTGGACTGAAATGGTTATAGTTATGGTATCTTGCATAGTAGGGAACTCACAAGTGGTGTTCTTTCAACGGGTATCTGGAAGGCAAAAGAAGTTGCCAGATGTTTCAGTTCTATGACACTTAACCAACTCTGACAGCTCAGATTCTAGTGGATCTGGACTTTAGACCAACAATGTACTAGAACAGCCATCACTAACTCCCAATAGTAAATAAGTGTGTATCTTCAAGATATTTGTTGCCTGAACCAAAATTTAAGATTTTATGGTCCACAATGAATGTATAATGGTCTCATAATGAAGAGGTGTCATCATTAGGCAATCACATTTGCAATGCAAGTCCAGAATTAAATCCAAATAGTCTGCAAATTACTATATACAATTTACCGGTCACAAATTCAGTTCACATAGCTGCATTTTATTAACCTTTCTAGCTGTAATGATCTTAGCCCTTAATGAGCTTCTTTTTGTTTGCTGCTCTAATTAAATCAATCACCTTTAACATTTCTTTTCATACAGACTGTTACCTACATGACCATAGATGATAACAATGTTATGGAAAAATGTAAAATTATAAAAATGTAAAGTACAAAGCACCCAACCTTTAATAAGTGAAGTTATTTCTACTTCTTTTTTTGTATTGTAGGTTAACATTATTGTAATATGCCCATTGAATATATTAAAATGTTGTCAGGTGCTTGTACTACGAAGCCTCTACAACCAGTATTTCCCACCTTTGCTTGTGTAAAAGATAGTGGCTGACTCCACTGATTTCTTTGGCATGGCAAGAATGACGTACATAGAAGTGACTGTACTCCAGATCTTCCTGGCATGGTAAAAGTGATGTAGGTGGAGGTGACTGTACGCACAGTCTCCCTGGCATGGCAACAATGGTGATGGTGGAGGTGACTGTACTCCCGATCTTCCTGGCATGGTAAAAGTGATGTAGGTGGAGGTGACTGTAGGCACAGTCTCCCTGGCATGGCAAGAATGGCAATGGTGGAGGTGACTGTACTCCCGATCTTCCTGGCATGGCAAGAGTGACGTGGGTGGGGGTGACTGTACTCCCAATCTTCCTAGCATGGCAAGAGTGGTGAAGGTGGAGGCGACTGTATTCCCAGTCTCCCTGGCATGGCAAAAGCGGCGATGGGGGAGATGACTGTGCTCCTGATCTTCCTAGCATGGCAAGAATTACATGGGTGGAGCGTGGAGGGAATGGTACTGGCATGGCAAGAGTGATGTGGGTGGCCGTAACTGTACTCCAAAATTCCCTGGCATTGCAAGTGTGATGTGGGTGGAGATGACTGTCTCCCGATCTCCCTGGTAGATCAAGTGAGACCATTGCTGCTCTCCTCCCACAGTGGAACCTAGCAGTCACATGACCACAACTAGACTTACCGAAAACATTTTTTTAAGGATTTTCTAAAAAAAAAAAAAAAAAAAAAAAACAATGAAATGTTACAGTATTATTAAGTTAATGTTTTTGTATCAGAGTTTACATCTGGTTTAACTAATTCTTTTTTTTTTTTTACAGATGGTCCAGAGTCTGTTCCAACGTTCCAAAAATACACAACTTCCAGGCCTGATATTAACCGAATTGTCTAAAGCTAAATTGCAGAGCTCCTGGACAGAGTTTTCAGCCGATTACTGAAAGCTCTGGAACAACTGGCAGCAATGAAGTCATGGTTCAATATAATCCTTAGACTGCAACATAACTGAGATGCATGTATTACCCAAACATTCAATTACCAAGATAGCTGTCAGTTATGTGCCCGCACTCATTAGAAATGTACACTTTTTTTAGGCAAAGAATCACAGGCAGAAAAAAAGCAATTCCAAAAAACAAAAGTGGTCTTGAAAACAGGCAATAAATGCCAAATCAATTTTCAGCAGACAGTAAAGTCATTCAGAGTTTTCAATAAACAATGCACCATTATAATACAGCCGAAAAATGTCTCTATGATATATAGCTGGACTAAATGGAAAATACAGACATGCTATTAAAAAAAAAAAAAAAAAAAAAAAGGGGGGTCTGGCTATGGGCCGATAGATCATTTCTTCAGGGACCATCTTAAACTTATGTGCAAGTGTTTTGAAAATCTCACATGATGTAGCCATGTGTTAGAAATTACAGTCAGTTAAGTTCTCTGCTAAAAAAATATGTGGGTAATTTATGAAATGCACTCCGTGATGGAGATGTCTTAAGTAAAACCAGATTCTAAAAACAAATCCATTTTTGAAACATGAACTTTGAAAAAGGAACAGATCCAAGCACATCTGGCCAGCAGGAGCCTGGAAAGGGGTGGTCTGACCCAATGCCAGGACATCTTCTAAGGAAGATTATTATTGCTGGCCGATGTTGACTGATAACCGACTGTCCTTTTATGGAAACAGAATCCAACTGAGCCACAGGCAATGCAGACATGTTTTGTAGGCCAGCATCTGTTCCTTCCTACTACTAAGCCAAAGCTATTCAACCTGGACTGTTTCTAGATGATGCTTGCAGAGTAAACATGAATGATTTATCAAAGGTTTCTAGCTGCAATCTACATTATTGACAGCTTGTATCAATGTATATAGTTTCCATTCCAAGTGTACCTGTCTCCCATGTACAATCTTTAGCCTAATCGTTCTATAGGAACCTGTTAAAACTGCTGAAAATAGCAGAAATTACAATAAAAAAATAGTGAATTGACAATAATAGTAGAGAACATTCACTTTGCAAAGTGAATGTTCGCTTAGCAAATAGGGTAAAATTGGTCACCTAGACCTCAGCTAATTTTTGTATACTGTAGCCTGAACTCCAACCTACTTGCAGTCTATTATTGGGATAAGAAAGGACCCAGACTGCCTCAAAATGCCAACTGTACAACAATATCCTAGTCTTCTTGTCAACTAGAATTCTTCTTTATTTTAAGTGTAAATTAATAGTTCTGCTGTACAGTTCTTGTTCCGTTATGCAAAAATGGTAGAAATATGTAGACAGGCCCTGTTGGTACCTCCTTAGTGTAGAACTATAGGCAAAACTTTTTTTTCATTTTGGATAGAGCAAGGAAGGGTTTTAACCCCTGTCAGATTTTTTTTTTTTTTTGCCATCTGTGCCCCATTGCAGAGATTTCCCTTCACTTCCTGTCCCATATCCAAACAGGAAGTGAGGGAACTCCTTGGAAGATTTCCCCTCTATTACTTTTCTGAGGACAACCCAAATTTTGGGATTTTCTTTTGCTTTCAATGATAATGGTAAACAGGACAAATTGAGAGGTTGAATCTCCTTAATGGGGACACAGACAGCAATAAAAAAAGGTGTTCTACTCTGGCTGTCATGGTAATGCTTTGATTTCCATACTTCCCAAGTCACTGGCCCAGAGCTAGTACAGAAGTCTAACTTTTCTCTGATTTACATATACTATATGCTTGTTTGAGGTCTTAAAGTATATATATTTTAAAAAAAAACACAGCAAAGCTGTTTTTTCGTCGGAGAATAGGTGCAGGAACCACCCCCTTCTGAGTCACCCCTTCCCTCCGACCTTACCCACCTCTGAGCACCATTCCTTGGTTTCACCTCCCAGCAGCGCCTCTTTTAGAGAATACAGTGCAGGGCCAAGTACCATTTTGCGGTACTATGTAATTTGTATGGAATTTGTTAATAACAAGAAAAGTAAAGAAAATAGATCTCCAACAGCCAGCAGCAGTAGACTCCCCCCCCCCCCACCCCCCAGCAACAATAGATTTGCCCAGAAACAATAGATCTACCAACAACAATGGACTTCCACAACAAAATACCACCTCAACAGCAACAACAGATCTCCCAGCAGCCAGAAATAGACCCTCCCTCAAAAGTAGATCTCCACCAATAACAATAGATCCCCTTCAGCAACAATAGACTGCCACGCAAAAATAGATTGCCTGCAGCAACAATAGATTCCCCCTGTAACCTGAATTAATAGACCTTCCAACACACCCCAGCACTTCTTGCGATTGCATACATTTAGTGCTGGAGGTACCAAAGCCACGTTTCCCCATGTTCCCGCTGAAAAAATGCCCTGGGTGTCACTATATAAAATGGTCCTTTACACCAAACTAAAGGAAGGCAAGGAAATGAGAAAGATGATTGGTCATGGCCACCAACTCTGCTTGTGTTCTTACATTCGTAAATCCCATCAAAAAACTCCATAGGCAGTGCATCCAGGAGCAGTGGCGTTTTGGAAATGCTTAGCGCTTCACATGCCTAAATGTGTTATACAAGTTTACAAGCGTCAAACTTTTTTTCTGCCAAAATGCTGCTTATTGGAGGAAAGGCCTAACAGCAGAGATAACAGGAGCAGGAGAGAAAACAAAACACCCAGTGTGTATGAGGCCTTCAAATAGACAAATATGTTTTGAACTCTATGACTGATGCTATTTTTCTAAAGATTTTCACCAGAAACTATGTTTTTATAATTTATTATAAGGAACATATGAAAGATCGAGCCTTTTCACCTGAAAATGGCTTTCATCAATTCAGGGACTGCAATTAGCATATGAAATATACTTTCAAAGACCCGTGAAAGCACTGGCTGGCTTATAGTAAACCAAGGGATGCATACAGGTTAAAACAGCTTGTTTTCTGTTTGATACCTCGCATATGCTTTAAAACTTAGTTATTTAATGGCTGTCTGCGAACTGCACACCAGGAATAATAAACGGCCACCGAACAATACGCCTAGTGGAGAAATGTAATGAGGAATTACGGTTTATGAAAGCAATGCATTCAATACTTTCATGTTTTGAACCAACATATCAAACGTGATTTATATTAAATAATGAATTGGGTGCATCTTCAAGAGGACCTGAACTCAAAAAGTCAGGATCTGCTATCTAATAGGGAATATGAAGAAATGGCAATTGTATCTGAGCAACACCCTGAAAATTCTACCTGTCATCTTGAATTCTTACATTCTTTCCCATGCCAGGGCACTCCTACCTCGGCACAGGACTTGTGGCTCATAGCTGTAATCTGTAGTGTGCGATTAGGGCACTGCTGCCTGTGACCGCTAATCTCAGAATATTGTGGGTAAGATTTGGTGACGTTCCTACCATCCTGCTCACTGTTCTCCTTGCTGGAAAGGAAGCTGTACCTGAGGACCTACAGTGGAAGGATAACCCTGCTTCTGCTTCATTCTGTAGATATAGGATATCTGTACCTCCTGCTGCTTCCTAATGATTACCCAACCAGTAATCTGTAGGCAATGAGGAAGCAAAGCCCTACCTCTTCCAAGATGGCCTTACACAAAGACAGTACAGAACAAGGCACGGTTATTCAGTAAAAGGGAAGGATCAGCTGTAGGAAGCCTAGATTCTTGATTAGCTTTGCCCTCTGCTAACCTTTTGACCACAGCTTCCACAGTTTCGCATGACCATGTCACACCAATGTGCTTCACAAATCAATAGTAACATTAGTGTTTTTTACTTTATTGTAATAAAAAGACTGACATGACAGCAGATTATTGTCTTGGCTGTAACAGTCGATTCACTATTTTGGACCATGACCATATACGCACAGGTCTGATCAGATTGCTATTTTAACTCTTCCTTGAATAGTAACCAAAGCAGACAAATTGTATTAAAAAAAAACCCTCATTAAGATCCAATGTCACTGCTAAGCAGTATTTCAAATATGCAGAACACATGGAGAGAACAATGGAGAGCAAGACACAAGTCCAATGGAGAATATGAACATCTTTACAAGTGACAGTGAGGTCAGAATGTCAGTTCAGATTACTGCTTAAAAAAAAGAATATATATATATATATATATATATGCAGTTTTTAGGAAAATATTCAAATTAAAACATATTTGGGCCATAGCCCATTAATTGATCAGGGTAAAAATGCCTGAAAACCTAACCCTCCTGATTCCAGATCCTGCAGCCCCTCTCTGTCAGACACAGAGCTGTATCAGTCTTGGATAAACTGAGCTAGGAAAGGGTTATAACCTTATAACCTTATAACCTGTCAGATTTTCTTTTCACTATCTGTGGTACATTTGGGAAATTTCCCTTCAATTCCTGTCCCACAGCCAAACAGTGAGAGCAAATCCCTACAAATAAAAGTGAATCCATTGGGAACTCCCAGGCCCCCAGAACTAGTGTCCCCACTGGAAGGTTTCCCCTCTATTACTTTTCTGGGGACAACCCAAAATTTGTGGTTTTCTTTTACGTTCACTTTCAATGATAGTGGAAACCAGGACAAATAGAGAGGTTTAATCTCCCTCTTCCAAATTCAATTTTTTTAATGCTGTGATCTGATTTCCCGTTAGCCCCGTACACACGGTCGGAGATTCCGACTACCAAATCCGTCGGAGTAATTCCGACGGATTAATTCCGGAAGAGGTCCGGAAGTGATGTTGCATACACACGGTCGGACTAAGTTGTCGGAAAATCCGATTGTACATAACGTGATGACGTTATTTCGTTAGATGGGACTACGTTCAGGCTAGTAGGCAATAGCTTTGGTCTAGGAATTTGATCTGAGCATGCGTGGCACTTTGTCCGTCGGAGTAGGCTACACATGATCGGAGTATGTCCGATAGAAGCATTATGTCAGAAAATTTTACCGGCAAGTTGGAAAACTTGGTCCGTCGGATATTCCGACGGAAACAGTCCGATGCAGACCACACACAGTCGGAATATCCGACAAAACGGTCCGATAGGACACATTCCGTCGGAATTTCCGACCGTGTGTACAAGGGCTAAGAGGGTGGCTACATTTGTTTGTAGAAACATATCCACTCTCTCTTGCTAATTCCCAGGATGGATTGTGGGGTTTGCTGTGTGCATAAAACAGTGCAAATGGCCACAAGTAATGTGCACCGCTTTTCTCAAACAAACAGAAGTGAGAGGGAAAAGGAGAGGTACAGGAGCTCACGGAGAACATTACAAGAAAAACGATTTAATGAAAAATAGATTCCAATGCCACTGAGAAGTGGGTGTGGATGGGTGATTTTTTGCAGAAAGGATATTAGATTGTAAGATCTCAGGAATAGGACACTCTTGTATTAATTTTATTGTTAACTGTACTACTTCCTTTTATAATGTAATGCACAAACTGCTGGTGCTATATATCATATAGATATATATATCAATTTTCAATTGAAAAACAACAGATTTACTGGCTGGTTCATCCGATGAAAATAAAGGAAAGAAAGCCTAAAAAAGAAAACAAATGTAGCCATCACATGAACTGATAAGCAGCAATATAATAAATATTTGTTTTTAGGTTTAATATTGCTTTAAAACATGGCTGTATTAATGCAAGCAACAAAAAAAAAAAAAAAGCTTCAATATGCAATAAACAGAATGAAAGACAGTTCATCCTCCTGGAGAGTATAAAAAAAAAAAAAACATACAGATGGGTGTCAAAAATAGCCAAGTGTCAGATTTGCTGGAGTATTTCTCTGTTGGCACGTGTTCCTAGTCACAGCTGTTAATGTATTCTCTGTTTCCAAGTGCAAGCCTTGCTGGCACTCGCTGCAAACATTTGAAAACACTAGTGCTCGCTTCTACTTTTAGAGGAAGGCAGTAATAATTTAAGCTTGTTTAACAGGGAATGTGGTAAAAATACCGATGACAGATTCAATTGGATCTTTTTTTTTTTTTTATATTAATATCACAGGTTATTATTGTGCTGCTGATTTATTTTTATTCAAGTATGTTGCTACTATTTTCTACAAAATTAAAAGAAAAAAAAAAAAAACACAGCTACTGTTCAGGAGTAAATATAAAAATATCATTCCTGTTATCTATCCATAAATCATAAGATCACCCTCCAGCCAGGATAAAAAATAAATGACATATATGCAAATACTTTAATCTTTTGTAAGCTTTAGTGTTACTAAACCCAGGACCCGGCATTCACTATCTCTGGTCGCCCACAGTACACAGAACATGGAAATGCAATTATTTTAGTAAATAGAAACTGCTAAATAGGTTTTCTCATCAGTAGTATATAGCAGTCTTGTGACTTCTATCAGTGTCTTGTTAAAGCTTGTAGGAGGGGTTTTCATTCTCCTCTGACTGTCCTATGAGGCTGCATAACCCCTGACCCTCTGTTTGGACAGTGCGGATCACATTTCCCCCTTCCCAAGAAAAAAAAAAAAAAGGAACTCAGCCAAACACCAAACTGAGCATGTGCAAAGTGCCCCCATGCTCTGTACTATCAGGAGATGGATTGGCGTAAAAGGGGAGGATCAGAGAAGACAGGATCAAGCAGCCTCTTTATACAATGTGCTGGATAAACATTAGGTTCCACAGCATGCTTTACTACATATACAGACTGATTTCTACTGTTGTGGGTTTAGTAAGATTTTAACATGTGAATGCAGGGCTTTTTTTTTTCTCAGAGAATAGGTGCAGGAACCTCACCCCCCTTCTGAGTCACCCCTTGTCTCCGCCCCCTACCCACCTCTGAGCACCGTTCCTTGGTTCCACCCCTAAGTAATTTGTATGGAATTTATACAAGTTTCTTGTATAAATAACAAGAAACTCCCAAGCAACAATGGACTCCCACAACAAATTACCACCTCAGCAGCAACAACAGATCTCCCAGTAACCAGCATCAATAGACCTTCCCCACTCAACAGTAGATCTCTTGGCATGTATACAGGCAGTGGGTTTGTGCTCAGTGGTCCAGGTTTTAAAAAAATATTCAGTATTAGGATATTTCTTACAGCCACCAATCATTGCTGTCACATGGAAGAAAGGGAAGAAAGTCAAATGCCAATGCCAGTGATGTCACATGGAAGGACGAGAAGAAAGTCAAATGCCAAGCACCAGTACGTCACATGGAAGGAAAAGAAGAAAGTCAAATGCCAATGCCAGTGCTGTCACATGGAAGGAAGAGAAGAAAGTCAAATGTCAAGTGCCAGTGCTGTCACATGGAAGGAAGGGAAGGAAGTCAAATGTCAAGAACCAGTGCTGTCACATGGAAGGAAGGGAAGGAAGTCAAATGTCAAGAACCAGTGCTGTCACATGGAAGGAAGGGAAGGAAGTCAAATGTCAAGAACCAGTGCTGTCACATGGAAGAAAGGGAAGAAAGTCAAATGTCAATGCTGTCACATGGAAGGAAGAGAAGAAAGTCAAATGCCAAGCACCAATACCATCACATGGAAGGAAGAGAAGAAAGTCAAATGCCAAGTGCCAATGTTTTCACATTGGCGTAGGGGAAGAAAATCAAATACCAAACGCCAGTGCTTTTACATGGAGGTAAAGGAAGAAAGTCAAATACTAAGCGCCAGTGCTGTCACATGGAAGGAACAGAAGAGAGCCAGCACTAACGCTGTCATGTGAAAGGAAGAGAGTCAAATACCGAGGGAATGGAAGAGAGTGAAATGGCAAGTACCAGTGTTGTCACATGGAAGGAAAGGAAGAGTCATATGCTGCTCCCCTATTGAGCACTACCAAACCCACAGCAGCACTAACACAACAAAAGTGCAAAAATCCCCATTTACAAAAAGTGTGTGTTTGTAGGATTAACTGCACCTTTCCAAATAGTAACCTCACACGAAAAAGATGTGAACAAGCCCATGTCATTTGATTTACAACCTTCTATGTAAGAATGTTATAAAATATACACATTTATAAAAAAATACATAAAAAAACAAACTATCCAAATACAAAACAAGGAAAGATAATAAAAACAAAGGAATGAAAGGCTCAGATGAGCTCCAAGGTGTTTGGAAAGACTTGCCTCATTAATATGCATATATAATTAAAGAATTGGCCAGGAATCCCTCAGAAATCAATTGAGGTTTTTTTTTTACCTTGTCACTCTGGCGGCACCGCAATATAAGCACACACAGCGGCCCAGGACTGTGACCACATATCAACCCTAAGAAAAAAGACATTCTTCAAACAACTGCCAATACCTTCACACAAATGTGGCCACAGCAAGCTGGCAGCCAGATAGTGTTTCAAAACACCATCTGTGCTGTGCACAGGCTCTCCAACCAAAAAAGCAGCATGTCCTGCCGAAATCAGACAACATCCAGGAATGCAAGGAGACAGCACAGAACACTCCCTGTCTCTAGCTGTACCGTATGCCCACTGGCATCCAAAGTGTTACACGGCCTTCCCTGTCCCCTGACACTTCCACCCCAGCCATGCTCTTTCCATTGGCCCTCTCCAGCTAAGCCAGATGTGTTTTTACTGGCTCTGCATCTTAAATTGGGGAACCGACCCTCATCCAACATTAATATTTTCTTCTGCATATTTGACTTGGAGGAAAAAAAATAAAATCACAGTTCCAACCACAGTATATACTACATAACTACTTCTGCAGACATTTTTACATCTCATTCGGCCCTAATAAAAGGCACTTTAAATACAAATTACAGCCCAGCTGAGAAATGAACAGGGACTTTAATCAGCATTAATCATCAAAGACCAGTAATCAGCTAAACAGATACAGACCCATAACAGACACATTACGTTACTTCTATTTTCATATTAAACATTTTACACAGGATAGAGCATTCATCAAACCAACACCTACATACAAACACCCCATCTCTCATCTGTAATCCCATCATCCAGGTAACAAACCCTAAATCATCCTCACTTATCTGTAAAATCGTCAGACAGACAGACTTCATCCCCAAACAGCTACATGGAGGAGAAGATAAAAGTAAGGAAAGCAAACAGCACAAAACCGGCCTTTATTCTGAAATCACACTGCATATGTTTGTAGCAAAGGAATTCAAAGTATGAAACATTGCAATCAAATATTACAATAACATTGTTTATATTGTAAAGCCAATATCTCTACACACACGTCTGCTGGCTTCATAGGTTGTCATCTTTTATACACATTATCTATAAAATACAATCCAAAAGGCTTAATGCCATTTACCAACATAGCGTTTATAAGTATATATTATTTATATTAGGATTTACATTTGTATGTTATTTGAGTCTCTAATATATCAATGCATATGTTAATATATACATATGATATATATGTGAGACACATATACATTATATATATATATATATATATATATATATATATATATATATATATATATATATATATAGACACACACACAAACACATATATCCGTCTGTCTTTCTCGCTTCTTCTCTCATTTTAAATATATACGTACATAGGTTTACTATATGGGATGCAATGCAATAAAAGAGACTTACAAGATGTGAGAATATATATTTGCACACACATTAGGATCTACATTTTATTTATAGTGTCATTCCCCTGGTAGGTGGCAGGGTACTGAAATATTGCAAAGGAGATCCACATTATATTTTTGTGTATATATATATATATATATATATATATATATATATATATATACGCACACATACGGTATATAATTCTGCCTTTCCTCCAGTAGTTGTCAGGATGATGCTAATTAATAAAGGACTCTCACACGCACACATATACTGTATATTTTTATCTATATTCTATTGGTATAATATTTAATATTTTATATCCCTGGCATGGTGTGGTCATGATCCGTCGACTAGTTTTTAGGATGATGGTAATAAAGGACACTCATCAGGAATGTTATACACACATATGTTGGAATCTACATTCTAATTAGTACCTAATTGTGGTATTATTATATATGATTCTCTCTCTCTCTCTCTCTCTCTCTCTCTCTATCTCTATCTATCTATATTCTTTATATCCCTGGCATGGTGCTGCCCTGATTCCTGTAGTAGTTGTCAGGATGATAGTAATAAAGCACACACATCCATGCATATATTTAGATCTTCATTCTATTGGTAAATTATTCTGTAGTAATAATATAGGAGTATATATATATATATATATATATATATATATATATATATATATACACATACACTATATATCCTGTATATCCCTGGGACGGTGCTGTGATGACCCCTATAGCATTATAGCAGCTGTCAGGGTGGTGGTAATAAATGACACTCACCAGGAATGTTGTGCACACACACACATATATATATATATATATATATATATATATATATATATATATATATATATATATATATAATACTAAAAGCATGTAGAGTCTAATATATAAGTCTCTGTATACTGTATATATATGCTGTATATTCCTGCCACTGTGCTGAGCCCTGTAGTAGTTGTCAGGATGGTGGTAATAAAGGACACACATTCATGCAATCTACATTCTATTAGTGCATTATTATAGTATTATATAGGCGTCACTTTCACTCTATATATATATTTATATTCTGTATATCCCTGGCATGGTGCTGTGCTGAGCCCTGTAGTAGTTGTCAGGTTGGTGGTAATAAAGGACACACATTCATGCAAATCTACATTCTATTCGTATATTATACTGTAGTATTATTATCGGTCTCTCTTTTTCTGTGTGAATACATATTATATATATATATATATATATATATATATATATATATATATATATATATATATATATATATATATATATATATTGTATATACCTGGCACGGTGCTGAGCCTTGTAGTAGTCAGGATGGTGGTAGAGGACACACACACATTCATGCAGCTAGCTCTACATTCTTTTAGTACATTATGATAGTATAATATAGGAGTCTCTCCCTTTCTATATATATATATATGTATGTATGGTGTATATGGGTGGCACCGGCACGGTGCTGAGCCCTGTAGTGGTTGGTAATGAAGGGCACTCACCCGGCATGTTGCAGGGACAGGGCAGTCAGCTGTGCCTCCCCCGGTTCTAGCAGAGTGTCCCGGCCCGGTGGCAGTGCGGGGCTCCTCCAGCCATGCGGAACTGTGCGGTAAGTGACAGGCGGAGAGTCCGGTAGGTGGGTCGGAGATGTGCGGATGCCGGTAGAGGTGTGAGCGGTGACAGCAGCACATGTGTCTCTGCAGGCAGAACAATGACAGGCGGGCGGTGTGCAGGCATGGAGTATGTCTGTGTATGTCTATGTGTGGGGGGATGGGGTGGGGGGTGTGCAGCCTCCGCTCACCTGGCTCCCTCCCGTCCCTGGTGATGAAGATGCTCTTTGTCTGGCTGTAGGAGGTCCCCCCTCCCCCCATGTCCTTATTCAGTGTGCTGCTCTTTGTTGGCCCCTGGGGTGTGTGTGAAGAGCCGGTCTGGGGCCCCCCAGTGGGCTCCACGCATTGCCAGGCTCCAAACATTGGCAGCGCCCCCCAATCTGAGCCATGTGCCATACTGATCCATAGGACAGGAAACAAAGTATCTCC
Source organism: Lithobates pipiens (assembly GCF_037356315.1). Classification (NCBI taxonomy): domain Eukaryota; kingdom Metazoa; phylum Chordata; class Amphibia; order Anura; family Ranidae; genus Lithobates; species Lithobates pipiens. Next base: position 493,983,068 of record NW_027507764.1, read on the forward strand.
TGCCAGGACACAACAATCAGCACGCTCCCAGTGTTTATCCTGAGGAGCACTCTCCTCTAATCAGCTCTAATGGACACCATGATACACAAAGTGCCTTTTGTTCGGGCGGAGGACGATTTTCCTCCCAGCGGTGTCTCCTCAGTCCTTTGTATGCGATCCTTACCTCTCCGGAGAACACAATTCCCGGCAATGTGTCCGCCGGGGCCGGGACTCTTCATGGAGGAGCCGCTCCGTCCACTCCTGACCCCAGCTGGCCGAGCCCCCGCGGGGCAGACGCCGCACACACAGCGCGTACAATCCGCGGCTCCTATGTACCTGTCCAGTGTCCGCTACAGTCCGGGGAGGTCAGGTGATATTCCGCAGCCCCGGGGGGCCCCTGTGCATCATTCCAGCTCTTCCTCCTCTCAATGGTCGCTCCGTGTCTTGTGTGAAGTGAATTGTCGGGCTGCTGAGCTGTGTTATCTGATGTCACCCAGACACTTGTATACCGCCGGCTAATGATATCTATGGGTTTACACAGCGTCCCCTCCTCCTCCGTCTACTGAGAGCACAGCTCCGGATAATGGGCTGCACACAGCAGGCAGCTACAAGGTTCAGCACAAGGAGTCTGCTCACTGACAGCTGCATGGAGGATGCACACAAAGCATGCAGAAGAACCAGCCACCCTCTGCAAGGTGTCACTGCACCCCACCAAACCTCTGAAAGGTGTCACTGCACCCCACCAACCCTCTGCAAGGTGTCACTGCACCCCACCAACCCTCTGCAAGGTGTCACTGCACCCCACCAAACCTCTGAATGGTGTCACTGCACCCCACCAACCCTCTGCAAGGTGTCACTGCACCCCACCAAACCTCTGCAAGGTGTCACTGCACCCTACCAACCCTCTACAAGGTGTCACAGCACACCCCTAACCCTCTGCAAGGTGTCACTGCACCCCACCAACCCTCTGCAAGGTGTCACTGCACCCCACTAACCCTCTGCAAGGTGTCACTGCACCCCCAACCCTCTGCAAAGTGTCACTGCACCCCACCAAACCTCTGCAAGGTGTCACTGCACCCCACCAACCCTCTACAAAGTGTCACTGCACCCCACAAACTCTACAAGGTGTCACTGCACCCCACCAACCCTCTGCAAAGTGTCACTGCACCCCACCAACCTCTGCAAGGTGTCACTGCACCCCACAAAAACCTCTGCAAGGTGTCACTGCACCCCACCAACCCTCTGCAAAGTGTCACTGCACCCCACCAACTCTCTGCAAGGTGTCACTGCACCCCACCAAACCTCTGCAAGGTGTCACTGCACCCCACCAACCCTCTGCAAGGTGTCACTGCACCCCACCAACCCTCTGCAAGGTGTCACTGCACCCCACCAACCCTCTGCAAGGTGTCACTGCACCCCCCCCAGCCCTCTGCAAGGTGTCACTGCACCCCACCAACTCTCTGCAAGGTGTCACTGCACCCCACCAAACCTCTGCAAGGTGTCACTGCTCCCCACCAACCCTCTGCAAGGTGTCACTGCTCCCCACCAACCCTCTGCAAGGTGTCACTGCACCCCACCAACCCTCTGCAAGGTGTCACTGCACCCCAACAACCCTCTGCAAGGTGTCACTGCACCCCACCAACCAACCCTCTGCAAGGTGTCACTGCTCCTCACCATCCCCCTGCAAGGTGTCACTGCACCCCACCAACCCTCTGCAAGGTGTCACTGTTTCCCCCCACCAACCCTCTTCAAGTTATCACTGCACCCCCCCAACCCTCTGCAAGGTGTCACTGCTCCTCACCATCCCCCTGCAAGGTATCACTGCACCCCACCAACCAACCCTCTGCAATGTGTCACTGCTCCCCCCAACCCTCTGCAAGGTGTCACTGCTCCCCACCAACCTTCTGCAAAGTAGCACTGCTTCCCCCCCCCTACCAACCCTCTGCAAGGTGTCACTGCTCCCCACCAACCCTCTGCAAGGTGTCACTGCTCCCCACCAACCTTCTGCAAAGTAGCACTGCTTCCCCCCCCCCCCCTACCAACCCTCTGCAAGGTGTCACTGCTCCCTACCAACCCTCTGCAAGGTGTCACTGCTCCCCACCAACCCTCTGCAAGGTTTCACTGCTCCCCACCAACCCTCTGCAAGGTGTCACTGCACCCCACCAACCCTCTGCAAGGTGTCACTGCTCCATTAGGGGGGGGCAGGAGCGCCGCCCCCCTCCCCCCACTTTGCATGTGGGGATGCATACAGGGCGCTGGACTCACTTTTTTTTCAAGCCACATGATTAGAGCGTGAGGCTTTATCTGGCTGGAAAAATTTAACAGCACTGGTTAGCAGTGATGTCACCCTCAATACTTCTGTCAGCCTTGTAGCAGAAAGAGCTGGCACAGGGCGCCCCCATCCCTGCAGTAAACGATTGCATTAAGGGCAGCCACCTCTCCTGCGCACCCCTTGTCACAGCCCTGCAGACAAACGTTCAGCAACCATGTTGCAGGACATTTGCAGCACTTCCCCCTTCACCTAAACATGTGAAATTTGAGAGACTTGTCACCCACTGATCAAAGTTTTTGGGTTGTTTTTGCTGCAGGTGCACATCATTGCAACAGGGGCATGTAAACCCCCCTGTCCACTGCCTATTGCAGCCTAAGGAGGGGGGGGTACAAACAGGGAGGGGAAAAAAATGAGCTCAACAGCGCATTCTGCCACCCCCTAACCAGGTCTAAATTTAGGTGTTACTAAAGGAGCAGGACCCTCTGTTTCCTCTTGTTGGCGCTATATAAATCCTGCATAATAATAATAAACCCAGGACCCGGCATTCACTATATCTGGTCTCCCACTGTACACAGAACATGGAAACGCAATTATTTTAGTAAATATAAACTGCTAAATACCTTTTCTCATCAGCAGTATATAGCAGTTTTGTCACTTCTATCAGTGTCTGGTTAAAGCTTTACATGCTACCAAGAAAAAAAAAAACATTGTCTAGCAATACACACCAAACTGAGCATGTGCAGAGTTCCTCCAAGACTCTGTACTATCAGCAAATAAATTGGGGACAGTAGAAGAAAAGGAGGACCAGAGAAGACAGGATCAACCAGCCTTTTACACAATGCAGAGGATTAACCCCTTATGTTCCACAGTGAGTATAATAAGCATGCTTTACTGCATATACAGACTGATTTTACTGTTGTTGGTTCAGTGACACTTTAACATGTAAATATAATGCTTAGATGTAATGTAGTTTTTATTATATTTTTAGTAATAATACCTCCTGCCAGATCCTTGTTCTGGCACTTCCTGTTTTTAGGGTGACAACACTTTGTCCCTTTCTCCTAATTGTATTCCTGCATTGTCACTCTGTCACACAGGCTTCCAGTGGAGATAACAAGTGACCATTTCAAGACAGGATCAAACAGCCTTTTTTACACACAGAGGATTAACCCCTTAGATTCCACAGTGAGTATGAGCCTGGGTTCACACATATGCCATGCGGGAACCAGCATGATTCCAGCGCCGGTTCCCGCATTGCATTTCCCTCCTAGGGAGTTCACACTGCCCTCTGCGGACCGCTGTGCGGGTGTCAATACAAAGTTAATGACCCCCAGCTTAGTAGATCCCACAAATCGCAGTGCGGACTGTGAATTCAGACAGGAATCGGATCGCATGGGTGTGAACACACATAACTGGACAAACCTAAACAATCTATTCAATTTGCATTAAATCAGACAGGCCTTTTTACTGCCTAGTTGGCGTATCTAAAGAAGATTGTACAATCTGATTAAATAGTGTATGGACAGCCTACCAAGATCCAATTTCTCACATCTGTGAGGATGCAGCTGCACATAAATGTCCCATGTACACGAAGGTCATCCATACAGAATGAATGAAAATGGAGGCCAACAACGCTGATAGGAAGTGTCATTCATATACAGCAACCCCTACAAGAATAATGCTGGCCATACACTATACAAAAAATCATTCAAACTTGTTTTTCGAATAACAAACACTCGGCCGTGAGAGCAAACGATAGTGCCATCATGTAATGAGCGAATTTTCATGGATAAATAGTTCAATGGAATAAATGAATCAGTTTGTCGTTCATTTTGTCACATATGTCCATTGCAAACAGTTACATTTTTAATGGGCAAGAAACGCGTTAACCTTTCAATTTATTGTTCGTTCGGCAGAATTTTCCAACCTGTTTATTCAATTTTTCGGCTCTGAAGAGTTAAAAACAATGTTCTATTTGTGCCCATTAACTGGGCAAAAAAACCAACGAAAGGTCCAAATGACAGATTTTCAACCACTATTTCGGCTAGTGCATGGTCAATATTAGGGTACGATGTGCGATCGGGCAGCGTGAAATGGTAAATATGATGTACAGTACATATAAAAGTATAAAAAAATAATAAACTGAACACTTTTTCAATGTAAACCAAAAGGTAGATTTTACTTACTTTCATTTAAGCAGGTCCTAAGTCTAAGAGGATTGCTCAAAGATTGTACGGGCAGATTGTAAAGTGTATAGTGAAGTTTAGTGATGGCAGGCAACATCTGCTCACTATTTTGTCACTCACAAACCGCTACTGCTCTGTATACCGCTGCCTAACACTAGTGATCCGGTCAGCTCCCAAGGCAGAGCTGCTCCAGACTCTGGAAGGATCTCGACAATATTGTTGGGATCCACCCAGCTGCCAAATTGACAGTTGGCTCCACCTCTCAGCACACAGCTGGAGTCAGCTGTGCCTGCCCTTCCCCAGCCCGATACTGTGGTGAGCCCTGGAGGGGCAAAGCCGAAAGCGGTGACTGATAGTCACCACTCTCCGCACTAAGAGCAGAGCATTCAGCGGTTACACAATCGTCAATGTTAGCTGTAGGATAGAGGCATGTATTGAAGGGTGTGTTTTTTTTTTGTTCTTTTATAACCTTTTGCTGTAAGCTGAACTCGCATGATTTCTTTCCCGCATGTCAGTCCTGATTTCGGGGTGATTTCAGAGACCTCTGTGCGGGTTTCTGCACAGATGTCAATGAAAAAAAAAATCCCTCCCCCCCCCCGAAATCGCCAAAAGTAGTACCGAAACTACTTTTGGGAATCGGTGCGGTGTCGCACTGATTTGGACGGTGCCATTGCCGCCAATTGGCACCGAAAAAAAATGTGATCAATGTGAATCAGGGCTGAAGGAAAGAAATTTGCTATGTGTATGGCCTGCCTAAGTCCTTATGCTTGATTCTCGAAGCTAGACAGTTTCTTTTAAGAGTCCAAAGACATTTGAAAATGACAGTCATATGCCCAAAATAATGATCCTTACCCTTGTGTTAGGCACCATTCACATTTCACACGCGTGTTCTCGTTCTCGTTTTTTTTTTTTTCTTTTTGCACATTTTTTGCCCATTCAAGTAAGCTTCTTTGGCATGTATGTCCATTCAAGTAAATGGGCTGCCCTATGTGCAATAAAACACACTAAAGAAGCTTGTGTACCAAATTTTAACACTGAGTCAGTTATTGCTTTTGTGATCATCACACATAGGGCAGCCCATTCAAGTGAGCTTCTTTGGTGCGTTTGCCCATTCAAGCGAATGGGCTGCCATATTTGTGACAAATGCACCAAAGAAGCTTGGATGCCAAATTTTGGCATCACGCGTTTTGTCACATGACAAACACAGCAAAATTGCACCACGTCTGGGGTGCCATTAGGAAACAATGACGCCACAAGCACGTGATGTGTTTTGCAGCATTTCTGAAAATGAAAAACAATTCTTTGTGCGTTTTTCGAAGCAATCAAATGCATACCTCCCAACTTTGTGAGATGGGAATGAGGGAACTTAGTAGCAAAAGTATGTAGGCATAGGACACACCCCTTGCCATGCTCCCTTAAAAGGAGAATTGTACAAAAAATATGAGTTAAACCCACAAATGATTATATATTTTAACCACTATTATTATACTGGCTTTTAAAATTTACAGATGCAGCAATTTAGAAATTGGATGAAAGGTTTAGCACTGGAAAACGCTTTTTAAATTGAGATAAAAAGTGCATTTTATATACAATTATATAGATCAGAGCAAAACGAGGAACAAATTGGGAGGAGAGAAGGACTTTATTCCAAATAAGGGACAGTGTCTTCAAATCAGGGACAGTTGAGAGCTCTGCAAATGTAAACGCAGCCGTAAGACGCTGTAAATTAAGCCTTGTGCTGGATTCTTAACACAGGCTACATTAGCTGGTAAAGATTTCAAGTTTCCAGATATTGATAAAAAAAAAAATATAATAATAATTATGTGTTAAGAGCGTTGGGCAAAAGGTATAATTCTAACCATGTAAAAGGAGCTACAACCAGTTAAAACCCTAAAAAGCAGATACAGATAAAGAAAAAAAAAATATATAAAAAAAATGGATGAACAAAAAATAAAAAAATAAATTGCACGGTGCTCTGACTTAAAATTCAGCTCCCATGTGCTGTGCGATTATACATCCTTTCCGAGGAAAAAAAAAAAAAAAAGCCTTTTAAAGTCGTTATCTGACTAGCATAATTGCCACTTTAAATTGATCCATGTCAACAGAAGCAGGATCCCTGGGGATTGTCACCTTGAAGCTGGTTGTAGAAAAGGGTTGACAGGATACCGGAGCATCTGAATATCCTTCAGTCTTTTCCCCTGTCTAGAAGCCAGCTGCAAGCTCACTTTTCCTCATTATTTAATAGTTGCAGATTTCAGCGTTGTTGGCAGCTCTCCCTGAATACATATTTCTTTAGATGTGCACCTTTTTTTTAATACAGCTAAAATAACATTTTGCATCATTAAAAAAAAAATAAAAAAAAATAAAATAAAAAAAGAATAATAATATACAAGTCAATATAGGCAAAGCATTAAGACACCAAATAACAGAGCTGGATGGAAGATTAGTAGTTAAGATAGAACACAATGCAGGACATAGCAGGCTTAACAAATGTGTAAAGGGGCAGGTACCAAGAGACTAGTTGATACACATCTTAAGCGCTTTCTAATGAACACATTTACTAGAGCCAAGTGCTACGCTGATACAAATAGGCGTCCTGGACTGGACAGATCTGTAAACTGAACTTACCAACATGGTTTAAGATGCTATAAAAATGCATCTGGAAGCCAGAGACGCCAACGCTGACCAGGAATAAACCAAGATATGGTGTGTCTGCTGAGGCTCTCGCTAAGTTCCCCCCTACTTATAAGCTCCTCTATGGTGATGCATAGTGAATTCATGACTTCACACAGTGGGTATTAAGTGAGTGCATTCAAAAGAAGCTGACACCTGACTGATCCTAATTGAAAGCAATACACCCGACCAAAAACACCCCTTTCCCATCTGCTCTGGCCTGCCACCAGCTATTATCTTCAAGAGAAATAATAGTTTTAGATATTCTAACCTAGCAAATAAAAGGCGATCTTCTATGCAGGGCTGCATTAACAGAGAGAAAGAAAAAAAACAGGGCCAGAAAGGGTTCAAATGGCGACTTTTACTCCTTGTTGGCTTTAACAAAGCTGAATGAAGCCTTTTTTATTCCTGCTTTTCTATGTGCAAGACTTGATAAACTGAAAGAGTAGGCGGTACTCAATGATCGGCCAAGTAGCATTGATGAATGGTCAATAGACCGTCTTCTTAGGGTGGGCGCTGGGAGTCGAGGACAAACCAGCTTGGATGGGCGGATTTGCTGGTGTCCACATTCTACTCCAGTTTTCCTCTCAGACCAGTGGCTACCAATTGTGGCTGGCACATTAGAAAGCAATCTCTTTAGGGAACGTAGAAGTATGTGCAATTGCAGGTCTTTCAAATTCAAATTTGTCTAAGGTTCTCTTTCAGCCTCTCAAATTTTCCACCTAGCTGGAGGCTATTAGTGTTTTCCTAAAGTATCCCACTGATAGGGCAAACCCACCTAATGGGGGGAGCGATATGGGTGGGTAGAGCTGTGTTGGATGCCCGAACTTCACACCAGTAAAAGCAATCAATTCACACGCCTTAAAACATTCATTATTATCATCGCTATGGTGCAGGGTTGAATGGTTTGTGCTCTAGCTAGTGGTTTTTGTAATTAAGGTGTACAATATTTAGATAAATTAATTAAAAGAACCAATGTTTAAAAAAAAAATAGGGCAAAAAAAAAATAACATTGAACCGAAAAGGCGGTAAGTGCACCCAAAACTGATTATATTTTGGATGCTCTCCTGGACAGTGGTAGGGACATTTCTCTGGAAAGATCGTACCTCTATACACCTAACTTGGCTAAAACAATGGTCGACCATTGACCAACAACCCAAGGTATATTCAACCAGACATAAGCTGTTGCTCCGAATAACACATAGTAATACACATGTACATAATGAGTAGGAATGTTTGAAACCCCATGTGCCTGATCCCACCAGGAAGCACACAACTAATCGGGAAATTTCTCACTACCTGTGATTAGCAGTGTGCAGTGTCGGCTTCCTGGTGGGATTGGACACGTGGGGGTTTCGAACACACCAAACCCATCTCTAGTGATAAGGAACTACTTGCAAACTGTCGTTGGATCCCATGGCAGTTGCATGGTCTGCTATAACTTTATTAACACAGGAGCCGCTAACACATATTAGTACAAACATGATTTGGTACTAAGTTTGTTTTAGGGCTTCTTCATACCAGGTGTGCACATGTTTTCCTGCACTGCACAGGAATATGCTGCCTTCTACAGATGCATGTGGGTGCCATTAATTAAGCATGCGTTCACAGCTGCCAAAACGCATGGTATCGTAGTACCAGGCGGTTTGGTGAGACTTGATTTTAAAAATAGCGTTTGCACCTTTTTTGCATGTTTCACATGCACAGGACAGCTCACTGAAATGAATGGGCTGCCTTAAAATGTGGTGTGCAGGAACGTGCCAAAAAGTGCGCTTGGGTGCACCTCATAGTGTGAACAAGCCCTCGGTGTTGTTAACTTTTGCCATTGTTTATATGGCTTAAATGCATATATTGTGATTGTCAGTACGAAATACTCCACCCATTGATGAACATCCTGTAAGTCAATTGATAGGCATAAAGTGCAGAGAACAATGATGGGCACCCGCGCCTGTCAGAAAACCTGATCACCAGCTGCATCTGATTGGATCATTTGGACAACAACTTTCTGCCTGGCTCCTTAGATTTTGAGATTAAGCCTGGGTTCACACTAGTGCAGTGCAGAGAAACGTATTCCTGTTCAACATCTAACCAGTCAGACGGAGTTCTAAGTATTGTAGTTCACTATATAAACTCACTTTACTGTTATAAATACGTGTAAAATGCAAAACTCCGGTGGGTGTAACAACATGACCGCTTTCCCCCTTCTCAGTGTATCCTTACTGTGGACGAGTGTGGGGTGTAGCAAGAGGCGGCGATGGAACGTCACTTCCGTTTCAAACTGTGATGGGTCACCGGATAAGTCGTTACAACGGCACAGCAGCTGCGAGCGAGCCGTTTCTTCAGTGCACATGTGCCGATGACGTCAACACATGCTGATACAGTGAATATCTCCTAAATGGTGCAAGTTTAGGAGATATTCACGGTACTGACAGGGAAGCCTTATTATAGGCTTCCCTGTAGGTAAAAGTGGTGTGTAAGGGTCTACTACCACTTTAAGAGTGAACCAGCCAACAGAGCGTAGGAATATAGACAGTATAGAACAGTGGTGGCCTCCCTTAAAATTGCTAACATATAAACAACCATTTCTTCCAATTTCCCATGGTCTTGTTTAACACAATGGAGAGTGCAGAATCTGGTGCAGCTATGCATGGTAGCCAATCAGCTTCCAGCTTCAGCTTGTTCAATTATTCTTTGGCAATAATACCTGGAAGCTGATTGGCTTCTATGGAGAGCTGCACCAGATTTTGTACTCGCCAGGTTATGTAAATGAAACCCAAAGTCACCTAAAGGTCCCATAATGATTTGGACAGAATTTTAATCCCATTACATATGTGTATATATACCCCAGGTATAAAGAGAAGGTGCCTAACTTCTGCTGTTGGGTGAAGTGAATGCCCGCGCGTTATTTAATGAAACTATATATGGCATTAAAAGAACACCAAACAAATATTTGACTCGGCTCATAATTCTCATCCACTTGGGAGAAAAGGTCTGGTAGCAAATATACACAAGCTTCAATCTGCCTATGTCTGGCGCATATAAATGAATCTATCAGTTAAGAGAACAGGTGGCTTTGCATAGAATCCCAATGAATTGCAAACAGTCTATGAAATAAAATAGGATTGTCTATTCACTCTGCCTTCTCCTAGGCGGCATTAACTGAACAGACAGAGCAGCAAACAGACTTCAGTACGGCGATTCTTCCAAGCAAAAAAAAAAAAAGAAGGACGGCGGTATTAAAATTCAACTAAATTCATTGCACAAGGTCTCTTAACATTTTATTGAAAAGCTATTGTTTTAATGTCAGCCCCTCTTGGTTGTGAGTGATGGTGAGTTAGTTTTGTTAAAATTCGAGGGTGATTGCATATGCTCCAGTGAACCTTCCCCTCCTCTCATCAGCAGGGACAAAAACCCGCAGCTTTGCTGTCTGCTGGCTGCCATCTGGACAGCTTCCCCTCCATGCCCACCCCTCATCTCACTACGGGCTCCATTACAGGGCTCTCGAGCTGTGTTGAGCTATTCATGACATACCAATTTCACGTTTTCGACTTGTCCGCTTGCAACAATAAATGCTAATCAGGACAACCATGACTGGTGTTATTATTATGAAGACAATAGGATAGATTTCTTTCACATAGACTGGAAATTAAAAATAGACACAATGAGGGTTCCCAATTCCTCTTTCATTGACAGTGCTGCAGCTATAGAGGTTGCAATGGCATCAGAGTCCATAGTACTGAGCGAACCGGTTTGGAAATCTTGGGGTTGATTTACTAAGACTGGAGAGTGCAAAATCCAGTGCAGCTCTGCATAGAAACCAATCAGCTTCCAGGTTTGTTTTTGTCAAAGCTTTATTGAACAAACTGAAGTTAGAAGCTGATTGGCTACCATACACAGCTGCACCAGATTATGAGTAAATCAACCCCCTTCTCTTTCCAAGTCATCAATGGAACATTACTATGATCCATTGATCAATATATTATATATATATATATATATATATATATATATATATATATATACATAGTGATGTAAACTGATGTAGAAAGCGTCAGAAGCAGGTGGTGGGTTTGTTGGCTCCTGTCTATATTGGCCCCTAGTTTATTGTATGTAAGTGAGATAGGGACCCCTGAATTGCATGCTCCTAGAGGGCAGGCAGGGACTGAGGCCCCATTCACACCTGGGCATTGAAGAATTGCTGGGAGCACTGCCAGTGTTCTACCAAGAAAGTTCCCCCCGGCGGATACTGACCCCCCTGTACTGCGCAGGCGCAGCGCTTGCGCAGTACAAACCACAACAGAGCCACCGAAAATAGCCAAAGCTGAACACCTGTGTCAGCTGTACACAGCGCCTGCGTGCCAACACTATTGTTAAAAAACACTTAGTAACAGGGCCTCTCACGGGCTTGCTTCGCTCGCCACGCTTCGGGCATGGCCTCGCTTCGCTCGGCATATTAATATTCTAACGCTATTTCCACTTGGATAGTGGGGCTTGAACCTTGACTTAGGGCAGAATGTAGTGCGCAGGCGCCGTGTAGAGCTGACGATCAGCTGTTCATCTTCGGTGACTTTCGGCGACTCCGTAATCATTCGTACTGTAGAAGCGCAGTACAGGGGGGTCCTTATCTGCTGGCGGAACTTTCTCGGCAAGACACCGGGGCAAAATCATCCAGTGATGCCAAATTACCCCCCCCCCCTTCTTATCATTATGTACTTATTTAGGAGAATGAGGGGGGAGAGATAGCACAGCCTGCACCTCTTCCCAGTTCTCTCCTCCTTTCCCCTGCACTTCCAGGGCTGGGCTGACAGAAGTGTTGATCCGCTGTCACTACTCCTGTCAGCCTTATAGTAGAAAGAACTTGTGGCTTCCCCATCTCTATAATACAAGCTGTGCCCAGGGCAGCCATTCCTTCTACCCACCCATTGTCCTGGCCCTTCTTATAAATTCACCGAAAAATATGCAAGGCGGATTTGGGTGCCATTATTGTTAATGGCACCCCAAACATACAAAAGAAACAAGCATTTTGTGGCATGCCAAAATGCACACAAAACACCCAAAAACCACGCTTTCCATAACCATGACAAAGTTGCCTCTAAAAAAGGTACAAGAGCTACTTTAGCACGTTTGCGGTGTAACAGCAGCCCATTCACATGAATGGTGCTGGTCCAAAAGCTAAAAAGGTGAACGGGGCCAAAATGTACAATCTTGTGCATAAATAGCTGGTGCTTATCATAAATATAATAAATTAACTTTTCAGCAAAGCCTATGCATAGCTCCCAACTGTCCCTGATTTCGAGGGACTGTCCCAGATTTGGAGCAATGTCCCTCTGTCCCTCATTCCTCCTCATATGTCCCTCATTTTGGTCTGATCCTTATAGTTGTATATAAAATGCACTTTTTATCTTTTAAAAAAGTGTTTCCAAGTGCTAAACATTTCATCCAAATTCTAAATGGTTGTATTTGTAAATTTAAAAAAGGAAATATAAAGGAATATTAGCGGTAAAAAAAAAAGCCCTTGTGGATTTAATTAACCTTTTTTTGGTTAATTCTCCTTTAAGGGGGTGTGGCAGGGGGCGTGTCCTATGTCTACATGCATTTGCTAGTAGGTGTCCCTCATCCCCACCTGAAAAGGGAGGTATGACTATGGGGGGGGGGGGGGGGGAGAACTTGTGGCCAGTCTGGTTATATTGCCAGGCATAGTGTTATCAGTCTAACACTGGCAGTTTGCTCACAGGAAGAGAAAGCAGAGTGAGCACAGAAAGGGGTGGTGGTGCCTTTTGGCTGTCAAATCTGCACTCTTTTAGGGACTTGGCTATGCAATCTGGCAACAAAGCAATGCAGGCTAAACAGAATGACAACGCTTTTGTCAGGTAAGGCAGATCAGATATATGTATTTTTATTATATGTGCATTAAGCTGCTTGCACAAGTTCAGCTTTAACACGAAAAGGTTAAGATTAAGTAAAGAAGTCATCAGATACTAACATGGTGAATCATGTTCTGAAATCTGACCAAGTGTACCCAACCATATAGTCCAACCCAACCATAACCTGTCCTGGTGCCTTTGGGCTGGAGAAGCATGCTTTCCAGTTCATTTTGGCACTGTGGTTTATGTTGAGAAAGTGAAGTCATATAGAATATAAATATATTTATATTCTGGGCTCTTCTTCTACATACTACAGTATATGCAAAACCTTCAATAGAACCTTCTGAACAAGAAATATTTCAAATAATAATAGATTATTTAAACTTATTTTTGTTTCAAAAACTGCACTTCTAAACCTTCAACTATGTGCCTAATAAACTATAAGCATTGCACCGTAATAATTTATTTGAATTACAATGCGCAAAAATCAGATGTAAGGTGCAACAATTCCCATTCCTCCACAACCACCAATCATAGTTAATCGAGGCTCCGGTGTATATACTTCCAGCTCTTAAATTGAACATAAGGAGGAAGGAGGTACTTGCTGGAAGGGTGTTTAGTTAAACCTTATTTCTTCCTCACTTGTCACCAGGATGCACCCTGCTTACTCATACTCATAGTTGGTATGTGTGGAATGCAATGAATTTTCATGCTGATGCAGTTAGTTCTAGGATCCGCCAGGTGGCGCTACTGAGCAGTGATCTGAATCTGCGCTCACAGTTGAAGTGATTTATCAATTGGAACTAGAGATAAGTGAGGAGAACAAAATAAATGACCACTATTTAAATGCCACTCTTGCCTTCACTGGAAAAAAAGTAATACAATTTATGCATTGGATTATGCTAGGAAAAAGTAAAAGAAAGCAGACAAATTCACAAACTTACTCAACCAATCAGAACTCTTTAAATTTATTAGCCAAAAGTTATCGTAAATATGATTAGTTGCTATAAGTATCTGGACTGAAGAAAAAAACGAATGCCGCGTACACACGACCGAACTTTCTGGCAGACTAGGTCCGACGGAATCAGTCCGTCGGACAATCCGTTCATGTATGAGGCTAATTCGATCGTTTTTCATTTTAAAAATCTGATGGACCTAGAAATAGAACATGTTTCAAATCTGTCCGATGGACTCAATTCCTATCGGGAAAACCGTTCGTCTGTATGCTGATCCAATGGACCGAATACGACGCAAGGGAAGCTATTGGCTACTGGCTATTGAACTTCCTTTTTTAGTCCCGTCTTACGTCATCACGTTCAAAACAAACGGACTTTCGAACGGACTTAGTCCATTCGTGTGTGGCCAAGTCTGTTCGTTCGGAAAGACCGTCGGAACTCCGCCGAAAGTCCGTCTGAACTCCACCGAAAGTCCGTCAGGAAGACCGTCGGACCTAATCTGCCGGAAAGTCCGGTCATGTGTACGCGGAATAAGGTCCCTTGGCTGCAATTTGAACTGCACTCCAACTGTATAGACAGCCCAAAATCAAAGTAATCCTAAAGGGCATAGTTCACATCATTGCAGTGCAGTTCAGTTAAAAAAAGAAAAGCAAGCTGCATTTTTCTGCACCGCAAATGCAGGGAACGCACTACAAACGCACTTCAAATGCATGACGCCCCTTTAAGCCAAGAAAGCCAAATGCACTGTAAATGCAGTACTAAACGCAGCAAAAGGCGCATGTCAAGCGTGCTTCAAATGCATGTAAACGTGTAGTCAATAACACAAACTTATGTGCAGTTTCTGGTGTGAATGGGCCCTTCATGCTCTAAAAAAATGCAATCTATGTTTTATGTAGTTAGAGTGTTTGTCCTGCATTGTGTCTGGAGGCAACGACTTCTTGTTTCACACGCAGCAGAGTTGCACTAAATCAGAGAAGGACACATACAGATACATCCAACCCTCACACATCAGACTTTTTTTTCAAACGGCAACAGACCAGGCTGTAGTTGGCAAACAAAGTTCCAATATAAAGGGAGTTAAATTGGTTGTAAACCCATATAAAAAAATAAATAAAATAAAAAACCCTGCAAGACAAGGCCATAATAAGCTAGCATGCATCACATACTAGCTCATTATGAAATACTTACCTTAGATCGAAGCTGTTGCAACGGTCCCTGTACACCACTGTGACCGGCGAAATGTCTCCAGGAGTTATTTCCAGGTTCATAAGCCCCGGCGCTGTGATGACCCGGAGCCATGACGAGCCACCGCTGATGGAAAAGTCCCTTTAGAAATGGCACGACCGAGCTGTTCTTTCAGTGTGCATGCGCCGATGACGTC
This sequence comes from Lithobates pipiens, assembly GCF_037356315.1. Classification (NCBI taxonomy): domain Eukaryota; kingdom Metazoa; phylum Chordata; class Amphibia; order Anura; family Ranidae; genus Lithobates; species Lithobates pipiens. The sequence goes on from NW_027507764.1 coordinate 493,998,379, forward strand.
TATATGGTAAATATCTCCTAAACCGTGCAGGTTTAGGAGATATTTACAGTACCTACAGGTCAGCCTTATTAGACTAACCTGTGGGTACAAGTGGTGTAACAGGGTTTACAACCACTTTATTTTAAGTGCATGAGCATCAATCACGGTGTATCCAGGGTAGAGATATAGGTCTAACAGTGATGATGTTTCAAAAGTCAATGTATAAATATCTCACATGAGAAGTCCCATCCATTCATGCTGGACAAGCGGTGCTGCAGACTCTCTCAGCAGTTTGTAATAAGCATAAAGACTCTTATCTGTCTGCCTCTTCAGGTATCTCAATACCCCATGCTATCTCAAATCCTGCACTACTATACTTGACAGGTATGTAAAGCTTCCACCTTGTTGTCTTCCAGGTGCCTCCATTATTATGTATGAAATATACTTTCACTGTATACCAGCCATAGACCTGACGGGTCACTCGTCTACAGCCTCCTTCCGTGTAGTGCATGTCGGCACCCAAGTCAACTGACTGGTCTCCTGTGGGTGTTTGGAGTAAGAGGGGTTATAACCCTCCCTTATTTCACCAAATATTTGCCTTCGGTTCTACTTTATTATTATTATACAGAATTTATATAGTGCCAACAGTTTGTGCAGCGCTTTACTATTTTAGGTTTGTTTTACTTCAGAGAAAAAGGTACCATTCCTGTTATTATTACATTTGATATAACGACACAAGCCGGCACCAATTCCCTTTAATTTTTCCCCCCTGGATTTATTTGGGTTTTCTGCAGGTCTGGGCCTATATACTGCATAGGCCCACCACTGAAGAAGGTGTCTTGTTTTTACTTTTTAATCTGAGACAAATGACAGGTGGAATGTGATTGATGGCTTCAGGCCACTCAGCCATTGCTCTTGTTTGCAGCATGTGGAAATGAAACTTCCAGACTTGGTACTTGTATTGCCTTTCCTTTCCCAGTCCCCTGTTGTCCTGACTGATCCTACACAACCACTGGGCATAGGCCAAGGTATGAGCAAAAAGTGTGTCTGTCAGCAGTGCAGGAGGAGAGGGAGAGCGGCCAGTTCCTGACCCAACCCTGCTGCACACAATGGGCTCGGTGAATGGAAGGAACACAGGCAGTGCACAGATAGGCCGCTGTCACAGACCGGCAGGATGTGTGATCTGCAGCCCAAGATACAGCCCGTTCACACACCCTGTGAGGAGATGTTTTGCTCTGCGGGTAATTATAACAAGGAAGCGTGCATGGATCTGACCCCGGTGCCTCGGCTCCAATATTCTGCCTATCAGCTTCCGCAAGAACAGCCTGCCGCTGCACATCCCCCACCCACCCCATCCTGGCCAGCCCCTGGAAACAAATGCTCACTGATAATGCCTTCTGCTCTCTCACTCGCAAGCAATCATTTCATAGAAACACTTCTTTTTATAAGAAAACATACGAGGCACGCTCTGCTGGATGTGTGCATGTCATGTAGAAGTCTATGTACTAACACAGGGCAGCACAGCCACTTCCCTCAGATGTATGGAGGGGATCAGACATGGCCTGCATGTGACAAGTGTCTTCATAACCCTGTACACTGTATATGTCATATCATCAACTGCCCCCTCTTTTATCTAGATGTCATACTCTTCTGTGAGATATTGTATATACAAGTTTATCTTAATGTCTGTTCTTTCATTCATCCTTCCTTTGCTTCTTTCTTTCCTTCTTCCCTCTCTTCTTTCATCCATCCTTTCATACTTTCCTTCTTCCCTCTCTTCTTTCATCCATCCTTTCATACTTTCCTTCTTCCCTCTCGTCTTTCATCCATCCTTTCTTTCTTTCCTTCTTCCCTCTCTTCTTTCATTCATCCTTTATTTATTTCCTTCTCCCCTCTCTTCTTTCATTCATCCTTTCTTTCTTTCCTTCTTCCCTCTCTTCTTTCATTCATCCTTTCTTTCTTTCCTTCTTCCCTCTCTTCTTTCATTCATCCTTTCTTTATTTCCTTCTTCCCTCTCTTCTTTCATTCATCCTTTCTTTATTTCCTTCTTCCCTCTCTTCTTTCATTCATCCTTTCTTTATTTCCTTCTTACCTCTCTTCTTTCATCCATCCTTTCTTTCTTTCCTTCTTCCCTCTCTTCTTTCATTCATCCTTTATTTATTTCCTTCTCCCCTCTCTTCTTTCATTCATCCTTTCTTTCTTTCCTTCTTCCCTCTCTTCTTTCATTCATCCTTTCTTTCTTTCCTTCTTCCCTCTCTTCTTTCATCCATCCTTTCTTTATTTCCTTCTCCCCTCTCTTCTTTCATCCATCCTTTTTTATTTCATTCTTCCCTCTCTTCTTTCATGTATCCTCTTTCTTTACTTATTCCCTCTCTTCTTTCATTCATCCTTTCTTTATTAACTTCTTCCCTCTCTTCTTTCATTCATCCTTTCTTTCTTTCCCTCTTCCCTCTCTTCTGTCATTTATCCTTTCTTTCCTAATTCCTTTCTCTTTCTGTATTTACTCACACTATTTATCTATCTATATTTTATCTTTCTATTTATTTTTGTATATATCATATCCCTCTATAATCATCTATTTCATTTATCTTTCTTTCTTTCTTTCTTTTCTCTATCAAATTCTTCTATAAATGTTTATCTCATTTCTTTCTCTTTCTGTATCTATCTATTTCTCAATCTCTCTCTCTGCCTGCAATATCTGTCTGCCTGTCTCTACATTTATCTCTCTGTCTAATCTATCTATTTATCTTTTTCTATTATTTCTATATCAAATTCTCCTATAAATGTTTATGTCATTTATTTCTCTTTCTGTATTTACTGTTTCTATCTATCTATCTATCTATCTATCTATCTATCTATCTATCTATCTATCTATCTATCTATCTATCTATCTGTCTGTCTGTCTGTCTGTCTGTCTATCTATCTATCTATCTATCTATCTATCTATCTATCTATCTCTTTCTTTCATAATGGTCTAGCTCATTATTTCTATGTATTTACTCACTCACTCTATCTATCTATCTATCTATCTATCTATCTATCTATCTATCTATCTATCTATCTTTCAATCTCTCTCTCATATATATCTATTTCTAACTATCTAATGTCTGTCCTATAATTATTTACTGTGTCAATATTTCTATCTATCTATCTACCTTTCTATATATGTATCATATATCTCAATCTAATTTCTGTTTCTTTCTTTTATTTTATTTTATTTATTTTTCTCTATCATACCTTTCTTTAAATGTCTATCTCAATTCTTTTCATTCTGTATTTACAGTATTCTATCTCACTTTCTCTATCTATCATATATCTCTATCTAATTTCTGTCTCCTTCTGTATTTACCATATCTATCTACCTATCTATCTATCTATCTATCTATCTATCTATCTATCTATCTATCTATCTATCTATCTCCTCCCTCTATGAATATCTGTTGTATATCTGTATGTACTGTTTGCCTATCGTGCTCTGCTGGTCTCTGGCCCCCAGCCTGTGTGTTTGGCGCTCACAGTCGGGAAGGGGTTAAACGCATCCCCTCAGGGTCCCCATGTAAAAGTCAGCAGTATGCAGATCCTGAGCACATTTGCAATCAGTGGCGTTGTTTTGCAGTGTGCCTGGATGGATATGTGAAATGGGTTTAGTGTAGGGGAACCATATGGCTCTAGATTATCAGAGACAGTCTTGTTTATGAGCTGTAATTCCCCACAGAGCTCAGTGCTGTTTCAGCACTCCACTGAAACATGTGCAGGCCAGGCTGGTCCTGGACTGTGTGATCTGGACTTGTCATACACTGACAGTGACATAGAGAAGATGCAGAATAAACTGGAAGCAGCATGCTGATCTCCACAGTGTCTCCAGTCCTTGTTGTACACAATGGGGACAAGGAGAAAAGACTCAACAGACAATCATCTATAATAATACAGCGTCTGCAATATATTCTCTGCAACCATTTATCCTACAATAAAGGACAGCTTTTATTGATATCATGGATCATTTTTCATCCTGTTTGATTCTATTTACATCAAACGTATTTCTTTTATTTTAATATTACCTTTGCTACAAAGAAATCAAAACAGCAACATGTCATCACATTTAATCTATTCTGGGTTTGATTTACTAAAGGAGTAGAGGCCGTTCATCTTGCAAAGTCAATGATAGTATTCACTTTGAATACAAATCATGTGTTAGGGAAATGTAAGAAAAATTGCATTTTTTTTTCTAGCACATGATTGGTTGGTTAAAGTGAACACCTTATTTATCCCTTATTTATCAGTATTCACTTTGCAGAATGAACAGTCTTGACCTTAACCAATCAAATCCATTCTATTGGTGCAGAATAAGGTAAGACTAAATGCCTTACGATGTATCCTATAGCTCATCCTTTCTAAACTAGGGTTCCTCCAGAGGTTGCTAGGGGTTCATTGAGCACTTTCTGCCTCTCAGATAAGTAACCATTGACAACAATAATCTTTATAGCTATTTATAAGCGTGTGATTCTCCTCAATGACCACAAGTATAAGGAACTGTGGGGTTGATTTACTAAAACTGGAGAATACATAATTTCATGCAGCTGTGCTTGGTAGCCAATCACCTTCTACCTTCAGTTTGCTCAATTAAGCTTTGACAAAATAACCCGGAAGCCGATTCGTATCTATGCACAGCTGAACCAGATTTTGCATTTCTCTGTTTTAGTAAATCAACCTCACTCTTCCCCATTGATCATCATACTAATGTACCATGAGCTATAATCTACCAGAGGTTCCCTGAGACTGGGAAATTATTGCAAGGGTTCCTCCATATTAAAAAGTTTTAAAAAGGCTGCTATAGCCAATGGCCTTCTCTATATCTGGTGGAGAAACAAAGGCCCATTCATATCTATGCATTGAGTTAACATGCAGATACTACAGTGCTCATCAGCATGCTTAGTGTGGTTCACTTTCATGTATTTTAATTCCTCCTCTTTAAACTATGCTTAATTTTCACCTTTAGAGATGCTATTATTAAAGCTGAACTCTGAACACAAAAACTGTCATTTAAATATATTTCTCAATAGCCACACGGGATATAAATCCACTTTGTGTGCACTAACTGTCTTTACAAACCCAGACGTTACCTTGTAAATGTAGCAGTGACATCATCATTGTGTTGTACATAGCCTGTGGGAGGGACTCAGAAGACCCCACCCACTACAGGCTACCTGCAGAAAACTACAGGAAGGGGCGGAGACAAGACCAGTCACTCGGCCCAAGGAGAGAGCAGCAGTGATAGGTCTTTATTATGGGAAGCTCCTACACAGAGGCAAAATTGCACACCAAAGTACTGCACAGATCTGGAAGAAATACACAAAGCACGCCAAGATTCAAGTAAGAATACACAGGACAAATGTATTTAGACATTGTTTGCTAATCCCACAGCTCCATTTTTAACTGCTCTCATAGCCCTTTGATGTTGTTCATGTATGGGTATTCTTTGAAATCTAAGTAAACCGAAACATCTTGTTCTAATTCTTAAAAATGTATTTATACTCTCAACTTAGGAGAGAGCAGCCCAATGTCATTTCAAAATGCCATGATGTAAAAGCTAGTAATTAATGGCATCCAATCAGAAATTAGCTTTCACTAATCAGTTCACACTAAACAGCAGGAAGATAAGTTCTGATTGGTTACCATGGGTTTGTGCACATCATTGCTCTTTCCGCTGTTTATTGGATAGGTGCCAATTTGTTTTCGGAGGCTCCTCTGACCGGTAAATGGATATGGGTGTTGTCATATTACCTATTATAGAATGCACAGTGATGTCAGCGTGGTGCCTGCAGATTGATGGGAACAATGCAAAACATATTATGCAGCCCTTCCCTACCTGAAAACATATCCAGAAAATAACCGAACCTTTTGCCATGCCCTCCAGCATTTCTGTTATTCCCAGTAACACAGTAAAATAATTTGTGAACTGTAAATTGGCTAATAATTTATCCATGTATTCATTTGCAATTTAATTTCATCTGAATTTTTTAAAAGCAATACAAAAATCCATTCCCTTCACATCTCAGAGATCACTAAGTATAATGTGGTCTCGAACAACCGTCGGAGGAGCGAAGAAAAAAAAAAAAAAAAAACACAAAAGCAATTCTGCTTGTCTGTGTTCTACACAAAGGACATTAAATGAAAACAACTGGCAAACAGCCAAATTCCTATAGAGGCAAAGAGATTCAAATAAATTGATTTCACGCATCATACTGACCTGGGATCAGCCAGCGCAGTTACATTATTCTCAGAGCTCTGTGTGGGGCGCAGCCCATTAAGGCTGCCGTAGACCACTTCTCCATCCCAGAACAGAAAGAGATAAATCAGACGGGGCTATGAATGGAAACGTTTGCACGAGGAAATTCAGTCTTTCCTGTAAACCGTGGACTGATATCTGGGACTGCAATTTGTTTTTTTTTCTGTGTAACCAAAGTACAGACAAAGGCACACAGAATAACTCATAGCGCAGCCTTTTCCAACCTTTCTACTGCAGAGGAACTCTTGACATAAATTTCAGGTTTCAGGGAACCCTTGCAAAAAGCAAATCCTCGGTAATCAGTAGGAAAAATGCCCCTTCTGTTGGTGGTTAGTGGAAAGAATGCCTCACCTACAGTTGTGGTCATAATGTCACCCTTACAGACAGCCCAAAAGATCATTGAGTTCATGCTGATGATTCTGCCAAGTTGTGCTTGACCAGAGAACTATGCGGGCACCATCAAGTAGAAGGTCAATCAGCAACAGTTCAAGGAACCAACAGCAATCTTTAAAGGAACCCTTGGATACCACAAAACCCTGGTTGAGAATGGCTGTCCTAATGGAAGGTTAGTGTAAACCAGTGGTTCTCAACCCTATCTTCACGTATCCCCAACAGGCCATGTTTGCAGGTTTTCCTTTATCTTGCACAGGTGCTTTAAATCAGAGTCAATGGCTTGGTATTTTGGATAGCTTATTTTATTTAAGAGAAATTCCCAAAACATGGCCCGTTGGGGATATTTGAGGACAAGGTTGAGAACCACTGGTGTAAACTACAGGTAGATGTACGACAGGGTGCGCCAGCATCACCATAGCCCCTTATTTCTCAGCTTTACCCTCATTGCATGTTCGGTATACAGGCATACCCCACTTTAAGTACACAATGGGGTTTATTTACTAAAGCTGGAAAGTGCAAAATCAGGCTCACTTCTGCATAGAAACCAACTTTCACACTGGAGTGTGAGGAGTGGCTCTTTCGGGGCGATTTGCAGGCACTATTTTTAGTGCTGTTCACTGTGTGAAAGGGGTCTTAACCTCCCTGGCGGTATGATTCAGTCTGGAATAAGGTGCTGAAAGCGGTACAATTATTTTGCATGGAAATCTGGCTTTTATTTTGTAGTCCTGTAATTCTTAGGAATAACGCTCTGAAATCTCTTCAAACCAGAGTCTAGCGGACATCCCGGGTATGATAAAGTTTATAATATAATAAAGAATAATAAAAATTATTCAATAATGTAATCAAATCCAAAAAAAACTGAAAAAGGGACATGTTTTGGTTGCTATGGACAATCTCCAAATTCCAGGCAGAAAAAACAGTATTTATAATATAAAAGTGCATGCAGGGCATTGCACAGACCACTAGGGACAAAGGGGGTGTGTATTTTTTAATACAGCACTGTAATCTGTAAGATTACAGTGTTGTGTGTGTTTTGTGTGTTTTTACTTTTTTGAATTTGCCGCCGTTCTCCGCTCCCGTGCGTCCTAACGCCGCAGGGAACGGAGCTCGGCGGCATTCGGCACTGTGAATCGAGCGGAGAACAGCTCGATCACACAGCGCGGGGGACATCGCTGGATCCAGGGGACAAGGTGAGTAACTCTCCCTGTGTCTTCCCCTGCATCGAGCGATGTGATCCCGAGTCTGGCTCGGGGTTACCGCTTATGTAATTAAAATCCCAACCCGAGCCAGACTCGGGATTACCCCTAGGAAGGTTAATATTAAACACAGATACTACAAATTTAAGACGCTGACTTACTAATGACTTAAAGTGTTTGTTACCCCAGCATTTTAAATTCAGGATATATGCTTGCTTTACCATGTACTTGTATGAAAAAGCATCCTGTTCTCTTTGTATTGCTTCCTTTGTGTGAAATCCCTGGTGTCCCGGCCAGTCTCTCTGCTTTCCTATTAAATAAAAACTCACCATACTAAGCAGGAGAGCACACTTGTCCCGACACGCCCCCTGCACAGCCATTCACTGGAAAGGTCAGTGTGCTGCTGCTTCCCCTCCCTCCAGCTTTTATTCAGTATCACTTCTAAAACAGGGAAAATAAGGTATTTATGGGGGTTTTTTTGTATACAAAATGTTTTACCTTTCATTTCAATTTTAAACCGAGTGGATTGTTTTACAAGGCGATCATTTACAATTACTTTAAATAAATGTTTTAAAAAACCTGATATTTCCTCTGATTGGAAGTTTAAAGAGAGGACAGGTGGACTAACCAGTGCTGTGTCCATTACAATCTATTTCCACTCCATTAAAGGTTAAGATTAAAAAGAGTTTTACCGTATGGCAATGTATAAACCATTTCCACCATCATAAAAGCAAGAATGTATATGTCATAACTCAAAAACCGGCTGTATGCTTTGTCACATGAGCAGGGGATTATTATTCGCACCAGATGTAAACATGGATTAGCTTTCAATGAACAAACCACCACAAGATAACCGGGAATGTGTCAGACAAAGGATCATTATAATATATGTATATATATATATATATATATATATATATATATATATATATATATATATATTTGAATAGATATTCCATTTCCTAAATGTTGATACAGTTTAAAATATTTCATGCTTACTTGATATCAGGTGTTTGGCTAAAGGCAATAAAATATTGCAACTATTGGTTTTCAACCACTGCAAACTTTCAAGTGGGCCTTTAATAGAATGTGAAAATTGTAATTTTACAGTACTGAAGCTTTTTACCAAAGTTAGGCGAGCCAACATTCATGAATCCCAAAACTTCTAAATGTTATATACAAATGCCTCTAAATCACAGTCCTTCCTTCAGCTATGAATAGCTCATATGTTTTGCAGCACTTTTCCATGTTTAAATATCGGAAGATATAAAAGTGTACTGGCATTGCTTTTGGGCAAGCAGCTGCATAAAACCGCACAGCCATGCATTGATTTTTATTGTCCAGCATATGCCCAGATGAAATATCAACAAGTATAATTGTTTAGCAAGCTGCTAATGATCTGGGTGGGATGGTGGCCTTTGTCATATATGCACCATATACAGTAACCTCCATTTCTGTTTTTATGAAGACAGTGATCTTGGAGAGAGGTCGGGGCATGGACCAGGAAACACAAGCCTCCATTTTCACAAGCACCAATTCAGGGCTAATTAGAAGATGGAAACACCAACAAATATGGAGATTTTTCTAATGGGGCAGGAAGGTGCTGAATATAAATGCCAAGATGAAAAAAAGCTGTTTCCTTTCATTAAAGTGGAACTTCACCCTCTTAGTCAACACTGACTACTTTTAATCCTTATCATTGGTAAATAGATAGAAAAGTAGGTCTTCTTTGCTTGTTTTAAACTTTTTTTATATATATTTCTTCAGTTACTTCCTGGTTTCCATGCCTAGGCAAATGATGTCATACATCCCAGGAGTCTTCAGGAGGGGAGGAGGGGTTTACTTCGCTAAGCACACCCTCCGGACTGCATGCTTGAGCTAAGGGCAGATGGATTCCAGGAAGTAAATCATCTGCCCTTATTCAAGATGGCCACAGACAGAAATGCTGGGGGGGGGGGGGGGGTCAATGTGATTTCCCAGCAAAATAAAGCATGAAGACATGATGGATGGGGAGTTTGCTTTGAATATTAAAAATACATTTCACAGCTTTTTTGGTTTGTGGTGTTCATATGCAGCGAAGTTCCGCTTTAGTAATACACATAGTTATGTTGTATATGGGGCAACTGTGATGGCTTTGTATTACATTTTAGACCAAATAGGATAAATAATTCACTTTCAATGGAGTAAAATTGAATCCACATGATGATTACAATGCTTGAAGTTTTATGGGTAGGAGTTGTTCTCTCCATAAATGTATCATTCTATGATGACCACTTTTAACACAACACATTTAATACATTCAACCTGATTGTTAAATAGATATTTCAGAATGGCCAAGTGCATCATCTGGAAGTCCATGGGCAGCTTTTTAGTCCTCCGTTTTCACTAGTAGCTCATCATCAGCCCAGACTGAAGCCTGCCCTTTCTTATTGTGTAAGTGGGGATCTCCAGTTATCCTAATGATAATATGCTTTGTGTCTGGACTGTGCATGGATTTATATCCTGATGACAGAAGTAGCCTAATGATGGATGACAGGTTAAGTACACAGAACAGTAGAGGTGTTCACTTTTACACTTGCAGGGCCATAAACAGGGCACTCTTGCAGGGTGATTTACAACACAGCAATTTGTTGGAGAGATAATTTACAGCTCATTACCAGTGAGTTTTCTTTTTATATTGAACAGTGTCAATACTGACAGTTTCTGCAAAGGCCGACGCTGCCATTAATAATTATTATTATTTTAAAATGTGCTATTCATTTTTTACTTGGATGGACCAAATTGGAGCCCAAATATTTGGTGAAAAATGGGACACTCAATGACACCCAGGAACTTTCGATAATATGCTTCACATTTCAGGCTGTATCTGTATTATAAATGGATGCACAGTCACCCACCGAGCACAGTGAAGTAATTTGCATGGCTCCACACACATGTCCTTTATATGAAGACACCTTATTTTCTGGATTGATGGTAGATGAAAGTGATAAACTGTCAACACTTGTCTTAAAGTAGAGTTCCACCCACTTTTGAGAGGGGGTCTTAAATGAAAGACCACCTCTCCACCCTTGGATTTTGGGTTTTTGGACATTACATTTTTTTTATTTCTTATAACGTACCTTTTTATGAAGTACATAGTGTACTTCCGATCCATCAGGTCAGCGGCACAGGAAGTCATATCCTTTTTGTGCGGCGAGCCCCCCTGCACTGTCTTCTGGGACCTGTGTGTGTCCCAGGAGGCAGCTGGCCACTCACAAAGCACCGCACGACTCGCGCTTGCGCAGTAGGAAACAGGCAGTGAAGCCGCAAGACTCCCCTGCTGGTTTCCCTTAGTTAGAATGTCAGCGCCTGCACCCGATCCGATGGAAGGATTGGCATCGGGGGCCCGACATTGTGGGCTCCCTGGACAGGTAAGTGTCCTTATTAAAAGTCAGCAACTACAGTGGAACACCACTTTAAGAAGGCAATGAGGTGCTTCACAGTACAGTAGACCATGGCACACTTCATTATCGTGACCATGGACACATGATGATTGCATTTACAGTTTGGCACTTCCAATCTTGTGGTAACAGTTTATGGAAGGACCTTTTAAATTCCAGTATGACTGTGCTCCTTTAGACAATGGAAGGCTCATAAAGATTGGTTTGATGAGTTGGAGGAGGATAAAGGATCTCAAATGACCTGTACGAAGCCCTGAACCCACCCTTATAGAATACTTTTGAGATGAATTGGAACACCACTTGTAAACCTGGCCTCTCAAATGCTCTTTTGGCTGAATAGACACAAATGCCTACAAAAGCCCTTATGGAAAGTCTTCTCAGAACAATATAATGACAACAAACAAATGTTAACAGGCACCACATTTAGTAACAACGTGAGTACAAAATGTGTAAATCAAGCAAAATAAAACATGAAACAATAGAATGAAAGAACAAAAGAATGACCATTTCAGAATGGGATGTCCAACAAGCTCATATAGGTGTGATGGTTGGATCTCTTTTTGCCATTTAGAGTACTTTAGCTCCTTTTAGCCTAGCTCATTAACACTTTAAGTCTCATTTATTCCTTTAATGAATCATACCTTTTGGGAAGTGCAGTTTGTGCTTCTGCCTTTCTCACCAAGACCAGAAGGACGTCCCCAACTGAAAAAAGCCTCCTGGGTTACCCAAGTCACGTATCCCAGGAGGCTTTGAGGCAGAACATTGAGGACTGTCCGTGATACTTTTTTAATTTGCACTAACATACAGTTTTTCAGGACAGGCTTTTGGGGTATGTCCCCTTCTTCAAAGTCCAAGCAGTACATAACAGCAGAACATAACACACATGTACAGTGGAGCAGCATCAGGGGTGACGCTTCTAGGACCCAAAAAAGACTGGCTCCTGGTGATGTCATTAAAGATGATGCTGGCGCAAGGCATAGATTACAACAGAACAATGCTGAATTGGCTGAACATGCCAGAGTGTGATTTGTAGATAACTTAGGAAACAAGGTAAGAGGGGAATTAATTACTGAAAGCAATAGAAAAAAGGGAAAGAGCTTACTGACCTAGTGCATTACCAACATAACCATTTTTTTTTTCAAAAGTAAAAAAGCAATCTACTTACAAAATCTTGGCAAATAAAGGCAAATACAATGGTGCCAACGAGACCTCCTCAAGATCACCAGTCCTCAGCCAGAGGTATTGTACTTCCTCATAGCATCCAAAGGCTGGTATCTCTTACCTTTATCCAATTCTTTATCCATTGCCTCAATCCCAAACACCCTTAGACCTTTCACACTCTCATTGTGTACTTTTTTGCAATTAATACTGCTCTTATATTCCCTTATTCTAACTTTCAGCGCACAACAGGTCCAGCCTACATACAGAAGACCACAAGGACACAGTAGACCATATATCATGTAAGAGGTGCCACAGTTATTGACCTGTTTGGGACAATGAGTATGGCTGTTGATACCAGTGACCTCCTTCTTACGATGACACATGTGGACATAGGTGACACAGTTAGGCAGGCCACACTTGTAGCTGCCCTTCTGGTCAAAAATACTTGACCATTGGTTGTTCATGGCTTTCGATCCAATCTTGTCTGCACCCAATGACCTACTGAGGTTTTGGTCTCCATATTATTCACTGATGATGACTAGCAAGCCTGAGAACCCTACATGCATGTTAGATGCCTTAAAATGTCTTTATTTTTCAAACTGTGTCTGTCTTATAAACCGCTCAGTGATATGCTGAATATCATTGAAAAGTGGTATATTTTTTTCAATAAGGAAATGGTTCCACCAACAGTATTGTTTTTGGGAGAAATGCTGGCAAATAAATTCACCTACTACGTTTGTCTATTTCTCAGGGACCTTAGATATCTGCACCTATTTCTCAGGGACCTTACAATTTTTAGAGGATCCCACTCTGCCTTTTAGCATTTATTTTACATTATTCAACATGCAATAAATAGAGTATGTCTACCTGGGAAAAAAAACTGCTGATTCCTAGAGATGTGAGACTTAAAGGTAGGGGGAGCATTAGGTTTGCACATATAATCTGTTTCAGAGTCTATCAATATCTTTTTTCTTTATCTTTCTTTTTTTTTTTTTTTTTACCAACATGTTTTTAGAGCACCTTTACTGTTATTCTTTCCTTTGAACACAGAAAAGTGTATTTTTTCTTTCTATATATTCCAGTGGGTATTTTGCGTCTGCTACATACAGTATACACAAGCTGTCAATTCCCCCCCACAATGCCCTATTTGTGTCTGCTTTCCATTCTACCTGAAATGTCAAGTGATAGACGGCTGAACTGTAATAAGTCATCCAAAAATATGTCACTAACAATCTGGAACTTTCAAAGACGACCGTAAAAAGGGGAGAGAAAAAAAAAAAAAAAAAAAAACAGCAAAATCTCAACATGTTGCATTGCTATGGAAATGGAGAGAAACAGCAATTCCCAAACAAATATTACTTTTTCTCAGTGGTATGAAGTAATGAGCAACACATGTGAAAAGCTGAACGGCGTGCAGTAGTTGCGGCTGCAACTAATACAAAATACAGAGTGGAGCCTGCCTTATAAAGGATTCTTGTTACAGCAATATAATGTGAAAGCCAGATGTAGACAGAGAGCCTTAATCACAGATGGGAATGTAATCACTGGAACACAAAATTCTTTTTTTTTTTATCAATCCTAACCATATGCAAAATGTATTTCTTTTCTTTTACTAAAGAATGCAATCATTCAAGTGGGGTTTCTATCTGAATCCAAACTAGTATCTTATGAGCCTTTTAAGAAATGCTTCACTAATATGCATCTACACTGGCCATATAACAACAACCATAATGCAATTTCAGAATGAACACATATTTTATATAAAAGATAACTTTTTTATTGGTGCATGAGATCCCGGCATTTTTGTACAGTGGAAGGCAAAAGCGCACTGCAGCCGGTACAACTTTACAGAAGGGCTGAAAGATGCTGGACTATGCCTTGAGCGTTACTAACATTTAGGGCAGTATGTACCCAGGGATGAAAGCCCAGAACACAGGCAGTCCAACAGTCTATCCAAAATAAAAGAAAAACAGCTTTGCTATTAGAATCTTATTCAATGAGCCATTGGTCTATCTATCTGACCTGATAAGCAGCCCACCAGGAAGGATCACAACTGTCTCCCCTCTGTGCTCTGTTACATTGCTTTAAAATGGTACGTAAACCCTAATGCACCTACACACGACCAGAGTTTCCGGGAGACTAGGTCCGACTGTTTTCCCGACTGACTTTCGGCGGAGTTCTGACGGACTTTCCAAATGAACGGACTTGGCCACACACAATATCACCATAGTCCGACAGATTCGAACTTGATGACGTACGACCAGACTAGAATAAGGAAGTTCATAGCCAGCAGCCAATAGCTGCCCTAGCATCGGTTTTTGTCCATTGGACTAGCATACAGACGAGCGGATTTCTCCATAGGAAATGGGTCCGGCGGAGTTCCGGCAGAAAAATGTGTTCTATTTCTAAAGTCTGTCTGATTTTTGGACAGGAAAGGTCCGATGGTGCCCACACATAATCGAATAGTCTGACAGATTCGTTCCATCTGACTTTTGCTGTTGAAAAGTCCAGTCGTGTGTATGCAGCATAAATCTATTTTTATGCCTGCTCAGTTTGAAGGTTTGCGCATCAGGTTTCTCACAGTAGGCTGAAAACAGTGCTGTTAATTGAGAGGCAGTGGCTAAGATCCCTTTCACACTGAGGCAGGCGCTATAGCGTTAAAAATAGCGCCAGCAATCCACCGTCAAACAGCTGCACCATTGTCTCCAGTGTGAAAGCCAGAGGGCTTTCACACTGGAGCGGTGCGCTGGCAGGACGTCAGGAAAAGTCCTGCCAGCAGCTTCTTTGGAATGGTGAAGGAGCGGTGTGTTTACTGGGGCAGTGCGGTTATACCGCTGGCAAAACTGCTATTGCGGCGCATTGGGAGTGGTTTTAACCCTTTCTCGGCTGCTAGCAGGGGTTAAAAGGGCCCCGCTAGCGGCCGAAATGCGCCACAAATCCAACGGTACAACGCTGCTAAAAATATCTGCGTTTTATCGCCGATGCTATGGGTGGCGCAGTGTGAAAGGGATCTTCGTGTTGTCAGTCTGTAACAGGAAGTGTTGTCACTGGCAGTATGTCCACATAAGAAACTTTTTACAAAAAATATATAGCATAGCATAATGCATAGCATAATGCCAAACTTGTTGAAAAATAGAACACGAGTTTACATATTCTTTTAATATCAGGCCACCATTGTCTTTGGACATAAAACAAGTCAAATTTAGTGATAACAAAAATCTCACAAACTATTTTTTTGACTTTTTCCAGCAAAGTAGAATGAACTGGCACAAGTACTGTGAAGTACAGAGAACACAGTGGTAATATAAGAAATGTAAGATACAGTTCCCGTTGCCTTGTTAACAAAAATTCTTAATTTTAAAGCAATGTCTGTGTTATTCTATGGGGCTGTCACATCATCACTGTCTCATCAACATCACTGTGAGCTACACTGACGCCAAACTTTATACGCAGCAAGGAAACTTGTTGGCAAATCATTTTTACATTACTTTTTTTTTCAGAGTGTAACAGGATGCAAACAATATGAGCTTATGAATCAGCCACATAAGAAATCAATTGCCATTATCCATTACGGAATTCCTTCATGGCCTAAACATATTTCCCATGGCTTGCTGCCACCATTTGGTATTCATTTATCCCAATGCGATGTGTCTTCTATCAAATTAACACTTTGGTCCAACAATGCAGTTTTACTAAGGTCCCTTTCCAAAATGTAAACTGTAACACTAATAGGCTTAGGATGAATGGTAAAGGAAATATGGATATAACTACAGGAATATCAAAAACTATCTTTCCAGTGGGACTCCTTCCTTAAAATTCTTCATTTCTTAAATGCTCTTTTTCATTTCTCCAGAGTGCAGCTTCAACAAATATAGTTTATATATATAGGAATTACATGCCTGGTAAATATATAAGAAGCTTTATGTGCTGGATGTGGAAATAAATAAAGTACTTATGTTATCCAACCCAACCAACTGGATTCCATAGTAGGGTCAAGAAAACAAGTGTTTTTTTTTGTTGTGTCTTTTCTCATAATTTTTATATATATATATATATATATATATATATATATATATATATATATATATATATATATATATATATATATATATATATATATATATATATATATATATAATTTATATATATATATATATATATATATATATATATATATATATATAATTTCAATATTTTTAATCTGCCATTAAGGTCCTTGTGCAGACACTTTCTGTTATAGAGTAACAACATTTTATCTCTCGAAGGAGACTTTGGAAGTGGCCCTCCTGACACACGTTGTGCAGACATGATACATTGCCGTCACCATAAAGAAAGGTATCCTGAGAAATGCCTTGTCGCCATCTCTGGTGTAAATGTAGACATAAAAAAGGCTGCAGGAGATCATAAGCACTGAGACGCAATAAAAGAAGGAAAAAATAGAAAACAAGTTTATAAAAAATAGCTATTGTTTATGATACTCAATTAGAGTTTGCTTCTACTTTTCCACTTTTCTGTTCTCCGACAGAAAACAGAAAAGCAAATTCAGCTTCATGTACAAAAGCGTTCCATTTTACAACCCAGTCTTTTAACACACCGCACTGCTTCAAACGCAGACCATGGCAGCAATGGCACATTGGTAGTAGAGTCACTTTGTACATTATAGATTATATTCATTATTTCTCAACCATGCCAGATTCTGCCAGACTGTCCCGAGGTCTTAACAAAATCCCAGCGAATCCGGGCTGAGTTCCTGAGCCCTTTACCTGAACGAGTTCCTGCACTTGGCTCCGCTAATTTTTTGATTAGTGATTAGATGAATTTAAAAATGGTTTGCAATGTATCCCTATGGGTGGGTGGATATACTGTAATGTGCATTCATTTACATCAAGGTCTGTTCAGGCTCATTGGGAAGAAACATAATAAGTTTGCATCCAAGTCTGCGTTTAGTGACCTGACCGGATGTGGCCGAAAACAGGGTGGAGCATGTCCATTTACATTCAGCAGCCCATAGGAGCTATAGGGGTCCACTTTTTCCATCACCAGATGTCTTCCAAAAAAGGGAACATACACAGATATCATACACTATATTGCCAAAAGTATTGGGATGCCTGCCCTTACATGCACATGAACTTTAGTGGCATTCCAGTCTTAGTCCATAGGGATCAATATTGAGTTGGTCGACTCAGCTGGGGATCAGTCTGGTATTCCCCACTGAGGCAGAACAAAGGCCACCCGTGTGAAAGGGGCATAAATGCAAATTGTAAGAATAAAAGTTTACATTGTGAGTATACTTTCCAATAACAAAATTATAGCAACTTCCCATCTCTCTGGATAATACATAAATTTATGGGTAAGTTTAAGCTAAGAAATGCAGTTTGGAAGACAAATGCTATTCTCTTGGCAGGACAATGTGTGTACAGTTAAGCAATATACATCTGTACGTGTTTGCATATGCATGTCAGTTTCTATCTATAGGCTTTTAGGTATAATTATCCCCACTAGTGTGCGTGCTATGAGATATGACTGTCAGTTTAGTAAAACATGATAGCAATAATCCCTTTGGTATACCTACAACAAGCAAACACTACAATATGGCATCTAAGATTGCAGGTTTGACATCGGCCTGTGTGAGTTCTAGATCGCAACGAGGTTTAGCAGGGAACATTGAATATCATATTTTATATTTATATGGCACTCCTGGTGGTACGGGTCATATGGTAATAATAACTAACAGAAAGGTGCACGCTCACACTCCCATAAATGTATCGACACACATAAAAGCACAATAGATCAGCAGCTGTATGGCAGCCTCTGGAGAAGAGGGTCCAGGTGTAGTCAATGAACTGCAGGTGGCTTTCACCCATACGTCTCTGATTAATGTCACCTCTACTCTGTAAATGCTGGGATTTTATGCTCTCTAAATAAACATTCCATGGAAAACATGATGATTTAATATGTTCGCTATACTCCATTGGTGTGTTATATTTTATTTTTCCTGTATATTAAATTAACAACATATTACTTTAACAACTGTATATTCTTAATAAACACTGTAGCTAATAAACAACCTAATGGTGTACACCAGAGGTGTGACTAAACATCTAAGAGCCTTGATTAAACTGAAGGCCACATGTATCCCAGACAAAAACCCTTTCCCATTCAGTTTTTAGGGTGGATTTACTAAACGAGGAGAGGCTGTCTACTTATGAAGGCCATACATGTCTTCAATGCAGCGAATAATTGCTGAATAGGCTTAAATTTGAGGTATGGATGACCTTGTGTGCACCATTCCGCACAACAAACACAATCCAACAAAGAAAACATGCTCTACTGCAGATAAGCTGGGAGACTGGGAACTGGTGCTCTGGCCCAAATGCTTTTGGAATGTAGCAATATTCCTCTAATAATGAAGCTAAGTACTTGGTAACATCCTTTGTATCAATTCTTTATTGGCTACATTTGGATAAAACGGAAGGCTCTGTGTCCAGAGAAAGGTGACTTCTAAAATCTGGATAATGGATCTTTATTAAAAGTTATCAACATGTACATCAAACCAACATGTTTTGGGGGAACAGACTCTCCCTTCTTCAGGGCTGTTGCTGCATTCTCTTTGGTGGAAACAATTACCATGAGTGGTTATGTGGGATCAAGTTTCCTGAATGGCATGGTGGCGGCTTTTGATGTATAGGCAAGACTGCTGCCTATACAACAAAAGTCAGCATCTTGCCATTCAGGAACCTTGATGCAACATAACCACTCATGGAAAATGTTCCCACTAAATAAAATGCAGAAACAGCACCGAAGAAGTGGGAGTCTGTTCCCCCAAAACATGTTGGTTTGATGTACATGTTGATAACTTTTAATATAGATCCATGATCCAGATTTTAGAAGTCACCTTTCTCTGGACACAGAGCACGCCTTGGGTCATTGGGTTGATATACATGTTGAGCATTTTTAATAAAGATCCATGAACCAGATTTTAGAAGTCACATTTCTCTGGCCTTCCTTTTTATCCAAGTCTACATGCTGAAATGACCTTAAGGTCACACAGAAAAGGCAGCAGCCCAGTCCCAGAGGGGGCCAATCATCACCATCCATCACTGGGCACTATCCACCAGAAGGCATTCCTTCCTTTTTCCCAAAATGAATACCCACTCAGGACTCAGAACCAATCCAGTCAGTCCAGCGCGGTCTCTAACACAAGCTAGATACTCTCCTTATTGGCAACATGGCAGTAAACAGTAAATTCTGGACTGTTCAATGACTGTATCCAAACAGATGGAGTCACTGTTTGGGTATTCTGACAGCTGCAGATGCAGTGGCTTTCAGAATACAATATCTGGCTGAATGAGAGAAATCTTAACAGGCATGGCTAGCTTTCCCAAAGCTAATAAAAGCAAATAAAGTTAATTAGCATACAATAGAAAAAAAATGAATTTTTGGCTAGCATGTTTGGTCAATTGACCAATACATAGGGATTACACAGCCTCCTCCTATTTACTAATCTCATTGAGCATTCACTAAAAAAAAAAAAAAATATTTTTAATGAAATCAAGTAAATAAGTAATATTTTTCAGTTCCAAAAATAACCCTGTGTAAATAGCAAAAAAGAAAAGGAAAAACGCATGTAAAAAAAAGAGGAAATGCTGTGTTTTTACATAAAACATCCATTCATTTTATCCTAAATGGCTCGCCAAACACTGCAAGCACTAGTATAAATCATTATGCAGTCTGTCTGTGCGGGAAGGCCCATTCATGGCAGGCTCCATTGCAGATGTACGTGATGCGATTTTTAAAGCTATGTCCTTCCTCATCTAATCTTAGCTAATATTTTGATTGTAAGTGCATGTCCAACTGCCCTCTAAGATCTAGGGGTAGCTCTGGACAGTCTGTGTTGCTCCACATTTAGGCTCCACGCAGAATGGGCTTAAAAAAAACGCTAGTTCCCTTGGCAGAAAAAAAAAAGCTCATATAGAGCATTTTTTTACATAGTTTAGGTGAGTTTAGGAGAGCTTTGCTTTTTTTTTTTCTGCCAGAAAGCTCCAATCAGAAATGCAATCCAGAAGGTTTTTTTTCTGAATCTAAACGTTGAGCTCAAAATATAGTTGTAATCATCCTAATGTGCATGAACACATAGGATAACATTGAGCTGCTTCTACAGGCAAAATACAAAACTCCTGTAGAAGCAGCCATTTTTAAGCCAGTGTGCATGGACCCTAACCAGTTAATTTTTCCTTTGCTTTATGGGAGAATGAAAGAGAAAATCTAATTGGTGGGTTTATACAGACTGTTTTAAACTGGCCATAGTATAATAATTTTTTTTAACAAAAAAATAACCTGACACACACACACACACACACACACACACACACACACACTCTAGTACAGTGTGAGTGATTCCCCCATCCACCTCCAATGTGTGGATGGTGGAATCACTCACACTGTGCTATTGTGTTCTTATGCGAGGAGACTTTCCTGCCATCAAAATACACTGAATGGTGCTGCCGACTATAGCCTGCAGCACTGATCGTTTCGGGAAAAACCCAACGGACTTGTTGTACAGAAGTCAATTGTTAGATCGAATTCTGTACAACCAGCTTGCCTAAACATGGATCGAAATTTGTCCAGTCCCTGCTGAATTAGCAGAATTTCGATCCATGTCTGGCCACCCTTAAGTAATTCTTCTTGTGGTCGCTTTCATAAATGAGGCCCATACATAGGGATTACTAGAAATGGAGACAGCAAAATCTGGTGCAGTTCTGCATAAAAAGCAATCAGCTTCCAGGTTGTTGTTTTTTTTTGTCAGACCTTAATTGAACAGGCTGAAGTTAGAAGCTGATTGGCTACCATGCACAGCTGTACCAGATTGTGCACTCTCCAGTTTTAGTAAATAAGCCCCATACTTCAGTGGCTAGCACTCAGTCAGTCTAATGGTCAACCTAAGGCCGATTCTACACAGCCAGCTCTGCAAGATGGACTCCGTTTGCTCAGCGGTAGGATCGTTCCGCTGATTCCCGCCGGGCAGGTGGGTGACAGGTCCATATCCGCTCACTGTGCAGAGCGGAGACAGACACAGTCCCGCTCTCCTCTATGGGAAAATCGGGGAAAAGGGGATCGCTTGTCTGTTTTTATCTGATCATATCCGATTCGCCAGACGGATAGAAATTAGGACCAGAATCAGATTTTGCGGACAGGATCGGATAGCGGTGGATGTCAGCAGATATGTCACTGCTGACATCCGCTGTTCCATAGGGGAGAGTGCAAGGTCCGATCAGGACCACCTAAAAAACTGACAACAGACCTGATTAGACAGTCCAATGTGAATAGGGGGCTAAAGAAACTGATCCCTGAAATCCTGCTCTACATAACAGCATCCTATTGCTTTTTGCACTCTGTTATTAAACAATTCCCCCAAGCACGGTTTGTGTCTAGACAGACCACATAACATAACTCTAATGCAAATAAAAAATGACAACCCTTAGATTCTATTACCACCTACACACTTATGTTTGTGCATACGTTAACACCAAAAACACATGGTAGTATATGTGCATTGGGATGCATTACCATTAATTCTAAATGGCACTCACAGAGTCACAGGCACTTATACAATGTAAAGAATTGTACTGCCGTTTAGCGCATTACAAGGCACAAATGCACTGAGTACTGTGGTGAGCCATGTTGGCAAAAAAAAAGAACATATATTTCTTGCATTCAGGCTTGGTAAGGGCCCATTCAAAGTGAATGGCCTGCCTGAGTGCAGTGTGCATCAATGCTCAAAAAACTGCATACATATGAATGGGTCCTTAGGGTGTAAGACTATCTACCGTTTATGGACTCTTCATGTATCCAACAGTCAGGCACATGTGGAAAAGCTTAAAACATCAGGACCTGTCTTTTGCTGGTCTTTGGAGTATCATGGCTGAGCTAATCTATGTCATTAAAAAAAGAATAGCTAACATTAGATTGTAAGCTCTAATGAGCAGGATCCTGTGATTCCTCCTGTATTGAATTGTATTGTAACTGTACTTATTGTATTGTATTGTACTGTACTGTATTGTATTGTATTGTAACTGTATTGTAACTGCCCTCATGTTGTAAAGTGCTGCGTAAACTGTTGATGCTATATACTGTAAATCTTGTATAATAGTGATAATAATAATAATAATAATAATAATAATAATAATAATAATAATAAGACAATGCAACAGGAGTGATTAGTAACTTATACTAGTATTCTGTAAGCATCAGCAGTATGTCATGCATAGGGCACAGACACAACATTTTAAAGCGTTACAAAACCCAGCACCCTGCATTCACTATATCTGGTCTCTCATAGTACACAGAACCTTGAAATGCAATTATTTTAGTAAATATAAACTGCTAAATACAATTTCTCATCAGCAGTATATAGCAGTTTTGTGAATCCTATCAGTGTCTGATTGAAGCATGTAGGAGGAGTTTTTATTCTCCACTGATTGTCCTAAAGGCTGCAGGACCCCTGACCCTCTGTCTGGACAGTGCTGATTGGCCCTGTGCTGATCACATGCAACCTCCCAAGAAGAAAAAAACTCTCTAGCAATAAACATAAAACTGAGCATGTGCAGCAGCTTGTCCCCAAGGCTCTATTCTATCGGGGGGATGGTTTGGGGCTATGGAAGAAGTGGGGGAACAGAGAATACAGGATCAAACTGCCTTTTTAAACAATGCCGAGGATTAACCCCTTAGGTTCCACAGTGAGAATAGCAAGCATGCTTTACTACATACACACACTGATGTTTACTGTTGTGGGTTTAGTAATACTTTAAGGGTGGAGAGCCAATGAAGGCTCTAAATTGGGCTTTATAGACAAGATGGACAAGAGTATAGTAAAATCTGTACTTTTTTAACAATTAATCATATCAGATAAGTCAAGTATAAAAATAATTTAAAAACATACATTAAACAAACACATGATGGTCGTAAATATATGATGTGAACAGAAGGTTCACACCAAATAGACAGCAGTGAGCCCCTGTGCGTCAACGCATTTCACTATTTTGCTTCATCAAGACACACTTGGGGGTAGTTGAAAGGAACAGATCTCATTATCTAAGATAAAACAGGTCAATCAATCATTGTACAGGCATACCTCACTTTTAAGTACAAAATGGGGTTTATTTACTAAAGCTGTAAAGTGCAAAATAAGGCTCACTTCTGCATAAAAAACAATCAGCTTCTAACCCCAGCTTGTTCAATTAAGTTTTGGTTATATAACCTGGAAGCTCATTGGTTTCTATGCAGAAGTGAGCCTGATTTTGCACTTTACAGCTTTAGTAAATAAACCCCATTGTGTACTTAAAAGTGGGGTATGCCTGTATAACAATAACATGTAATGTCCCATTTAGACCCTTTATTGGCTCTCCATCTTTCTTCCTTAAATTTGAGTTTATACGGATGTGGCTTTAGGAGTGTTATTTCAATTTGTTGTAATACTTTAAGGGCTAATTTCACACAAAAAATACTATCACTGACAGTAACGCAAACCAACATGCATTTTTGGTGCGTTTAAGGCGCATTAAAAAAAACATGCCCCAGATGCCCTCCAAGTGATTTTTCTCCACTGATATTTGATTAAAGTGGAGTTGCCCCCCAAAAAATAAAACTACTTAAAAATCTTAAAAAAAATCAAAAAAAAATAATTGGCAAAAAAAAAAATTTTTACTCACCTCTAAATACCGGTTGCTAGGGGGTCCCTCGTAGTCTGCCTTCTTCATTGCCCGGGCTGGTGACATCACTTCCCCTCGCGCCGCACATTCACCTGGGACCTGTCACGTGTCCCAGGTGACTGTACGGCGTATCACGGCGCCCTGCGCCGCTCGCGCATGCGCAGTGGGTGCCCGGCTGTGAAGCCACAGCCGGGTGCCCACAGTATGCATGACGGCGCCGCGAGCGGAGCGAGGAGCGAGGGGGGGGCTTCGTTCCCCCGCATCGCTGGAACCCGGGACAGGTAAGTGTCCGATTATTAAAAGCCAGCAGCTGCAGTATTTGTAGCTGCTGACTTTTAATTTTTTTTTTTTAGGGGGTACCCCACTTTAACGTTCGTCAAATGCACTGTAAACATACTGTAAATGTGCTGTAAACTCTATAGGAACCTTTACAGCCTGTTACCATGCACTCCAATGGAAGGAGCTTCAACTCCTTCCAGACTTGACAAGTAGCTTCATTTTTGCCATACGGTGACGCAAAGTGGCACAAATGTTTTTCAAATGTGAACAGCTATGTCCGCTGCCCATATCGTCAACTGCAGGCTGCTTTACTAGGTCTTCGAGGAGCAGCACAAAAAAGGCTCAACTGCCTGTTTCCAACGCCAGTGTGAACAGGGCCTAAGGGAGTAGGGCCACCTATCAATGCTCTCTCAATACAGGGAGAGGGAATAAAAGTGAGACGTGGATATATAGAGCGATTTCAACTGCTTCTTGTTATAAAACAATATCCCATTCTTTAAATCAGCCCATATGTAAAAGGCACTGAACAAGTCTACATTCTCCCTCATCAATACAAATTACAAACCCTTTGATCCAACGCACATCTTTTTTAAATGACTGTCTCTATAATGGGAGCGATCCATTAGCTCTACAGCCGTGCTGCGTACAGCGCTTTATTTTGATTATCGTACATCCTGTCTGCCTTATCATCTCCTTTAACTATCAGCAAATGCACGGCGGTTGTTAAAAATAAATGCTTTACAAAATCACAATGCAAAGGCAAACTTAATGGCATTCACCATTAAAAATGAACTATAATAATCCCTATACTATAACCAGAAAGGTGGATGAATTAATAATGAGAGATGCTTTCGAATGCCATAGTGATGTATGTATTTAATTTATGCAACGGTGGACTGAAGAGAACGCGGTGTCATTAAAAGATGCCAAATTCTCCAAACCGAGAAGTTTTCCTTGGGAAGAGCGGTGAAAGCTCCATGAAAAGCTTTTGTTTTGTGTTCATTTTCTTTTTTATTTAATTTAATCTGCAATAGACTGTCCCTAGAGGACACGGGAAGAGAGAACCAATTATATCCAGAGGCTGGTTTCTCTAAAATGAAGGCATCTGTTCTATGCCAATGACTTCCACATGGAAGAAAAACAGAACTTTGAAGGCATCTGTGTTCAGGGCTGAAGCTCACAGATCTTAGGGTGCATTGTAATTGCCCAGCTGCAGATATGATGCGGTCAATATTCCGTCAGCTGATCCCACAACTGCACTCTGCAGCTTCAACTGCCGACATCAAAGCCACGGTGCTGTGTAAAATGAGCAGCTTCTGAATAAATTAGGCTTTGTAGGACTGGACCGCAACATAAATGAAACATTGATGTTTATGAGCAGGATTGGCGCAGAAGGACTCCATGGAAGTTGTTATAATTATGATTGTTATTGTTCATTCTGCTATTATTAAGCAGACAGCTGAGACATTAACTATATCATTAATTAGAGTCATTGAAATTACTGAAGTGATTAAAGGTGCGGCGGACAAATACTCAAATGTTATATTACGTCAAGGTGGGATAGATAAAGAGTAGGAGAAGGGCTTAAATGCTTACCTTTCCTGGAGAAAATGCTGCTCCAGGTTCAGATTATCGTATGATCGCTTTGAAAGTGGTATTTTTTGTACAATATTCTGATCAGGTTTAAAGTGGATGTAAACCCCATTCATGAAATCTGACCTGGGCACATATATTTGTAGTGTTTACTTATCTCTCTCCAAAGTCCTGTGACTTTCTGCTGCTCCGTTCCCCTATTATCACGTGGTAACTTCTGACAAGCTCTCCAATACAGAAGAGAAAAGCAGCTGAAAATTTGTGTCAGGGAGGGAACTTCGAGATAGATTAGCAGAGAGCTTGTCTATTCGCAGCACAGCTCTGCAAGTTTCTTCCTTCCTCTGCCTATGTGAAGGGGGTGTGTGCCTTTCCTCCAATCAGCTCACACACAGTGTATGCCCAGACTCCCTTCCCACTGCAGAAACAGGAAGTAAAATTTCGAACACTTTCTAAGGCTCGGTTCACACCTAAAACGGCTGCGGATTGCACAGCAACGCTGTCCGTCCCTGTTCTACATTTCAAGGACGAATCAGGGCAGAATCTTTGCCTGAATTCGGCCCTAAAACAGAGGCAAAGAGGCACAGCATTTCTGTGCAGTGCGCTCCACAGCTGTCCCGGAGAAATGTGAACCGGCTCCATAGAGATCTGGTCACATTCTCCTGCTATGCAAATTGGATGTGGGGAAACCTGCATCCAATTCGCATAGGTGTGAACCCGGCCTAAAGCATATAGAAAGGAGAAGACAGTAGATATAAATGTAAATCCTACGTAGGGAGATTTGTCCCATCTCTGTATCATCTGAGACTGTTCTCTTTACTGGGTATATGTGAGGATTTACATCCACTTTAAGTGTACACTAACTCAGTGGGGTTGATTTACTAAAGGCAAACAGACTGTGCACTTGGCAGTTTCTCCAGAACTTAATAAATAAGTTAAAACTCCATTTGGCAAAGAATACCCAATCGTGCAAGGAAAAAAAAAACTGCATGCTTGCATGTGATTGAATGATGGATAGTCAGCAGAGCTACTACTCATCCACTAAGCTCTGGAGCAACTGCTCTTGCAGTGTGAAAATGCACTTTGCAAAGCGCATATTGTATTTGCCTTTAGTAAATCAACCCCACTACCTCTTATAACGCTGGTATGAAGCTCTTAACTTGTATGGGTAAGTTAGTCTGCTTATCAAGGATCTCACTGACAGATGAGGAGTCCTCCTCTATACTAGATGTGGCTGACATCCAACCAACCAACCTTGTGCGTCCTTGTTGAATGCCAACAAAATAGCAGCCCTCGGCACACACAGGATAGTGGGCCATGCCACCTTTTTTACTAACTGACCTGAGTATCTGGTGCATGTAACATATCTTTGGAGCAAAATAAGGTCTCTTTTGTTCAGATCTGGCCTCTATCAATGTGTTTGCAGAAGCAAACTTCTAGCCGATCATCTATGAATGAACAGGAAACACACTGGTTTGGTGGGGTTTTTTTGGTCATTGGTATGTCTAATCATTTTCCTATAGCTCTCCATAATAAAGTGTTATCAAATCCTCCATGAAAAAAAAAAAGAAGTGATGGAACAGCATAAATTACATCATTATTTTTTCCCGTCCCCTTTTTTGTACAGTCTTTGCAGCCTTTTAATGAGTCTTTAAAACTCTGGAGTGTGGAGCCTGTGTGGCTCCTTTGCCTTCCTGTGTCTCCCTGGAGACACCCTGATGCATTCCCAGTTAGTTTTTCGACCAGTTAATGGGCTCAAATATAAAATAGTTTTTTACTTTTCAGAGCCAGAATGTAAAACAGATGAAAAACTGATATATTTATGTCCATGGAACAATTTATTGTTTGTAATTTGGTCATTACATGATGGCACAGTTGTTTGCTCTCATGACCAAGTGTTCGTTATTCAAAAATGAGTTTGAATGAATTTTCGTATAGTGTATGGCTAGCATAAATCTTCCCACCATTTTCACCATGCTTGGTGGACACAAGCACTCTGCTGCTATACTTGAGGAATGCAGACTCATTATGGCCAGCACACCGGAGCAGTGTTTAGGGACGCATGTGCAGTTCGGGCAGCGGTCTAGTGTTGTGTTGGGTGTTGGGTGTCTACCTCATCCCTTTAAACCCGAGCACATATGAATTGCACAGGTTCTGAGGCAAATTTAATGCAGATAAGGCACCAAGTGAGTTTAATTACCACCTTAGTCAGCCACAATACCTGTGTAATTAATATGTGTTCTTTTTTAAAGGGACAAGGTGGCAACCCTAGCTGGGTGCATGCACAGTATGAGCCGCAATTATGAGACATGTAGTCCTGAAGATCTTGCACATGCTCAGGTTGAGCTTCCCGATCAGATGTTTGGGGTAGTGCAGAAGATAGGTGGGCAGAAGAGAGAAAACAATAACAGTTAAAAATTAAGACTAGGGCATAACAAAAGAAAATATAATATAAGCAACTAGTTGGTTGGAGCTTAACCTCTTGCCACCCATATAACACATTTGTGCAGCACCAAGAAGTTTGGGCTTTATTGCCCACAAGCCACAATCCATGGTCATGTGATTGGGCAGTTCCTCCTGCTCCCCAGGGTGTAAAAACACAGGTAAAGGCATGCCAGGGCTGGGCAGGAAGGGGTTAATTTAAATAGCCAGGGTTTAATACTACATTAGGATGAATGTTCGTGTTAATACAATTCTTCAATGATTGTTTTTACTGGCACTTCTGGCCTTCCTTTAATGTCTATGGAATGGGCTTAGGCCATCTCTCCACATTGTTTGCATGATAACAATGTTCGACCCAGAGCAATTCGATCTCTCTCTGCAGATTCTATCGCCAGTAGTTGTTGCTCCACAAGTAGTGATGTGTAGGTCGGAGATGAGTGGAAGGCCTCGGCCTGCAGGCCACAATCCCCACCACTGGATATGTTTACTAAATAACAACTCTTTTTGTGTGTCTATTATCTGATAAACCATCCACCTCATGTGACTGGAGATCCTCGTTTTAAGTGTAATTAGTGCTTCTAATGACTGCAAGCTATAATTATCACACTGCCACAATTTCCTGCTAGCATTTGCTATTGTGATATTTTAAAGTGTACCTGTCACCCACACAAAAACATTGCAGTTAATTTAGAGGGGGAAATATTCAGTTTAGGATTTATTTTTTATTATTTATTTATTTATTTAGGGCTCCTTCACATGAGTGGCTAGAAGATTGTAAAAACAGGCAGTTTTTCTGTCCTCGCTGAATACCAACTTAAACATAAAAATGCAGCCACTCTCGGCCTCAGCAAAAATGAAATGCCCTGTCGCATTTCAAAAGGCGGTACCGTTGCTGAATGCAACCCATTCAATTGAATGTGGCAGCCACCCTTCAACCTTGAGTCAGCAATTTGGGGGTTAAAAAAGGACGGTGATGAGGGGACATGATCCACCATGACCATCATGTTTTTGTATAGACAGGCAGAAATAAAAGCTGCATATGTGAATGGGCCCTTAGTGTAGGTTCACACTTATATGTGCATGTCACAGGTAAAGCAACCCATTTTTTTTTTAAATGGACCGCCTGGAACCACATGGCGTCAAAGCATGTGCGGAAATGTGGGCGTTTTGCAGAAGCATGGGGGTTCCATTAAAAATGAATGGCACCCAACGCATCTGCTAAAGCAGTGGTCATCAACCCTGATCTCAGGGCCCACTAACAGGCCAGGTTTTATGTATTACCTTGGGGAGATGCAGACTAGAATACTGCAATCACTGAGCAGACAATGATATCACCTGTCATGTATTTCAGTTATCTTACAAACCTGGCCTGTTAGTGGGCCCTGAGGACAGGGTTGATGAGCAGCACTGTGCTAAAGGGCAGCGTGTTTTGCCTGCATAATTGCACGTGCTCCTGACCTGCACATTTGTGAACCTAGGCTTAGGGGGACTACCATTCTCATACAGGTCTTCATTTAAAACTCACCACTACTACTAGGGGCAGTAAGGTCAGACGAGGTGGCTTCACAGCATAACATTACTTCATAGGACCAGCAGATAAGCAACCAGTCCTGATCTCTCCAATTGTGCTCAGTATAAAGGCCACTCCACTCCTCAACTAATAAACTTGAAATATGCTTGACTTGTGCTTGAACTCTGAATGTTTCCCACAATGACTATAAATATATGAATTTTGGTATAGCTCTTACTGTATTTAAGAGAGTGGAATGTTAGGATTTCACTCCATTTACCTCACATTCAGGAGCCATTGCAGGTACTTCCACTGTCAGCCACAATGAAATGACAGCGTGTGTGTCAGGGAAGGGAGGAATTGCATGTAAAGAGGATTACAAGTAATTACACAGAGCAGAGTTTAAAAGTACATTCCAGTCAGAATTTAGAGATGATGCTTTGAAATGCATATAGGAAACCACCAATATGCCCTGGAAATTCCTTTATTACCTCAGACTCACACCCCCTTCCCCCACAGCTGCCATTAATCTGTTCACTGAGAACACCAGCTCCAAGGCCTGCAGGTTAGGTGTTCTCTACTCCACCTGCTGTAGTTTACTTGGTTCCTCTCTAGGAACAATTATGATTTACTAAAACTGGCTAAAAGAGTGAAACCTTACAAATGTTCTGCCGAAGATATGACCAGTATACATACTGTACATAAGGGAGATTTATTAAAACAGATGAACACAAAATCTGGTGCACCTCTGCATAGTAATCAATCAGCTTCCAGGTTTTATTGTCAAAACCTATTTGAACAAGCTGAAGTTAGAAGCTGATTGGTTACCATGCACAGCTGCACCAGATTTTGAGTGCTCCAGTTTTAGTAAATCTCCCCTAGGCCCCTTTCACACAGGGGCGGGAGGTGCATCGGCGGTAAAGGCTATTTTACCGTTGGATTTGTGGTGCTATTCGGCCTCTAGCGGGGGCAGTTTTACCCCCCTGCTAGTGGCCGAGAAAGGGTTAGAAACCGGCGGTATAGCCGCAGTGTCCCACTGATATCAATGGGCAGGAGCGGTGGAGGCATCGCCGCATATCGCATCGCTCCAGTGTGAAAGAGAGACACAGCAGTGACTGTTTCAGGTTGCTTTGCAGGTGCTATTTTTAGCGCAATAGCGCCTGCAAAACGACTCAGTGTGAAAGGGGTCTAATGAGAAAGCTTACATAGCAGAGGCTCATAGGAGGCACTATTGTAAAGTTGGATGAACGCACCCACAGGAATGAAGAATTTGTTACATTTGTTACATTCTGCGTTATGTGGCCTCCTCGCGACTGTTCTAACCACTAAAAACTGCATCACTGAGCCACAACCACCAGGTGATTGCGGGCCGATTGCGACGTGGCCCCATTTGAAAAAAATCGCATTCACTAGGTGGTACTGTCCGCCCAAATGGCACATGGGGCCATTTTGGTTGGCATGCGTGCACCCCGTCCCCTGCCTTTGCAGCTTAAGGAGGAGCGATTGGGGGGGAGATAAAAAATGTGGCATAACCACGTTTTTATGGCCCCTCCTCCCCCAACAAGAAGCCAAGTGGAAAAATGCCGGATGAACAGCGGCTGCATCCAATTAGATGCAGACACTGCTGGGCTATCCTGGGCCTTTTGCGCTTTTGGCCCTGTTGTCATATAAGCACTTCTTGCTTCTAACTAACATCAATACATATAAAACAGCTACAATTATTCCTCAAATTAGACTCCATACAAGTTAAACAAAAAATGTTCAATACGTAGCGCTCGTATATGATATCCTAAATATACAAAATAACTCACAGATCAAAACAATATTCTTATGATCAATATCAATTGAAAGTGTATAATATACATAATAAAAATAGTGTCAGCAAAGAGAGGGGCTTAGTCATGTGACCTGTGTACAGGAGTGCAGACGCTTCTGGAAGGTCAGAATAGTTTGAGACTCTGAGATGGTGATTTGTCTTAATTTTTTTTAAATAAAATGTGTTTTATCATTTGGTCCCTAATACAGGGGAAACATATTTATATATATATATATATATATATATATATATATATATTTTTTTTTTTTTTTTTTTTGATTTTATATAAAGTCTCTTATACATTTCATAGTATGGTGAATTATTTATGTCTAGTGCACTTATTTGATCATAAGAATATTGTTTTTATTTGCTTGTTTTGCATTTAGGGTATCACATATGAGAGCTACATATTGATTAAGCCCTCTTGTAACATTTCATGCATAATATTTCACTGATGGATGAATTCACAAATTTCCTGGAGCTGTTCTTTAAAAAAGGGTTTAAAAAAAACGTTCAAAGTCCAACGTTGGAAAAACAATGAAGATTTCAAAAAATGACAAAAACAAAAATTCAAGTGAAATATTATTTTCACCTCACCAGCTATCAGCATTCTTATATTTATAATGCAAACTGAATCTAGTTTTATGTAACATGAGTATTTATTATGCACTTATTTAAAAAAAATGCCATTTCAATGTTGTATCTAATTTTCTAAATCATTTCTAGAACTATGTTAAAATGTGACAAAAATTTGATAATTTCAACAGTATCAAATTAAAATGGAAAGATAATATTCTGTAAATAAATCTAAAATAAATCCTTCCATTTACTATCAGGTCTATCAGAAAGGAAGCCCAATGATCCAATGGAAGGCCAATGGCTTACTGCTCATACAACAGGCTGACAACACTAATTCAAATTCCATGGCAGTTACAAAAAAAAAAAAGGCTAAAAGGCTACATACAATGAAGCAAACAAGCCAAACATAATGAAAAATAGAATTGGGGTTTACATACAGTTTAAATGAGTTTGAGTTACTGAGGTTGGGTATTTATTTGTGTTTCGTGTGCATTATGTTTGCTTTTTACCAGCTATTTCCAGTGTATTGCCCATGTTTTAAAAATTAGAGAGCAAGCTTACTACCTAAGTAAATCAAGACCCAAAATGCCAGTGAATGAAAGAATGTTACACAAACAGGAAAATGCACTACATGCCACTTAAAATATGTGAAATATGCCCTATGATTTATTGCTTGTGTCTCTCTAATGGTGTCTAGAGTAAAACATTGAGCCTGCCTTATGCACATCATTCTAATTGTAGAATACCATAAGTGGCGAGAGCCAAAAATTCACATTAGGCAAAGGAATTTCAGAATAGAAAATTGATGTTGTTTGAAAACCACTTGCATTAACAAAAGATTACAGAGGCTCCTAAATTACAGGGTGCTATTTTAGTGGTAGAGGCTCAATATTCATATTGAAGCAGATGTAGCAGTTTAACAAAATAGCTCTTCCTATCCGGCACAAATTGAAAAACACAAAATAAAAATGATTGCATTTTTCTCTTTCCTTTTATAGCTCGTCTTATCTGAATTGAAGCATTTGGCCTTCAGAAAATGTACACATGGCATCTGCTGATCTCTTGAAAAGCCTAGCATGTTCAAATTGCTCCTCTAACTTAAAGGCCAACTACACCAAATTTAATAGTGAGGTGGGACCACAAAAACAACCAATCTGACTGTACCCTTTACTCAAAAACTTCAGGTCTTCCCTGATCGCATATAAATCCTGTATAATAATAATCATAACCTACCCATTGCACGCACACAGACTTCTGTCCTCCTTTGTTCTAGGCCAGTGCTTCTCAACTCCAGCCCTCAAGGTGCCCCAACAGGTCATGTTTTCAGGATTTCCCTCAGATAAAAGAGCTGTGGTAATTACTAAGGCAGTGAAACTGATCAAATCACCTGTGCAAAATAAAGGATTGCCTGAATACATGACCTGTTGGGGCGCCTTGAGGACTGGAGTTGAGAAACACTGTTCTAGGCAATTCACACTCTCCATATAGACATCTTATATGCCTGTTCACTTTTCTGAAACTCTTTAATGTCAGTTGACAATGACCAACCCTTAGAAACCTTGGTACCTTTGTATGCCCTATTAGGACTTACCTATTTTCTACAAGCATATAATCTGGTTTAATAAATATATTCGCTATCACCACATCATCAGCCTCACTATCATCATAGTTCCATACACCCCAAAGAGTTCCCCACCCAAGTCTCCCAGCTCCCCTCCTTCACCCCACAAACATGGAAGCCAAGGCGATCATCCTTTGACTGACCCCATCGATGAAGCAGCATTTTTTCCTTCCACTTTCCGCTCAGTAATGATAACAACCATATATCAATACTTGGTGTATGCCACAACCATTAAATATGCTTCAGTGAGGCATGGAATGCATGCCGCTATTAAAGTAGAACTAAACTCTACTATCCTTTTCAGCCAAGGAAGCTGCCATCTTCCATCTGATCAACTGCAATGCTACTGCACATGTGATCAATTATCACACCAGTCTTTTGATGGTCTAGCAGTTTGGTTGTGAGCACAAGCATGTATGAAAGTTAAAATTCCCAGCATGCTGGGTTTTTAAGTGTTTTTTTAAACTGTTAGATGGGTTTAGTTTAACCCCACTCCTTCCCTCTCTACCACCCCCATTCTCAGGCCTGTGGATTTTCAAAAGTTCTCATGTACGCTGATATCTTCCTGTACTCTCTGCCTGTGCTGCAGTCTTATAAGGAACATTGTTCCCAACCATTTCTGTGAACTACAGAACACCTGTGTTATGAGAAGAGGATAGGTGGAGGTGTTATGTAGCCCTGTCCTAGGGTGATAATGCTGATTATCTATAGAGTACAATAACTAAGTGAGCAATGTCACCCTAGGACAATGTCACCCTGTGGTGAAAATAAAGGGAAACAAATCCTGTACAAAAGGAAACAAATACAACCACCTTATCTACGGAATAGTAAGTTGCAATATGTACCGTAACTATGTTGTTCTTCGGGCTTTAATTCTTGTTCCTAGTTCCTTTTACCCCTAGTCAGTAGGGCAGTTCACAGACAGTTCTCTCTTTACTATTATATCTTTGTACATGCTTTTCTATGCAATTGCATATATTTGTTAGCTGCTTTTGCTTGTAACACTTTTTGTATAAGGTTCCTGTCAACAGTGCCTTTCATAGTAGGGTTTTTGGTTCCATAAGAAGCACTGTAAAACACCCTGGATGCTTCCACGGAAGTTTGGACAATTGAAGGACCCATAGGACCCATAGAAGGCTATGATTCACTGTTTATTTTTGATGGCACAGTCAGTCTTTAATTAATTATGTTTACAGTGAGGTGTACCAAAAGATAAAACTCTTCTAGGAACAGAAGTGCCTCCTTAAAATATACATGTCATCATTTCTACCTACAAAACCAAAAAGCGATGTTTACTCCCCATTTAAGGACCATTGGTGGATTGTAAATCATTTCTTATTGCCCCTGTGGCCATATCCACTAGAACATAAAGGAATGGTTTGCATGGCTCTACTCTCTGTTGGCATTGTTGGTCATTGGAAAAGTGCCCCTTACAATGATGGTTGGTAAACAAAGAATAAATCCTTTTATTTCTTTGGCTTCAAAATGGAAGAGATGACCAAAAAAAATCAGCACCAGACAGTTTCCCTTCTAATCACATTCTGAATACAATTGCCTTCAGATACAACTTTTTGATACTTTGGGGATAAAAGTTTGCTGTTTGATACATAGGGCCTATTGGATTCACATATGTTCTCCAGCATGGCTGATAACGCTGGAATCTACTCTCTGCAGCTGTGCATGTGTTAGGAGTAGTTGTTTCCACTGTAATAAAACACAATGAATCACATTGTCTGTGCTGATAAATTCCGAGTGAGTTAAAAAGTACATAAACTGCGGAGGAATCAGCACCTTCCCACTAAATAATCCCAGCTGCAATTAAACTGCTACATTCAGCTGTGTCTCAGTCTATTAAAAGTTGAACTGCGGCCCATTGTAATTCCCAGTGTCATCGTGCCTGCACTATTCAGCCCTGGTGATAAGCTAACCTGAAGACACAGCTGAAATCCAATAATATGAGTGTCATGGCGGCCATCGGGTCTATGAATGGTAGTGGTTTATCATGGTCTCTGCAGAAACCAGAGGCCTGAAATATGTCCACTGCACAAAAAAATAAGGATAAGGACTTAAAGCCTTATATTAAGGGAAAGGAATAGTAAGCACAGAAGCATTGTACAGCACTACTGCAGGAAGCCCACAGATGTAAAGGCCCAATATGACTATGGAAACCACATGTTACGTGTTCCATACAACACACAAAAACATTTTTTTTAAAACATTAACACACATAACATTATGCTAATCCCATATCATTCATGTATAACAAAGATTGTATAACAATAGACTATTAATATCCTTTAAAAGCTCATCTATACTCAAGATGTAGGCTCACTTTACAAAACTAGGATTGCACTCGAAAAGTAGGGTAAGGATACAAGAACGAGCATAAACAAGTCCGCTCTGTCAATATTCAATAAGATTCTATGGCTCTCCAGTTTTAGGCAACGTGACTTACATGACGACCCCAACAACCAGTTACTAGAGCAGCGTTTCTCAACCTTTCTTACATGAAGGAACTCTTAAAATGACTTTTAGGTCTCAGAGAACCCCCCGCTAATTATTATATTTACAGCTCACAGGACAATAGCATGAATAGAAAGTTGTGGACATAAGAATAAATAAGAGAATAAGGAACGTGGGATATGTCAAGTATATGCACTCAAAGCATCTCTATAAAAAAATGTATTTTCTGTAATAATAATGAAATACTGTATTACCACATTGGACATCTGTGAAAAAATGCCCCACAACATTGGAGGTCAGTGAAAAAATGCCCCTTTGCATTGTTGGTCATTGGAAAAAGTGTCCCTTACAATGGTGGTTAGTGAAGTGCCCATTGCACAGTGAAAGACCTCCTTACGTTAAAGGTCAGTGTGTGACGTTTACCTATACATTTATGGTCAGTGGAAAAAGGACCCTCCTTGCACTGATGGTAAGTGGGAAGAATTCCCGTTACATTTGCGATCAGTGGGAGGATCATTCTTGCAGATAGCTGAAAATATCACTGGTGCTAATGGTTACTAATTAAAGAGGCAGAAATTGCTCTTTTCTTGAGGAACCCCCACAAATCTCTTGAGGAACCCTAGGATTCCACATAACCCTGGTTAGCAAAGTCTCTATGGAGGTTGACTTCAGTTAAAGTGAGCCAAGCGGGACCCACAATATTTGGATGTCCTCACAGAATCTTGCTCCTGTGCACCCCCTCGGGCGTGCACCCAGGAACATCTGTGACCGATGGGTCCAGAGGACCCGGTGCATCATGGTAAACACCCACTGATATCGGCCGTTTACCACGTGATTGCTCTGTCAAATGACGGAGCGATCACTTGTAAACAATCCGGCGTCACGTCATGATGCCGGTTCCGGTTCCTCCCTCCCCTCTCTGTACCAATCGGTACAGTGGGAGGGGAGAGGGGGAGAGCGGGAGAGATGGCAGCAGCGCTGTGGGCTGGATGTGTAGTGCCCACAGCGCTGCTCAGTGACAATACTCTACCCATACGCTGCATCACTGTGCAATACTCTGCCAATACTGTGCAATACTCTGCATCACTGTGCAATACTCTGCAACACTGTGCAATACTCTGCTCATACTGTGCAATACTGCAATACTTTGCTAATACTCGCCAATATTTGCCAATACTC
The DNA here is from genome assembly GCF_037356315.1 of Lithobates pipiens. NCBI lineage: Eukaryota > Metazoa > Chordata > Amphibia > Anura > Ranidae > Lithobates > Lithobates pipiens. The sequence goes on from NW_027507764.1 coordinate 494,036,021, forward strand.
GCCAATAATCTGCCAATACTTGCCAATACTCTGCAATACATTTTAACAGAAACAAAATAATTTTTTTTTGTTTTTTTGTTGCTGAATTTTCAGTTTTTTTTATTTATAGCGCAAAAAATAAAAAACTCAGTGGTGATTAAATACCACCAAAAGAAAGCTCTATTTGTGTGAAAAAAGGACAAACATTTTATATGGGTACAGTGTTGCATGACTGAGTAATTGTCATTCAAAATGTGAGAGCACTGAAAGCTGAAAATTGGTCTGGTTAGGAAGGGGGTTTAAGTGCCCAGTGGTCAAGTGGTTAAACAATCTGAAGTTAGAAGCTCATTGGTTACCATGCACAGCAGCACCAGATTTTGCTCTCACCAGTTTTAGTAAATCAACCCCAATATGCAATGTTATCAGAGCTACATGGGTCACTATGCCATGAGTAGTAGATAGAGTAGTGTGTATACTGTATATCGACTTGTATATGTGTGTCAATATGTGTGGGCACACAGATATCTTTACATGTACATTGAATATATATAAATGTTATTATATCTACAAGGAGAGTCATAGAAAGTGAGCAATCAGCAGATCGATCTACAGATAAATAAATGATGGGATGAAGGAAGTCAAATCCTTCATAAATCAAAGCTCTCCCATCACAGGGTGACTCACATCCTACTTAGCTCCGCTACAAGTTAACCGGTCCTGTGGCCCAGATGATAATTTATCAGTTTCCCCTCTTCCATTGTGACTACTGACTAACTAACCCCGAATTCCTGATAAAGGCTCTGCTAATCTCACTCATGGAAATGTTTTTGAAGCAAGAGGTGATGGCAGATGGAGTCAAGAGCTAGCCTGGGGCAGCAGGAACTGTGTGACACACACATAGACACACTCACACTGAACAAATATATAGAGACTATATATACATAAAAACGTAAATTCCACCCCCCCTCTCCCCCAAATCCCCATGTACACCAATTAACTCCTTCCAGTCCATGGTTTGTGCTTAGGTGACCAGAGTCATTCTGATCCGGTCATTACTTTGAATACTTCTTCCAAAGGTAGAAAGAACTGGAACATACCATAGGAATCTCTCTCTCACACTCTTTTTCCTCCTTGTATGTAATTGGAAAGAACTCTGTTACGTCAATGTACCACTGGAACATTGTTGCATGATCACCAACTGTAGGTGGGAATGATGGGGTCTGGCCCCCCGTACCCTCGCTGTGGCCGTGGCTTTTAGCATAGATATGAACAGCACAGCCTATTGCATTAGGATGTGCACCTCAAAGCTCAAACACATATGTGTGTGCATGCATGTGTGTATATACTGACAGTGACAGAAGAGCAGAGATTAGTTTCACTAGCACATTATGACTTAAACTGCCCGAGTCCCAATTTATTTTTATTTTTTTTATGCAGTTTACTACCACTTTAAAACAATTCTAAAAGTAAATTTAAAAGACAAGAATGACAAACATGGCATGCAATGGTCCATTGTCCAAGGGTGGCTCTGTTGCTCCTCTATAGAGTGGAGACAGCTGAAGACAGGAAGGATCTGGCTGGATCACCATGAGAAAATGAAAGGAAAATTTTTGTTTTGGGGTTTAGATACATTTTAAAGCTGAGTTCCACTCGGTTTTGTGTTTATTACAAGTTAGCAGGTACAAAAAATTGAAGCTGCTGACGTTTAATAAACACACACTGCCTGTCCCACGATCCAGCGATGTGGCCTCCCGAGTCCTCAGTTCTCTCCCTTGGTTCTCTCTGGCATCGGTACCACAAGTGTGGGTACCTGGTTGTGAAAGTTTGTGGCTTCACAGCTGGGTGCTCACTGCACATGCGCGAGTTAAACTGCGCCTCCTCAATGGCCGGGCAATCTTCTGGGACCTGTGACGTGTCCCAGAAGATTGCAGGGAGGGAGGGGAGGGGAGAACTTCTGCTCAAATCGCTTAGGCGGCCAGAGCAAAAGTGGGAGCTGGGTCCCTGTCAAACTAGGTACCCCCCCCCCCAATAAAATGACATGCCAAATGTGGCATGTCAAGGGGTGAGGAGCCCTTAAAGTAGAAGTTCCACTTTTGGGTGGAACTCTGCTTTAGAAGCCAGCAATGCAAAGCCAAGAATTCTTATTGCCTTCATTATTCAGCATGGTTGACCCTACTACTTCTTTTCTGTAATATTATATCATTAATCTGAACATTGACAGGCCTGGCAGAAGCATGTTTCTAAGCACACACACGCCCACACTGCTGCAGGATGAGATACAAAAGATTTTCTTTCAACCAAATACAGAAGATAACAAGTTACATCTTTAACACTCAGCGATTAAAAGGAAACGTTTAACAGAAAGTTATTTACAGATTCAGTATAACCTTGAGCAGACCCGGGGCTTTTCCAAGCTCCCTATACCGCTGGACAAGGTGCCCAGAATCATTAGATGGCAATCTCCTGATCCAACCTGGTTCAGTGTGTATAAGGAATTGTGCGACATCTTAAAATAAGAGTGCCTGCTCACTATTGTTTTTCCTGATACCTCAATCCCCCCTTCTCAATTGCCCTGAGCAGGAACAGTTATTTGATTAACCCTTTAATGCTACCTCTTGACAGCCCTTTACATGGGCTTTAATGCCTGAGAGGCAGTGTGGATTCTGTATCATGTGACCATTGTTTATTGGCTCTCACATTGGCCACATGATCATAAGCCCTTGCTGCTGTTGGTGAAAGTTCGGTCAGCGTGCTGGAAGCCCAGCTTTCTTGCTGCCGCATATATATGTTACTCGTTGGTAAGGGATTAAAGAATTGGTCCATCCAAAACAGATATTTCTGTGATGGGTAGTTGCAGGAATGTTAAACAACGGCGCCCTGTATCTATGGAGGACTTTACCCCAATCTGTCCGACTATTTCCTACTCTGTCCACCTTTAGGCAATCCTGGAAAGTCCATCTCTTTGGAGAAGTCTACCCTGCCTCTAATAAACTGTCTTTTTTACTTTCTCCATCAGCTCATCCCTCATAGTTATTACATTTTGTATCATTTGCCCTCCCTCTTAGATTGTAAGCTCTAATGAGCAGGGCCCTCTGATTCCTCTTGTACTGAATTGTACTGTCTGCAGTGGCGTCACTAGGGGGTGGCTTTTGGGGCTATAGCCCTGAATCTGGGGCCCATAGCCCTGAGTCTCTGCAGAGGTCCCCAAGGAGAAGGGAGGCTCTTTGGGGACTCTGATGTAAGGGGGGACTCTCTGGGTACCCTGATGCAAGGGGGAGGCTCTCTGGGGACCCTAATGATAGGGGGGGGGATCTCTGGGACCCTGATGTAAGTGGGGGGCTCTCTGGGGATATAAAAACACAAACAAATGTATATTATTGTATATACCTGTGTATGCCCACCAAGAGCTTGATGTTCTTTACTACGCTGCTATGGGCACTGGCCCCGGATCTTTTGTAGACCTAGCAACGCCCCTGACTGTCTGCTTTCATTTTGTAATGTCCTGCTCAAACTGTTGGCACTATAAATCCCGTATTATAGCAATAGTAATAATAATAACAATAATAATACAAAAAATTCACAATAATAATAATAGTAGTAAAGAAACCTCACAGATCCCTTCATCCACGCTAAAATGTGCGAATGGGCGAATCCCCCATACAGGGCTATTGTACTGTGTCAGCTGGTTGTCAGGATACCCAAACAGTGTCTCCATCTGACTGAACGCAGACACCGATCAGCTGCCAAGTTTACAACAGGCTCCTTTGACAAAAGTCGATTGAACAATCGACTTTTGTTGAATGGAACTATGCCAGCACAGTCATAAACTGTGCAAATTTTGGACAAGCCATAGGGAATCGGCCAAAATTGGAGCAGTGTATGGCCACTAGGATTTATCTGCTTTTTCAGAATATATGTTTTAGAACCTTTTATTTCAGGCAACAGAGTCACTTTAGGAACATTGGGAATCAATGGGAGCCATGTTACTCATCCCCATCCATAGACATCTATGACACATTCTGGGGGGGGGGGGGGGGGGGCTCCACATTTTTGGAATTCTTCCACATGTGTATAACTGTCAGAGCCATGCTGATACCACAAACAGCTTTTATTCAGCTTCACAAAAGAAATGTAACCAGTTAAGCTTTATATATATTGATGGCCGGATGGATGCATGGATAAGCATTTACTTAGCTAAGAAAAAAAAAAATCTGAAAATCAGGTATGTCTGTTCTTTATACCAGAACAATAAATCTACCTGCACAGAATATTTATATGACAAGAAAAAATAATTATGTGACAAAACATTATAAAAGGCTATGTCGCGGGAGGAAAGGGAGGAAGGTGAGGAAAAATAAGTGGTTGAGGGCAGGCGAGGTACAGTGGATTTCTGTATTCATTAAACACCCTTCTTAGCTTATCTAGAGCCAGAGGCTTGTCATCAGGACAGCACAATGTGTGAGGCTGAGGAGACAGGCAATGTGCAGCACACTGATTACAGTATCAGCATGGCCCAGATGTAGAGGGGAGGCAGTGGTGAGATTGGAGAAGAGAGAAGAGGAAGGTGAAAGGGAGAGAGAGAGATAGAGAAAGAGAGGGGGGAGACTAGCAAAGATTTCACACAGGGACCAAAAAAAAAAAAACAACATGACACCAAAAGTGACTAGAACCAGTGCAAGAACATGTATACACAGTCCTGTGCATTATATATGTCCTGTGTATTATATTACATTATATTATATTATATTATCACCATTTCCTGCAATGTTATAATAAAAAGGTGAACCTTTAGATGAGCTGGTTATTATTATAATCATACGTAAAAACAAGCACAGGATTTTAGTGTGGCATTTATCAAATTATAATTATAAGATTATACATGTTATTGGAAAATAGATTAGTAAGAGAAAATGGAATGCAATGAATTCAGAGGCCAAGAAAAACCGGGCCATCTAGATATGTGGGAGCTCTGCAGAACCCAACAGATCTGTCTATCTGTCTATATACCTTTGGCGGACATTATTGTAAATGTATATATATATATGTGTGTGTGTGTGTGTATACTGTATATACTGTATGTATTTACATATATATATATATATATATATATCTATATATATATATATATATATATATATATATATATATATATATATATATACATACTGTATATACAGTATATTTATCGATATATCTACTCAAAAACATACTGGTAGTTTAATTGGCTCCTGTACCTGGTGCTAATATGTATATGTATGCATGTAAGAATTTAGATTGTAAGCTCCTTGAGAACTGGTGTGACTGTACAATATATTTAAAGCACTGTGTTGGCACTACATTATTACCTGTAATATATATGTGTGTATATGATGTGTGTGCACACTGTATACGGTATATGTATACACACACACATATATATATATATATATATATATATATATATATATATATATATATATATATATATATATATATATATATATATATATATATATATATATATATATATATATATATATGTGTGTGTGTGTGTGTGTGTGTGTACCTACTATATACTAATATATACATATATATATATATATATATATATATATACATATACCTATATATATACGCACACACATATTAGCTGCATATAAATAATATATCCATCCATCCCTTTTATTATCAGCCTTTTATTCTACAATACATAACCAAAGCTACTGGCATCCCTTTTGCTCTCTCAACATATGTTTAGTAGTATGAATCTCCTTGGTGTTTTAATTAATTTTATTAATTATTCAGGCTAATTATTGCCAATGATTTTTCATTCCATGACATATACAGGGGGTAATGTGCTGGGTTGGCAGATCACAGCCTGATGTAAGGATGCAATGCAGAGATGGCAGTAAATTTCCATTTTCTAGAGCTGGAGCTGCTGTAATGATTAGTGATGGACGAACTTCCGACGGGACGTTTCGCGAACGCGAAACGCGAACGGGCACAAACGTTCGCGAAAACGACCGTTCGCCGCGGGCTCCATTGACTTCAATGGGAGGCGAATTTCGCAAACCTTTAGGTCGAATTTGCGGCCACGTGGTAATTATTAGGGGGTAGCACGTAGTCCCACCACCTGGACAATAGCATAATACATGTATGAGGTGAATTTGGGATCGATAACTACAAGCATTTTTTTTTTATTTGGGAAATTGTTCTGACAATTCAGGACTATGGAGCTAATGAAGGCAATGGAGGAGAGGGAAGGTCAGGGACCAGGGTAGGCAAACAAGAGGGTGCAGGAGATACAGAGCACTGACAGCAGCACCGTAATACAGAGCACTGACATCAGCACCGTGACATACAGCGCTGACAGCAGCTCCGTGACATACAGCGCTGACAGCAGCACCGTGACATACAGCGCTGACAGCAGCTCCGTGACATACAGCGCTGACAGCAGCTCCGTGACATACAGCGCTGACAGCAGCACCGTGACATACAGCGCTGACAGCAGCTCCGTGACATACAGCGCTGACAGCAGCTCCGTGACATACAGCGCTGACAGCAGCTCCGTGACATACAGCACTGACAGCAGCTCCGTGACATACAGCGCTGACAGCAGCTCCGTGACATACAGCGCTGACAGCAGCACCGTGACATACAGCGCTGACAGCAGCTCCGTGACATACAGCGCTGACAGCAGCTCCGTGACATACAGCGCTGACAGCAGCTCCGTGACATACAGCACTGACAGCAGCTCCGTGACATACAGCGCTGACAGCAGCTCCGTGACATACAGCGCTGACAGCAGCACCGTGACATACAGCGCTGACAGCAGCTCCGTGACATACAGCGCTGACAGCAGCTCCGTGACATACAGCGCTGACAGCAGCTCCGTGACATACAGCGCTGACAGCAGCTCCGTGACATACAGCGCTGACAGCAGCTCCGTGACATACAGCGCTGACAGCAGCTCCGTGACATACAGCGCTGACAGCAGCTCCGTGACATACAGCGCTGACAGCAGCTCCGTGACATACAGCGCTGACAGCAGCTCCGTGACATACAGCGCTGACAGCAGCACCGTAAGCAGCCCCAGGAGGAAGTCAGCACAGCACAGGGATGGTGTGATCCCCTCATAATAAGAACCCCCAGGAGGAAGTCAGCACAGCACAGGGATGGTGTGATCCCCTCATAATAAGAACCCCCAGGAGGAAGTCAGCACAGCACAGGGATGGTGGGAGCCCCTCATAATAAGAACACCCAGGAGGAAGTCAGCACAGCACAGGGATGGTGGGAACCCCTCATAATAAGCAGCCCCAGTAGAAATATGACACCGCTCAACCTCTTCAAAGAGGAGGGTAGGGGCATATAGTACGGTGTGCTTTTTTGGGTCAGGGAAGTGAGCCAAATGAATTAAGAAGGTCTGTGTGCTTGATTCCAAAAATTGTTTATAGACATATACATGGTCTACTGATCACATGTGTTGAATTCCTCCGAGATCCATGCCTCATTCATTTTTAGAAATGTGAGGTAGTTAACACTGTGGTGAGCTAGGCGAGTACGCTTATCGGTCACAATCCCCCCTGCTGCGCTGAACGTCCTTTCGGACAGGACACTGGATGAGGGGCAAGCCAACAGTTCGATTGCAAATTGGGCAAGCTCTGGCCAGAGGTCAAGCCTGCCCACCCAGTAGTCTAGGGGTTCATCACTCCTCAGAGCGTCCACATCGGCCGTTAACCCAATGTAGTCGGACACCTGACGGTCTAGGCGTTCCCTGATGCTGGATCCGGATGACACCTGTCGATGGGTCGGCTGAAAGAATGACCTCATATCCGAAGTCACCAACACATCTTCAAACCGGCCTCTTCTTGCAGGCGCTGTTGGATTGGTACCCGCAAATCCTTCTCTGGGAGTGGGAATTGCTCCTCTGCCAGCGCACGCAAAAGCAGAATGCAGCATTTCTCGAAGCAAGGCCTGGAAGTGCTGCATTCTGACAGCCCTCTGCGACGGCGGTAACATTTCCGCCATTTTGTGTTTGTACCGGGGGTCTAAGTACGTTGCCACCCAGTACTGGTCCTTGACCCTCATGCTTTTTATACGGGGGTCCCTATTAAAACACTGGAGCATGAAGGCCCCCATTTGCACTAAAGTGGAAGCGGTGTGGTGGCCTGGCTCCTGCTCATCATCCAGGATAATGTCGTCCTCTTCATTCTCCTCTCCCCATCCTCGCACAACAGGGATCCCAGAAAGGTTTAAAGCATGCTCTTCTTGCTCCTGCTCATCCGCCCCGGCACCATCCTCCTCTGACTCCTCATCAGACTCCTGTTGTTGACTTGTCTCAGATAGAGTAGCCCCCCCTGGGAATTCATCCAGCATTGCGACTTCCTCATCTTCCCGCTCCTGCTCCTCCACAGCCTGATCAATGACACGACGCAATGCACGCTCCAGAAAGAAGGCATAAGGTACCATGTCACTGATGGCGCCATGGCTGCGACTGACCAGTTTGGTGATCTCCTCAAATGGCCGCAGAAGTCTGCATGTGTCGCGCATGAGCAGCCACTGGTGCGGTGAAAAAAAACCCAGCTCCCCAGAACCGTTTCTTTCGCAGAGTTCATACAGGTAGACGTTAACTGCACGTTTCTGCTGGAGCAGCCTATCAAGCATATAGAAGGTTGAGTTCCATCGCGTCGGGCAATCGCAAATAAGACGTCTGACCGGCAGATGGTGTCGCCGCTGAATGTCAGCAAGGCGAGCCATGGCCGTGTAAGATCTTCTGAAATGGGCCGAGATTTTCCTTGCCTGCCGCAAGATGTCCTGGACCCCAGGGTATTTGACAAGGAATCGCTGCACGACCAAGTTTAAGACGTGTGCCATGCACGGCACGTGCGTGATTTTGCCCTGTTTCAATGCGCTAAGCAGATTGGCACCGTTGTCACACACCACTTTACCAACTGTCAAATTGAGCGGTGTTAGCCACTCATCTGCCTGTGAACGCAAAGCTGAAAGGAGTGCCGGGCCAGTGTGGCTCTTTGCTTCCAGGCACAACAGACGCAGCACGGCATGGCAACGTCTCACCTGGCATGTGGAATAGGTTCTGGGGAGCTTGGGCGGTGCAGTGGAAGAGACGCTAGCAGCGGAAAAGGAGGAGGCAGCTGAGGAGGAGAGGGAGGAGGATGGAGTAGGAGGAGGAGAAGAAGAGTCAGGCCTGCATGCAATCCGTGGCGGTAAAACCAAATCTACACGGGTGCCACGGGTTACATGCTTGACGGCCGTCAGAAGGTTCACCCAGTGGGCAGTAAAACTGATATACCTTCCCTGCCCGTGTTTGCTAGACCACGTGTCTGTGGTCAGATGTATCTTGGCACCGACACTGTGTGCCAGAGATACATTCACTTGCCGCTGAACATGGCCATATAGCTCTGGGATGCCCTTCTCTGAGAAATACTTCCTTCCTGGGACCTTCCATTGTGGTGTTCCAATGGCCACAAATTTGCGAAAGGCCTCCGAGTCCACCAGTTTATATGGCAGTAGTTGGCGGGCTATGAGTTCTGACAAGCCAGCCGCCAACCGTTGGGCAAGAGGGTTATCCGGCGTCATCATTTTTTTACGCTCAAACATTAGGCCCACGGAAGCCTGCCTTTTTGCAGAAAAATGTGAGCTTGGCGTGATGGAAGGTGGAGTGGAGGACAATTGTGAGGAGAGAGGAGAAGGAGAAGTAGAAGACGAGGCTGGACGGTGAGAGCCTGCAGTGTGGCTTTGTGTGTTCCGTTGCTCCCACTGGGCTCGGTGATGGCTGCTCATGTGCCTTCTTAAGGCGGTCGTCCCTAGGTGAGTATTGGGCTTACCGCGACTAACGCGTTGACTGCAAAGATTGCAGATGGCAACGCTATTGTCAGCAGCGGACACGTTAAAAAAAGCCCACACTGCGGAGCCATGTGCCGGTGTCCTGGGAGCGCCAGATGTGACCGTACATGGTCGATGACTCGCTCCTGATACATTTGCAGTCTGCTTTGTCCCTGCTGTGCAATGTAAGTCATTGCTGCTTCTCCTCCCTATCTGCTGGTCCATATCTCCCTCTGAACTCCCCTCCTCTTCCTCTCTTGTGGGCACCCACGTGACATCACTAGACACGTCATCATCAACGTCACCTTCCCCACCGCTATAAGTAGAGTAGGCAGCAACACCGGGGACCAACCTCCTCCTTGGGCTGATCTGGGTACTGGCGTCAGACTGCTGAGTAGCGCTTGTTGCTGCCTCCTCTTCCTGATCCAATACCAAGAGTGGCTGCGCATCAGAAATGTCCTCTTGATATGGATCGGAAAATAATTCCAGTGACTCAAGCGGAAGGTATGTGGTGGTGGTGGTGGTGGTCGTGTTGTTGGTGGTAGTGTCTTTGGGGGTGCACATAGCAGAGAGTGAAGAAGAGGGTGCAGATCGAGAGGATGAGGAGGGTGCAGAAGAATAAGGCTGAGTGAGCCACTCAACCAAGTCTGGTGCGTCCTTTAAAGTAATTGAACGCACCTTCTGCAACTTCCCACTTTGGCTCAAGGCTGTTGCTCCTGCCCTACCCCTACCACCCCTGCGGAAGGGCCTGCCTCTTCCTCTGCCTGTCATTTTTTAAATCACCCTGTGACAAAACTCTTAGTCCCTATACCGCTGAAGGACTGCTGCAGTATAGGGCAGCGGTCAGCAGTAGTGCACGTCAACCCTATGTATTGTGGACCGATAGCGGTCCTTACAGAACAGCAGACTGTACTGCACTCAGGCCTATGTACCGTAGCACCCTATACCAAGTTACCAGTCCTTATAAAAACTTTTGTGGACCAAGCAGGTTGTGTGTTAGTGATTAGCAGACTGTACGTCAGTCCCTATACCAATGAAGGACTGCTGCAGTATAGGGCAGCGGTCAGCAGTAGTGCACGGCAACCCTATGTATTGTGGACCGATAGCGGTCCTTACAGAACAGCAGACTGTACTGCACTCAGGCCTATGTACCGTAGCACCCTATACCAAGTTACCAGTCCTTATAAGAACTTTTGTGGACCAAGCAGGTTGTGTGTTAGTGTTTAGCAGACTGTGCGTCAGTCCCTATACCGCTGAAGGACTGCTGCAGTATAGGGCAGCGGTCAGCAGTAGTGCACGGCAACCCTATGTATTGTGGACCGATAGCGGTCCTTACAGAACAGCAGACTGTAACGCACTCAGGCCTATGTACCGTAGCACCCTATACCAAGTTACCAGTCCTTATAAGAACTTTTGTGGACCAAGCAGGTTGTGTGTTAGTGATTAGCAGACTGTACGTCAGTCCCTATACCAATGAAGGACTGCTGCAGTATAGGGCAGCGGTCAGCAGTAGTGCACGGCAACCCTATGTATTGTGGACCGATAGCGGTCCTTACAGAACAGCAGACTGTACTGCACTCAGGCCTATGTACCGTAGCACCCTATACCAAGTTACCAGTCCTTATAAGAACTTTTGTGGACCAAGCAGGTTGTGTGTTAGTGTTTAGCAGACTGTGCGTCAGTCCCTATACCGCTGAAGGACTGCTGCAGTATAGGGCAGCGGTCAGCAGTAGTGCACGGCAACCCTATGTATTGTGGACCGATAGCGGTCCTTACAGAACAGCAGACTGTAACGCACTCAGGCCTATGTACCGTAGCACCCTATACCAAGTTACCAGTCCTTATAAGAACTTTTGTGGACCAAGCAGGTTGTGTGTTAGTGATTAGCAGACTGTACGTCAGTCCCTATACCAATGAAGGACTGCTGCAGTATAGGGCAGCGGTCAGCAGTAGTGCACGGCAACCCTATGTATTGTGGACCGATAGCGGTCCTTACAGAACAGCAGACTGTAACGCACTCAGGCCTATGTACCGTAGCACCCTATACCAAGTTACCAGTCCTTATAAGAACTTTTGTGGACCAAGCAGGTTGTGTGTTAGTGATTAGCAGACTGTACGTCAGTCCCTATACCAATGAAGGACTGCTGCAGTATAGGGCAGCGGTCAGCAGTAGTGCACGGCAACCCTATGTATTGTGGACCGATAGCGGTCCTTACAGAACAGCAGACTGTAACGCACTCAGGCCTATGTACCGTAGCACCCTATACCAAGTTACCAGTCCTTATAAGAACTTTTGTGGACCAAGCAGGTTGTGTATTAGTGTTTAGCAGACTGTGCGTCAGTCCCTATACCGCTGAAGGACTGCTGCAGTATAGGGCAGCGGTCAGCAGTAGTGCACGGCAACCCTATGTATTGTGGACCGATAGCGGTCCTTACAGAACAGCAGACTGTAACGCACTCAGGCCTATGTACCGTAGCACCCTATACCAAGTTACCAGTCCTTATAAGAACTTTTGTGGACCAAGCAGGTTGTGTGTTAGTGATTAGCAGACTGTACGTCAGTCCCTATACCAATGAAGGACTGCTGCAGTATAGGGCAGCGGTCAGCAGTAGTGCACGGCAACCCTATGTATTGTGGACCGATAGCGGTCCTTACAGAACAGCAGACTGTACTGCACTCAGGCCTATGTACCGTAGCACCCTATACCAAGTTACCAGTCCTTATAAGAACTTTTGTGGACCAAGCAGGTTGTGTGTTAGTGTTTAGCAGACTGTGCGTCAGTCCCTATACCGCTGAAGGACTGCTGCAGTATAGGGCAGCGGTCAGCAGTAGTGCACGGCAACCCTATGTATTGTGGACCGATAGCGGTCCTTACAGAACAGCAGACTGTAACGCACTCAGGCCTATGTACCGTAGCACCCTATACCAAGTTACCAGTCCTTATAAGAACTTTTGTGGACCAAGCAGGTTGTGTGTTAGTGATTAGCAGACTGTACGTCAGTCCCTATACCAATGAAGGACTGCTGCAGTATAGGGCAGCGGTCAGCAGTAGTGCACGGCAACCCTATGTATTGTGGACCGATAGCGGTCCTTACAGAACAGCAGACTGTAACGCACTCAGGCCTATGTACCGTAGCACCCTATACCAAGTTACCAGTCCTTATAAGAACTTTTGTGGACCAAGCAGGTTGTGTGTTAGTGATTAGCAGACTGTACGTCAGTCCCTATACCAATGAAGGACTGCTGCAGTATAGGGCAGCGGTCAGCAGTAGTGCACGGCAACCCTATGTATTGTGGACCGATAGCGGTCCTTACAGAACAGCAGACTGTAACGCACTCAGGCCTATGTACCGTAGCACCCTATACCAAGTTACCAGTCCTTATAAGAACTTTTGTGGACCAAGCAGGTTGTGTGTTAGTGTTTAGCAGACTGTGCGTCAGTCCCTATACCGCTGAAGGACTGCTGCAGTATAGGGCAGCGGTCAGCAGTAGTGCACGGCAACCCTATGTATTGTGGACCGATAGCGGTCCTTACAGAACAGCAGACTGTAACGCACTCAGGCCTATGTACCGTAGCACCCTATACCAAGTTACCAGTCCTTATAAGAACTTTTGTGGACCAAGCAGGTTGTGTGTTAGTGATTAGCAGACTGTACGTCAGTCCCTATACCAATGAAGGACTGCTGCAGTATAGGGCAGCGGTCAGCAGTAGTGCACGGCAACCCTATGTATTGTGGACCGATAGCGGTCCTTACAGAACAGCAGACTGTAACGCACTCAGGCCTATGTACCGTAGCACCCTATACCAAGTTACCAGTCCTTATAAGAACTTTTGTGGACCAAGCAGGTTGTGTATTAGTGTTTAGCAGACTGTGCGTCAGTCCCTATACCGCTGAAGGACTGCTGCAGTATAGGGCAGCGGTCAGCAGTAGTGCACGGCAACCCTATCTATTGTGGACCGATAGCGGTCCTTACAGAACAGCAGACTGTACCGCACCCAAGCCTATGTACCGTAGCACCCTAGACAGACCAAGTTACCAGTCCTTATAAGAACTTTTGTGGAACAAGTGAGTTGTGAATGATTAGCAGACTGCAGCAGAAGGGCAGCAGTCAAGTATAATATTCTTTCTATATTTGGAAGAAAGAATATTATACGTGTACAAGCCTATTACCGTACCACTGATACCAGTCCTGAAAAGAACCTTTGTGGAACTAATAGTAACAGCAAGTCTTTAAAATTATCCTCACTGCCTGACAACACTGCTTCCTGCCTGTCCCTATACAAATTGGCAAAAAAGAGTAGGCTGGAACGATTAGCTGGAACAGCTCTTTTGTGGACCTGATAGTAACAGCTAATGATGATGATGATGATGATGATGAAGAAAGACTAATCTGGCTGAGCTGTCCCTAAAATAGCAGCATACAGCGCTCTGTCCCTTTATCTAAACTGACAAAAGAAACTCAGGCTGCTGACCTAACACCTATACCAGTCCTGAAAAGAACTTTTGTGTACCAAATAGCTAGCGTTTTCTCTGTCCCTACTCCACACAGGATCCTTTCCCTACAGTGACAGAAGAAAGAATGTAAAATGGCCACCGGATCGGGTGTATTTATAGGTTAGGGGGAATGTCCAAGTGTCCATGAGCTGTCATGTCTCAATTGGTTGTCCTGTAACACATGATAAACGTGTCACGAAAGGTTAAAGTTCTTGTATACATTAAACACGTAAGTCCGCCGGGGCGAACGACGGAAAAAGGCGTTCGAACCCGCGGACGGCGAAAGTCGGAAATTCGCCGCGAAACGACCGCCGGGCGAACCGTTCGGCCATCACTAGTAATGATCCTGTTTCCAGACTCTTTCTATAGAATGTGATGCCATCAGGCTCTGACCCTTTCCTGGCGATCTGCTTCCGATGTCCTATTGTGCCCCGATTTACTATACAATCGTACAGAAATCTGTTCGATGTGTGTTGAAGGTGACGATGTGTGTGTAGTGAGTGGAAATGAAGAGTGGGCACATCACCCAGGGGGTGGGGGAGGGGATCCCTCTGGCACATCAGACAGAGGATGGTTGGGGGGGGGGGGGGGGTCTTTCTCCACTCCAGAACTAATCCAATAATGTCCAAACATTGTCCTATCACAGGGACAGGGAGGAAAGTCAGAACACTTCCGACACATGTCAGGGTGGAATGTGGAGGAATTCACATCAAACCTTTCCTTTTATCTTGTTACATTGTTTCTCACATTGGATGGACTCTTAAAGGGCCAGTGAATATAAAATACCATGTCACGTGTCATATCTGATAATTGCATTCGCTAAACTTGATGTCCACTTCCACAAACATATCTTTTCACAAATGTTTTGAGACTCAGACCAAATACAATCAAACATTGTATATAAAAGTGCCAGATCGAGTCCCCAAAACAAACATCATCCCATTCCTTTGTATTAGATCCATGGTTCAGTGCAATGTAAAATCACCTGACCAATGGTCCATTGCTGGGAGGATGGAGAACCCATCTCTATTCAGTTTGGATGATTTCCTATAGCTTCAAAAATATTATTAAAGTGATTTAACATACACCTATGTAGCCCGGCTATTATACGAAATAGCTTGATGATAGTAATCGGCGAGCATTAGAGACCCCCCAGATAAACCCCATCTTCTCCAGCTGCCACCAACCGGCAGGGAAGGGGTTATAAACACCAAGCCTGGGGGAACGAAGTGATTCGGTGTATCTTAGCGTGCGATAATGTGAGAAATCCAACATCTGACTATTGTAGGAGAGGAGCTCTTCTCCATCACTTCATCTCCAATCCTTATCTTAATTATGCTCATTATTAGTGTAAACAGATGTCGTGCACATTCATGTGACCTCTCCGAGGAGGACATTCATCAGACTTGTGTGTCCTTCCTTCCTTGTGGGTTCAACAACACCTCCATCTGGGAGCCTGTCCTGTTATAACAGCTCTGTGCCAGGAGGATCTACTATAGAGAGCTCCTCCATATCCTCCATATCCCAGCACATCATATACTCATCATATATACTCATCATATACTCATCATATAGGATCCTTGTATGTATCTATCAGATCCAATATCCTCCAAATCCTCCATATCCCAGCACATCATATACTCATCATATTCTCATCATATACTCATCATACAGGATCCTTGTATGTATCTATCGGATCCAATATCCTCCATATCCCAGCACATCATATGCTCATCATATACTCATCATATATGATTCTTTTATGTATCTATCGGATCCAATATCCTCCATATCCCAGCACACCATATACTTATCATATATCTATTCTATTTATCTATCTGACCATACCAATACATTCTATAAATGGGAGAAATTATGTTATAGATGTGTATACACCTATATACTCTACATATGCACACCTATCTACTCTCTACATACCTACCTAGAGACTTTTTTTCTTTCTTTCTTTCTTTCTTTCTTTCTTTCTTTCTCTTTCCTTTATTTTCTTTCTTACCTTTCTATCCTTCCTTTCTCTCTTTTCTTTCTTTTTTTTCTCCTTTTTCTTTCTTTCTCGGGTGCAATTATGCCATAGATGTTTACATACCTATATACATACATACATGCGCAAGTAGCTATAGCCACTCTATCTATCTATCTATCTATCTATCTATCTATCTATCTATCGATCTACCTGTCTGTCTGTCTATCCACATACACTTTTATTTATGGTTGAAATTATGCTTTAGCTGTATATATACGCATAATATATATATATATATACGCATAATATATATATATATATATATATATATATATATATATATATATATATATATATATATATATATATATATATATATATACCTACCTATAGCCTCAATCTATCTAACCGTTTTACACCACTACCTATCTAATCTATTCACATACACGATATATATATATTCGTACAATCGTACAAGAAAAGCATGTATATGTATAATTATGTATAATAGTTAAATGTAGGATCTACGCACAAAATATGAGTATGTGTTATATATAGTAGATGTATTGTATTGTTTATAGATTGTGTTATGTATTTATAAATGCAATACAACACACAGACAACAGAATATTAATCAGAAAGTGGAAATTTGGATGACTTCATACAATAATGTTTATAATACAAATACAGACACTCAAAACACAACTGTGCAAATGCAGATATAATAAATACGCACAAGAAAGAAAGAAAGAAAGAAAGAAAGAAAGAAAGAAAGAAAGAAAGAAAGAAAGAAAGAAAGAAAAGGATACAAATACATGATAGATCGCATATATACATGTAAATTAATAAAAAAAAAAACACA
This sequence comes from Lithobates pipiens, assembly GCF_037356315.1. NCBI lineage: Eukaryota > Metazoa > Chordata > Amphibia > Anura > Ranidae > Lithobates > Lithobates pipiens. Next base: position 494,053,162 of record NW_027507764.1, read on the forward strand.
GGCATGCTTACAGAGCACACACATATATATGCCGTTGTATTACTGTATACATGTGACTGTGATTGTCCCTGTCCTGTAGGTGTGTGATCGGTTGTGTGTAGATGTGATTGTCCATGTCCTGTAGGTGTGTGATCTGTTGTGTATAGATGTGATCGTCCATGTCTTGTAGGTGTGTGGTCGGTTGTGTATAGATGTGATTGTCCATGTCCTGTAGGTGTGTGATCGGTTGTGTATAGATGTGATCGTCCATGTCCTGTAGGTGTGTGATCGGTTGTGTATAGATGTGATTGTCCATGTCCTGTAGGTGTGTGATCGGTTGTGTATAGATGTGATTGTCCATATCCTGTAGGTGTGTGATCGGTTGTGTATAGATGTGATTGTCCATATCCTGTAGGTGTGTGATCTGTTGTGTATAGATGTGATTGTCCATATCCTGTAGGTGTGTGATCTGTTGTGTATAGATGTGATTGTCCATGTCCTGTAGGTGTGTGATCGGTTGTGTATAGATGTGATCGTCCATGTCCTGTAGGTGTGTGATCGGTTGTGTATAGATGTGATCGTCCATGTCCTGTAGGTGTGTGATCGGTTGTGTATAGATGTGATCGTCCATGTCCTGTAGGTGTGTGATCGGTTGTGTATAGATGTGATTGTCCATGTCCTGTAGGTGTGTGATCGGTTGTGTATTTCTCAGTCGAGCTACACAAGGTCTCCTCCACATTGTCATGCACAATCAGCGCCCATATTAATGGTGGGTGATTAGCGATCTGTCTGTCTGGGAGCCCACACTCTATCTGTCTCTCAGGCTGCCAACTAAAATCTTATAAAAACACCATTTGTGCTATTAAAAGCCGATCCAGACATGAGCGAAGTGTGGAGGGTGAGCGTGAGAACCGGGCACCGAGTCCCCAGATCACCTTCTCCAGCCCAGCATGTGACAGTTTCCCACACAACAAAAGACAGCCAGCACTCAGCCGGCCAAGGCAGCTATTACTGTGCCCACTCCATGCAGATCCCATGAATCCATGCTGTACAATGACTGCCCATTTCGAGGATTTTCACATCAGACAGCACACAAAGGATGTCACTTCCCATTCCCAGGTGACACCAAGGAAAGTAAATAATGGCTTCTCTTCTGACAGTTTACAGAAAGTCCTGCATTGAGGAGATAAGAACAACTGTGAATTATATTTATATATCTATATATATCTCTATCTATCTATCTATCTATCTATCTATCTATCTATCTATCTATCTATCTATATATATATAGAGAGAGATAGATATATAGATAGGTAGATAGATATATCGATATATCTATCAATGTATATATATATCTATATATAGATATATATAGATAGATAGATAGATAGATAGATAGATAGATAGATAGATAGATAGATAGATAGATAGATAGATAGATAGATAGATAGATAGATATGCATACACTGACCATTATCACCACTAGAAAAAAAAATCCCAGCTTTTAGGATTTTCATTTTGTTTTACCTTAGTACATATGATAGAACTATAATTCGTTTTGCGATCAAATCATTGAAACCCTGCTGGGATTTGTAGTTCTACCGGGGCTGTTAAGCCTTATAGATCATTTGTCCAGTAGAAGTGCAAGCTTTGCTGCTTTAGCACTACATAGCTCAGCATGCCTTGCAAGCATCTTGCAGCTACTTATGGTTCCACAAAAGCGTGTGCCTCAGAGGTAACTTTGTCCAGCAGAAACGCAAGCTCATATCTCAGCCTGCCTTATCAAACTGCATACTTCAAACTTCACATTTTGTCTAGCAGAAGTGCAAGCTCTGCTGTTTGAGCACTACTAATCTCAGCATGTCTTGCAATCTTTCCTGCTGTTATGTATAGTTCCACAAAAGCTTCAGAGTCCAATAAAAGCTTTAGCCTCATAGATCACATTTGTCTTGGAGAAGTGCAAGCTCTACTGCTGTAACACTACATATCTCAGCATGCCTCGCAAGCATCATGCGACTACTCACAGTTCCACACAAACCTTCAGCATTATAGGTCACTTTTGTCCAGCAGAAGCACAAGCTCTACTGTAGCACTACATATCTCAGCATGCCTTATAAACATGATACTGCCATTTATAGTTCCACAAAATCTTCAGTGTTCCACGAAAGCTTCAGCCTTTTAGATCACATTTGTCCAGCAGAAGTGCAAGCTCTGCTGCTTTAGCACTACATATCTCAGAACACCTTACAAGCAACCTTCTGCAAGTTGTAGTCCCACAAAAGCTTCAGCCTTCTAGATCACATTTGTCCAGCAGAAGTGCAGGATCTTCTGTGCTAGCAGTAATATCTCAGCATGCCTTACAAGCATCCTGCTGCTACTTATAGTCCCACAAAAGTTCCAGAGTCCCAGTTGTGTTACTATCCAGGGATTTGATTTTTTTCATCAGAAGCCTAGATATTTACAGCAATCTTTGCGCCTGGGCACACATTTAATTGTATGCTTAACTAAGCTGAAACCTTCTATATAATAGGCTGGATACAGTTAAATATTTGGCAGCAAGATACAGTCTATTGAAAATGAAAACAGTCCTCAGCAGTATTAAAATTGGAACACAGTGTTATTTGACCAGAACTTCTGCCCACAACTCAGACTATGCTCATTGGCATTGGTATCGCTGCTTCTTATATATTGATTTATTCCTTTTTAGACTACAATGTTTTTTTTTTTTTTTTAACCAGATCATTTTAAAGTGCTTAAATAACCAATGAAAAAAGCCCTGTATTGATCAGCACATTACTTTAAATTAATCCAAAGCCTTCATGTCAATGAGCTTCATAGAGTGCCTGGCCTCTGCTACATATCTTGGATTAAAACATTGATCCAATGCCACTGTCACCAAATCTAGACAGAGAGGAGCTGCTGGGATCATCCAGAGATGCCCACCAGGAGCCACAATGACTAATATGAGATACAGGACCCAGCTATTGATCGGTATGGATTAGCAGGCAGCTCTGAGAACTTGATTTGGATGAAGCTTGCAAAAAAAAAAAAAAAAGCTGGAGGAAGCTGCCTGTTCACATTGGGTTTCCTAAGGAAATCTGTGCTGATCTGCAAGGAAACTGTGCATGACATTGTGTGTCCCACCAGGAAACACAAAACACACTATCAACCACCCAAAGCAGGCTGCTGCTTATCTCTGGCAAGCCTCAAATCTGTTAGAAAACAAGGCCAGATGCCCGGTCACTTCCACGACAGGATTAAAGGCTCCACAATGGAAAAAAAAAAAAAAAAAGATACATGTGGCCAGAGACAGGCAGCCTAGCTAGCCCTGCACTGCTCAAGCTGGGACATGGACTACAATAGATGTCATGTGGATGTGTCAACTGTCACTGTCAGGATAAACAAACAGATAGAGAGTGGGTCATTCAGGAACACACTGCCCACTTGCTTGATGTGGAACTGATGGAAAAATGCTGATTGCATGTAATAACATTATTTCAAGGATTACATGCCTAATAAATACCCAGCAGTTCATCTATACAAACTGGAGCAAAACTGCAACTATACTATAAATGAAGGCTTATTTTTATTTTTTTTATAAAGGAGGGATTTTGATAGCTGGCTGCAAGCAAAACTTTAGCTGGAGTTTTTGTAACTCATCCCTGGTATGTTGCAAGGATCTGTTGTGGCCAAATATTTGCACTTGAAGAGAAGAAGTACATAGGACTAGAGGCTACTGTGCACATACTGTATAAGGAGACCAAGCCAGACGGGTCCTGTTTTATGTCACTCCTCACTGCTCAGCCTGAGTGTATACAGAGCTGCACATGGAGCATGGACATACATGGATAACATGCAGCCCTGGGCCCAGGAGCTTACACTTTAATGTTCACTGACAGCAAGCTCCTTAAACTTTATATCCTGGAAGACCATCAAGCCAGAATTGGAAAGCTCAGACAGAAATCTGTTTCCCCCATCATATAACAGAGCTCTCTATGTTTGCCATAAATTCTGTAATAAAGACGTCTTTGTTCTATCTGATTAAGGCGATTTAAACAATATGCTGCAGACAGTCTCTCCCTTCCCCCTCCTTTATTCATGCTATGTGGCTACAAAGTAGGACAGGAATTACAACTGTCCGTATAGAACCAGAAAATCATAGAATTCCTACATTATTACATGTACACAAGCAACCTAAGCACTCGCAATACATTGATAAATATATCGCATCACCCTAAAGATAATAATAATAATAATAATAATAATAATAATAATAAAAATAATAATGCTACAACTGAACTTTAAATATCTACTTCACTTCTTCATTGTAAGTCCTACTATCTCATATGGAACTTCTGCATTACTCAAAAATAAAATCTTACAATACATTGGTACATAAATCTTACTGTGATAATGGATGTCAGCGAGATAATTCAGCAATGCATCATCCCATATCAGTACTTTAATACCCATGCATCACATCCAATCGCCCATATCCTATCTATACATCACCCCAAAGGTACCCATACCTAGGTATGACCCTAAATAGAATCCAATTTCTAAAGATCTGTTCTGCTGCATCACCCCAGTGCACAGACCTACATCACCCCATATAGACATGTGCCATGTATATAGCTGTATAGGGTGCACTCCTGCATTACCCCATAGAGAGCTGTGCATTGCATAGTCTTGTATTATTCCCACACTTGTGCATCAGCCCATATAGAGCTGTAAAAGGTAAACTTCTGCATTACCTCTGTACAATGTATAATCCTACATCACCCTACATAGATACTGTGCCTATAACACCCCATAAAACTGTACAAGGTACATACGTGCATCATTCCATATAGAGCTGTATAATGTATACTCCTGCATCATCCCAAAACAAGCTGTACAGTCTGCATCACTCCATACAGAGCTGTGCAGAATAAGGTCTGATCATCCCATATAGAAATAGAAATCCCATATTTAGTGTGTATTCATGATCACCTCATATAGATATGCACAATGTACATTCCTGTTCACTCCTTAAAGCAGTGTACAATGTACACGTCTGGCCATCCCATACAGATATGTACACTATATAATCCTGATTATCCCATACACATATGTACACTATAAGGATCCCGATCATCCCATATGTACACTATATGATCCTGATCATCCCATATGTACACTATATGATCCTGATCATCCCATATAGATATGCACAATGTACATTCCTGCTCACTCCTTATAGAGGTGTACAATGTACACGCCTGGTCATCCCATACAGATATGTACACTATATGATCCTGATCATCCCATACAGATATGTACACTATAAGATCCTGATCATCCCATACAGATATGTACACTATATGATCCTTATCATCCCATAGAGATATGTACACTATATGATCCTGATCATCCCATACAGATATGTACACTATAAGATCCTGATCATCCCACACAGATATGTACACTATATGATCCTGATCATCCCATACAGATATGTACACTATAACATCCTGATCATCCTATACAGAGCTGAATAGTAGTGCACTCCTCCCGATCACACTGTAAAGAGCTGCACAATATAACATCTTCATCACCCCAGAAAGGGCTGTACAGTGTGACACATCGGATTACCCCATACAGAGCTGTACAATATACAATTTTGATCATCCCATACAGAGCTGTACAATATAAAATCACGATCGTCCTATACAGAGCTGTACAATAAGATCACACTAATCCCATATAGAGCTGCACAAAAAAATGTTGATCACCCCATATGGAGCTGTACAATATATATTTCTGATCACCACACACACACAAAGCTGTGTAATATAAAATCATAATCACTCCATACATAGCTGTATAATATAACACCATGATAAACCTATATAGAAGTATACAATGTATAAGGTTCGTTGCTGCTTTTTTGTACACTTCTGACCACCCCATACAGAACTATTCAAGATATCTTGGTGATCAACTCATATAAAGCTATTTTCTGTATCCCTCCTGACCACTCCATATAGATCTGGTTATTGTATCCTCTTGATTACCCCATAAAGATCTAATCATAGGACCACTCTGATCACCCCTTATATATCCAATCATTGCACCTTCCGTTTCAACCCATATGGATCTATACATTGCACCCTCCTGATCAAGCATATAGATCTATGCATTGCACCCCCAGATCACCCCATATAGAACAGATCATTGCACCATCCTGATCACCCCATATAGATCTATACATTGCACCCTCCTGATCACCCCATATAGATCTATACATTGCACACTCCTGATCACCCCATATAGATCTACACATTGCACCCTCCTGAACACCCCATATATATCTATACATTGCACCCTCCTGATCACCCCATATAGATCTATACATTGCACCCTCCTGATCAAGCATATAGATCTACACACTGCATCCCCCTGATCACCCTATATAGAACTATACATTGCACCCCATATAGATCTACACATTGCACCCTCCTGATCAAGCATATAGATCTATACATTGCACCCCCCTGATCACCCCATATAGAGCAGATCATTGCCCCCTCCTAATCAGGCATATATATCTATACATTTCACCCTCCTGATCACCCCATATATAGCTATAAATTTCACCCTCCTGATCACCCCATATATATCTATACATTTCACTCTCCCGATCAACCCATATATATCTATACATTGCACCCTCCTGATCAAGCATATCGATCTGTACATTGCACCCCATATAGAACTGATCATTGCACCCTCCTATCACCCCACAAAGTCCGTGAACTTTCAGTTGTGTAAGGATGCAGCAGACCCCAAAAGAAGACCCCCCCCCCCCTCCATACCCCCAGCTGAGACCTCTGCGAGAAGCATCGAATGCTGACATCCTACTTACACTGGAAGGGGCTTGAGATTCCCACCATTCGCCACAGGCTTGTAACTGCAAATAAAAGTTCCTGCTCCGTGCCGGGGAGAAGCGGAGACGTCTGGGCTGGGGGGTACAGAAGAAGGAGGGGGGATGGGACGAGGGGGGGTCAGGAAAGTCGTAGCCCCAAAGTGTAGGAGAAGAAGAGGAATGCGACCAGATGATCGGCGTCCGCTGTCACAAGTCAGAGAAGAAGAGGAGGAGGAGGAGGAGGAGGAAGGAGTCCAGCTGGGGGAGGTGAGGAGCTGAGCCGGGGGGGGGCTGCACCCCCTGGAGCCGCACTCTGTACACGAATATTCGTTGCTGTGATGATCGGAGGGGGTGCTGAGACACATTTATTAGGAGCGATGTATGGATGTGTCACCGACGAGGAAGAAGCCTGATCTGTGCTGATTTCCACCATAAGGCTGCGATCTCTTCCTCCCCCTCCTCCCTTCACCTCCTCCCCTCCACTCTGTTTATTTCTTCCTCTCTCTGACACTTGGTCTCCTTGTAAAGTCAGGCTTGCAGCTCACTGGCAGCAGACGGCCGGGCGGTGCCCCCCAGGTGCAGGGCTGGGCAGGGAGGTGCAGGGCAGGGGGGGCTCCCCCAGCAGTGGGAGGTGATAGAGGTAGCTGCAGACATCTGTGTCTGGGAAGGGTCAGGGGGGGTCAAGTCCTGCTAACAATAGAGACAACACATTGGCTTTTTCTCTCTTTTTTTGGGCTGTGTGCCTGCTGCTTTCTCCTGGATGTTTTGTCCCTCTTAGACCTGGTGGACTGGTAACTTGCTCCCTAAATCTGCCTGGCCTGCAGTAACCCAAGACAAGCACTTTCCCCCCTGGCCATCTGGACTGTCACAGCTCCTCCTGCCTGCCTGGGACTCATCACTGCACAATCCAAGCCTCTCTCACATCCTAATCCCCTTCTGTTACTACATTCTTTTTTTTTTTTTTTTCAATCTGTTTGTTTTTGCATTAAGTAATGGTCTAGGGGACAACAAAGAGGTGCAACTTGTCTCCCATTCCCTCTTCATCTGACAATTAGTTTTTTTTTTTTAATACAATCTAGTGCAGGCAAGTAGCAATAGAGAATGATATCTGACCTTAATATGGAGAGGAAAATGAATAGTCTGTGCAATCCATCAATGGTGAGAACCTGGGACACATTGGGAAGCACAGGACTGTCTCAGATGGTCCTTTGGTGGTCTGGTATGGATTTCCTTATAGGCTCAATTCAACATGCTAACATACAAGGATGAGGATCCTTATGTTCCGGAAAGTTATTTTCAGCTGAGTGCAACTAGATTTATAATTAAAGAGGAACTGCAGTCTGCTCCCATAATTTGTAATATTTTGCATATCATTTTATATATACTGTGATTCTGTACTTGTCAAATATGCTGCAGAAATCTCCCTCCACTGAGTCTGGCTTCATCCATTTTAACCACTTGCTTACTGGGCACCTAAACCCCCCTCCTGCCCAGACCATTCTTCAGCTTTTAGCCCTGTCACTCTTTGAATGACAAATGCGAGGTCATACAACACTGTACCCAAATTACATTTCTATCATTTCCCCCCCATAAATAGAGCTTTCTTTTGGTGGTATTTGATCACCTCTGTTTTATTTTCTATTTTTAGTTGAATAAATTAAAAAATACAGAAATTAAAAAAAAAAATACAAAACCGTTTTATATTTTGTTAATACATTTTGCAAGCAGGTAATTTTTCTCTTTCATTGATGTATGCTGATAAGGCTGCACTGATGGGCACTGATAGGCTGCATTGATGGGCACTGATGAGGCGGCACTGATGGGCACTAATAGGCAGCACTGGTGGGCACTGATGAGTTGGCACTAGTGGGCACTGACAGGTGGAATTGCTGGGCACTGATGGGTGGCACTGATGGGCAGCACTGAAGGGCATTGATAGGTGGCACTGCAGGGTACTAATAGGTGGCACTGATAGCTGGCACTGATGGGCACTGATAGGTGGCAGTGATGGGCACTGATAGGTGGCACTGATGGGCCCTGATTGACACTGATAGGCAGCACTGCTAGGTGGCACTGATGAGGCACTGATTGTCACCACTGGTGGGCATTGATATGTGGCACTCATGGGCATTGCTAGGTGGCACTGATTGTTGGCACTTATACAGTGATTCGTGGCACAGTGTGGGCACTGAGAGGTGGCACTGGAAGGCAGTATTGGTGGGCACAGGTGAGGCAGCTTTGCCTCTTCCTCTTCAGGACCGATGTCCCTTGCACTGAAGCCGGTGATCGGCTTTTTTTTCTCCTCACGTAAACAATTACTTACTGATCTTCTGTTTATATCACGTGATCAGCTGTCATTGGCTGACAGCTGATCATGTGATAAGGGGCCGGGATCGATTCCAATCTGTGATCACCCGAGTCTCATTGACTTGGTGATCACAGCTCATGCCACGCTCGCCCTGCAGGGGGCTTGCGGGGAGCGTGCACAGGGGAGGACGTCTATTGATGGCATCCCGGCAAAGTAGATCAGTGCTGTAGCCATCATTTGGCTATAGCACGGATCTGAAGGAGTTAAAGTGGTTGTAAACCTACATGAGAAAAAAAAAAAAACCTGCAAGACAAAGGCATAATGAGCTAGCTGTTGCAGCGGTCCCTGTACATCGCTGCGACTGGTGACATGTCTCTCCGAGTTATTTCCAGATTTGCAGGCTCCAGAGCCGCAATGATGTCACTCCCGCACACATGAGCCACCCAGTCATGGCACAGGGCCTTTAGAAATGGCACGATTAAGCCGTTTCTTCGGTGCGCATACGCGATGATGTCGACACAAGCGTACATGCTAAATATCTCCTAAACCAAGCAAGTTTAGGAGATATTTACAGTACCTTATTATAAGCCTTATTATAGGCTTACCTGTAGGTACAAGTGGTGTAACAGGGTTTACATCCACTTTAACTGTGGACAGCTGAAGCTGCTACCTGTTCACTTCCTGGATTTACACAGACACGCAGAGGCACACCTCCTGCTCTGCAGCCCTGCAGCTTTCATTGGTCCTCTTATGACTCACCCCCCTCCCTTCCTGGCAAACTCTTACCAGAGTTAGAGAGAGAGCTGTGCATGATGTCATAAGCCTAGGCTAATGACCAGACAAGGAGCAGGAAGTAGGCTGTATAAGGTATTTACTGGCAGAAAAAAAATGTTTTCCAAAGTTAAAACCACAAGGGCAGAAGATTTAATAGATGGAAAGTTTAAAAAATGACTGAAGGTCGGCTTTAAGCTGGCCATACACACATCGATTTCTTTCATTCAACCAGAGGTCTGTCTGTACCCCCGCCTTGCTGCTCCATTGGTATAAACCAGAACTGCAGATAATAATAATGTCATCTCCTGGCATTCAAGCTTGGCTATCGTCTTTCAAGTGAAAAATAAAAAGCAATGGACCCCCCTGCAGGTTTATTTTATTTATTTATTTTTTAATAGCACCGTCAATTTATGCAACTCTTCACACATATATACACACCCCTCACATCTTTGTAAATATTTTATTATACCTTTTCATGTGATAACACTGAAGAAATGACACTTTGCTACAATGTAAAGTAGTGAGTGTACAGCTTGTAGAACAGTGTAAATTTGCTGTCCCCTCAAAATAACTCAACACACAGCCAGTAATGTCTAAACCGCTGACAACAAAAGTGAAAATGTCCAAATTGGACCCTATTAAGCCCCATACACACTATCAGATTATCTGCTGAGTTTTTCCTTCAGATTTACCAAAACCATATAATATGAGGACAAACCTTAGGAGTTTCAATGTGTATGCAATCAGGCAGGCCCTTCTACTACATGGTTTTGGTAAATCTGAAGGAAAAACTCAGCAGATAATCTGATAGTGTGTATGGGGCTTTAGACATTTACCCTCCCCGGTGTCATGTGACTCGTTAGTGTTACAAGGTATCAGGTGTGAATGGGGAGCAGGTGTGGTAAATTTGGTGTTATTATTATTATACAGGTTTTATATAGCGCCAACAGTTTGCTCAGTGCTTTACAACATGAGGGCAGACATTACAGTTACATTACAATTTGTTACAAGAGGAATCAGAGGGCCCTGCTCGTTAGAGCTTACAATCTGCTCTCACTCTCTCATACTGGTCTCTGGAAGTTCAACATGGCATCTCATAGCAAAGAACTCTCTGCGGATCTGAAAAAAATAATTGTTACTCTACATCAGGGGTGGCCAACCAGTGGCCCGCGGAGCACTTTGACGTGGCCCGCGATCTCCTGCTCTGGAATGGCAGGTTAGCAAGCCCAGATCGCAGGTTGCTGACCCGTCATACCACATAATCGGTGTTGTGAATGAAGCTGGTGGTAGAGGAAGAAAACGGCTGCAGAGCAGAGCCCATAAGCCGATGCTTCCTGTACAGCACTGGCTTTTGCCACAGGCAAAGTTCAGTTAACCCACAGGAAAGACACAGGTGCACTACGCTGCACCCAGGGTGTGGGCAATCATCAGTGTGAAAGCAGTTTAGGCCCTTTTTACACGATTGGCCCTACCCAATCGGACCCTCAATTCATCTCTACAGAGCGGCAGATATAAACAGACTTTTGTCCATTTACTCCCGCCTGCCTCCAATCCGGTCCTAAAACCCGGAGAAAAAAAACTAGAAGAGAGTTCGTCCCTTTACATCTAGGTGGATCGGATTGGAGGGCCTATAGAGTAGCCGTGACCATACAGCATTTAACAGGACAGGTTCCACTCAAAACGGGCTTCGCCATGGTCAACCAAAAAAGTTGAGTGCATGTGCTCAGCCTCATATCCAGAAGTGTCTTTGGAAAATAGACATATGAGTGCTGCCAGCATTTTAGAGGTTGAAGGGGTGGGGGGAGGGGAGTCAGCCTGTCAGTGCTCAGACCATACGCCACACACTGCATCAAATTGGTCTACATGGCTGTTGTCCCAGAAGCAAGCCTCTTCTAAAGATGATGCACAAGAAAGCCTGCAAACAGTTTGCTGAAGACAAGCAGACTAAGGACATGGATTACTGGAACCATGTCCTGTGGTCTGATGACACCAAGATAAACTTATTTGGTTCAGATGGTGTCACACGTGTGTGGTGGCAACCAGGTGAGGAGTACAAAGACAAGTGTGTGTTGCCTACAGTCCAGCATGGTGGTGGGAGTGTCATGGTCTGGGGCTGCATGAGTGCTGCCGGAACTGGAGAGCTACAGTTCATTGAGGGAATTATGAATGCCACAATTTCCTCAGACATGCTGAAGCAGAGTATGATCCCCTCCCTTCAGAGACTGGGCCGCAGGGCAGTATTCCAACATGATAATGACCCCAAACGCACCTCCAAGGCAACCACTGCCTTGCTAAAGAAGCTGAGGGTAAAGGGGATGGACTGGCCATGCATGTCTCCAGACCAAAACCCTATTGAGCATATGTGGGGCAGATCACAGATCTTTACATTCCCCCAGTCAAAGCACCTCCCCCCACAGTTAACAATCACTCCCAGGGAACACATTTAACCCTTTGATCGCCCCTAATGTTAAAGCCTTCCCTGCCAGTGCCATTAGTACAGTAACAGTGCATATTTTCTAGCCCTGATCACTATATCAGTGTCACTGGTCCCCAAAAAGTGTCACTTAATATCAATTTGTCCACCGCAATATCACAGTCCTGCTATAAGTTGCTGATCGTCACCATTACTAGTAAAAAAAAAAGATCACATTGTTTGAAGGCGCTGTAACTTTTGTGCGAACCAATCAATATATGCGTATTGAGATTTTTTTTACCAAAATTATGTATCAGAATACATATTGGCTTAAATTGATGAAGAAATTCGATTTTTAAAATTTTTTTTATTGGATGAGTTTTATAGCAGAAAGTACAAAAATATTGTTTTTTCTGTCTTTTTTGTATATAGCGCAAAAAAACTCCCCAAAAAAAAGCAGAGGTCATCAAATACTACCATAAGAAAGCTCTATTACATCATTTTTTTGGGGTACAGCATCGCATGCCCATGCAATTGTCAGGTTAAATAAGGCAGTGCGTTATCGCAAAAAAAAAAATGGCCTGTTCATGAAAGGGGGTAAACCTTCCGTAGGCGAAGTGGTTAAAACAAACCTGTCAGAGAAAATCAGAGACTTGAGTTGCTGAGATTTCCCTTTGAAAATACTAATTGCTTGGCTGTCATGCAGATTGTCTTTCTTTAATTTTTGGAATCCCTGACCTGAAAGAAGTATGTGGATTATGACTTTCTTCTGACTTTCCTGATCTGCACACTTGGTCAGAGTCAGTGAGTGAAAAATAGGAAACAGCAAAAGGTATTCTTCTATGACAGATTTACTCTAATTTGGAAGCACGGCATGCATGTACAAGGAGCTGTTCAACAGTGTACTTATGTACAGGGCTGGACTGGGACACAAATTTGGCCCTGGACTTCATCCAGACCAGCCTACTTTAATTTTGCAAACAAGCACAAAAACAGTATATAAAACTATACGCAATTGTGCAAAAAAAACATAAGTAGCATAACATAAGGAGTCCTCACTAACCTCTTTTATTATTTCACTTATTCTCCTCTGTATTTTTCTCATCTTTCTCACATCACTGCGTGAAGTTGAGTGCGAGCCGCCCAGCCATTACTTTGTCACTGAAACTGGCCCACTGAGCCATCGGCCCACCGGGAAACTCCCTGTAGTCCCAATGGCCAGTACATGCCTGCTTATGTAAGTATGAACTACAAGTATAAATATGTTTTTGTTATTCCACATAGGCTCAATTTAAAATGCAAATACACAAGAATAATGATCCTTGCTTTCCAAAAAGTAACCTTTATTTTCAACTGAATCCAATGAGACTTGAAATGTTCTTTCATTTAGCCAATGGGCTGAACAAAAGAAATCCAACAGATTCTTCCATCCATGCTAAACAGTGTAGATATATGAATCAGTAATGCTGGCTATTGTATTCTGACAGCCGACACCTGCAGCTGTCAGAATACCCAAACAGCGCCTGCATCTGATTGGGTGCAGATGTGGGTCAGCCAACAATAATACTCCCAGTAACATCAAAACTTGTGTGAAAAATAGACTTTTGTCAAGCCGGGTGGTGCCAACAGAGCCACCTACAGAACAAATTTCATCCAGTTCAGCACTAATCAGACGAAATTCAATCCATGTCCCAGAATATCAGGAACTGGAGTCTCTGAGGAATAAAGTAATTGATAATAGTAATTTACCTATACCTTTGTTAATGATGTAGCACCCTGGAGTTTAGGAAGGGTTGCTCCTTACAAATTTACTTGCCAGGAGTAGTTATCCTGATTGATTGCTAGAGAGATCTATTGATTTCTTCCTAAGTTTGGCCATGCTGCACTTTTCTCTTCTACCACTAGGTGACCGGGTACTTGATGGTACTAGATATGAGAAGGGGAGCATAAGGTCAGGTTATGGCAGTGTTTCTCAAATCCAGTCCTCAGACCCCCCCAACAGGTCATGTTTTCAGGATTTCCCTCAGATAAAACGGCTGTGGTGATTGCTAAGGCAGTGAAACTGATCAAATCACCTGTGAAAAATAATGGAAAACCTGAAAACATGACCTGTTGGGGGGGCCTGAGGACTGGATTTGAGAAACACTGGGTTATGGGTATATGGGGTATCTCAGCCAATGAGCAGGGGTTTTCTTGAATCCCTTGGCCTACTGGGAGAACCTATATATCCAGGTGGAGTCAGGTGATCTGTGTTCTGTGCCACATAGACAGCTGTCTGGGTGGATGTGTGTCGTATTTCCCGGGCTGCTAGGCCAGAGATTGGGACTATCCCGGGCACACATGGCAGCTAGGCTGTCTGACAGCCTATCCAAAAGTAAGAGAGCAGCGCACGGTTGGGATTGAGGCTTGCAGTTCAACCAGAAGTGACAGTTCTGCCGGCTGGAGAAACTGTCATGGTTGGAGGTAGAGGGGAAGCTGTCACCAGTAAGGGACTATCTGCCTTATTACCAGGGAGGAACCACAGTGAGTAACTGAAGCAAGTACCGGAGCAGTATTCTCACCAACCGGGGATGGTGGAGAATTGGGAAACTTCAGTGGGAGTTAAGCCAGGGACCCAGCCAACGTAGATGACGTTTGTAGAGCAGCCTTGTGTGTCAAGAGACTGAGCAGACCAGAGGGGGTGAAGCTTGAGAGGTATCTTGAGTGCCAAATTAGGGACCCAGCAGAGAAGTGGGGGTGACACTTGAGGAGCTCAAGGGATTCAGTGGAAGTGAATCAGTGGGTCTACTGAGAGAGCTCAGTGTATTGAAGCGCTAAAAGGAGTGATTGTAGTGAAAGTGAAGGAACTGTGAAGCCTTGTGTTTGTAACTGTTAAAGTGTCAGGGCCGGGCTCAGCCCTTCCTTCTCTGAGCTGGGCGCTCAGCTGTCAGCTAATTGCCAGCTCCTATCTCTCCAGAGTGACTCACCTGTTGATTATACCCTGCTTGTCAGTCCTGCCTACTTAAGCCGTCTAGTTAAGATGATCTCTGCCCTCACCTTGGTCACAGCTCTAGAGACACTCTCCTGTGTTCCTGTTAAAGACTTGCTTGGCTGACATTCCTTCTGGCTCCAGATCCTGCTTGCTGTTCTACTACACTGTTCTCTGGCTTCCTGGCATTTTGCCTTGTCTGACCATCCATTTCGGTTCATGAACTCTGGCTGGAAGTTTTGAATCTGTTTACCTTTTTTTATTATTATTAAACAAGTGTGATTTAACTGTACTTCTGTCTCAGTCTGATTCAAGGTTTCTGACATAAAGACTTTTGCCATAGGAGACAGCAATCCTACACATGAAGACGTGGCTTCTTGTTGGATGCCTTTCCCTGCAAGACTGACTTCCTATTGAAGTTGCGGAGTCCGCCAAATAATCCTGCAACTACCTAAGGGTGTCCTGGCCCTAACCCTCTCTCCCCCCAAAAAAAGGTTTGTTAAGAGAAATAAACTTTCTTTTGCATCCAAGAAGTGTCTGGTGCCCAATAACATTAACACAATGCCTCACAAACCTACTACATACAGAAAGATGTCAGCTATCCCTGGCCCTGGAGGTTCTCATTAGACCAAAGGAGGCTTGGGACCTTGCTACAATAATAATATAACCACTAATGTGTGTACTTTACATGAGTACACATTCTCAGAAATTATTTCATAGTTTATTTCATAGTTATTCATAGTTCACCTGAAAATTATTTTTAATAATAGAATTATGTATAACGTTTTTCAGTAAAGCAAGCATGTCACCCATAAAAGATGTGCCTGTCCCTTCTTCAATAGCAGAAGATTTGGGAAGCTATTTCCAAGTCATCGCAATGTGTAGAGCAAAAGAGACGGCTTATAAGATATTACTCTTCTGGTATAAAACCCCTGAAATTATCCACAAATACGATCCCAAGACTCCTCGGGTGTGTTGGAGATGCCGGGGAGACATCGGCTCGCATTTCCACATCTTCTGGGACTTCCCCTTGATACGCCCATTCTGGATAGCTCTTCAGACCTTTATACAGTATTTCTCTCCCATTGGACCCTGTCCACTTTCTGTTAGGTTTGCCGATCCCTGGACTCTCCAAACATACCCAAAAATTGGCTACCTTTATTCTACTTGCTGAAAAAAGGGCTATACCCTTACGGTGGCTCTCCCCGCTACCCAACCTTCTCCTTCACAAGTCCTACAAACGTTGGAACAGATATGTAGAATTGAGCGTCTTACCGCAATAATACACGATACCCTCCCGCAATTTTCCAAAACATGGGGATCTATGGGATCATTGAGACCTCAATGCTGGTATCAGTTCAATTTCATCTGCTGAAATATCACCTCCCTGAGGCTATCTATTTATCTGCCTGATGCCCCTTTATTTATTGTAATTGATTTGATTTCTTGTCCTCTTTTTACCTTACCCTCTTCATCTACCTATACCTTAAGCAGAAAGTATATACTTACCTCTCCTGTTGCCTGCACCGCTGATTGCTGCTCCGTTGAAGAGAAATTGTCTGGTGAAGGTTCTTCTGATACCTCCAGGAGTGTTGTTCTCCAGTGCCCTCTGCAGTTCCCATTGGTTTTCCCCTACATATATACCTACCTCGCCTGCCAACCTGCCATGGCCACTGGCTCCCCCCACCAGCCACAAAATCACTACTATGTCTTGTAGTAACCTAGGGGTTGGTGGGGAAAGCCAGTGGCGATGACATGGTTGGTGGGAGAGGTAAGCACATATTATTTGCTTTATAGGCACACTTTTCAGTTTAGTGACAGGCTCACTTTAAATATAAAGATATGAATGTTCTCCCTTTAGTGGCTATCTGTGTATCATACAGTGCAACCCAAATCTTGGCAGCTGTGAAAAAAACAATTACAGGGTAAGACTAACAGAGGCCATATATCATGTAGTCTAAAGCCCCGTACACACTATCAGATTGTCTGCTGAGTTTTTCCTTCAGATTTACCAAAACCATGTAATATGAGGTCAAACCTTAGGAGTTTCAATGTGTATGCAATCAGGCAGGCCCTTCTACTACATGGTTTTGGTAAATCTGAAGGAAAAACTCAGCAGACAATCTGATAGTGTGTACGGGGCTTTTGGTGGACCATATACTTACAATTAAACAGAGCAGCAATAAATCATAATCACTGAAAGTAGAGCAGGCCAGTTTTGCTACATTGGCGACAATCTAAAGCCTATGATA
The DNA here is from genome assembly GCF_037356315.1 of Lithobates pipiens. Classification (NCBI taxonomy): domain Eukaryota; kingdom Metazoa; phylum Chordata; class Amphibia; order Anura; family Ranidae; genus Lithobates; species Lithobates pipiens. Next base: position 494,070,763 of record NW_027507764.1, read on the forward strand.
TAAGTAGACAATCCAGTCATGTGTTCTCCAGGGGAAGGATTGATTGGACAGATTAGAAAGTTTAGCTGATCTCCAAGTTAAGGCACCACTGGAAATGTCTGGCTGTAGCTCCACCTTCCTGCAAAATTGGCATAAACCAGGACTGCAGATAAAGTGGTCAACTGACAGATCATGCCTGCAAGCTTGGCTATCCTTTAAAGTCTATTGCTGCCAAACTAAAACAAACTTATCAAAGCCAGAGGCTGTCATTGCTGAGCTTTCCTTTTGGAAATGCTAATTGCCATGCCAGTTGTCTTTCTTTAAGTCTTTGAATCTCTGACCTGAAAGAAGTATACAGATAATGACTCTTTCTGACTTTTCTGCTTCCTGTTAACAGCCAGTAACTAATAGATGAGAAATGCAGAGCGTCAACATCCTATCAACTAACATTTTCAGAATGAAAGGGTATCAATGGCAGCTCCTTTATTTCTGTCATGACAGATTTACTTTAATTTGAAAGCATAACATACGCTATATTGTCAAAAGTATTGTGCCGCCTGCCTTTACACGCGCATGAACTTTAATGGCATTCCAGTCTTAGTCCGTAGGGTTGAATATTGAGTTGGCCCACTCTTTGCAGCTATAACAACTTCAACTCTTCTGAGAAGGCTGTCCACAAGGTTTAGGAGTGTGTCTATGGGAATGTTTGGCCATTCTTCCAGAATCACATTTGTGAGGCCAGGCACTGATGTGGAGGAGAAGGCCTGGCTCTCAGTCTGGGCTCTAATTCATCCTAAAGATGTTCTATTGGGTTGGGGTCAGGACTCTGTGCAGGCCAGTCAAGTTCCTCCACCCCAAGCCCACTCATCCATGTCTTTATGGACCATGCTTTGTGTACTGGTCTAAATCACTTGGTGGAGGGAGGAGTACGGTGTGGGGTTGTTTTTCAGGGGTTGGGCTGGGCCACTTAGTTCCAGTGAAGGGAACTCTTAAGGTGTCAGTATACCAAGACATTTTGGACAATTTCATGCTCTCAACTTTGTGGGAACAGTTTGGTGATGGCCCCTTCCTGTTCCAACATGACTGTGCACTCATGCACAAAGGAAGTTCCATAAAGACAAGGATGAGCGAGTTTGAGGTTGAGGAACTTGACTGGCCTGCACAGAGTCCTGACCTCAACCCAATAGAACACCATTGGGATGCATTAGAACAGATACTGTGAGCCAGGCCTTCTCATCCAACATCAGTGCCTGACCTCACAAATGAGCTTCTGGAAGAATGATCAAACATTTCCATAGACCTAAACCTTGTGGACAGCCTTCTCAGGAGAGTTGAAGCTGTTATAGCTGCAAAGGGTGGGCCAACTCAACATTGAACCCTATGGGCTAAGACTGGGATGCCATTAAAGTTCATGTGTGTGTAAAGGCAGGTGCCCCAATACTTTTGACAATATAGTCTACAGTATATGTACTAGGAGCTATCCACATGTATATATGCAATTATTAGCTACAAGTGGAAATATGTTTTTTTGTTTCATTATTTTTTTTTTTTTTTTACAAAAACATACATGGATTAGATTTATATTAACTGATTAGATTTAAATATATATCTAAAATATGAAATAATGTAAAATTTCTGGTCCACCATTTGCATTTGCCCATATTTTGGGGAACTGCAAGTTCCTGCATGCCTTAATAGCATGGTTGGACAAGCCAGAATATTATGTTTTCTCCACTGGTAAATATGTATACATTGTAGAACATACAATCGCCCTGAGGCGATTCAGTTCGCATAGGTAGCACTATACAAGTCACTCATTCATTCATTCAAAATTTAGAAATATAATTTGTTCTTATTGATAATTCCCACAGTTTACTCTTTCAGTGGTATCGTCATAATATTATAAACCGTGTTGTTGTTGGATTGCAATTACTTTTATTTTTTTGTTAGAATATAATTGGACATACTTGTATAAGAATCAGTGCACCAACAAGTTCTCAGTGTAATACAAAAGAGCTAAAAAACATATATTAGGAACAATATAACTCTCCAATAATCTGGTATATTTGTAGGTGAATGTCCATGATTGCGATCAGATACGGCACAATTCTGACATTAATGAAGATCCTAAACAACATGATGCATGTAGGTAATTTCTAATTAAAATGACTTTCACTGCTTTTGGTTACAGGTTTAATAATTTTAAATGCTCTCTCTGTCCCCTAATTTGGCTTAAGTAATCAGCAACTGCACTTAAAGTGGTTGTATACTAATTTTTTTTAACTTTTACCTACAGGAAAGCCTATAATAAGGCTTACCTGTAGGTAAAAAAAATATCTCCTTAACCTGTACGGTTTAGGAGATATTCCCCTCGGTATGCGCCGCTGACTGCAGCAGCGCATGCGCACAAGGGAATTCTCGGCAGAAAGTCCGGCAGTGGCCGGCCCGACCGGGATGAAATCTCCCGGTGACGATATCGCGGCTTCGGCCACTCACAGCACCAGAGCCGCGATACCCAGAAGAAACGCAGAGGGAACATGTCAGCTCCCTCGGCGTGGATCGGGCCAGATGTCGGGGCCTCGTTCTAAGGTAAGTATTTCATAATGAGCTAGTATGCGGTGCATACTAGCTCATTATGCCTTTTGCTTTGCAGGTGGTAAAAAAAAAAAAAAATTTGCGGGTTTACTACCGCTTTAAGTCCCTTCTGTTACTGGCTAAAATAATACTCCTGATTTACTTAAAGCGGAGGTCCACCCTAAAGTGGACCTTCCGCTCATCGGAACCCTCCCCCCCTCCGGCGCCACAATTGGCACCTTTCAGGGCGAGGGGGGTGCAGGTACCTGTACAGTACAGGTATCTGCACCCACTTCCGGGATAGCTCTCTGCGGAAAGGGACGTAGATTACGCCCCTTTCCGAAAGTCCCCCGCTGCCTGCTGGGAAACACACAGATCCCAGAGGCAGCGGGTCCATCCTTATTGCGCAGCGCGACTCGCGCATGCGCAGTAGGGAACCGGGAAATGAAGCCGAAAGGCTCCACTTCCTGATTCCCATACCCAAGATGGCGGCGGCAGCACCCGAGAGACGATCGAGAGATCGGCTTCGGGTGCCGACATCACGGGCGTGCTGGACAGGTAAGTGTCACTATTTTAAAAGTCAGCAGCTGCAGTATTTGTAGCTGCTGGCTTTTAAAAAAAAAAAAAAAAACGCAGAGTCCCGGCGGACTCCCGCTTTAAGTCACACACCACTAGTGAGGATGCTGCATAATGAATCCAGGTCAGTGATTGGCTAGATAGAAAAGCAGGGTGGAGGACAACTGCACCAAACATTAAAGTGGTTGTAAACCTCCTGGGACCACTTTAACCTACAGGTAAGCCTAGATTAAGGCTTACCTGTAGGTGCAAGAAATATCTCCTTAAAGTGGTTGCATACCCACATATTTAACTTTTACCTACAGGAAAGCCTATAATAAGGCTTACCTGTAGGTAAAAAAAATATCTCCTAAACCTGTACGGTTTAGGAGATATTCCCCTCGGTATGCGCCGCTGACTGCAGCGGCGCATGCGCACAAGGGGTTTCTCGCCGTCAAAATCCGGCAGCGGCCGGACTGAAATGCGCATGCGCGGGAGTGACGATATCGCGGCTCCGGCCACTCACAGCGCCGGAGCCGCGATACCCGGAAGAAACGCCGAGGGAGCATGTCAGCTCCCTCGGCGTGGATCGGGCCAGATGTCGGGGCCTCGTTCTAAGGTAAGTATTTCATAATGAGCTAGTATGCGGTGCATACTAGCTCATTATGCCTTTTGCTTTGCAGGTTTAAAAAAAAAAAAAAAAAAAATGTGCGGGTTTACTACCGCTTTAACCTACACGGTTAAGGAGATATTTTACAAAAATTGGGCACTGCTGTCTACGAGTGCTACGACTGCTGTCTGCAAGTGAAGGCTGCATTGTGTGGCGACTTATATAGGCATAAGGGGTGAGGTCCCCGGGTGATGTCACATGGTGACCCTTCCCCTTATGATGTCACAGTCCCAGCATCCCCTGGGACTGTGACATCATAAGGGGCGGGGTAACCTGGTGATGTCAAATGTCACACGCTATGCCTATATAAGTCGCCGCACAACACGTCCCTGCCATTACTGCCGGAGAGAGCGCCGTGTCAACATCGGAAAGAAGAAGAAGAAGAAGGCGGCGGCAACAGCAACAAGCGACAGCGACAAGACCGGGCCAACGCTAGTAAAAGAGCTATAAGAAAATAGCAGAGGCCCGGCGAAGAGCAGGACAAGACCCCCGAAGTCGGAAGAAGACCCCCGAAGTTGAAAGAAGACCCCCGGACGGCAGTGGCGACAAAGGAGAAAGTCGGGCTGCTCCTCTAATAAAAGAGCTAGCAGTAAAAGAGCAAAAGATAGCAGAGGAGCCCGGTGAGAAGACCCCCGAAGTCGGAAGAAGATCCCCAGAGCTGTCTAATAAAGTACTTTTAAAAACCTGTGTTGTGTTTTTTTTATTAACACTTTCTTTCCCCAGGTGAATGGGTAGGGGTACATCGTACCCCATACTCATTCACATAGGGTAGGGGGCCAGAATATGGGGGCCCCCTTATTAAAGGGGGCTCCCAGATTCTGATAAGTCCCCCACCCGCAGACCCCGACAACCAACGGCCAGAGTTTTTGGGAAGAGGCCCTTGTCCTAATCAACATGGGGACAAGGTGCTTTGGGGTGGGGGGGCCACAGGGCCCGCCCTTCCCCAAAGAACCCCCCATGTTGAGGGCACGCAGCCTGGTACGGTTCAGGAGGGGGGGGGGGCGCTCGCTCGTCCCCATCCCCTTTCCTGATCGGCCGAGCTGCGTGCTCGGATAAGGGTCTGCTATTGACTTTGGGGGGACCCCTATGCCATTTTTTCGGCGTAGGGGTTCCCCTTTAAATCCATACCAGGCAATGGGCTAGCAAGGTGTCAATCTCGCTGATGGAGGCAGCGACATTCATTTCCTTCGCTAGTCCCATCCACAGAATATTAAAAAAAAAGTCACAGTTACTTTGCTGAGTAACTAATTACTTTTCCAATGTAGTAACTGAGTTACTAACGCAATTACTTTTTGGGAGAAGTAATTTGTAACTTAACTAATTACTTTTTTAAAGTAAGATGACCAACACTGGTTATAACGCCTGTCAGTTACTTTTTTTTTTGCAATTTATGTCCCATTGGGGAGATTTCCTTTCACTTCCTGTCCCATAGCCAAAACAGGAATCCCTACAAATTAAGGGAATCCCTTGGTCACCAGAACTAGTGTCCCCATTGGACGATTTCCCCCTATTAGTTTTCTACAGGCAACCCCAAATTTAAACAGTAAACAGGACAGAAAGAGAGAGGGTGAATCTCCTTAACGGGGGCACACACAACAATAAAAACGTGATGGGTGTTCTAATCGATCTCCACTCTAAAACTAAAAAAAGTTTTGCCTTTAGTTACTAGTTAATGCACAATACCGTGAACCCATGGGTTGTGTCCATGATGCTCACCTGGCTGTTGTCCCATCTGTCTGAGGCTTTGGAAATTTCAGTGGCCATATTCTTCTAATGCCCCATACACACGATCAGAAATTTGATCAGCAAAAGACCGATGAGAGCTTTTGATCGGAAATTCGACCGCGTGTATGCTCCATCGGACTTTTGCTGGCTGAATTCCTGCCAGTAAAAGATTGAGAGCAGGTTCTCTATTTTTCGGTCGGAAAAAGTTCAGATCGGAAATTGTGATTGTCTGTACAAATTCCGACGCGCAAAACTTCTATGCATACTCGGAAACAATTTGACGCATGCTCGGAAACATTGAACTTCATTTTTTTGGCTCGTCGTAGTGTTGTACGTCACGGCGTTCTTGCCGGTCGAAAATTCAGAGAACTTTTGTGTGACTGTGTGTATGCAAGGCAAGCTTGAGCGGAATTCCGTCCTAAATACCATACAATTTTTCTCTGGCGGAATTTCTGATCGTGTGTACGGGGCATAAGTGTTAATGTTTAATAAAAATCTGACTTAATGTGCAGTAGAAATAATGCAAAAACTATATTTTTTTTATCTGTGTGTGTTTTTTTATTCATGGTTGATTTTTTTCTTTTGCAATTTTTTTTTTGAGTTTTCAAAATTGTGTTTACACATAGAAAGTTCTCTCATACTAGAAAGTATTATGTTCTTTTTTTTTTTTTAACGCATATAGGAGAAAACAAAACCAACTTTCCTAGGTCCTGTACATGAAGTCAATGTATCTCTTCCACAGCTATATATGTTGTGAAATGATATCAATATAAACTTCACCAAACAATATATGGAAGGAGGTAGAGGAGAATGGGAAGGGAGGCAAAAAGGCTCTCTATCATTCACCATGATCCAGTTAAAGTGGAGGGTCACCCTGAAAAAAAAATACATTAAAATTTAGAAAAAAATCAGAAAAAAAATAGCAGAATTTTTTTTTTTTTAACTTACCAGAAATGCCTGTTGCTAGGCACATCGTCCTAATCTGCCTCTTCCTCCTCCACGGTGATCTTCTGTCTTCTCTCCTCCGTGCAGCGTCTTCTGGGTAATGGGTCGCTCTGTGTTCTGGGAACTATGTGTCCCAGAACACAGCGCGCTCCATTCACAAAGCGCTGTGCGACTCGCACATGTGCAGTAGGAAACGGGCAGTGAAGCCGCAAGGCTCCACTGCCTGTTTCCCTTAGCCAAAATGGCGGCGCCGAGGGACGGGTCAGCCTCGGGCAGCCGACATCGCGGGCGCCCTAGACAGGTAAGTTTCCTTTTTAAAAGTCAGCAGCTACAGTGTTTGCAGCTGCTGACTTTAAAAATTTTTTTTTTTAAAACCGGCCCTCTTCTTTAAGTTTGTTTTTGACTAAATGAAATTGAATCACTGACTTTTGCCAGCCACCGGCTACAACGATTCTAGCAGCCATAAACATGCATGACAATAACTTTCTGGATCCTCTTGGGATGTTGGAGGAGTAACCCTCAACAGGGCCTCTTCGGAGTATTTTTTTGGGATTAACCAAAATTCCAGAGTAGTAGAGGCCCCTGGACCCTAGTCCAAAACCACAGGCATGGATTTTTTTTTATACGATTTAGATCTCCAACAGGCATTATTGCCATCTAAACAAGTCTTTCTCGCATAGTGTTCCATGAAACCATAGGGTTCCTCCTTATGTTGCGAAGGGTTCCTTGAGCAATGGAGATTTGGTCTCCTGCCTAAACTGACCACCAATGCAAGAGTGCAATAATCCACGGACCACCAATGTAAGGGGTTACCGCAGAGGTACAAAGGATCAGGAAGGCTGATACAAACTGGATACACAACCTCAAACCTATTGGATGAAACCTGAAAAACCTCATATAGAAGCTAAAGTTCATTAACAGTCTATTTTTTCATGAATCTATCTTAATGACTTTTCTTCTCGATATGCAGATACTACAGGTGAATCATCTAGCAAGAAATCTGTATTACATTTACATTGAAAATTAGATCAAATTCTAAAATGAATTTCCAGTAAATGCTACAATAGCATTCAAAAAGTTTACTTTTGAAAAATCATGTGTGTCAAGGTATGCAGTTTTCAGGGCTTCCATCATTTCGAGTAATAAAAACCAGGCCTGCATTCCACAATTCTGTTGTCCCAAAGATGTTTTTTTTTTTTTTTGTAAATGATCTCAGCTTCTGACAGGGCTACTTGTGTACCACATACATTCCTCGTTTCCACAGAACCCCACAAAGATGTTTCGTTAATAGTAAAATACCCATTCTTTGATGAATTGCATAGCTGCTATTAGAGTAAGCAATACGGGTCGTCTTCTATAGATTTCAAAAATGTTAGCAGATGAACACTACTCCACAATGAGAATTCAAAACCCATTCTTGACATTGGAGCCGTTTGATAGATATATAGAGAAAAGGCGTTCTTCAGTGTGTATATGTTGATGACATGCACTGTTTGGTTAACCAGGTTAACTAAGATTAAACAGCTTATATATACTTCTATGTGCCATTCACTAAAAACAGTCCATCACTTTCTTCTCGTAAGCTTTGGCTGTGATGTCATTGGAATTTTAAATACTGCCGTCACTTTTCAGTGTGTCTCATATATTATTTGTTGGCTTTTAATAAACAGTAGATGTCTGAAGAATAATGGAAACATACTGAAGATAACATTGGCTCTTTTGTCATCATTTGTAATCATTGTTTACAATTTCTCTTCCTTTTCTCTTTCTTTTACTATAGGGCAAAAGTTGCTTGTGGGTTGAAGAGGGACACCTCTGAAATGTTTTGCATTACGTCTTTGACTTCTAATTGCTGGAAAAAAAACATTGTAATTTAACCCCTAAACTCAAAATAAGGCTCACTGTTTCTTATTTTTTAGACCTCATGTACACTGCTGCTGCTAAACAGAGCTTATTGCTCTGCCCAATAAGCTTTGAACAATGCGCACAACAGCCTATGGATACGCTTCTTCGCCATGCCAATAGGGTATATAAGGCACACACGTTTGTGTATGCGCACCCCTGATGACGTTAGCTGTGACGAAATGGCCGTAGGGACGTTGCGCATACACGCAGTGTGCAAATCGCTTTTTTGGAGATTAGCAGAGCTTTTATATCTTTTATCCTTGAAAGGAACATTTTTATGTATTGTGAACCTGTTGGTACCTTTTTTTGAATAAATTAGTTAAAGGTATCTCTACACTATTGGAGTCTTTTTTTCTCCTTATAACTTTTTGTGGAAATCCATTGGATGACTACATCCCACTGGTGGAAGGAAACGTCCATTGATGCGCAGTGATCATCTCCTGACAGAAGCACCTTTAAAACCACTTTCCACAGACGTTGACCGGTTACCGGTGAGGACAGTCGGTGGTATTTCAACAGCAAGCCTGTTCTACTAAGCCGTATGTGACCCCCCTAAACAAGGGTGGTCACTGGCTTTTTGGTAAGCCTCCATTGCTTATGCCTAGGTGACGGGCTGCACTAGTGGTGGAAACATATCATTTGGATTTCGTTTGTGAACACGTCTTTGTTGGATTATTTCAGCCATGAACTGTTTTTGCGTTTGATACACATGTTTGTTGCTTATGGATTGATCATATTAACACATATGGACTATTATGATGTTTTTTTGATTACTTGATTATTTAGAACACACCTTTGTATAATCACGTTTTTTTTATCATAATCACTTGCATTATTCGTTTATCACCCAGCGCTGCACTTTTTGTCTATTTACATGTACAGGTTCCGTTTATAGTAGTTTCTAGGCAGTTGAGTTTAGAGACTTTTTTTGGAGCGCAAAAAAATGGGTTCAGAATCTAAGTTTCAAGGCATTTCAAGCGCCAAACACTTCTAAACGCGGCTAAACGAGGTTTCGTTTATAGGCGTTTTTAATTTTTGCCTATTTTGAAACAAATTATTCTAAACGCAAACGCAGAAAAACTCAGCAAAACACTGCTAAACGAGGCATGTAAATGCGGCAAAACGGACATTTTAAACGTGGGTTACGATCTGTCAAATCGCTCAGGAGAGGTTGTAAAAACATCCCGTATACATGAAGGTTGACTACTTCAATACTGAGCAATGTTCAGCTTTCAGTGGTGTCACACTCTGAATTACAATTGTGTGGTCATGCAACACTGTACCCAAACTAAATTTTTTATCATTTTATTCACAGAAATAGAGCTTTGTTTTGGCGGCATTTCATTACCACTGGGTTTTTTTGTTTCTGTTATAAGATTTTGCAAATAAATAATCTTTCTTCATGAATTTAGGCTAAAATGTATTCTGTTGCATTTTTTTGGCGAAAGTAACCCAAATTAGTGTATATTCTGTAGTCTGTAGGAAATAAACTATGGTATACATCGGAAAATTGATCAGTCTTGATGTTCTGACGGTCTATCTTATTTCTTGTGGCCCAAAAATGTCGGGACAGTACAGATATCCCCTAAATGACCCCTTTTTTGGAATGTAGAAAGCCCAAGGTATTTAGTAAAAGGCATGCCAAGTTTTTTCAAGTTGTCAATTTTTTGTCATAATTTTTGGGAAAATTAAGAAATTAATTAAGAAATGAAAAATGTATATTTTTTTATTTTTGGCATACTGTCACCAGTACAGTACAGCGTCATCATGTAACGGGTGTGGTAGTGATCAGGGACACTAAGCCCTTGCACACACGGTCGGAGATTCCGACGGATTTTGTCCGAAACTGTTGTATACACACGGTCGGATGTTATTTAGGTACGACAGGACTACGTTCAGCCTAGTAGCCAATAGCTTTGGTCTAGGAATTTGATCTGAGCATGCGTGGCACTTTGTCCGATCGGAATTCTCTACACATGATCGGAGTATGTCCAATCGGAGCATTTTGTCGGAAAATATTTCCGGCAAGTTGGAAAATTTGGTCCGATGGATATTCCGACAGAAACAGTCCGATGCATACCACACACAGTCGGAATATCCAACCAAACGCTCCGATCGGACACATTCCGTCGGAATCTCTGATCGTGTGTACAAGGGCTAACTGGAGACAGTAGGAAAAAAAAAAAGTTAATAATTTTTGTTCCTATCTTTTTCATTTTTTTATTTTTTATTGAATATCATTGCTATTTGCAAGCGTTTTACTAAATGAAATCAATTAATTCAGTTTGTTTTGTTGTGATTAGCTGCGATTGTCCACAGCTGATTACATGATATTGATGGGCCATGATTTACCCAGTGTGTACCATGTGATCACTGTGACTAATCACAGCTAGCAACAAAATTATACACAATGGATGACTTGAAAGGAAGCCACCTATTATTTACAACTTTCATGTGACCTGCTGTGATTGGCTACAGTGGTCACATGGTACCAGCAGCAGGCCGGTACAGTGTTCAGTCATTGGCTGTTTCTGGTAGATGCAGCCAGTAACAGATCGCACCGCAGAACAGCCCCGCTGGCCCCCGGTGTTGTTCCCTCATAGGCAAGGTGGGAACCAGTTAAAAAGTTTAAGCTTTTTTGGTTTTGGATAGAGAAGGGAAGACTTAAAACACCTGTCATGTTTTTTTGGGGGAGATTTCCCTTCTCCTGCTGTCCTCAAAATGTGAGGAGAGATCTCTCAAAAGTAAGGAGAAACCATCTCTTGGATATCTGTCACTAGAATATTTTTTTCTGTTGGAAGATTTCCCCACTATTCCTGTGCCAGCGACAACTAAAAATTTGGGATTTTTCATTACTTTTAGTCCTAGTGGCCCCACTAGGACTGATCACCAGGACATGACCAAGACTAACAGTGAAAGTGAACCTCCTTAGTGGGGACACCAACATCGATAAAAACCTGTAAGAGGATCTAATCTTTCCATACAAGAAAAAAAAAATAATTGAAAAAGATTTGACTTTACATACTTTTCAAAGAGACCAAATCTTTTCAACAGAAATCTTCCCATAAGATTATATTTTATGCATGTTCATTCAAAAACCCTGAGACTGATGCTGGGCTTAGCCATCTTTGATGTGATTTCTGCAACCCCAGAAGACTCAGGACTGTCACTCACATGGCACTCCAAATGCTACATAAATTAGGTTAGTTAGGATGATGAGCGGAGGGACAGAGGAGCTGGGCTAGCACACAGAATATTTAGACTGCAAGAAGAGGAGAAGGCTACGATGTGCAAAGAGAAGGGGGGGGGGGGGGGTGTCTATTAAAGAATTGACTCTTTCTGAAGACGTCAAAGGAGCATTGCAAATGAATAAAATATATTTTTTTAAGTTGCTGACAGAGTCTCTTTAAATTGTATTTAAAGTGATTTTTTTAATGGAATATGAGATTTTATAAGACGTTCTATGTCCCCATTGGGGATTTTTACTGTTTATTTGTTTATTTTTGATGGTGTCCATTGTCACTGAGACCTTGTTTGAAAATCCAAAATTACCAGTTGTCACTAGCATAGGAATAGTATTTTGGGTTTTGGGTTATTTGTTACCAGGAATAAAAATGAAGCAATCTTCTATATACTAGCTTGATAGAATTTTACCAGATTTCAGTCAATTGTGAAGTAAACTGAGCAACAAATTGACAGCTTTTTTCCACCATGACTGATTCTGCCATTTTGATTCAACCCCCATGCAGTCAATCAAAACCATCATTTTATGCATTTGATTGTCTTTCCATTTGAAAAAAAGATGGAATAAGAAGTTTGAGCACCCTTTCAAATCACATGTATGGCCACACATCCAAAGGCTAGAGACAACAGTCATCCAATCCAGCAAGGAAATAGGGTCCTATGCATGAGTGCTCTTGGGTAGAACAATTGTTTGTTGATCACTTTTGTTCCTTCTTATGATCACACGCTGCTTTCTCTTTCCATTTACTTAACACCAATGTGCAGCCAAGCCAGTCATTTGCGCCTGGGAGCGCACTACATGACAGAAATGCCTAAGGGTGGTCAGATTGTGAAGCACTTATGATGGTTCTTGAAAATCTGGGGGAACCTTAAGCGTTGATCGCAATCAAATTTCTGAGTCTAGTGCTATTGTTATTTTCTTTGTTTAACGTGCATCTAAATTAGTTAAATAGTACTTGCATCTAAAATGAGGAAAAAAGAAAACAACAAACAAAAACACAGATCAATAGACTTAAATATGCATCATCTAAAAATGTTCAGAACAATGTTAATTACATGTTTAATTAAGACAATTAGTGCAATTATTTTTAATTAACTTTTTTTTTTTATGAAACTGGCACCATGACAGTACATCCCTATGTCTACAATGCACAGAACATGCCAAGATATATATTAACATAATTAGATGTAATTAATACCCTCTATTTTCTCATTAAAATGTGCCGAGATTAATAAAATGAAGCAGCACAGATTTGTCTATCAAATGGTAAGACTTCATGTCCTTATTTAGTCCGACTTTCTTTGTGTAAATTGACACGTTTTTTTTTTCTTCCTTATGATACATTTTTGAGAGCAAGAACAAGCCTGATTGAAGCTTAGTTATTAATATACAACACAAAACGTTAGTGCGCTTATATAAAGAAATCGGTTAGGAGCTATTTGCATGACCACAATACATGACTCCATAGCACTTATTCTAAATTTGGGTTCTCTAAAATGTATAAATAAATGATTAGTTAACTGTCCTTTAGATTTTAGGGGGGGCGCTATTGCCAGTTGAAGAAGAAAATGTTCTGGCATTAGTGGGAGTAAAATAGTAAAAAAGGTAAAACAGTGCCCCATGTTTGGTGTCAATAAGAGGAATAGTGGCCATCCTTGGTATCATTGGGAGGTATAGTGCCCCATTATTGGTGTCACTGGGAGAAAATATGCCCCATTGTTGGTGTCAGTGAAAAGAATAGTGCCCCATCATTGAATAGTGGGAGTGGGAGCAATGATACCCTACAGCTGGAGTCATTCGAAGGAATGGTGCGTCATATCAGAGGGAGGAATGGTGCCCCACAGGCCAGCAAGAGGCAAGCAAAGGGCCACATCAGGTCCACAAGCCACAGTTTGGAGACCACTGTTCTAAGTAATATTAAAATAACAGCCCACCTAAAATGTATATTTTAATTAAATATACATTAATGAATTTTTACATGTCTGCCATCTTATATGTCTGTCTATTATTAGTTCTAGCTCTGTTTTAGCCCACCAAGTCCTTTTAAGTGCTCTTCCTTCCCCATGTGTGTTCCAGCTCCTCTTGATGCATTCTCCTTTCTACGAGGATTGTTCAAGTCAAACTGGGACTTTTGAGTTTATATAATAAAAGAACGAATTTCGAGAAGTGGAAACTTAATTTATTTTTTGACATATTTCCCTGCTACATTTATATACTTATCCCAGTATTTAACTAATGTCTGGAAAGCTTCGATATAGAAAGATTTGTCAGTATACCTGAACCATCCTAGGACAGCTTGCTTCACTTCATCATCAGTGCTAAAGTGCTGACCTCTAATGAACTCTTTTAGGGGTCCAAACAGGTAGAAATCACCAGGAACGAGGTCCGGGCTGTAAGGGGAATGTGACAATATCTCCCAGCCGAGTTGCTGTAATGTGCACATGGTACAGTGAGTAGTATGAGCTTGTGCGTCTTTCAACGCAGTGCAAACTTCAACTCTTTTGTGCCAGTCAAAAGCGGAACACTGTCGAAAACGTTGTATGGATGTATGGCCCACACTAACACTGTTGTGCCATCTTGAATAACAGTCTCTGGACTGGCATGCCACGACATGTGCCCCACCTATAAGTAATAAGACACACTTGCTACTTACTACTGTGTGTAGTACCACCACACTAGCATCCCTTTTTATACTTGTAAATGTAAAAGTCCCGGTTTGATTTGAGTGCCCATCGTATAAAATAAAGAAAATTTCTCACAAATAGAGTTGGATCTCCTCATTAGGGATGAGCCTGTGGTTCAAGTAAGTTTGACTCGAACATTGGGTGTTCGTTTGCTCACAAACTAACCAAATCTATGGGGCGTTTGCGGGAAATTAGAGCACATAGGATCATCCCATAATGCACTGCGAGATCACAGTGCATTGACATCTGATGATTGGCCAAAGCATGCACCTGACCTGCATGCTTTGGCCAATTACAGCACGCTCTGCTGCGAGAGCCATAATTGGCCAAAGGCAGTGTTCTGCCAGCCAAAACCATCCGAGTGCCTGCTGCAGTGTGATTAAGTGGTGCCAGCGAGGGTGGATCTTGTGGAGGTGGTGCCTGAGTGTATCGTGTCATGTCATGGTGCAAGGGAGCTGAGCGGAGAGCCTTATGTGCGGCTCTGCAGGATGGGAGCAAGGCAAGCTGACAGCGGGACTGTCAGTGCTGTTTAGACTGGAGTATACTGAAGGGACCACATGGCGTGGAGAGAGACTGTCACTGTGACTCAGGAGGGGACGTGCTTTGTCAGGGAGGTGTCATCATCATCTGCACTGCTGCACACTAATGTCAGAAATATGCCTTTTTTATGTTTCTTTGCCTTAAAGATGAGCTCCATGCTCTCCCCAAAAAATTTAAAGTCATCAGCTACAAATACTGTAGCTGCTGACTTTTAATATAAGGACACTTACCTGTTCAGGGATCCAGTGATGTCCTCACTCAAACCAATTTTTCAATGGGCTTCGGGTGCAGGCGCGAGCATAGCAAGTAAAGGAAACAGGAAGTGAAGCCTTGCAGATTCACAGCTGGTCTCCTACTGCACATGTATAAGCCGTGCTATGCCTTGTGAATGGTCTCGTAGTCTTCTGGTACCGGTGTCTCAGAAGACTGCAGGAGATGGAGGGGGGCCAAACTTCTGGACTAGATCGCTGAGGTGTTCTGGGAGGTGTTCTGGGATAGAAGTGGCTCCCATCTCCCCCCCAAAAAGTGCCAAATGTGGCAGTGTGGGGGAGTGTACAAACAAGCGGAACGTCCCCTTTTGGGTGGAGCTCCCCTTTATTATATACCTTACCCTACCGCACCCTGGATACTGAAATGTGCACTTACAATTGTAATTCTGTAGCTTTTGGAAATGCCAGAGAAAACCTTGTTAGTAAATTTTTGGTGTCGTGTCAGTAATTCAATCTGGTACATTGGCAACACTGGCAGTAGATCCCATACCTGCAGGTATACAACTATGGTCCTTAAGGCCTAGGTGTGCATTGCTATTCTTCAGGAGGAATTCAAGCCAAAAAAAGAAACTTTTCAGGGTACTGCTTAGGCACAATTAAAGTGCTCTCTGTAAGATAGCACATCTTCACTTTTTAAGCTCAGGTCCACTTCAAAATTGAACCCTGAGAAATTGTTTCCTGCAGTAAATTGCCTCTAACACATCCTTTTTCTGATTATTAATCCTAGCATTTATCTTGTCAGCTGCCTGTGAAAATGAAGAGCAAATGTTCCCTGGTTCCATGCACCATCTTCCAAGCGCAGAATGATGTGATAATAGTCTACAGTTTGACCCAGAATCACTGTGAAATATCGCATAAAAAAGTCAACTGGACCTTACTTACTGGCTGCAATATTTCTTCCGTTGGAAAAAGTTGGCATGACTTTCTTATTTCTACTGACATTTTGGCACTGGCTTGACCTAGTAATTGTGAGTTTTAATAAAATGTTTGCTCTAAAATAAGCTTTTTTATTATTCTTGATAAATATTTGGTGAAAACCAGGCCACTTATATGAAAATTATATATAAGGTATTCAGATTTTTCTTCAAAAGCAAGGAATACATAAGCCAGGTTTTACATCTGAAATGCAAGCGCTCTGTAATTTGGGCCCAGCACAAGAGGCCTTGGCATAAAGGATTAATCACCCAACTGAGATAAAACACTTCATTGAATGGATTGAACTGTTTCTTTGGATCATCAAAGGCAGAACACTGAAGCTGTTCTACAAAAATATGAGACAGAGGTCATTGACTAATGTTGTACTCCCTCAGGCAATATTGTAAGACCAGCATAGGGTGAGGTTTTCCGGGTATGAGGGCTTCTTAGCTGTAAAGTGGCATTAGTCAAGGCTTGACCTTTATAATCTGCAACGTTAAACCAATAAAATTGTTCTTTTACAAGAAGACTGATTGATTATGTGATAGTAGCCACCCATGTGATGGACTTCGGGAGCATAATTGGTTGCTATACATGCTTGCTTGTTTTTTTCCACATTTTTACAACTTGGCCTACTCAAGTTCAAAATCCATAAGCAAGCAGCTTTATGAATCACCTGCTGGGTTTGCAAGCAGTAAAGCTGAATATTTTTACTATGTGTGTGTCTTTTATTTTGTCTGGTATTGTTTATATTACTAATACTAGTTCCAATGTGCTACTAGATTTACAAATTTTATTGCTACTGCAACTACTGCCATGGTGATACTGCTGCTATCAGTGCCGGAGTTCCATTATTCAAGCCTGTAGGCACCCAAGCAACACCCCTCTGCAATGATCACGTTTATACAAAGAATATTACTGGGCATAATCTGGCTTACCATAAAGTGACAATGAGTAAGTAGGCTTAAAAGAGATGACTATATTTCTACTAATGATGGTACAAATTTGTGTGTGACAACTATAACAGGTAAAAACACTCTCTTTGCCTCTGCTACCTATAAAGAGGTTTCTATTTTTTATTAAACCTAATGGGAAATCCAGCCTTGGCTACTGGGTTAGTGCTACTAATGCTATCAAGTCTACTGTGTCAATACTACTATCACCACATTTTCTACTACTACTTTTAAGCTGTACTTTTTCCACCTAAGTAAATATGAATATGAAAAACCCAAACCACATACTTCTCTTTTAAATGTGTATTTGTACAATACGCTATCTCAGTGTGTGAACAAGCCCTGAGTAGATCCGGGAGCAGAACTGAAGTTAGCTAGAGTGCAGAAGCATCTGAGAAAAGTAACAAGACTATCTACAACTCAGGGAATGCATACTTATAACCTTTTTCTCTGCAGCATTTTATTGGGTGGGCTTCAAAAGTGCCTAGAAGTTCTTAACATTCAAGTATAGGGCTCTACTGCCCTCTACTGTTAGCTGCTAATATCACAGTGTTATGTAAAATTATGTATTAGCACTTCCTGTCTGGAAGGTTGGCTATGAAACCCTAGAAGGAGGTAGTAGGAAGAGAGAGAAAGTATCAGTCAAATGTCCTGCTGCTAACTCCAGGCCAGAAAGGACCATTATGCAAGTGTTTCTGTGTTCTAATAGATTAACTGCAACTGCCCATAGCTTATTGAGTGTGTATCTGAAGCCTTATGACAGACTCAGTATCTCTGTCACATATGTTATTATCTCACACGCATAGTGCCAGGTCTATGCTACTGTATATGTGTAGTGGTCACCTTCCAGTATATTAGTAGGTGAACCTGTTTATTGCAATATAGTTTATATACAGCCCATGTTATTTTAGTTAACTTTTCTGGGCTGGAAATCTGGGATTCTATAGATAGTTTTAGCTCAGGGCTCAAGAACCAGCATAGGCTAGAGCTAGATTAGGCATCTGACTACCATTTTTTAGAGTTAGAGGGCTGTGGCATCTGGCATCAAGCCATCAAGTTCTGTAAGTTGTGACATGGGGCCTCCATGGTTTTTCCAGCACAGTCCAAAGATGCTCGAATTGATTGAGATCTAGAGAATTTGGAGGCCAAGTCAACGCCTTGAAGACACCTTCTTCCATTACTCTTTGGTCCAGTTCTGATGCTCAGGTGAACATTGAAGGTGCCTTTGGCTGTGAACATGGAGCAGCATGGGCACTCTGACTGGTCTATGGCTACGCAGCCATACACAACAAACTGCGATGCACTGTGTTTTCTGACACGTTTCTATTGGAATCAGCTTAACTTATTCAGCAATTTGAGCTACAGTAGCTCTTCTATTGGATCGGACTACACAAACTAGCCATCATTCCCCATTTGCATCAGTGAGCCTCAGCAGCCCAGGACCCTGTCACCGGTTTTCCAGTTTTCCTTTCTTGGACCACTTTTGGTAGGTCCTAATCACTGCAGACCAGGAACATCCCACAAGAGCTGCAGTTTTGGAGATGCTCTGACCCAGTCATCTGCCCTTTACAGTTTCTTGAAAAAGTATTCACACCCCTTGACATTTTCCCCATTTTGTCATGTTACAACCAAAAACGTAGATTTTATTGGGATTTTATGTGATAGACCAACACAAAGTGGCACAGAATTGTGAAGTGGTAGGAAAATATAACTCTGCTTTAAACTTCTCCACAACTTTATCCCTGAGTCTGGTGTGTTCCTTGGCCTCCACGATGCTGTTTGTTCACTAAGATTCACTAACAAACATCTGAAGGCTTCTCAGAACAGCTGTATTTATACTGAGATTAAATTCCACACAGGTTGACTCTGTTTACTAATTAGGTGACTTCTTAAGGCAATTGGTGCCATTAGATTTTAGTTAGGGGGTATCAGAGTAAAGGGGTCTGAATACAAATGCATGCCACACTTTGCAGATATTTATTTGTAAAAAAAAAATTAAAAACCATTTATAATTTTCCTTCCACTTCACAATTATGGACCACTTTGTGTTGGTCTATTACATAAAAAACAATTACGTTTTTTGATTTTAGCATGACAAAATGTGGAAGATTTCAAGGGGTATGAATACTTTTTCAAGGCACTGCACAATTTGGCTCTTGTCAAAGCTGCTTAAATCTTTACTCTTGCCCAAATTTTGAAAAAGAAAAAAGATAGACTTTTGAGGTGCCAACACAATGCAACAATATATACAATGCTGTGAAAAAGTATTTGGCACCTTTTGGATTTTTATTTTTTTTGCATATTTGTCACACTTAAATGACTCAGATCATCAAAAAAATTGTTTTGGTGGCAACAACTAAAATCAAGCGTTTGCGATAACTGGCAATGAGTCTTTCACATTGCTGTGGAGAAATTTTGGCCCACTCTTCTTTACTGAATTGTTTTAATTCAGCCACATTGGAGGGTTTTCCAGCATGAACAGCCTGTGTAAGATCATGACTCAGCATCTCAAATGGATGTAGTCGCCCTGGCGGTATTTCTGAGTCTGGCTTGGGGTGAGATTTAAATACCATAAGCGGTATTCCCGAGCCAGACTCGGGATCGCAACGCTGGATCCATGGAGGGGTTTACTTACCTTGTCCCCTGGATCCAGCGTTGTCTCCCCGCTGTGATCAGCGAGCCTTCCTCCGCTCGATCTGTCACATCGCCGGGCTCCGTTCCCTGCGAGCGTTGCGACGCACGGGGACGGAGTTCGGTGCCAAATTCAAAAAGTAAAATACACAGTATAGTATAGTCTTACAGATTACAGTACTGTATCAAATAATTACACATCCCCTTTGTCCCTAGTGGTCTGTCCAGTGTCCTGCATGCAGTTTTATATTATAAATACTGTTCTTTATGCCAGGAAACTGGAGCTTGTCCATAGCAACCAAAAAGTGTCAGTTTACATCAAAAGTGGTTATAGACCAGCTAGAAAACAGCGATAATAAATTAGAATCACTCGCAGAATTGAGCGATAGTAATTTGTGGGGAAATTCATCATCAAACACTAAAAGTAATGTCAGCGACAATTCTGCAACTCAGCATATTTCAGTGTTTTTGATTTGATTACATTATTGAATAATTTTTATTATTATTTGTTATAATTATTTATAGTTATTTATTTTATATATATATATATATATATATATATATATATATATATATATATATATATATATATATATATATAATATTATAATTTATGATTTCATATTTCTAATTTTATCATACCCGGGATGTCTATTAGAGTTTTGTTTGGACAGATTTAAGTGAATTATTTCTAAGAATTACAGGCCTACAATATAAAACGCCAAATTTCCATGCAAAATAACGGTAGCGCTTTCAGCACCTAAAATCTGAAATAATCATCCCGCCAGGGAGCTTAAAGAGGGAGTAAACCCAGTTTAAAAAAACACTTACATTCCCGGCATGCCGGAAATGCTAACTTTCACATTGGTTGTGCTCTCAACCAAACTTTCAAACCATCCAATGGCTGGTTTCATAACTGATCATATGTGCATCATTATGGCAGTTGAAGAATCATTAGAGGCCAAGATGGCAGCTTCCTTGACTGAAAACGATAGAAGGGTTTACTTCCACTTTAAGTCTGGACTTTGACTAGGCCACTCCAAAACCTAAATTTTGCTTTGTTTGAACCATTTGGAGGTGGACTTGCTGTTGTATTTCGGATCATTGTCCTGCTGCATTACCCAAGTGCACTTGAGATTGAGGTCACAAACTGATGATCGGACGTTCTCCTTTAGGATTATCTGGTAGAACTCAGAATTCATGGTTCCATCAATTATGGTAAGCCATTCAGGTCCTGAAGCTGCAAAGCAGCCCCAGACCATCACCCTACCACCGCCATGTCTGACTGTTGGTATAAAGTTCTTGTTATGAAATGCTTTATTCGTCTTATGCCAGATGTAATGGGACGCACACCTTTCAAAAAGTAAAATTTTTGTCTCATCAGTCCACAGAATATTTGCCTAAAAGTCTTGGGGGTAATCAAGATGTTTTTTGGTAAATGTGAGAGGAGGATGACATTTTTGCCCAATCTCTTTCTTATTGTTGAATCATGAACACTGATCTTACCTGAGGTAAGTGAGGCCTGCAGTTCTTTAGATGTTGTTCTGGGTTCTTTTATGACCTCTTGGATGAGCCGTCGTCATGCTCTTGGAGTAATTTTTATAGGCCGGCCACTCCTGGATAGGTTCACCGCTGTTCCAAGTTATCTCCATTTGTGGATAATGGCTCTCCTGTGGTTCACTGGAGTTCCAAAGCCTTAGAAATGTACATTACTTTGTTTCTAATCTGCTCTTGATTCTTTTAGATTGTGGCATGATTTGTGGCTTTTTGTGATCTGTTATGCCCCATACACACTATCAGATTTTCTGCTGATTTTTTCCTTCAGATTTACCAAAACCATATAGTGCAAGGTTCTGCCTGATTGCATAGACATTGAAACGCCTAAGGTTTGACCTCATATTATATGGTTTTGGTAAATCTGAAGGAAAAACTCAGCAGAAAAACTGATAGTGTGTATGGGGCTTTACTGTGATTCACTTTGTCAGGCAACTTCTATTTATGTGATTTCTTGATTCTGGCAGTAATTAGGCCTGGGTGTGGGAAGTGAAATTTAACTAAGATTTTCCAAAAATTGTGGTTAATCACAGTTCATTCATTATTCAGCATGGGGGGCAATTACTTTTTCACATAGGGTCAGGCAGGTTTGAACAGCTTTTTCCCTTAATAAATGAAATAATAATTTAAAAACTGCATCTTAGATTTACTCGGGTTATCTTTGTGTAATATTAGAATTTGTTTCATGATCTGAACCATTTAACCACTTTAGCCCCGGACCAATTGTCAGCCTAAGGACCAGAGGTCTTTTTACAATTTCGCATGGCACTGCTTTAACTGGTAATTGCGCAGTCATGCAATGTTGTACCCAAACTAAATTTGCGTCCTTTTCTTCCCATAAATAGAGATTTCTTTTGATGGTATTTGATTGCCTCTGCGATTTTTATTTTTTGCGATATAAATGGAAAAAGACCGAAAAAAATATATTTTCTACTTTTTGTTATAAGAAAAATCAAATAAACTCAATTTTAGTCATACATTTAAGGCAAAATTTATTCAGCCACATGTCTTTAGTAAAAAAAAGGTCAATAAGCGTATATTTATTGGTTTGCGCAAAAGTTATAGCGTCTACAAACTAGAGTACATTTTCTGGAATTTACACAGCTTTTAATTTATGACTGCCTATCTCATTTCTTGAGGTGCTAAAATAGCAGGGCAGTACAAACCCCCCCAAATGACCCAATTTTGGAAAGTAGACACCCCAAGGAAATTGCTGAGGGGCATGTTGAGCCCATTGAATATTTTTTTTGTCCCAAGTGATTGAATAATGAAAAAAAAAAAAAAAAGTTTACAAAAAGTTGTCACTAAATGATATATTGCTCACACATGCCATAGTTATATGTGGAATTGCACCCCAAAATATATTCTGCTGCTTCTCCTGAGTACGGGGATACCACATATGTGGGACTTTTTGGGAGTCTAGCTGCGTACGGCACCCCGAAAACCAATTACTGCCTTCAAGATTTCTAAGGGTGCAAATTTTTGATTTCACTCCTCACTACCTATCACAGTTTCGATGGCCATAAAATGCCAGAATAACACAAAACCCCCCAAATGACCCCATTTTGGGAAGTAGACACCCCAAGAAAATTGCTGAGGGGCATGTTGAACCCATTGAATATTTTTTTTTTGTCCCAAGTGATTGGATAATGACACAAAAAAAAAGTTTACAAAAAGTTGTCACTAAATGATATATTGCTCACACATGCCATAGTTATATGTGGTATTGCACCCAAAATATATTCTGCTGCTTCGAGGATACCACATATGTGGGACTTTTTGTGAGTCTTGCCGTGTACGGCACCCCAAAAACCAATCACTGCCTTGGGGATTTCTAAGGGTGCAAATTTTTGATTTCACTCCTCACTACCTATCACAGTTTCGAAGGCCATAAAATGCCAAAATAGCACAACCCCCCCCCCCCAAATGACCCCATTTTGGAAAGTAGATACCCCAAGCTATTTACTGAGAGTCCATGAAATATTTTATATTTTGCCACAAGTTGCAGGAATATTACAATTTTTTTTTTTTTTTTTGCACAAAGTTGTCACTAAATGATATATTGCTCACACATGCTAAGGGCATACATGAAATTACACCCCAAAATAAATTCTGCTGCTTCTCCCGAGTACGGGGATACCACATGTGGGGGACTTTTTGGGAGCCTAGCCACGTATGGGACCCCGAAAACCAAGTACTGCCTACAGGATTTAAATATAAAACGCTACCAAAAAAAACTGTTAGCGATCGCAGGGATCAGGTCTGACTCTGTGAACGCTGCAGTTATGTGTTTAGTGTTTTGTAAGTGACAGTGATCGATCGATACTGCACTTGGGTGGGCTGGGCGGAGGGGCAAAACGCAGGTGCTAGCAGGTATCTGGGCTGATCCCGCTAACAATGCGTTTTTTTGGAACCCTAAACTGCTGGGGACGCTAGTATAGATCTGATCAGTCAGATATTGATCTGTTCAGATTCTATACCACTACGGGAGGTTTATGCTTTGCACGTGGGTGTTAGCGGTACTGGCACTAACCTAGCGCTGCCTGGGGCGACGCAGACCCTGACCCTAAAACCTAATTGATATCACCCGACGGGTGATCAGGGGGCTAAACCTTTATTGGGTAATAAATGGTGGGTGCCCTGATGCTATAAAAAGCAAACTAACTAACCAGAGTCACCCGTAACACTTATACGGTGATCACTGGTGAAAGGGTTAACTAGGGGCAATCAGGGGGTTAAAATCTTTATTAGGTAGTATATGGGGGTCCCTGGGGCTATATAAAAACCTGACGGGGGAACCTAAATAACTAACTGGCTAACCAGTGTCACCAGGGACACTTATACGGTGATCGCTGGTGAAAGGGTTAACTAGGGGGCAATCAGGGGGTTAAAACCATTATTGGGTAGTATATGGGGTACCTAGCGCTATAAAAAACCTGGCGG
Organism: Lithobates pipiens; assembly: GCF_037356315.1. Lineage (NCBI taxonomy): Eukaryota > Metazoa > Chordata > Amphibia > Anura > Ranidae > Lithobates > Lithobates pipiens. The sequence continues at coordinate 494,094,849 of NW_027507764.1, forward strand.
TGAACCTAAAAAAATAACTAGCTACCTAACGGCACCAGTGACACTAATGCAGCGATCAGAAAAACGATCGCTTAGTGATACTGGCAAAAGGGGGTGAAAGGGTTAACTAGGGGCAATCAGGGGGTTAAAACCATTATTGGGTAGTATATCGGGGTACCTAGCGCTATAAAAACCTGGTGGTGAACCTAAAAAAATAACTAGCTACTTAGCGGCACCAGTGGCACTAATGCAGCGATCAGAAAAACGATCGCTTAGTGACACTGGCAAAAGGTGGTGAAAGGGTTAACTCTAGGGGCAATCAGGGGGTTAAACCTTTATTGGGGGGGGTAGGGGGCTACCCTGGACCTAACACTAACTGCCCTGACAGTTTTTACTGTCACAACTGACACTAAATGCAGTGATCAGTAAATAAATGATCACTGCAATCAGTGACACTGTGACTGGGAGGGGGGGTGATCGGGGGGGGGGGGGTTTGTGTGCCTATGTGTGCCTACATGTCAGTGTAGTGTTGGTGCACACTTACATTCTCTCTTCTCCTCGTAGTCCGGTCAAGAAGACCAGCCCGAGGAGAATGACATCACTTCCTCCCTGCCTGTGTTTACTATACACAGCGGGGGAAGCTTCTCATTCGCTAGGAGCGATCGAGAGGGGATGGCCAGAAACCAACGGCCATCCCCTCATCCCGGATTGCTCCTGTAGCGAAACGGACCGACGCATCCAGCGGGAGGGGGTCCGATCGGACCCCCCACCTGCTGGAAGGCGAACATGTACATGTACGTGCTTGTGCCTGTTGGTGCCATTGCACCGACGTACATTGCCATGTGGCGGTCCTTAAGTGGTTAAGTGTGAAAAATATACAAAAAAAATATAAAAATTAGGAAGTGGGGAAATACTTTTTCACTTCACTGTACAGTATATTGTTGTGTTGTGTTGGCACCTCAAAAGTCCATCTTTTTTCTTTTTTCTAATTTTTACTATACTATGTTAATAGTAAATAGGACATTTTCAAAGGCATGAATACCCAAAATAAGCTAATACAAAGTCATATATAGGAAACGTGCTATAGGTCTCAGTTAGGACACTTGTCTCGACTACAGGTAGTGGGTTGGTAAAAGAAAGGGCCATTTATAAGGGAAAAAGCATATAACACATAAACAGTTAGCCCTTGTACACACGATCGGAGATTCCGTCGGAATGTGTCCGATCGGAGCGGTTTGTCGGATATTCTGACTGTGTGTGGTATGCATCGGACTGTTTCCGTCGGAATATCCGTCGGACCAAATTTTCCAACTTGCTGGAAATATTTTCCGACAAACTGCTCCGATCGGACATACTCCGATCATGTGTAGAGAATTCCTATTGGACAAAGTGCCACGCATGCTCAGATCAAATTCCTACATCAAAGCTATTGGCTACTAGCCTGAACGTAGTCCCATCGTAACTAAATAACGTCATCACGTTCCAAACGATCGGATTTTCCGACAACTTTGTCCGACCGTGTGTATGCAAAAGTTTCGGACAAAATCCGACGGATTTGGTTGTTGGAATCTCCGACCGCGTGTACAAGGGCTAAGTGTATAATAGCAACATGTAAACACATCGTCCTTGTCAGCATGAGCCAAATTCCTAGAGGCAAAAGTAAGTAATAGAATACTAGTTGAGAGGTAATATGAGAAGAACAGGGAGGAGGGTAAAAACAGGGACAAGAGGAAAGGGGTTATGAGTCAGAAGATAGAAGACAGGCATCAGTGTGAAAAACAAAGCAAAAAATAAAGGGGAGGGGGGAATATGGTGATGGGAGGAAAGCTGCCTTGATAGCACAAAGGATTAGGGGACTTTAAGTAGATGGGTGAAACACTCCTTAATAGTCAGTATATGGGTTGTTCCCTAGTGTATTGGAATGCACAGTTTGGCAGCATTAACAATAGGCATTGCTGGTGATTTAAAGTATACCCTATTGGGAAGAGAAGTATAATGTAAAAGGAAGTATTCTGGGGCAAAGTCAAGGTTGTAAGTAGCACCTGTAGAGATGAAGAAGTGGGCATGTCCACCAAATATATAAGAGCGTGCCTGGCTACACTGTGCATCTCCAACATGCATCGGATGCCTCAGGGTCAAATTTGTGTACCTGTGGTGTGGTCCTATACCACTGTGACTGGAACTCACAGAACCAATAGATCTAGTAATAATTCCTTCTCCCAAGACTTGCAGGCCTTACCACTATTAAAAAGACGTCCAGCAAATATCAAAGTATATACAATGGTTATTAAATGATGCTGAGGTGTGGACCTAGAACATATGGCTTCAAAAGGAGTACGGGGTCTAGAAAAAGAGGAGGAATGATCAGCAGCTCGAAGATATTGTTTATTTGTATATAGGTCCAAAAAGGGAACTGACTCCCTTGCATTTCAGAGGTCAAACTATCATAATACAGAAGTCTGTCTCATTTGGAAAAAGTGCTTGGCCAAGACTTGAGAATGAGGCCAGATGCCTGCAAGAAACCTTTGTGACATCCCAGGGGGAAACTCTGTGTTGAACTGGAGAGGCGTTAGAGGGCCTGGGGAGGAAGATAATGTAAGTTCTTGCAGACCCTATGGAAACAGCATAGGCCCAATAGGAGGGTGGTCCAGGAGGGCAGCAGGGGTATGACGAGGGGCAAGCCAAGGTACACACCTCAGAGTTAAGCTTGTGAAGAAGGTTTCCAATCGAAACCAGTCTTTAATCCGTTCTTGTACATTCCAGTCAACTATCCTAGAGAGATGACAAACCCAATAAAAGTTTCAGAGGGTGGGAAGACCCATACCCCTCTCCTGTTTTGGCAGGGTCAGCTGGCCATAGCCAATTCTAGGGTGCTAAATGCACCAAAGGAAGGCGGTACAGTAACTTTTGTGTATGGTAAAGAAAGCCAAGGGCAAATGAATCTGGACCGTCTGCAGAATATGCAGAAGGAATGGTAGGACATTCAGGATGGCAGCCCTATTAAACCAGGAGAAGATGGGTTTATCCCACTTTGGAAGATCACTAGAAATAGTTTAATGCATAAGCCTTTGTGAAATTAATCTTTATGTTGGACAAAGATTGGAAGAGTGCAAAATCTTCTAAAGGGATGGGAAGGGTCGTATGAGGTTTTAAAAGGAAGAGTAGTATATCATCCACGAATGCATCGAGCTTGTATGTGCGGCCCCAAACTGTTAGCGGAGGTCCACCCTAAAGTGGACCTTCCGCTCATCGGAACCCCCCCCCCTCCGGCGCCACAATTGGCACCTTTCAGGGGGGAGGGGGGTGCAGGTACCTGTACAGTACAGGTATCTGCACCCACTTCCGCGATAGCTCTCTGCGGAAAGAAGCGTAGATTACGCCCCTTTCCGAAAGTCCCCCCGCTGCCTGCTGGGAAACACACAGATCCCAGAGGCAGCGGGTCCATCCTTATTGCGCAGCGCGACTCGCGCATGTGCAGTAGGGAACTGGGAAATGAAGCCGAAAGGCTCCACTTCCTGATTCCCATACCCAAGATGGCGACGGCAGCACCCGAGAGACGATCGAGAGATCGGCTTCGGGTGCCGACATCGCGGGCGCGCTGGACAGGTAAGTGTCACTATTTTAAAAGTCAGCAGCTGCAGTATTTGTAGCTGCTGGCTTTAAAAAAAAAAAAAAACGTGGAGTCCCGGCGGACTCCCGCTTTAATGTTGCATTACATTTAAGGGGATGAAGAATTGATTAAAGTGTTAGCACAAAAAGAAAGGGGGAAAGTGGCAGCCTTGTCTTGTGCCATTACAGATGGGCAAGGCATTTGACAGATGGCTATTAACGGGTACTGTTGCAGTCGGGGTGGCATCCAGTTACAGAAAGAACCTTTATTGATTCGAGGTAGTCAGCCAATGATGTGAATTTATAGCCTTCCCCCCTGGAACAAAACCAATTTTATATTTAGCAACAAGAGTGGGGAGTAATGGGAGCAGGCGATTGGCCAAAATTTTGGCAAAAATCTTTATGTCTACACTTAAGAGTGAAATAGACCGGTAATAGGCTACCAGGGTTGTGTCTTTTCCCTGTTTTGGAATAACTGAAATATGGGCTTCTAATAGCCAGTGTACTTGGGGTTTAGCAGATGAAAGGAATTAAAGGCACAAAAAAGGAGATGCTAAGGTGTACACAAAGGTCTTGTAGTACACCACCGTAAACCAATCAGGGCTGAGACTTTTACCTGGTTTTAAATGTTTGACCGGTAGTTAAAATTTTTTAGCGTTATCCCCAGAGATGAGATTGTATCTGGTTCTCCGGTTGTCTTGCGAGGCCATCTGTGGAAGATAGATCATATAATTTAAAGTAGAATTGTTTGAATTGGTTCGCTTTATCTGCAGTGGCCTCTAGCGTGTGAACCTGCGAAGTACAACAATAATGTATTGTGCATTTGCTTTTTTGGATTGTAGTACCCTATCTAGAAGTTTTTACACTTTTATTGCCCTGTTCATAAAAAAGCTTCTGAGACAGGGCAAATATTGCATTTCACCTTATGCCCCAGTTCCTCAAGGAGTGTGCGAGCATAGAGGAGGTCTTGGATGATGATTGGACAAAAACATAGATTCAACAGTGGCGAAAATCAGAAAAGGTAAATATTTTTGGGATAGGAAAAGATAATCAAGTCTTGAATAGCTTTTGTGGGGTGCAGAGAATTTTTTTAAAATCTTTATTTCCTGGATGTATGGAGTATTGTGTAGAAGGAGGTCATGTGGGTGCAATTTGATTTGTTGTAACACTCTATAGGGTAGGGAGGAAGCCCCCATAAATATTCTTAGTTCTACTTATAAAAAAAATAACAACAGTAGGAGTCATCATCAGTATATCCTAATGAATCTACAAGTACACAAGAGCATTTGTCCTCAATGCGTTCTCTTTGACACCCCTGCTTTGCTATGGTTACTTCTTCGGCTGCTATCAATTTGATCTAATCTCTTCACTTCTGCCAATACCTCCTGCTCTCTACCTCTCTCATTACCTCCTTTCATGCTTACCTGCAGGACTTCTCCAGAGCCTCTCCCATCCTCTGGAACTCCCTACCCCAATCTCTCTGGCTATCTCTCACACTATCCTCCTTTAGGTGATCCATGAAAACTCATCTCTTAATGGAGGCATGTGGGCAGGTGCAGTTAGTACTCCCCACTGTAGGTGGTGCTTGGCCATAGCAACAATGCAGAAGGGAAAGGAAGTCTTAAAAAACATGGTTCCTCTATGATTTCCTGCAGTCACCAAAGTAACAGCTGTCTGACTGGACACTGGTGCCCCTCATGACCTTGGTGGCCATCTTGGGTCAGGGCAGTGTCTATTTAAAAAACTGGTTCCTGGGTTTGGCATGCAGTTTGGGAGTGGTTAGTGTAGGGATGGGTTCCCCCGTCTGATAGAGAGAGATTTCAGAGGTAGGAAAGTATTATGGATGAGTAGAGACATGCAGGGAGTATGTCCTTCCTTGGTTTTAGGAAGCCTCCCATTTAGGTTTGGCATGCAGTTTGTAGATGATTAATGTAGGGATGGGTTCCCTGTCTGGCAAGGAGAGTGTTTAGAGGTAGGGAAGGCCTCCAGAAGAGTAGGGACAGTTCTGGGAGTCCTTCCTCAGTTTTAGGAAGCTTCCAATTTGGGTGTAGACTGGGTGTTGACTGGACAGGCTGCATTTCTGCTCCTCGTTGCCAAAGCTGTTGGCATCATTTTAACCTAATGCTCCTGGGTCAAATTGTGCAATGTTGGGATTTTTTTTAACCCTTTCCCAAACAGCCGCCGCAGTTATACTGCAGCAGGTTGGCTCCCCTGGGTGAGCCATCATAGCTGTATGTCAGCTCTTTAAGATGCTGTAGCAGGCGCATGCCCTCAGTGTGTCCCCGGAGCCAATGCGTGTGCCTGGCAGGTGCAATGACCACCAGGCACCCACGATCGCCCATGACAGAGCGAGAACCGGTATCTGTGTGTGTAAACACACAAATCCCGGCTCTGTCAGGGGAGAGGAGACAGACTTTGCGTTCCTACTAAGTAGGAACAACGATCTGTCTACTCCTCTAGTCAGCCACATTCCCCCTGACAGTTAGAACACATCTAGGGAACACAGTTAACCCCTTGATTGACCCCTAGTGTTAACCCCTTCCCTGCCAGTGACATTTATACAGTAATCAGTGGCTATTATTATCTGATCGCTGTATAAATGTCACTGGTCCCAAAAAAGTGTCAAAAGTATCCAATCTGTCTGTCCAGTTTTGCAGTCCCGATAAAAATCGCAGATTACCGCCATTACTAGTAAAAAAAAAAATAATAATAATAATGCCATAAATCTATCCTCTATTTTGTAGACGCTATAACTTTTGCGCAAACCAATCAACATACGCTTTTTGCAAATTTTTTTACCAATAATATGTAGAAGAATACATATTGGTCTAAACTTATTTATTTTTATTTTTGGGGGGGATATTCATTATAGCAAAAAGTACAAAATATTGTGTTTTTTTCAAAATTGTCACTCTTTTTTGTTTATAGCGCAAAAATAAAAACCGCAGATGTGATCAAATACCACCAAAAGAAATCTCTATTTGTGGGGAAAAAAAAAAGACAAAGTTTGTTTGGCAGCAATGACGCACAACTGCGCAATTGTAAGCTAAAGCGCCGCAGTGCCTTGGTCAAGAAGGGGGCAAAGCCTTCCTGGGCTGAAGTGGTTAATACACTGTTCTCATTCACCTTTACCTTTGTGTGTTCACTTCTCTTTGACACACCATGCTGCACCCTGCTCACAGGCCTATCCCTCCTCCACCTAAAAATTAAACTTTTACTTTCTCCATCAGTCCATACCTCACAGTTATTACCTTTTAGATTCTAATTTAGATTGTAAGCTTTCATACGTAGGACCCGCCTCTATTGAATTGAATAGTAATTGTACTGTCTCCATTTATTTTGTGAAGTGTTGCGTAAACTATTGGTGATATACTGTAGAAATCCTGTATAATAATAATGATAATTTGTCCCTGCTAGGAAGATGTTACAATTTCTTGAGGAGTACATGATGGTAATCTAGGACATGTGATGTTTCTCCAACTCTTCCTTGTAACATGTGTGCTCAATGTTCTTGGTGACGTCTCATGTTCTATAAAAACAAGTTATTATTATAAGAGTAGAAGTAATTTAAGAATTAGTTGTTACACTGGTTTCCTGGAAAGTCCTAGGAAGGTTTCTGGAGGATCCTCACTCTACAGCTGTTTGGACGTGTATTTTAAATTGCTGAAATACATTGTACATTGGAGAATCGTTCTTGCAGATGGAAACCGTACACAAGCTCGGGCTGAAGGTGAGGCCACAAACATGACTACAGTCTTATTACCACTCTACACCCTTCATTGTAGCATGTAACTAAGCAGTAGGCCCATGATGGTGAACCTTGGCACTACAGATGTTTTGGAACTATGTTTCCCATGATGCTCAACTACACTGCAAAATGCAAGAGTATCATGGGAAATATAGTTCAAAAACATCTGGAGTGCCAAGGTTCACCATCACTGCAGTAGGATGTGTTATAGATAAGCATGAAGGAGAGTTTATAGGTGTGTAGAGTTCTTTGTAATAAGTACACCATTGCAGAAAAATATTATTATAGGTATTTACTGTATGTTGAGCTGACAATTCACATAGTGCTTTACATATTGTACACAGGGCTGCTGTGCCATTTATCCTGAAACCCGATGGGAGAGGGGGGGAATCTGACAGCGCTGCAGGGGAGGGGGGCACACAGCTGGGCCCGGACAGCAGGGGGGGGGGGGGGCAGGAGCACAAATATTAGGATCAAGGATTGGCTTCTTCAATAAGGCAGCGTTGCCTGCCCTGCCTGTGCCCCACCCCCTTTTTAAACTGATGGGACCCGGGCCCAGTACAGGAGGGCCAGCTGTATGCTCTGATTGTACATCTACATCAGTCCCTGCCTTGGAGGAGGTTGAAATCCTAGATGGTTATATCACGTGCATATATACCAGGGCCAGGGTAGATAGGAACCAATTAACCTACCAGCATGTCTTGTGTGGGAGGAAACAAAAGTACCCAGAGGAAACCTATGCAAGAACAGTGAGAACTTGAAACTACATGCAGTTAGTGTTCTGATCAGTGGCGGCTGGTGGCACTTACCCCATCTAGGACGCAGGTAGCACTTTCTCCGAGCGGCGGGTTCCCCTGCATCTCCTCCTCTTTGGAATCACAGCGGCTTCCGCCGCCTGTCACCTCCCTCCTCCCCACCTCCCTCCTCCTCCACCTCCTAACTGGCCAATAGGATCGCCCAATTTGGTGACGGGTCTGAGGACCCGTTTCCTGAGTTCTTTGCCATGAGGCCTATTAGAGCCTCAGGCTCTAATTACTTGCTTCACAAAAGAAAAAACCCATGGGAATCCATGTAGATTAGGGGGCTGGATGCATGGATAGGGGGTGGAGCCCCTGTGCCTTGCATTACAGGCCGCCACTGGTCGTGATCAGAATTCAAATCAGGGACCCTGGTGCTGCAAGGCATAAGTGCTAACCTCTAAGCCACTATATGGCAGTGAGTTTCTAAGCCAATGGGACACCCATCTGAGTGGGGTAGGGACAATTTGACACCTGCATGAGAGTGGTAGGGATATGTAATTATAAGTTCCCTAAGGGACTGATGTGAATGGTGGTATTTACTGTAATAATCAGCATAATATATCAATTCTATATATATCAAAAATAAAATAAACAGTAAAATAATGTGACTGGTTATTTCATATCTGCTGCTGTTTGTTTAATAAAAAAATTATATGGAGCTGTGTTACTGGCATTTACCTGTCAAATTAATAAATTAAAGTGCTGTTATCTCAGAGAAAGATGACCTTTAAAGACTATTTTGATTAGTGAATTTCCCTATAAATCTGAAGAACAACATTTTTACATCCAACTAACATCTGTGATTGCATTCAGAAAGTCTGCTAGTACATGCTTAATGTAATATTGGATTCTTACAGTGGGCATATCAGCATTCCCCTGCATATAAGCATTAAAGGAGTATTAAACCCAAAAGCAAAATTGTAATATATTGGAGCTTACCAATCATTATGGTAGCTGCATTCATTTCCATTTTCCCTTTGTTTTCACTAGAGATGGACAAACTTCCGGGACGTGAACCGTGAAAGTGGCCGAAAGTTTGCGAACTGAAAAGTTTGCAGCGCCATTGACTTCAATGGCAGGCGAACTTTAAAAACCTACAGGTCATATTTCCAGCCACAAAATAATTACTAGCTGTGCACACATAGTCCCACCACATGGCCACTGACATAACACATGTATGAAGTGAATCTGGGATCGACAACTACAAGCATTCTTTTTTTTATATGTGAAATTTTGACAATTCAGGACTCAGGAGCGCATGAAGGCAATGGAGGAGAGGAAAGGTCAGGTAGGCTATGACGAGGGTGCAGGAGAGGATAGAGTGCATTGACACCAGCACTGTGATATAGAGCACTGACACCAGCACCGTGATATAGAGCACTGACACCAGCACTGTGAGATAGAGCACTGACACCAGCACTGTGATATGAAGCACTGACACCAGCACCGTGATAGAGTGCACTGACATTAGCACCGTGATATAGAGCACTGACACCAGCACTGTGATAGAGTGCACTGACACCAGCACCGTGATATAGAGCACTGACACCAGCATCATGATAGAGTGCACTGACACCAGCACCGTGATATAGAGCACTGACACCAGCACCGTGATAGAGTGCACTGGGTACTGTCGTCAGACTGCTGAGCGGCGGTTGTTGCTACCTCCTCTTCCTGACCCAATGCCAAGAGTGGCTGCGCATCGGAAATGTCTTGATATGGATCAGAAAATAATTCCTGTGACTCAAGTGGAAGGTATGTGGTGGTGGTGGTGTTGTTGGTGGTAGTGTCTTTGGGGGTGCACATAGCAGAGAGTGAAGAAGAGGGTGCAGATCGAGAGGATGAGGAGGGTGCAGAAGAGTAAGGCTGAGTGAGCCACTCAACCAAGTCTGGTGCGTCCTTTGACGTAATCGCACGCACCTTCTGCAATTTGCCACTTTGGCTCAAGTCTGTTGCTCCTGCTCTACCCCTACCACCCCTGCGGAAGGGCCTGCCTCTTCCTCTGCCTGTCATTTTTTAAATGACCCTGTGACAAAAGTCTCTAGAGAAGTGCAGTATGTATGTGGAAGAAGGTATATAACACCCCACATCAATCTGTTGTTTTTGGGGGCCACTGGTCTATCACACCAGTTATAATACTTTTTTTTTATTGCGTTTGTCGCTCTCTGTAGTATCGCTACAGAACCGCTCAGCAGTCACAATGCTGCACAGTGGAAATGCACAATACTATGCTTTCTATATGTGCAAGTAATTTATACGTGTATTACACACCTATATACTGCACACCAAATAGTACACCTATACCAGTCCTTACAAGGACTTTTGTGGAACAAGTAGCTAGTGATTTGCAGACTGTACCTCAGTTCCCACACTGATAAAGGACTGCTGCAGAATAGGGCAGCAATCTGCAGCAGTGCACCACAACCCTCCAAATAGTACACCTATACCAGTCCTTACAAGGACCTTTGTGGACCAAGTAGCTAGTGATTTGCAGACTGTACTTCAGTCCCTACACTGATAAAGGACTGCAGCAGAATAGGACAGTAATCTGCAGCAGTGCACCACAACCCTATATATTGTACACCTATCCCAGTCCGTACAAGGACCTTTGTGGACCAAGTAGCTAGTGATTTGCAGACTGTACCTCAGTCCCTACACTGATAAAGGACTGCTGCAGAATAGGGCAGTAATCTGCAGCAGTGCACCATAACCCTATATATTGTACACCTATACCAGTCTATACAATGACCTTTGTGGACCAAGTAGCTAGTGATTTGCAGACTGTACCTCAGTACCTACACTGATAAAGGACTGCTGCAGAATAGGGCAGCAATCTGCAGCAGTGCACCACAACCCTCCAAATAGTACACCTATACCAGTCCTTACAAGGACCTTTGTGGACCAAATAGCTAGTGATTTGCAGACTGTACCTCAGTCCCTACACTGATAAAGGACTGCAGCAGAATAGGGCAGTAATCTGCAGCAGTTCACCACAACCCTCCAAATAGTACACCTATACCAGTCCTTACAAGGACCTTTGTGGACCAAGTAGCTAGTGATTTGTAGACTGTACCTCAGTCCCTACACTGATAAAGGACTGCTGCAGAATAGGGCAGCAATCTGCAGCAGTGCACCACAACCCGACAAATAGTACACCTATACCAGCCCTTACAAGGACCTTTGTGGACCAAGTAGCTATTGATTTGCAGACTGTACCGCAGTCTCTACACTGATAAAGGACTGCTGCAGAATAGGGCAGCAATCTGCAGCAGTGCACCATAACCCGACAAATAGTACACCTATACCAGTCCTTACAAGGACCTTTGTGGACAAAGTAGCTATTGATTTGCAGACTGTACCACAGTCTCTACACTGATAAAGGACTGCTGCAGAATAGGGCAGCAATCTGCAACAGTGCACCATAACCCGACAAATAGTACACCTATATCAGTCCTTACAAGGACCTTTGTGGACCAAGTAGCTATTGATTTGCAGACTGTACCACAGTCCCTACACTGATAAAGGAAGGCTGCAGAATAGGGCAGTAATCTGCAGCAGTGCACCACAACCCTATATATTGTACACCTATACCAGTCCTTACAAGGACCTTTGTGGACCTAGTAGCTAGTGATTTGCAGACTGTACCTCAGTCCCTACACTGATAAAGGACTGCTGCAGAATAGGGCAGCAGTCAAGTATAATATTCTTTCTATATTTGGAAGAAAGTATATTATACGTGTACAACCCTATATACTGTACACCTATACCAGTCCTTAAAAGGACCTTTGTGGACCTAATAGTAATAGCTAGCTAATGATTAAACTGACTGTCCCTGCTGCACACAGCATCCTGTCCCTCCCTGCACTGACAAAAGACAGGCTGCTGCAATCACCAACACAGCAGTGCACTGAACCCTATATACTGTACACCTATACCAGTCCTTAAAAGGACCTTTGTGGGCCTAATAGTAATAGCTAGTGATTAAACTGACTGTCCCTGCTGCACACAGCATCCTGTCTCTCCCTGCACTGACAAAAGACAGGCTGCTGCAATCACCAGCATAGCAGTGCACTCAACCCTATATACTGTACTACACCTATACCATACCAGTCCTTAAAAGGACTTTTGTGGACCTAATAGCTAGCGATTTGTGTCACTACAGTCTCTCCCTGCTCCACACAGCATCCTGCCCCTACACTGAAATAAGACAGAATGTAAAATGGCCGCCAGATCAGATCCATTTATAAGGTAGGGGGAATGTCCACTTGTCCATGTGCTGAAATGTCTCAATTGTCTGTCCTGTACCCCATGATGGATGTATCATCATGGGTCAAAGTTCTTTCACACTGTAAACACATATGTCCACCAGGCGCACAGCGGCAATAGTCCGCCGATCGGGCGAATCGCGAACACGCAAAATTCGCTGCGAAACGACCGCCAGCCGAACAGTTCGGCCATCCCTAGTTTTTACCTGGTGATCTGACCAATGGCACACCTCCTGTATTAGAGTGCCCCCACTCTGGATGAAGGAGAACAGGGGGCACAGCAGACAGAAGCATTGTCAGCCTGAGAGAAGGGGAGTGTTAAATATACTAAGAGATTTAAATACACCCACACATTGAAAATTCCAGCTAATATTTTATATGCAAATGTATAAAATGTGGGTTGCGCTAACTATTAAATATAACCAAAGAGCCTCTCCAGACAGAAAATAGAACCCTCTCGTGCTCTTTATCTCACAAGGATATATAATAGACCATCATGGTGCAGTATATCAAAACAGGTTTATTTAAAAGTATTAAAATAACAAAGTTCAAACTCACATGTGCTTGTGCCTAAGCTTCCTGATGATGCAACAACGTTTGCGAAATGCGTAGTGGCTGCCGGGACTTCTGTTTACCTTCGGTGTATGAGGAAGAGGCTTGGGACGTATTCAAGGACCGCAGAATATAGACTGCTGCTGGGGGGTTTTTGAATACACAGAAGGGCCAATTGAATCCATATTAATACGTACATGGCTGGACATGCTTGGTGCCGACTTAGGCACAAGCACATGTGAGTTTGAACTTTGTTATTTTAATACTTTTAAATAAACCTGTTTTGATATACTGCACCATGATGGTCTATTATATATCCTTGTGAGATAAAGAGCACGAGAGGGTTCTATTTTCTGTCTGGAGAGGCTGTTGATGAGATCCCCAAAAGGAGTGGTTATCCTAAATGAACTAAAGGTGCATATACAGACTAGATCAGGTGAGTGGTCAGTTCATTTGGTGGTGGTGGAGTCACTTGGTTGGTGATTATAAGAAGCACTTTATATTTGAAGAGAAGCACCTTGAAATAAGAAGAATCAGTCAGCATTGGCGTGATTATTTTGCATTGTGCACTTTTATTATAGGAGTGATCACTCACTTGGGACATTCATAGTACATTGTAATTGATTTCACATTTTTTTTGTGGTTTAAAGCGGAGGTCCACCCTAAAATGGACCTCCGCTCATCGGAATCCCCCCCCCTCCGGCGCCACAATCGGCACCTTTCAGGGGGGAGGGGGGTGCAGTTACCTGGATAATCCAGGTAACTGCACCCACTTCCGGGCTAGCTCTCTGCGGAAAGGGGCGTACGTTACGCCCCTTTCCGCAAGCGCCCGCCCCCTTCAGCAAGTGCTGGGAAACACACAGCTCCCAGAGGCAGCGGGGACCGTCCGGATTGCGCCGCGCGGCTCGCGCATGCGTAGTAGGGAACCGGGAAATGAAGCCGAAAGGCTCCATTTCCTGATTCCCATACCCAAGATGGCGGCGGCAGGACCCGACAGACGAGCGAGCGATCGGCTTCGGGTGCCGACATCGCGGGCGCGCTGGACAGGTAAGTGTCACTATTTAAAAGTCAGCAGCTGCAGTATTTGTAGCTGCTGGCTTTAAAAAAAAAAAAAAAAAACGCGGAGTCCCGGTGGACTCCCGCTTTAAGGCACTGTTTGGCACTTTATATTATTTGGCACCACTGCAGGGGTGACCAGCCTGTGACACTGGTAAGGTGGATAGCTCTGCAGGGGTGCCAATATTTTTGAATATTTTTTAACAATTTTGAATATTTTGTTGTTGATTTATATAGCACATTTTGCAGTATTTACCATGATGAAGGAGGAGTAATTTCCCTTGCTAAAAAGGTTTTTACATAAGCACGGCACTTTGGTTATATTTAATAGCGCAACCCACATTTTATACAGATTGGTTCACAAAGTGACACTTCTATATTAGGTTGCAGCAAACAAAAATATAGATTGGGGGTTCCTTTTGCGCCGGTAGTTCAAATTTATTTCAATATTTTATATGCACTTATTACTGCAAACATTTATTTTTTCCTTTTGAGATAAAGGTTTTATACACAGTATCTCACAAAATTGAGTACACACCTCACATTTTTGTAAATATTTTATATCTTTTCATGTGACAGCACTGAAAAATTGACACTTTGCTACAATGTAAAGTAGTGTGTGTACAGCTTGTATAACAGTGTAAATTTGTTGTCCCCTCAAAATAACTCAACACACAGCCATTAATCTCTGAGTGAAAATGTCCAAATTGGGCCCAATTAGCCATTTCCCTCCTCTGTGTCATGTGACTCATTAGTGTTACAAGATCGTAGGTGTGAATGGGGAGCAGGTGTGTTAAATTTGGTGTTATCACTCTCACTCTCTCATACTGGTCACTGGAAGTTCAGCATAGCACCTCATGGCAAAGAACTCTCTGAGGATCTGAAAAAAAGAATTGTTGCTTTAAATAAAGATGGACTATAAGAAGATTGCCAAGACCCTAAAACTGAGCTGCAGCACAGTGGCCACAGCAGCCACAGCGGTTTAACAGGACAGGTTCCACTCAGAACAAGCCTCGCCATGGTCGACCAAAGAAGTTGAGTGCACATGCTCAGTGTCATATCCAGAGGTTGTCATTGCTGCAGAGGTTGAAGGGTTGGGGGGTCAGCCTGTCATTACTCAGACCATATGCCGCACACTGCATCAAATTGGTCTGCATGGCTGTCGTCCCAGAAGGAAGCCTCTTCTAAAGATGATGCACAAGAAAACCTGCAAACAGTTTACTGAAGACAAGGATTACTGGAACCATGTCCTGTGGTCTGATGAGACCAAGATAAACTTATTTGGTTCAGATCGTGTCAAGCATGTGTGGCGGCAACCAGGTGAGGAGTACAAAGACAAGTGTGTGTTGCCTACAGTCCAGCATGGTGGTGGGAGTATCATGGTCTGAGGCTGCATGAGTGCTGCCGACACTGGGGGGCTACAGTTCATTGAGGGAGCCATGAATGCCAACATGTACTGTGACATACTGAAGCAGAGCATGATCCCCTCCCTTCTGAGACTGGGCAGCAGGGCAGTATACCAACATGATAATGACCCCAAACACACCTCCAAAACAACCACTGTCATGCACCCCACACTTGTCATCCTGCACATACTACCAACTGTCATACCATCCACATGCCTCTCCTGTGCATACTATCCATTGTCATACCTTCTACGTCCCCCTCTGACATATACTATCAACTGTCATACCCTCCACAGTCCTTTTCTGCACATACTACCCACTGTAATGCTCTTTCCACTCCTGTCCTACACATACTGCCAACTGTCATACTCTGCACACTTCTCTCTTGCACATACTGTCATACCCTCCCAACTCTTCTCCTGCACATAATACCTGCTGTAAAACCCTTTCCACTTCTCTTCTGCACATCCTGCCCACTGCCATTCCCTCTGCACTCCTCTCCTTCATATACTGCCTGTTAAGACATTTCTTTTATATCCTCAACCTCTCCCATTCTGGAACAGGCACACTTTTGCTAGCAATAAAAATCAGTAATTATAGAACATTACTGGATTGCACATTTCCATAAATAGTAGAATACACCTAAGTGCAATATAGTACAGTAAGAGTTTATTAAATCCCATAATAAGTGTTCCAGATCCAGCACCAGACACTGTGCAGAATCAATCAAAAGAGAACAAAAGAAAGAAAACTTCCCCATATGTTGGAAGACAAAGATATAGTATACTTCTTCAAAAGATGTAAACCAAAGTGCTTCATGGGGCTCAACATGCTCCCTTCATCAGGGCTAAAATATAACACATTTTAAACAATACAATACAGTGCCTTGAAAAAGTATTCACACCCCTTAAAATTTTCCACATTTTTTCATGTTACAACCAAAAACATAAATGTATGTCATTGGAATTTTATGTGATAGACCAACACTACGTGGCATGTAATTGTAATGTAGAAGGAAAACGATAAATGGTTTTCAACATTTTTTACAAAAAAATCTTTGAAAAATTTGTATTCAACCTCCCTGAGTCAATACTTTGTAGAACCATCTTTCACTGCGAATAACAGCTGCAAGTCTTTTTGGGGATCTCTCTACCAGCTTTTGCTCATTCTTCTTTGCAAAATGGCTCAAGCTCTGTCAGATTGGATGGAGAGCGTCTGTGAACAGAAATTTTTAAGTCTTGCCACAGATTCTCAATTGGATTTAGGTCTGGATTTTGACTGGGATATTCTAACACATGAATATGCTTTAATCTAAATAATTCCATTGTAGCTCTGGTTATATGTTTGGGGTCATTTTCCTGCTGGAAGGTGAACCTACACCCCAGTCTCAAGTCTTTTGCAGACTCTAACAGGTTTTCTTCTAAGATTGCCCTGTATTTGGCTCCATCTGTCTTCCTATCAACTCTGACCAGCTTCCCTGTCCCTGCTGAGGAAAAGCATCCCCACAACATGATGCTGACACCACCATGTTTCACGGTGGGGATGATATGTTCAGGTTGATCTGCAGTATTAGTTTTCCACCACACATAGTGTTTTGCTTTTAGGCCAAAATTTTTTATTTTGGTCTCATCTGACCAGAGCACCTTCTTCCACATGTTTGCTGTGTCCCCCACATGGCTTCTCGCAAACTGCAAACAGGACTTCTTATGGATTTCTTTCAACAATGTCTTTCTTCTTGCCACTCTTCCATAAAGGCCAGATTTGTCAAGTGCAAGACTAATAGTTGTCCTTTGGACAAATTCTCCCACCCAAGCTGTGGATCTCTGCAGCTCCTCCAGAGTTACCATGGGCCTCTTGGCTTTTTCTCTGATTAATGCACTCCTTGCCCGGCCTGTCAGTTTAGGTGGACGGCCATGTCTTGGTAGGTTTGCAGTTGTGCCATACTCTTTCCATTTTAAGATGATGAATTGAACAGTGCTCTGTGAGATGTTCAAAGCTTGGGATATTTTTTATAACCTAACCCTGTTTGAAACTTCTCCACAACTTTATCCTTGACTTGTCTGGTGTGTTCTTTGGCCTCCATGATGCTGTTTGTTCACTAAGGTTCTCTAACAAACCTTTGAGGGCTCCATAGAGCAGCTATATTTATACTGAGATTAAATTACACACAGGCGGACTCTATTTACTAACTAGGTGACTTCTGAAGGCAATTGGTTCCACTATATTTTATTAAGGGGTATCAGAGTAAAGAGGGCTGAATACAAATGCATGCCACGCTTTTCATATATTTATTTGTAAAAAAAAATGTGGAAAACCAATTATAATTTCCCTTCTACTTCACAATTATGTGAAACTTTGTGTTGGTCTATCACATAAAATCTGAATAAAATACATTTACATTTTTGGTTGTAACATGACAAAATGTGGAAAATTTCAAGGGGTATATATACTTTTTCAAGGCACTGTATTGTATTGTCTGTGAAGGTTCTTTATCCAGGTCATGATATTTAGTGTCAGTTACATTCAAATTTTTGTAATGTTGATGTTTTACAGCTGATCTAAGCAGTCTATTTAGTGCTCCCAGGGAACAGTGGCTTGAATAGTCCGCAAAACGTGTTTAACGATACAGAAGTCCAGTTAATTGTGACAAAGTACTACTAAATACGAACAATAGAAAGAATTGAATTTCATAGCATGATAAAGTGGTATCTATAACTTCCAACAAAAGGGCTTAGTGCTCAGATTTTCATTAATTTTGTTCTCTTTGATTCCAGTAGGAAGTGCCTATGGCCTTCTCATGAATTGGAGCTGTCTCTCCAGAGTGACTTACTCTCCATAGACTCTCTTTACCAATATGAGATCTTATATAGGTTTTGGATGCAGCTCCTCCCACCTACATTTTCTCAGCTTTTCGGAAGAAAGGCAATGGCACTGCATCACCCCAAGTGGGTAGGAAACCACCTTGCATGTCTGCCAGGGCCGCCTTTAAGGCAGGGCGAAAGGGGCAGCTGCCCTGGGCCCTGTCATTGTTGTGGGGCCCAAATCAGCTGCCTCATACTTGCCAACTATCCAAGTTTAAATTCCCTTGTACTTTGAAGTTTTAGCCCTGTGCTGTGTCCCAATATCTCAGTGTGAATTGCTGGTATTAATGCTGCCCAGCTCTTCCTTATTGTGCACAGGTGACTTACCTGCAGACCCTGTGTTTACATGTAAATAAACGGCGGCCGGTGGTATTGATATGTAAATAAAGGCGGCATTCATATGTAGACCACCCCCCCTGCAGTGAGGAGATGATCCTGTATCCTCTAGCAACCCATTAGTGAGCAGTATTACTGTACAGTAATCTCTAGCAACCAATTAAGCAGAAATCATTTGCTGTAACCTCTAGCAACTAATCAGTGAGCCGTAATGTGTGCTGTAGCCTCTAGCAACTAGTCAGTAAGCAGTAATGATATGTTGTAACCGATGGTAACCAATCACAATTCCTGCCTGATCGGATGCAGTAAACTGATTTTAAGTCTAGCGGCTATTTATTGTATGTCTCAGAGCAGGTGGAGAGTGAAATTGCATGGGGGTGGCAAGAAAATTTTTGCCCGGGGTCCAATCAATATTAAAGATGGCCCTGATGTCTGCTCTGCACTGTGTTGTTGGTGATGGTGACAAAGGCAGAAGTGATCCAAGAAATAGCCATGACCTCTTGCTGTTTCTTATCTTCAAATCTGAACCTGTAGATTCAGGTAACGTAGCTATAATATTTGTCACCTCCTCAATCATCCTGAGGACTGTATGCTATGGGATCCCAAAAAAATGTAAAAAAATGTACAGTTTTACTGTACTTCATAAAAAATCTGAAAACACAACTAACAACTAACACAACACAAATAACTTCAAGGGTCATGGGTACATCAACAATACAGTATAGACAGACTCGGATAAAACATGCATTGATAGATCCAAGAACGAGAAAATATCTCTCTACAAAGATGCTTTTCTAATATTTATTTACTATTAGAAAGGAGGTACATAATTCAATATGGAGGAGCATCATACATTATTACGTTTCCACTTTAAAATATCATGTATGTATGTATTTAATGTATGTTTTTCCCTTTTTTTCAGTCAGGTAGATATAAAATATTGCATGTGGATATTTTGTATTCTTATATGCAGCCAATAATTGGAGATCTTGGTTCCTTTCCCCCTGTTTTCAAGAATATATTTACCTCCTTTGCTTAAACAAGCCTGTTTACAGAGGTTGACACCTTAACCACTTCAATACCGGGCACTTAAACACCTTCCTGCCCAGACCAATTTTGAGCTTTCAGCGCTGTCGCACTTTGAATGACAATTGCGCGGTCATGCTACACTGTACCCAAATGAAATTTTTATAATTTTTTTCCCCACAAATAGAGCTTTATTTTGGTGGTATTTGATCACCTCTACGGTTTTTATTTTTTGCGCTACAAATAAAAAATACCGAAAATTTTGAAAAAAAAAATTTTTTTTTTGTTTCAGTTTCAAAACTTTGTAAATAAGTACGTTTTCTCCTTCACTGATGGGCACTGATGGGGCTACACTGATGGGCACTGATTAGGCGGCACTGATGGGCTCCAATGATGTGGCACCAATGAAGTGGCACTGATGAGGTGGCATTGATGGACACTGATATGTGGCACTGATAGGCGGCACGGATGGGCGACACGGATGGGCAACACAGAAGACACTGATAGGTGGCACAAATTGGCACTGATAGCTGGCACGGATTGGCATGGATGGGCGGCACAGATGGGCATGGATAGGCGGCACAGATGGGCATGGATAGACGGCACAGATGGGCATGGGTGGGCACTGATAGGCGGCACAGGTGGGCACTGATAGGCGGCACAGGTGGGCACTAATAGGCGGCACAGGTGGGCACTCATAGGCGGCACAGGTGGGCACTCATAGGCAGCATTGGTGTTATACAATACTAATGGATGCCAATCAGTGCCAAACAATAATGCATGCCAATCAGTGATGCCCATTGTGGGCACTGATTGGCATCCATTATGGCCACTGATTGGCATCCATTGTGCTGACTGGCATCCCTGGTGGTCTAGGGAGGATTACCTTTTCCCTGGTGGTGTCCCTGGTGGTCCAGTGTGGGCATCCTCGGGGGGGCTGTGCTGATAATCGATCAGCACAGATCCCCCCTGTCAGAGGAGCAGCCGATCGGCTCTCCTCTACTCGCGTCTGACAGACGCACGTGAGGAAAAGCCGATCACCGGCTCTTCCCATTTACACTGTGATCAGCCGTGATTGGACATGGCTGATCACATGGTAAAGAGTCTCCGTCGGAGACTCTTTCCCGAGATCGTAGTTGCCGGGTGTCAGACTGACACCCTGCAACAACGATCGCCGCGATGCACGCCCCCGGGGGGCGCGCAGCGGCTCATAATCCTGAGGACGTCATATGACGTCCGATCAGGATTATGAAACCACTTTGCCACCGTCAATTGCCTATAGGGCGGGCGGCAAGTGGTTTTTAAGCTGTATATATACATACACAAATGATTAAGAGCAATGGCCTCCCTCCCTTCAGATGTAGGAGGCTTCAGTGAGAGACACTGTAAGGTGAAGTGTGAGTGTCTGTAAGGATTCAGCTTCTGATACATTGTGCTCTGGGCAGGGTCGTCTTTAAGGCAGGGCAAAAGGGGCAGCTGCCCTGCGCCCTGTCATTGTTGTGGGGCCCAAAGCAGCTGCCTCCTACTTGCCAACTATCCCAGTTTAAATTCCCTTGTCCCTTGAAGTTTTAGTCCCGTGCTGTGTCCTGATATCTCAGTGTGAAGTGCTGCTACTAATGCCCAGCTCTGCCCTATTGCTGTGTACAGATGACTCACCTGCAGACCCTGTGTTTACATGTATATAACTGTCATTCATATGTAAATAGCAGCGACATGCTTATGTAAATAGCTGAGGCCAGCGGCATTGATATGTAGATAAAGGAGGTATTCATATGTATATCATGCCCCCCTGCAGTCAGGAGAAGATGTGCTGTAGCCTATAGCAACCAGTGAGCAGTATTACTGTACAGTAATCTCTAGCAGCCAATCAACAAGCAGAAATGTGCTGTAACCTCTAGCAACTAATCAGTGAGCCTTAATGTGTGCTGTAATGTCTAGCAATCAGTCAGTACGTGGTAATGATATGCTGTAACCTCTGGTAACCAATCACAATTGCTACCTCATCTGATACATTAAACTGATTTTAAGTCTAGCTGCTATTTATTGTATGTCTCAGAGAAGGTGGAGAGCGAAATTGCATGGGGGGCCCCAAGAAATTTTTTGCCCGGGGTCCAATCAATATTAAAGACGGCCCTGGCTCTGGGGATCCTTTGTCAAAGGAATATCCCGGAATAGATCTTTATTTGCAATAAACCAAGACTATATTAACATATTAAAACAGAGCAAAAGCTAAACATCAGTTAGAAATGGATACAGTAAAAAACATTATAATTTAATTTGATTGCAGACAAGACCAAGCTTATGTATTGACTGGATGACAGATTCCTTATATTTGTTTCAGTGTTATAGTACATTTACACAAATACTTAATTTTCACCAGGTATGCACACCAGGGCATTTAGGCCTCAAAGTTCTGTGAAAACCTTCATTCCTTGTTCTATCTCCATTACTTGTCTCCAAACCCTTGTAGATTTGCATCTCTCTTTTGCTTCAGCCATGAATACAGAGATGAAGATAACCATTAGGGCTTATCAGCAGTAGGGACTGGGAAAAGAGGATCCTATTCATGCAAATATTTTTCAAATAAAATGTATAAAACCTGCATTTACCGACTTTCATACTGGGATTGGGCCATGTATGCCTACCCTTGTTACACTTTGAACGTTATTACTGATCACTCATCCTTTTCTTTTTACAGCAATTACAACTTGCCAGAAATTTTGACTTCTACTTACTCCAATAAAAACTAAAAGAAAACAAAAATTTACTGGAGTTAAGATTTAAAACAAATTTGCTGGAATTTATTTGCAGAACAGTTTTTGAGAAAAAAAAAGTCCCTTGTGCTTTTTCAGGACGGAAATAGTCTGTTTATGTTTATTTAAGTATCACTACCATAGAACCCATTTTTCGAGTGTGCTTTTCCTGAGGTGATAAATGTACTGTATATCTGTAGCACCCTCTACCATTAGGTAGGTGCTAGAGTAGTGGGTTTGTGTTTTTACTATCAGTGCAGGTAAATGTAGGCAGGCCTATGCTCTGAACTAGGCCTGTTTGTTTTGATCTGGTGACAGGGGAGTGGTTTAGTGTAAAAGCAGGTGACTGACATGTGCCTCAGATCTTGGGCGCCTCCTCTGTTTTCATGGAGAAGGCTCTGGAAAAGGGCCAGAGCAGAGAACTGGAGTGACATGGGGTGTATGTGGGAGCCCTGACCAATCCCCAACTAGGATTGGCAGGGGGCAGGCCTCCTAAATATACCCATAGTCAGCCTGCTGTAGGAGTTGTTGGGTGGATGAACTGAATGATGGAGTGTTAGACTGTGGTTTGAGGGAACCCCCTTTATGGGGGGGGGTGTACCTCAGGCGGGGATCTCGGGAGCTGGGAGGGAGCCTCTCTCTACACGAGAGGTGTTCTGGAACAGGAACAGGAAAGAGGACAGTTGGGAGCATGTCCAGGCAAGTCATTCAGGAGGGATCCATGCTGGGGTCGGTGAGTGAAAAGCACAGTGGAAAGCTCTGGAAAGAGACATGCCAGGAGTTGGATGTAGAGCCAGAGGGAGAGACTGTGTGGTTGTTGTGGAGTCAAGTTGCTGCAGCCAGGAGGGCTGGCAGAATTTGCATTGGACATGCTGGGATCAGTAGTCCACCAAGTGTCAGTTAGCACATTTATTCCTCTCATCTAAAATGGTTGCTACCACATAGGGGACTGAAAACCCCTGCCTGCAATGGGCTATCGGCAAAATGTTAGGACTTATTTAGAGTGAGGCCTAGCCATGTGCTAATTTTGACAGCAATCTAGATTTGGACAGTGAAGTAAGTGATCTCAAGTAGTGTGCTGGAGGAGATGTGCAGAGGAAGAGACTGTCACTTATGACAGGAAGAGACTGTCACTTATGTGTCACTTACCTGACACAGGAACCAGCGATGTCACCACTGTCCCCTGTAGCACGGAGCGTTCATCTTCTTCCGTGTATCGCTGCTCCGGCCACTCAAAGTGCCGGAGCAGCGATGATATCACATGGGAGCCGCCACTAACGGCATATCGCCATTAGCTCGGGCATGCTGCTAACGGTGATAGTACACATGCACGCCGCTGTCTACGGCACATGTGCCGTAGACAGCGGTGCATGTCTTTTTGTAAATATCTCCTAAACCGTGTAAGTTTAGGAGATATTTCTTGGACCTACAGGTAAGCCTTCATCTAGGCGTACCTGTAGGTCAACGTGGTTTGTAAGGGTTTACAACCACTTTTAATTTTGGCACCGGGTGGACGTTTTTGGATGTGTTTTGCACACCACGGGCTTAAAAAAAAAAAAGGGGCTTGGAAAGGAGGATCCTATTCATGCAAATATTTTTCAGATAAAATAGTGCCGGAGCAGCGATGATATCACTCGCACGCATGCACACGGGAGCCGCCATTAACGGCATATCCCCTTTAGCTTGGGCATGCTGCTAAGGGTGATAGTACGCATGCGCGCCGTAGACAGCGGTGCATGTCTTTTTGTAAATTTAGGAGATATTTCTTGGACCTACAGGTAAGCCTTAATCTAGGCTTATCTGTAGGGCAAAGTGGTTTGTAAGGGTTTACAACCACTTTAAATGCTATACAGAGTATTATCTAACATGGTTCACTGTACAATTAGGAAGATCAGCTGAATAAATCTGCAAGTGCATTAAATGACACAAAGCCTTCTCTATTGTATCAGCTTGGAAATGATACATTTCTTTTCATTAGAATCAGTGTCAAAGTTCAGGAAATACTTTGCTGTTGAGGTTCCTGGAAGAAATCAGCATTGTATTAACCGTTAGTGAAGGGAAACCGTTGCTGAGACGTACACCAGCACACTCACACGGTCCCCCAACATCCCCACCTGCTGTGCTGCCACCTGCAATCTACAATTGTAGCCCATTAAAAGACGGTAATAAAATAAGCAGTCAGTAAACTGTTTACCAAAACAAGCGTGGGGCCTATGGCAAGAGTCAGATGCCAGGCACTACAAACTTTTCCTAAAAGGGGAGATCTCTGGTAAAAACACTTTAAAATGACATTAGGATTTTTTTTTACATATCTTACACATCAGTCGGTTTTATGCAAGTTTTATCATTCCTTAATGTATTTGCTGAAACTGCTTTTTGCTTTCCCTTCTTCACAGAAATAGTAAGCCTGATTTTCATCTGTCCCATAGTATTTACTCTAGCTAGTTACCTCTGGGTTCTATATCAGTTTTCCTACTACCCTCCCTCATCCTCAATCCAGGTAATTTTTATCACATGTATCTTTAGGAAAGCAGACTTGTCTCACCCTGCATGACCACTCATCTCCCTTCTGGTAAGCGTCAGAGGTCTACCAGCACATCCAGGTTTATGGATAGTCTTTATCCAACAGTTATAAAACTTTTTAATAGAAACATAGAAAAGTGACAGCAGAGAAAAGACTTATGCCCTGTACACACGGTCGGATTTTCCGCCAGAAAATGTTCAATGGGAGCTTTTTATCGGAAATTTCGACCATGTGTAGACTCCATCAGACATTTTCCATCAGAATTTCCATAACACAAAATTTGAGATCTGGATCTCAAATTTTCCGACAACAAAATCGGAATGAAGCAGAAGAGCCGCACTGGCTATTGAACTTAATTTTTCTCGGCTCGTCGTACGTGTTGAACGTCACCGCGTTCTTGACGTTCGTAATTTACGACCAACTTTGTGTGACCGTGTGTCATCATTTGTGACCATGTGACATCACCCGCCACCAGGGGATGTCACATGGTGCCCCCGCCCCTTATGATGTCACAGTCCCAGCATCCCAGGACTGTGACATCATAAGGGGTGGGGTCACCATGTGACATCACCCGGTGACCTCACCCCTTATGCCTATATAAGTCGCCGCACAACGTGTCCCTGCCATTACGGCCGGAGAGAGCATTGTGCCAACATCGGAAGGAAGAAGTAAAGAAGAAGAGCAACAAGCGTCAGCGACAAGACTGGGCCAACGCTAGTAAAAGAGCTGTAAGAAGATAGCGGAGGCCCGGCAGAAGAAGCAAAGAGTGGGACAAGATCCCCGAAGTCGGAAGAAGACCCCTGGACGGCGGTAGCAAGGAAGGAGAAAGCCGGGCTCCTCCGCTAGAAAAAGAGCTAGCAGTAAAAGAGCAGAAGATAGCGGAGGAGCCCGGCGAGAAGACCCCCGAAGTCGGAAGAAGACCCCTGGAGCTGTCTAATAAAGTACTTTAAAAACCTGTGTTGTGTTTTTTTATTAACACTTTTTCCCCAGGTGAATGGGTAGGGGTACATCGTACCCCATACTCATTCACATAGGGTAGGGGGCCGGAATCTGGGTGCCCCCTTATTAAAGGGGGCTCCTGGATTCTGATAAGCTCTCCGCTCACAGACCCGACAACCAACGGCCAAGGTTGTCGGGAAGAGGCCCTTGTCCTCATCAACATGGGAACAAGGCACCCCCCATGTTGAGGGCACGTGGCCTGGTACGGTTGGGGGGGCGCTCGCTCATCCCCACCCCCTTTCCTGACTGGCCAGGCTGTGTGCTCGGATAAGGGTCTGCTATGGACTTTGGGGGGACTCCCATGCCATTTTTTTGGAGCAGGGGTTCCCCTTTAAAGCCATACCAGGCGACGGGGCTCCTGAGGTGTCAACCTCTCTGACGAAGGCAACGACATTCACTTCCTTTGCTAGTCCCGTCTATAGAATATAAAAAAAAAGTCACAGTTACTTTTCTGAGTAATGAATTACTTTTCCAATGTAGTAACCGAGT
Organism: Lithobates pipiens; assembly: GCF_037356315.1. Taxonomy (NCBI): domain Eukaryota; kingdom Metazoa; phylum Chordata; class Amphibia; order Anura; family Ranidae; genus Lithobates; species Lithobates pipiens. The sequence goes on from NW_027507764.1 coordinate 494,121,252, forward strand.
TACTAACGCAATTACTTTTTGGGAGAAGTAATTTGTAACTTAACTAATTACTTTTTTAAAGTAAGATGACCAACACTGGTAATGAATAAACCAGTTAGACTAGTCAAAGAACAAAGACATGCCAATAGTCAACAATGATTCCATCCCATCCCAAAAAAGGGAAAGGGGGAAACATAACCAGTCAGGCATTAACCCGATGTACTATAAAGAAGCCCCCGAATAGGAGTCCCAGCGTAGGGCTGATGCCGGGAGAGCATACCGGGAGTGTACCGACTATGCGTCCGAAAACTGCCTAGTTTCTTATATTAGTAGAAAAGGCAGATAAGTAAAGAATGAAAGAGAAAGCTAAAGAAAGGAAGGACAGGTAAGAAAGACAGAGGAAAAAAGGGGGATGGTGAGTTTGTAAAGCTGGCTCGCCACAGAGGATGGAGTAAATGATCTCCAACAACCAGAGGGACCCACCTCTAAGAGAGTTTTCGTATACACCTCTCGTTTATGTTGGGCCTTCAACACCAGATCCTCCATCAAGTTCAATTCCTCTACCTTCTTGAACCACAACCCAATTGGTGCAGGCTGAGTCTTTTTCCAGGTAAGAGGGATGCAATATTTAGCAGCGTTAAGGAGATGCTGGAGTACAGATTTCTTATAAACTTTGCCAGGAATTTTGGAAGCACATAATAGGAAGAAGGCCAAGTCCTTAGGGACCTTGTAATCGGTACATTTTTTGTGTAATCCTTCGAACCTCTTTGCTTCTTTTTTTTTTATAGAAGCATAAATCTATGTTTGTCCCAAGCATGTTTGAAGCCACTAGACCTTAAATGAATTTCACTTTTTTACTATCATTTTTATCAAAGATTAGTTAGTATAATACAGTTTATTATTTTACTGCTTGGCTGTGTACTGTGCGAATGCATGCAAGTAAGATTTTCATTGTACAACAAACTGTGTAATGAATGCACCAAGCCTAAATGGGCCACTAAACAAAACAGACAGGAGCATGACTAGGTTAATTGCTACTGAGGTGGCCATTTTTTCTCCTTCGCCTTTGGATGCTAGGATGCTAGTACACCAATTAATGATGCTGAGATCCGAACCCCAGCATTCTAGCAACCAATAATGCCATTGGGTTGATTTACTAAAACTGGAAAGTGCAAAATCTAGTGAAGCTCTGCATAGAAACTAATTAGCTTCCAGGTTTTTTTTTGTTAAAGCTTAATTGAGCAAGCTAAAGTTTTAACCACTTCAGCCCTGGAGGATTTGGCTGGCCAAAGACCAGAGCACAAATTGATGTCCTTTTTTCCCCACAAATAGAGCTTTCTTTTGGTGGTATTTGATCACCTCTGCAGTTTTTATTTTTTGCGCTATAAACCAAAAAAGAGCAACAATTTTGAAAAAAAAAACGCATTATTTTTTACTTTTTGCTATAATAAATATCCCCAAAAAACATACATTTTTTTTCCCTCAGTTTAGGCCGATATGTATTCTTCTACATATTCTTGGTTAAAAAAAATCACAATAAGCATATATTGATTGGTTTGCGCAAAAGTTATAGCGTCTACAAAATAGGTGATAGTTTTATGGCATTTTTATAAACTTTTTTTTTACTAGTAATGGTGGCAATCAGTGATTTTTATTGTGACTGCAACATTATGGCGGACACATTAGACACTTTTGGCGCTATTTTGGGACCAGTCACTTTTATAAAGCAATTAAAAATGCATTGATTATTGTGTAAATGTGACTGGCAGTGAAGGGGTTAAACACTAGGTGGCGCTGTAGGGGTTAAGTGTACCCTAGGGAGTGATTATAACTGTGGGGGGGGAGGGGCTGTGTGTGACATGACACTGATCATAGCTTCCGATTACAGGGAGCTATGATCAGTTGGGGAGATGCTTGTTTACATTAGCATCTCCCCATTTTTCCTCTCCGTGAGGCGATTGCAAGTATGCCTGCGGACATCGAGTCCATGGGACCCACTGTTGGACTCACGGAGCTCGCAGAGGGCACACGCTTGCGCCTGCTAGCCTAGCCTCGCAAGATCAAGTACAATAACGTGATTTCGAACAGCGGAGCCAACCTGCTGCAGTAAAACTGTGGCAGCTGGTCCGCAAGCGGTTAAGCTGATTGGTTACTATGCACTCTCCAGTTTTAGTAAATCAACCCCTGTGCATCATTGCTGGGAAGCAGTCAGCTGGGCCGTACAACATCATTGGTTGTTATGGTGCAAGCAGTCTTACCTGCAATAACAATCAAAGACTCTATGCAGTCCAGCCAACAGCTTCTTGGGAACCAGCTCAGTAATGCTTCCCAGCTTTACAAAGCTGCAGAGCAGACAGAGCATCCAGTATGAAATTGTGTAAATTGCAGCACTAAATATGATAATAAGCAAGGTGACTCAATTAGCGTGAAAAACATATAAAATATAAAACAAACACATGTGCATACAGCATATAAGTGAAAAAAAGTCCAAATTGGGTCTTTCAAAACAACGCAGTGACACTTTGCAAAAAGGGAGTGTTCAATCCACTTTAGCAATCACCACGTGAACCTTCACCAACCATAAGCAATGGACTCTTATCAGAACATAAGGACTCAACTACTACAGAGTCAAATCAGCATATATATGACAATCCCACCAAGCAGAAATCCAGTTCATATTGTTTGGCTAGAGTTCAGCAGGATATCAAATTTTTCTAATCAATGGTAACATCAATGGCAACCATAAATGCCCGAAATTCCACATAAAATCAAAAAAGAAAGAATCCACGTAGTGTAAAACTGTCTAAAAAGATTTATTGTACTTTAAAGTTGAAATACTGCTCATGTTAATAAAATCAATACACGCTTTGTATGTATAACATTCCCAGGATGCATGAAAGAAGTTCCAAACAATGCTTCACAAAAATGACCAGTCCAAGTAGGTGTGGTGACATTATGTGCAATAACTCCGCCCAATGCTTTTTGTCATATTTGACATCATCGGGGGCATCCAGCGGGGGCATCCAGCAGTGGTGTCGCTAGGGGATGGCTTCTGGGGCTATAGCCCCAAATCTGGGGCTCATAGCCCTGGGTATCTAGGGTGACCAGGGCGGGTGCTGAGGCAGAGAGGTGAGGTCCACCCCAGGTGCCACACACCAGTGGGTGTCAGGCCGGCGTCGCCCGCTGTGTCAGCTTTAATTTGAATCACCGGGTGCCCACCGTTACAAAGTCCCACCTCCTGGTATGGCTCCTTTGACAGACAGCACACTTGTCCAATGCCTGCCTATCATAGGTGGGAGCCGATCCAGGAGGTGGGACCTATGTGGCCGTGAGCACCCGGCAATTCAAATTAAAGCCGACACAGCGGGCTCTCTGAGGACCCTGATGTAATGAGGGGGGCTCTGAGGACCCTGATGTAATGAGAAGGAATCTGGGGGTCCTGATGTAAGCAGGGAGGCTCTCTGGGGCCCCTGATGTAAGGGGGGGGGCTTTTTGGGGACCTTGATGTAAGAGGGGGATCCGCACTCAGATATGTAACCACAGTATATTTTATAAATTATAGATATATATATCTACAGTATATCAGTCTCAGTGCCATCCCTGACTGAGAGCCGCCTCAGGCAGTTGCCTTACTTTGTTTAATTGGTGGCACGCCCCTGATAACTCATATCAATTTTGAGATTAAAAGCAATCACTGTCATTTATTTTTTTGACCTCCTTGTTTTTTAGACACAGTTTTTACACAGTGATGATTCATCAGGAAAAGTTATATGAAGTTCAAATATCTTTCTTTTTGTACATATTTCCAAAGAATATTAGCAGCTCCTTCACCTTATGCATCTTATTTTTTTTTCAAAAAGTGAACCTCCGCTTTTCGGAACCCTCCCCCCCTCCAGTGTCACATTTGGCACATTCAGGGGGGAGGGGGGTGTAGATACCTGTATAATACAGGTATCTGCACCCACTTCCGGGAATAGACTCCCACGGGAGTCACGCCCCTTTGCTTTACCCCCCACTGTGTTCTGCGAAACACACAGGTCCCATAACACAGCGGGAACTGTTCCGTCACATATAGCGACCCATCACATTTGGCTACCCACTGGACTGTGCATGCGCGACGCCACCATATGCGTTCCGCCCCCTGAGTCCAGGTTCAAGCCCCACCATCCAAGTGGACATAGAGTTAGATAATAATAATGCCGAGTCAAGTGAGGCCATGAATGAAGCATGGCAAACGAAGCATGGCGAGCAAAGCGTGACGAGCGAAGCCCTGTGCTAGAACACATATGGTTGCGTCGCTCATGCGCACTCCACCGGGTAGCAAAATGTGAAGGGTAGCAGAATGTGACACGACAGGACCAGTGAAGATGCAGATCGAGACTCGCGCATACGCAGTAGGAAACCAGGAAGTGAGGCCGCAGCGCTTCACTTACAGATTCCCTCACCGAGGATGGCAGCGAGGGCAACCGAGAGGCGATGATTGCTCGGCTTCGGCTGCCAACATCGCGGGCACCCTGGACAGGTAAGTGTCCATTTATTAAAAGTCAGCAGCTGCAGTATCTGTAACTGCTGGCTTTTACACTTTTTTTTTAGGTAGACCTCCGCTTTAATGAAAATCTTTCACTTTTGCTGTAAGAAGAAAGTGAGAAAGTGACTGGTCTCCCCCCCCCACTAATACTTATCTTTCATAGGCTCCACTTGTTTGGCTACAGAAGCCAGAATTCTAATGCCTGTGTAAGCTTTGTGTTGATGTGTTTGAAACCTTATGACCTTCTTCCCTCCCCTACCTGGCAGTGTAACATCTGGCAATTGGCCTTTAAGGCCAAAGCACTGCAATTCTGAGAGAAAAGGATTAAATGTTCTGCCCTACCTCTACGTACCTAATATTTATAAAAGGCTTCCACAGACAAAGTGGCTAAGGTGAGTACATTTCTGAGAGATGTTAGAAAGAAAAAGAGAATGTAGATACAAACTGCTATTTATAATTAACTTCATCCTCCCCAAAACAAATGTCGCCTCTGATGGCAGATTACTGTACATGTTGGGTACATGAATATGTTGGCTTAAGGGTTGTGGCAATGCGGCTGAAGTGCCCATACTGCGGAGGCTACATCCTCAAGGCATTTTCAGCCCCTTGCTAGCTATGACACTGTGAGATTTGCAGCTAACAGCATCCTAGCAAGAGATTACTCATCTCCAGCCCCACTCTTTTGCTGGCTGAGGGATTTCCTGTTTGACATCTTTTAGGCAGGTGCAGTTAGCCTCCCCACCTGTAGGTGGCTCTGTGTCATTATTGCATGGGAATGGGAGTCTCATAAGAAAATTGATCTTTAATGATTCCGTACAGTGCCCGAGAGGACAAGTAGTCTGATTGGACACAAAACTCTCTAGAGACTTTGGTGCCCATCTTCATGAGGGTGCCTTTTAAATAAGGAAGCCCATGACATTGTGGCACACATCTGGCAAGTGTACAGTCAGGGACAGGAACCTGCTTTTGAGGAACAGTACAAAGCTCACAGAAAGGTTACTATGGAGACAGCTCAGGACAGGCTACTTGGTCATTTATGAAACTCTGATGGTAGAAATGGAGAAATGTACATGGTGTAAACTGCTAAATCATCCAAATGACATTTCATGAAGGAAACTGCTAGCTGAAGCTATCCTCTGGTAGTGCAATGCTGAGAAATACAGGAAGATATTTATACATCATGCCATACCATCAGGGAGGCATGTGGTTGATCCCACATTTGTTCTGCAGCAGGGCAACGACCCCAAACATGCAGCCAATGCCATTAAGAACTATCTTCAGTGTAAAGAAGAACAAGGAGTGCTGGGCGTGATGATTTGGCCCCTAAAGAGCCCTGATCTCAACATCATGGAGTCTGCTTGGGATGACATGAAGAGACAAAAGTATTTCAGGCAACTTGCATCCACAGAAGATCTGTGGTTAATTCTCCAAGAACTTTAGAACAACCTACCTGCCAAATTCCTTCAAAAGCTGTGTGCAAGTGTACTTAGAAGAATTGATGCTGGTTTGAAGCAAAATGGTAGTCACATCAAATATTAATTTGATTTAGATTTTTCTTCTGTTCACTCACTTTGCACTTTGTAAATTGAAAAAAAAATAAACAATTAAAATATACATTTTTGAAAGCATTCTTGCTTTGCAACATTTCTTCACACCTGCCCAAAACTTTTGCATAGTACTGTATATCTGTGCCAAACACTGATTATCTTTGTATGCAACAATCTGCAGCCTCATTTAAAGGATACTAGTGCATTATACAAGGTATGCGAGTGGTTACTCAGTCCCAAGTAAGGAACCTAACTTAGGCCCCATCCACAAGCTGAAAAAAACAAATGGTCATAGATGCTGGCTGATGTCATTACCTAAATATGACATTTGGACAATGATTCCAGCCAGCATTCCTGTCTCTTTGTTCTTTCAGCTGTCAGACGCCACATTTTCTGGCTGGCATTTGAACGTGACTAGGGATTCACCACTGGTTGTAAGGATGCTGGATTCTGCTGACATCCTATCAACCCATGAGCATTCTCCATGGGAAGCTGTCACACTCATGACAACTTCCCGGTATAGCCTATACGCCTTACTCTATACCAAAGCATTGGTGGGTACCGGAGGACATAGAATCTACCATACCCGCCCATCAGATCACAGCGGAATCGGGCTGTCAGCAGTGCACGCACGCCCCAGACCCAGAAGTGCAGAATCATGTACTAGGTACATGATCCTGTGCAGAAGAGCCACCTTACCACCGTATATATACAGAATACGGTTTTCAAACAGTTAATTAGACCAGTGGTCATCAAGCCTGTCCTCGGGGCCCACTAACAGGCCAGGTTTGCAAGATAACTGAAATACATCACAGGTGATATCATTTGCTGCTCAATGATTGCAGTATTCTAGTCTGCATCTCCCCAAGGTAATACTTAAAACCTGGCCTGTTAGTGGGCCCTGAGGACAGGGTTGATGACCACTGAATTAGACTCTTAAGCCTTGTACACACAATCGGATTTTTGGATGGGAATTGTGTGATGACAGGCTGTTGGCAGAAAATCTAACCTTTTGTACACTCCATCAAACAATTGTCGGATTTTCCGCGGACAAATGTTGGATGGCAGACTTAAAAATTTTCCGCAGACAAATATCTGTTGTCGGATTTTCCGAGTATGTATACACAAGTCCATCTGACAAAAGTTCAAAGTACAAACATGCATGCCCAGAAGCAAGGACGAGCTGGAAGCGGTCAGTCTTGTAAACTAGCGTTTGTAATGGAGAGTTAACATTGGTGATGTGGCAAATTATGAAATCTTGAAATGCAGTGCACATTCTCTTCTTCTTTAATGGGATAATAATGAAGCTGCTTTGCTGGTGATACTGATGGAGTTATTGCAAACGCATTTTCAAAGGCTTTTATTTCTAGTGATATCAAGAATAATATTATTGTGCTTGTTATTTTCAATTTTTTTGGGTGCAAGTTACCAGAACATCATTATTCCATAGTTTTTAAGATTAAAGATACAATTATGTCGGTCCCCCTTCTTAATTTTACCTTGTATTTTTTAAAATGTAACTGCCTACTCCCAAACTATCATTTGAAGTATCATATGAAATCCTATATTATTCTACACCATTTTTTTATTTTATTTTAAAAAATTCCGAAAATCATCTGGATTATTCTCCTGGGGCTCCCGCAGCAAAGGCATATGACATAATTGGTCACGATTAATAAAGCAACCAATTTTTGGTCCAAGAACTCCTCCTCCTCCTGTTCCTGGACTGGACTTGGGTCAAAGCAATAACTCCAAGGCCAATAATAAATAACACGTCTTCGCCTCCGATTCTGCAACATGCCTGGCTGACAAACAGCCGTTCAGAGACAAACTGAAAAGCACGAAATGAAAAGCGCGAAATGAAAAGTGTGAATCAACACTCACCAAACTTCTACTAACACCTAATTAGCAGAAGGAGCACAAAGGGTGGTGCCTGACAATTGAACTTCCTCTTTTTTGGCTTGTAGTACGTCTAGTACGCCACTACATTCCTGTTTGTTGGCTGACAATTGTGTACTGTTTGTATGCAAGACAAAATACAGACACACGCCTTCGGACAAAAGTCAGAGGTTTTTTCTGCGGAAAATCCGATCATGTGTATGAGGCTTTACCTCCCTGGCTGTATGATTATGTCAGATTTTTGATGCTCAAAGCGGTACAATGTTTTGCATGGAAATTTTACGTTTTATATTGTAGGCCTGTAAATCTTAGGAATAGCACACTTAAATTTATCCAAACAAGAGTCTAGTAGACATACCAGGTATGATAAAGTTTGAAACACAAAATCATAAATTAAAATATAATAAATAACAATAAATAATTATAACAAATAATAATAATAAAAATTATTCAATAATGTAATTACTTTCAGTGTTTGATGACGGATTTCCTCACAAATCATTATTGCTCTATTCTGCAAGTGATTCTAATTTATTATCGCTGTTTTTTAGCTGGTCTAAAACCACTTTTGAAGTAAAGAGACACTTTTTGGTTGCTATGGACAATCTCCAGTTTCCAGGCAGAAAGAACAGTATTTATAATATAAAACTGCATGCAGGGCACTGGACAGACCACTAGGGACAAAGGGGATGTGAAATAATGTGATACAGTAATGTAATCTGTAAGAATACAGTGTACTGTATGTGTAATGTGTTTTTAACTTTTTGAATTTGGTACCGTGCTCCGTCCCCGTGTGTTGCAATGCTCGCAGGGAACAGAGCTCGGCACTGTGACTGTGATGAATCGAGCGAAGACACGGCTCGCACACACAGCGGGGAGACATTGCAGGATCCTGTGGAAAATGTAAATAACTTTGCCTGGATCCTGCGATGCGATCCCGAGTGTGGCTCAGGGGTTACCGCTTTTGGTACTGAAAATTCCCCCCGAGCCACACTCAGGATTACCGCTAAGGAGGTTAAGATTGTAAGCTCTATTCAGACAGCTCAAGTCTCCCCCGAGGTGCGGGAGCCTTACGCATTTCAGGGATGGCTCCCGGACACCTGCAAGTGCTGCCTGATATCCTGGCTGCGGGGCTGATCTTGGATGGTCCTCTGGTTCATAGTCGGGGATGATCGGTGCAGCAGGAGGGACAGCTGTGAACACCTGTATAGCTGGAATTCGGTGTCCCTCCTGCTGCACCGATCATCCCCGACTGTTCCCTGTATCCTCCTCCTCCAGTCCCCCTCCATGTCCTTCTACCCCCCCGTTCTTCTCCCCTGGTTCCTCTACAGCTCCCCTCTGTGTCCTTCACCCCCCCCCTTCTTCTCTGGCTCTCCCACCGGCTGTGGGGATCTGTCTGGATGGCGAGCGGAGGAAGGGAACGGTCATTTACTGGCCTCTGCCTTTTCTAAATTGGACACGCCCCTGTGGAGGAGATCGCTCCTGTGTCCTGTGAAAACTGAGCAGAGTAACCCGTGTGCTACTCTGATCAGTTTATGAATGGACAAGAGCCGATGTCTTCTGTCCATTAAACTTCAATGCTGACAAAGGGACTGGGGAATAAATGTCCTAAGCCTCTTTCTCTGTCTCAAACGGGAGATGTCAGGGTCCTATTTAGACTCCTGATATCTTACCAAAGCCCCCCCCCCCCCCAAACGGGGTTGATTAAAAAAAATGCAAAAAATATAAAAAAAAAATAATTGTAAACAAAAATTATAAAAAATGTAATTATAAAGAAAATGATAAAATAAAAAAAAACTACTGACACCACCCCCCGCCTTACCATCACTGTCCACTGCCTCAACCCCCTCCCCCTCAAAAAAAAAAAAAAAAAGTAAAAATAAAAACTACTGACACCATCACCGCCACATACTCCCCACCCTTCCCCAGAAGCACTGTGGAAAAAATATAAAAAAAAAAAAAAATTAAGAAAATAATAAACAGCAAAATTGTAAAAAATAATAGAGAAAATAACAACAAAAAACTACTGACACACTGCTCTACCGACACTGTCCACTACCCCCACCCCAATCATTGTGAAAAACAGAAAATAAAAATAAAAATTGTAAAAAATAATAAAAAATAATAAAAAAATAGAACATTGTAAAAAATAATAATAAAAATAAAATAAAAATAACTACTGACACCGTCCACTGCCCCATCCTGCACATACTACTTACCGCTGTACACTCCACACTCCTCACATGCACATTATACCCACCGCACTGTACATTCCCAATTTAACATTACTAAATTCTGCACTATATGTCATCTCAGACTCCATGTAAGCCATGTAAGCCACACGCAATATAATGGTTTAGGCCATGCCCACCTCCCTGAAAGGAGTTTTTGCAGGTTGGGGTGCTTGTCTATTGAGCAGGGCCCTCTGATTCCTACTGTATTGAATTGTATTGTAATTATACTGTCTTCCCTTATGTTGTAAAGGGCTGTGTAAACTACTGGCGCCAGAGGCGTTGCTAGGTCTGAAAAAGATCTGGGGCTAGAGCCCATAGCAGCGGTCACCAATGTTTTTGCGGGGGGGGGGGGGCACACAGGATTGTCCACAATCATGGATTGTCACTTGCCACTGTCACCAGATGTGGATTGTCACTTGTAATGTCACCTGCCACCAGTTGCAGATTGTCACTTGCCACATCACCTGCCACCATCTGCAGATTGTCACTTGCCATGTCACCTGCCACCATTTGCAGATTGTCACTTGCCATGTCACCTGCCACCATTTGCAGATTGTCACTTGCCATGTCACCTGCCACCATTTGCTGATTGTCACTTGCCATGTCACCTGCCACCATTTGCTGATTGTCACTTGCCACATCACCTGCCACCATCTTGTAAAGGGCTGTGTAAACTACTGGCGCCAGAGGCGTTGCTAGGTCTGAAAAAGATCTGGGGCTAGAGCCCATAGCAGCGGTCACCAATGTTTTTGCGGGGGGGGGGGGGGGCACACAGGATTGTCCACAATCATGGATTGTCACTTGCCACTGTCACCAGATGTGGATTGTCACTTGTAATGTCACCTGCCACCAGTTGCAGATTGTCACTTGCCACATCACCTGCCACCATCTGCAGATTGTCTCTTGCCATGTCACCTGCCACCATTTGCAGATTGTCACTTGCCATGTCACCTGCCACCATTTGCAGATTGTCACTTGCCATGTCACCTGCCACCATTTGCTGATTGTCACTTGCCATGTCACCTGCCACCATTTGCTGATTGTCACTTGCCACATCACCTGCCACCATCTTGTAAAGGGCTGTGTAAACTACTGGCGCCAGAGGCGTTGCTAGGTCTGAAAAAGATCTGGGGCTAGAGCCCATAGCAGCGGTCACCAATGTTTTTGCAGGCCTGCGGGGGGGGGGGGGGGGGGCACACAGGATTGTCCACAATCATGGATTGTCACTTGCCACTGTCACCAGATGTGGATTGTCACTTGTAATGTCACCTGCCACCAGTTGCAGATTGTCACTTGCCACATCACCTGCCACCATCTGCAGATTGTCACTTGCCATGTCACCTGCCACCATTTGCAGATTGTCACTTGCCATGTCACCTGCCACCATTTGCAGATTGTCACTTGCCATGTCACCTGCCACCATTTGCTGATTGTCACTTGCCACATCACCTGCCACCATCTGCAGATTGCCACTTGCCATGTCACCTGCCACCATTTGCAGATTGTCACTTGCCATGTAACCTGCCACCATTTGCAGATTGTCTCTTGCCATGTCACCTGCCACCATTTTCAGATTGTCACTTGCCATGTCACCTGCCACCATTTGCTGATTGTCACTTGCCATGTCACCTGCCACCATTTGCAGATTGTCACTTGCCACATCACCTGCCACCATCTGCAGATTGTCACTTGCCATGTCACCTGCTACCATTTGAAGATTGTCACTCGCCATGTCACCTGCCACCATTTGCAGATTGTCACTTGCCATGTCATCTGCCACCATTTGCTGATTGTCACTTGCCATGTCACCTGCCACCATTTGCTGATTGTCACTTGCCACATCACCTGCCACCATCTGCAGATTGTCACTTGCCATGCCACCTGCCACCATTTGCAGATTGTCACTTGCCATGTCACCTGCCACCATTTGCAGATTGTCACTTGCCATGTCACCTGCCACCATTTGCAGATTGTCACTTGCCATGTCACCTGCCACCATTTGCTGATTGTCACTTGCCATGTCACCTGCCACCATTTGCAGATTGTCACTTGCCACGTCTCCTGCCACCATTTACAGATTGCCACGTCACCTGCCACCAGATGTGGATTGTCACTTGCTAATCGATGTGGATTGCAACTTACCATGCCAGCCAGTGCCACCAAATGTGCATTGTCGCTGCATTGGTGGCAGGCTGGCAGCACTGATCCATTTCGTGAATGAAGGAGAGCGGTGATGCGGGACGGGCAGTGAAAGATGATGTCATCTCGCTGCCCCCCACCGCACCTCCGACATTGAAGCAAGGGGGTCTGACTGCAGAGTGGAGCTCCACCGATGACAGGAAGCACGTGACCTCCACTCCACCGTGCTGTGAGGGAGGAAGAACGCTGATGTGTGCCGGGCAGTGAGAGATGATGTCATCTCTCTGCACCTTGCTCCCACATTGAAGAGGTGCGGCTGTGAAGAGCACTGGTGTGGAGCGGTCAGAGAGAGATGATCTCTGCTCGTCTGCCCGCTTGATTTTCTCCTCTCCTCCACCTCTCATATGCAGCCAACCCGCCTGCCACAGTCACGGCCGCTGGTTAGGCAGGGACCCTGTGGCAAGAGACTCGGAGCTATGGGCCCCAGATTCAGGACCCCCAATAGCCACCCTCTAGCAACACCTCTGATTGGTGCTATATAAATCCGGTATAATAATAATTAGCCTTAGGCCTTGGTAAAGGGGACACGTAGCCAGAAAAGTGGCATTAGTCCTTTATTGAATGTAATGTAAGAGGAGCTCTGAAAAGGACAGTTTTTACATGATAAATGATATTAAAAATAATGAAATAAATATCATCACTTGCATCAAACTGCTTGCTGAATAGGAAGTGTCCAAAGTGACAGATTGTCCTTGCGGAGTGAATGTAATGTGTGCTGTAAGCTGAATCGGCCTTCTACGGCACAAATGAGGACACCTCTGATGTAGGAGAACATCCTCGGCTCCTAGCAGGTCTCATACATCTAGGATCACATTTCACTCCCTGCAGAGACACTATCCTGCTCACATTACTAATAACATTTACAGATCTGGAAACACTGCCATTTACTTTCCTAAACAAATGAAACCACACGTTACTTCTTTACAAGCTCAAACCCAGCCAGAGGATAGCGGGATGTTTGTAGAACAAGTGAAATGCTTTATTGTGAAGGTCTGGTACATTGTGAACAGATGAAAAAGAAATGTGCCCCTAATTATGTCTCCAAAGGCACCTGCTGTACACATGTATGGTGTCTTCAAATATTACACGTATATACATATCTTTAACCGCTTCAATACTGGGCACTTTCATCCCTTTCCTGCCCAGGCTAATTTTCAGCTTTCAGCAGCGAATGACAATTGCGCGGTCATGCAACACTGTACCCATATGACATTTCTACCCTTTTGTCACACCAACAGAGTTTTCTTTTAGTGGTATTTAATCTGTTATGGACCACCCCTCACAGATAAACTGTGGCCCTCCTGCGCGAAATGTACGTACCTGTACGTGATTTTGTGCACTGAGTCTGTGGCGCGTGTGCGCCGCCGCGACCCACTGTGATTTTGACACAGCGGGAGCCAATCTCGGGGCCAGTGATCTCATTGTCCACCAGGACCCACCAATTGTTTTCCGGAGAGGCAGAACGGTAGTCTGCCTATGCAATCAAGGCAGACCACCTTTCTGTGAGAGGGGAAGATGGAGATCTGTTTCTCCCCAGTCAAAGCACCCCCCCCCCCCCACAGTAAGAAAGCACCTCCTAGGAGCACATATAACCTATGATCACCCCTGATGTTAACCCCTCCCCTGCCAGTGTCATTAGTACTGTGACAGTGCATTTTTTAACACTGATCGCTGTATTGGTGCCACCGGTCCCCAAAGAGTGTCACTTAGTGTCCGTTTTGTTGGCTGTAATGTCGCAGTCCCGCTAAAAATCACTAATCTCTGAAAATAAATAAATAAAAATTCCATAAATATATCCCATAATTGCAAACGGATCCTGTGCAAATTAGTACCGGAGCCTCATCGGAGATATGTGAACCAGCTCCATAGAGAACCAATCACAATCTCTTAGCCCTTGTACACACGGTCGGAGATTCCGACGGAATGTTTCCTATTGGACCGTTTTGTCGGATATTCCGACTGTGTGTGGTCTGCATCGGACTGTTTCCGTCAGAATATCCGACGGATCAACTTTTCCAACTTGCCGGTAAAATTTTCCGACAAAATGCTCAGATCGGACATACTCCGATCATGTGTAGCCTACTCCGACGGACAAGGTGCCACGCATGCTCAGATCAAATTCCTAGACCAAAGCTATTGGCTACTAGCCTGAACGTAGTCCCGTCGTAACGAAATAACGTCATCACGTTATGTACAATTGGATTTTCCGACAACTTAGTCCGACCGTGTGTATGCAACATCACTTCCGGACCTCTTCCGGAATTAATCCGTCTGAATAACTCCGACGGATTTGGTTGTCGGAATCTCCGACCGTGTGTACGGGGGCTTACTGTTGCAAATTGGATGCAATTTGCAATAGTGTGAACCCAGCCTTATAGTATAAAGTAAAAAATCTTGTTTTTTTTTCCAAAATTGTTGGTTTTTTTTTGTTTATAGGGCAAAAAATAAAAACCAAAGAGATGATCAAACACCACCAAAAGAAAACTCTATTTTTGGCAAAAAAAAAAATATATATATATATTTTTGTGTACAGCGTCGTAAGTCCGCACCATTGTCAGTTAAAGAAACTCAGTGCTGTATCGCAAAAAATATCCTAATCATGAAGGGGGTAAACCTTCCGGGGCTGAAGTGGTTAATCACTGCTGGGTTCTGAATAAAGGAAATAAGCCCGAACATTTGGAAAAAAAAAAACGTTTTTCTTCGTTGCTGTTATGAAATTTTACAAATAATCTTTCTTCATAAATTTAAGCCAAACTTTATTCTGCTACATTTCTTTGGTGAAAATAACCCAAACGTGTCTGTGTGAAAGTTATAAAGTTCAAAAACGATGGTACATATATGAACATTGATCAGTTGCACTGATGGACTATCTAATTTCCAGGACAGTAAAAATACCCCCCCCCCCCCCAAATTACCCCTTTTTGGAAAGTAGACAGCCCGAGGTATTTAATAAGAGGCATGGCAAGTTTTTTTAACCACTACAGATCCGCGCTATTGCCAAATGACGGCATTAGCGCGGACCTACATTTCCGGGACTACGTCTATTGACGTCGTCCCGGTTACGAGCGGCCTGCGCGCCCCCTGAGGGGCGCGCGCGGCGCGCTCTGTGATCGGCGAGTCCGTGAGACTCGCCTGATCACCGATCCGTGTAAGGGGTCGATCCCGACCCCTTATCACATGATCAGCTGTCAGCCAATGACAGCTGATCATGTGATAGAACGGAGCCGGTAATCGGCTATTATTCCTCCTCGCGCTGACAGCGCGAGGAGAGAAAAAAAAAGCCGATCACCGGCGGCCGTGATCGGGACATCAGTCCCGATCACGGCCATCAATACAAGGGACCACCTGCCACCTGCCTGTGCCCACCTGCCTCCCGCAGTGCCATCCTGAAGTAAAATAAAAGCAAAAGTAAGTGCCCCCCGTCAGTGCCCATAGTGCCCACAGTGCCACCCACAGTGCCACCCACAGTGCCACCCACAGTGCCACCCCACAGTGCCACCCACAGTGCCACCCACAGTGCCACCCAATCTGCCTCAAAGGTGCTGCACCCCAGTGCCGCCCATCAGTGCCCAGCAGTGCCGCCCATCTGTGCCCAGCAGTGCCGCCCATCAGTGCCCAGCAGTGCCACCTATCAGAGCCACCTATCAGTGCCACCTATCAGTGCCCATCAGTCCCATCTATCTGTGGTACCTATCAGTGCCCATCCGTGCCACCCATCCGTGCCACTTATCCGTGCCACCCATCCGTGCCATCTTATCTGTGCCCATCTTTGCCCATCAGTGCCGCCTTATCTGTGCCCATCGGTGCCGCCTTATCTGTGCCTATTAGTGCCGCCTTAACTATGCCTATCAGTGCCCACCGGTGCAGCCTATCAGTGCCCACCAATGCAGCCCATCAGTGCCCACCAATGCAGCCCATCAGTGCCCACCAATGCAGCCTATCAGTGCCGCCTAATCAGCGCACTTCAATGAAGGAGAAAAATGACCCGTTTGCAAAATTTTATAACAAACTATTAAAACATGATTTTTTTTTTGCATCTTTTTTTGTTTGTTTAGCAAAAAATAAAACTCCGAGCTGTAACTAAATACCACCAAAAGAAAGCTCTATTTGTGGGAAAAAAATGATAAAAATTTCATTTGGGTACAGTGTTGTATGACCGCGTAATTGTCACTCAAAGTGCATCAGCGCTGAAAGCTGAAAATTGGTCTGGGACTGAGGGGGGTTTAAGTGCCCAGTAAGCAAGTGGTTAAAGTTAAAGCCTATCCTAAGGTGACCAGATTTTTAAAATGAAATCCGGGGACATATTTTTTTTTTTATTTTTTAACTAGTAATGGCAGCAATCAGTGGTTCGTAGCGTGACTGCGATATTCCGGTGGACAAATCGGACACTAATGCCGTGTACACATGACCGGTTTTCCGGAGTTCCGGTGTTCCGCTGAAATTGTCTTGCCTACACTTGATCACACCAAAGTCCGACGGTCTAGAACGTGGTGACGTACAACACGTACAATGGGACTAGAAAAGGGAAGCTCAATAGCCAACAGCTGCCGTCTTGTACTTCAGAGCATGCATCGTTTTTGGTCCGTTGGAACAGCATACAGAAAAGTGGTTTTCCCGATAGGAATTGGTTCCATCAGAAATATTAAAAACTTGTTCTATTTCTAGGTCCGTCAGAATTTTTGAAAAAAAAAGTCAGATGAGGCTTACACACACGATCGGAATATCCGATGAAAAGATTCCATCAGACTTTTTCTGTCAGACATTCCGCTCGTGTGTACGCAGCATTAGTGACACTTTTTACACTTTGTGGGAACCAGTGACACTAATACAGAGATCAGTGCTAAAAATATGTACTGACACTGTACTAATGACACTGGCTGGGAAGGGGATAACATCTAGGGCAATCAGTGGGTTAAATGTGGGCCTAACAAGTGTTTTCTTCCTGTGGGGCAGGTGATTTTACTAAGGGAAAATATAGATCCCTGTACCTGCTTTGCAGGAACATAGGATCAATGTCTTCCACACTGACAGAATGGCGAACTGCCTTGTTTACATAGGCAGACCACTAGCCGAGACCACCGGATCCGCTGATTGGCTCTGATACCCAGAAATGCAGGATCACGTATATATATAAGTGATTCTGCACAGCACGTCCGCCCTGTAGCAGTAAATAGACTATCAGGTGATCGGCAACTGGTTAAGATCATCAGCAGTATGATAACTCACAGGCAGCAGGCACACTATCATGGCTCTGTCTGGCTCTGTCACAGTGTGTCACATAATATGGCTTCTGGGTGCTGATTTTGTTAACCAATAATTGCTGCTGCCTGTGAGTTCTGATACCATCCATTGTGCCAGAGAGACAGACACAGTGCAATGTAGTCTATTCACAGACACCCCCAAAGCACACCTTTGTGTTGAAGCCTTGAAGGCACTGGCAGCCCCATGATTGGATCTGCTTCCCCTCTATTCCTGATGCTGGACATCGTCAGCTGGGCTCAGCTGCCTCTCTCTACTCGGTGCACTGCCGCCGCCTGCCTCACAGACTCTCAGGTCTCTCTCTCCGGGCCCCGGATACTACTGGGTGGGGAGCGGAGGAGAATGACTCTGCCGGGGAAGGCAAGGAGATAAGCAGCCAAGTGGCTGGCTGGGATTTCAGCCAAGGCAGAACATGTGAGCGGAGCTGAATGGGCATGTGCCGGAAACTGAAATAGTCCATCCGCTCTGACCAGCACATCATCATCAGAAAGGGACACAGATAATGGAAAAAATACACCCCCCTAAGCTAGTAGGAGTAGGAATTGTAATTTAGATTTTGTTTTTATTCTGCACTGTCTTTGAAAATTGCCCCAGCTCCTGTTGAAGTCAAATCCGGGGACAAAACCGAGGACAGAATTGGTCCGGGGACAGTGTCCTCAATCCAGGGACTGTCCCCTGAAACCGGGGACATCTGGTCACCCTAGCCTATCCCACACCCACCTAACAACTGTCCCCGAGCCACCCCCATCAAATCATTTATTACCTTTTGTACCACCCCCTCCCTTTAGAATGTAAGCTCTACGAGCAGGGCTCTCCTGTACCTTTTGTATTGTACTGTAATTGTGTTGTCCCCCCTTATACATTGTAAAGTGCTGCGTAAACTGTTGGTGCTATATAAATCATGTATAATAATAATAATAATAATCAGGGACACTGACTGGTGACAGTATGTAAAAAAAAAATTGTAATAATATAATTTTTTTTCACATTTTTTAATGTATTTTTTAACATACTGTAACCAGAGCAATACAGTGTTACCATATTGTGTAGTGATCAGGATTTTTTTTTTTTGCACACTATGATTGCTTATAACAGTAAATTTCACTGTTATATGCAATCATCCTTTTGGTACAGATGGGCTGCGATTGGCCCTGTCTTTACCAAGTGATCACTGTGACCAATCACAGAGATACACAATAGTACACAATGGCATGAATGAAAGCCATCCATTGGGTACAAATGTCATGTGATCTGCTGTGATTGGTCACAGCAATCACATGATATTGGCAGCGGCCGGTATACTGATCGGTCATTCGCTGTGTCTGGTTGATGTCACATGATCTCCACCAAGAACAGTGCGTGTCCTAGCTGGCCATCATTTGTATATAGGTCCGGGGGAACTGGTTAAAGTGTAACTCCACTTTTACTGGGAAAAAACAATCCCCTCTGGATGATCAAGGATTTTAACTAACTTTGTTGCAGAACCCCACGCTTTTTTTTTTTTTTTACAATGACTTTTAATGACTGTTCTCTGTATTACGGGGAGCCGACAATTCATTATAGCCGCAAGTGCTTTTAAATGACTTTTTTTCCTGCAGAAATGACACTTTGTGCAGGGACAGTTCTAAACACGGGAAACATGCGCCCTTTACAGGCATACTATACACACCCCCAGGTACAAAATTTAAAGGAATATTACACTTTTAAGCATTATTAAAATCACTGCTCCTGAAAAAACGGCCGTTTTTAAAACTTTTTTTTGCATTGATACATGTCCCCTGGGGCTGGACCCAGGTCCCCAAACACTTTTTAGGACAATAACTTGCATATTAGCCTTTAAAATTAGCACTTTTGATTTTGAACGTTGGAGTCCCATAGACTTTAATAGGGTTCTAAAGTTCACATGAAGTTTAGGTCTGTTCGCAGGTTCTGGTGCGAACCGAACCGGGGGGGGGGGGGTGTTGTTCGGCTCATCCTTATCCACCAGCATACTAAATGAATGTTTGGTTGTTGCATATGCCCCTTTAGTGAGATATACCTATCACTCAGAAGAGTGCCTAGATTAAATGCTGCCTAAGGGGACCCTTTTTGACCACCCCGGTAACATTTAAAACATGTGCAATCTCTGGCCGATGGCTTCATTACCATTGTAACCCACCCACAACCTCACAAACAAGAAGAAATATTGAAAGTCAGTATGATCCCCTTCGAGCGTCTCTGCTTCTTGTTTGCTGGATTATGGGTGGGTTGTTATGGTAATGGAATGTTTCTGGTGAGCTTGCTATAAATGTGTCCCATGGACACTGTAGATGCCACCCCATTGTTTCCACTCTCCCTCTTTATTTGCTAGGATGCACAGCAACCAATGACACTGTGGGTCAGCTGCCAGCCTCCTAGCAACCAAGGGGCGATGGCAGAAAAAAGAGGTGGCATCTGCAACCCTGTGGTGGAAACCAATGGCATTGTGCAGCTGTGCATCATTGGTTGCTAGGATGTTATGGTGCCACCTGCACCCTAACAACCAATGAAATTATGTGGCTTAGCTGCCAGCATCCCAACAACTAGCTCAGTAACACTGCCCCATGTATACAGGGGAATCTGAAATAGCAGTGAGGATGGAGTGTCCAGGATGGTCACCCCCCCCCCCCCCCCCCCCCCCCTTTGATTGCTGCTGGAGGCAGACGCTTCACTTTTGCTTACTATTTTTTTGGTGCAGTGTCAGAAAAAACAGGACTAGGAGGAATTAGTGCTTAACGTGAAACCCATTATTAAAATTCTCAATTTATGAATGTTATTATTTTAATATAAATTAATAAAAAGTACATATCTCCTGCCATGGATAACACAAATGTTTCTCCAAGGGTCCCCTTTGGGCATTGTGGGTGTTTTACATCATCAAAGATTGCAGAAACATATTCTGTCTGAAGCAGGCCCTGCATGTATAACCATAGCTTAGGGGTCTCAAACTGGCGGCCCTCGAGCTGTTGCAAAACTACAAGTCCCATGAAGCATTGCAAGACTGACAGTTACAAGCATGACCCCCACAGGCAGAAGCATGATGGGATTTGTAGTTTCACAACCGCTGGAAGGCCACCAGTTTGAGACCCCTGCCATAGCTACAGATCTGGTACGGATGGATCGCAGGCTTGTCGACCTCCAATCCCATCACCTACAGCTGAGTCAGAGTAAAGTATAGAGTTCCTGACAAAATATTTCATTTATTATCCCAGGCATATGCTGTTCGAGAAACACTGACTTATTACATACATGGGACTAGAAAATTCACTTTTTGTGGCTATCACCAGTGTAAAGTGTAAAGAGATGATTTAAAATAAAATAATTGAAAGTAGCTCTAAATGTATTGGGTGATGCAAAGGCACTACTTTTAGAACTCCAGTCTAAATTGCAGTGCTTTGTAGACTAAATTCCTTCCAAGCACAATGCAATTCTCTTCTTTGACATTGGCTTTTACCTGCTGTGCCCCTGACTACTGTGTGTTCTTGACCAATTTATTTGCCTGTTTCTTTAACCTCTGACCTTCTGACATCAGCTTCTCCTGTCATTTCCCTGTGGGTGTCTATTGCTGGAGGTTCCATTCTTTACCAGATGACCTGACCAATTTGTCTCTGCCTAGTGCTCCAAAGTGCTCATACTGTATGAGTCCCAGGAGCCCAGCTCAAAGTGAAAAGGTGATACTGCAAATAGAAAAACATCACACATAATTCAGGAAAAACATGATGACATATATTTGTAACATCCACTATATATATATATATATATATATATATATATATATATATATATATATATATATATTATTTTTTTGTTTGTTTTTTTGTTTATTTAGTATTATTATTATGATACAGAATTTATATAGTGTCAACGGTTTGTATAGTGCTTTACAATCTAAAGGTAGACAGAACAGTTACAATACTATAAAATACAAGAGGGAAAAGAGAGCCATGCTCATAAGAGCTTACAATCTAATAAGGTGGGGCAAGTGGTACAAAAGGTAGTAACTGTGGGGGGTGAGCTGATGAAAGAGTTAAAAGTTCAGTTGTTAGCTGGAGGCTGATAGGCTTCCCTGAAGAGATGAGTATTCCATATGACATGTACACCTTTAAAAAATACACTTTCAACATACATACAAAAAAAAATAGAGCTTCACACTTTCTAGTTTCTACTCATAGCAGTTCTCTAGCATTTCGAGAATTTATTCATAGCAGTTTTCTAGCATTTCTAGTATCTACTCACAGCAGTTTTCTAGCATTTCTAGTATCTACTCATAGCAGTTTTGTTACTGTCAAATGAAAAATTTGGATATCAATAAAGCTGGCCATACACCTATAGATTATCTGCAGATTTTCTATGGTTAGATGGAAAAAGTGAAATCTGTTGCACTTTTTCCATCTAACCATAGAAAATCTGCAGATAATCTATAGGTGTATGGCCAGCTTAAGCTGTGTTTGTGTGTAGCATCAAAAGCTTTCAATAAAAGCTAAAGCCTCATACACACGATAAGACTGTTGGCCAACAAAACCATGGGCTTTTGTCCGAAGGGCGTTGGCCCAAACTTGTCTTGCATACACAGGGCCACACAATTGTCGGCCAACAATTATGAACATAGTGACGTACTACGTTGTTTTTCAGCTCTTTAGCGCCACCCTTTGGGCTCCTTCTGCTAATTTTGTGTTAGTAGAGGTTTGGTGAGTGTTGATTCACGCTTTTCATTTCGCACTTTTCATTTTGCGCTTTTCATTTCGCACTTTTCAGTTAGTTTCTGAACGGCCGTTCGTCAACCAGTCATGTTGCGGAATTCGAGGAGATAACGTGTTATTTATTATTGGCCTTAAAGTTTTTTTTTCTTCACAATCAAAGATTTTATTGAAAATAAGATCAGGTTTACAGTCAATGTCTGAATACAAATATCATTGCAATCAATCTGTAAACAACATAACATAACATATAAGTACATCTCCACTGTGTACGGATTCGGTTAGCGGCTAGGTTGGAGTAAGGACACAATTGAAGACGTAAAGTAGCGTATGATGTTTGGGGACAGTTGAGAACGATATGGAGGGTGTGGGGAGGGGGGGAGGTAGGGGGTAAGGAGAGGGGGGTGTGGGGTGTGATCATCCCATCGCTATCATTCATAACTCCGTTAATTAGAAAGGTTCTATGTCTGCTTAAGCTTTGCTCCCACCGTGATAAGGGTCAACAGATGCTGAAAAGTTTAATCTCTAAGCGTGTGGAATTCAGGGGAGAGTGTGAAGATCAGCCATGGCTGCCATGTTTTAATAAAGTTCGTGCTATTTTCATGTTTGGTAGCCACAATCTCCTCCATCTTGTAGATGTATTGCACTCTGTCTAACCAGTCTGTAATGCTCTGTGTTTTGGTTGTTTTCCAATGTATTGGTATCAGTGTTTTAGCGGCCGTGAGTAAGTGTCTGGACAATGATTTTTTGTAGCGGCTTAAATTGGTGGGGACCAGATTGATCAAGCACATAGCCGCGTTCAATTCTAGGCGAGTTTCTGTTATGTGTTTTATCCAGGATTTGATTGCATCCCAATAGGCTTGTATTAGCGGGCACTCCCACCATATGTGCAGAAAGGTACCTTTGTGAGTCTTACATCTCCAGCACAAGTCTGAGGTGGAGGGAGACCATCCCCTGGTTTGTTGTGGCGTAATATACCATTGAGCTAAAATTTTGTAGGATATTTCCTGGTATTTGGAGCTTAAGGAGCACTTGTGTGCCAGCACGCATGCCTTATTCCATTGCTCCTCAGATATGCTTGTCTGGAGATCACGTTCCCACTTTGTTTTGAATTTGTTTTTGTCAGCTTGTGATGCTTGAATTAGCAATGAGTATGCAAGAGATGTGGTGTTCATTATTGGTGATCTCTGTAAACATATATTCTCAATCCGAGTCAATGGGAGGCGAAATTGCTTTTTGTATTTGTTATTTACCAGGAAATCCTTTAATTGGATGTAGAACCAACTTCCAGGAAACAGCTCCCCCACCTCCTCGGTCAAAGTTTCGAATGACTTAACTTGTGTACCTGATATACATGTATGCACTAGGAAGTCTTGTGGTAGGTTGTGGTGCAGGCCTGGGATGAAGTCGGGGTTATTCGCGAGTGGCGTCAGGGGACCTGGGTTTGTTGCGATCTTTTGTGATTTTACCAGTGTTTGCCAGATCTTTATTGTTGTTTCAATTAGTGGGTGATCTATAAGTTTGGGCTGTCTGGCATGAAACGACCATGGGAGGTAGAGGATGCCGCGTCCCGCCAAGTTGTTTTCTATTTGAACCCAATCCTTATTCAGGCCATGGCAATGCCAGTCTATAACTCTTGTGACATGGGTAGCCTGGTGGTACTTTTTGAAGTCGGGCAATCCTATACCCCCATCTCCTTTAGCCAGTGTTAAATGTCGGAATTGGATTCTAGGTTTCTTATCAGCCCACACAAATCGCCTTTGAATTTGGTTTAATGTTTTAAAGAAGAGTTCCGGGATTTTAATTGGTAGGGCGTTAAATACATACAGAAGTTTAGGGAGTACCGTCATCTTTAATATGGCGGCCCTCCCAAACCAGGAAAACATTTTTGCATTCCACTTAAGGAGGTCTCTTTTGATCGTGGCAAGTAGGGGTTTATAGTTTGCATCATATAATTTTTCAATGTCGCTGGAGGCCTTAAAGTTATTGCTTTGACATTACTTTTTTGGTTGAATAATGATTTGATTTGGTATATTTTCTATATTTTTGGATGCATAGAATGCACGTTTTGGTTGAGTTCTATTGGCAGATAGCATGTCTAATTTTATTTGTTTTCTTTTTTTAATGCACAATAAAAAAATTATGTAGAATAATACTTGGATATGTGTTTTACTTCAAATGGCAGTTTGGGAGTAGGCAGTTAAATTTAAAAAAATACAATGTAAAATTAACAAGGGACACCAAC
This sequence comes from Lithobates pipiens, assembly GCF_037356315.1. Lineage (NCBI taxonomy): Eukaryota > Metazoa > Chordata > Amphibia > Anura > Ranidae > Lithobates > Lithobates pipiens. The sequence goes on from NW_027507764.1 coordinate 494,145,857, forward strand.
ATAGTTGTATCTTTGAACTTAAAAACTACGGGATAATGGTTTTGTGGTAAAAAAAAAAAAAAAAAAAAGAAAGCATAATAATATTATTCTTGATATCATCGAAAAAAAAGCCTTTGAAAATTAGTTTGCAATAACTCCATCAGTATCACCAGAAAAGCAGCTTCATTATTATCCCAATAAAGAAGAAGAGAATTGTGCGCTTCATTTCTAGATTTCATAATTTACCACATCACGAATGTTAATTTTCCATTAAACGGTAGTTTACAAGAGCAACGGAAAATCCGACAACACACATTTGTCCGTCGAAAATTTGAAAACATGCTAGACAACATTTGTCCTCGGAAAGTCCGACAACAATTGTCCAATGGAGCGTACACATGGTCAGATTTACCACCAACAGTCTGTCATCGAACATTTCCCGTCGGAAAGTCTTATCATGTTTAAGAGGGTTTAGAGTTGTGGTTGATGGATTTTAAAGGAAACCCACACACACCATATTTATTGGAAGCAGGTTTCTCATACTAGGAACTCTCTTGGCTAGATAGCTAAATGAGGGATAAAGGTCTATTTGGTAAGCTTTAGGGCTGAGGATCATTACATAGTTACATAGTTACATAGTAGGTGAGGTTAAAAAAAAAACACAAGTCCATCAAGTCCAACCTATGTGTGTGATTATATGTCAGTATTACATTGTATATCCCTGTATGTTGTGGGCGTTCAGGTGGTTATCTAATAGTTTTTTGACCCCCCCGCTGAAACTACCGCCTGTGGAAGGGAATTCCACATCCTTGCCGCTCTTACAGTAAAGAACCCTCTATGCAGTTTAAAGTTAAACCTCTTTTCTTCTAATTTTAATTAGTCGCCGCATGTCTTATTAAACTCCCTTCCGCGGAAAAAGTTTTATCCCTACTGTGAGGTCACCAGTATGGTATATGTAAATTGAAATCATATCCCCTCTCAAGCGTCACTTCTCCACAAGTTCATTGCTTGTAACCCTCCTTCATAACTAATATCCTCCAGTTATTAGTTTTGTTGCCCTTCTTTGTACTCGCTCCATTTCCAGCACATCCTTCCTGAGGACTGGTGCCCAGAATTGGACAGCATACTCCAGGTGCGGCAGAGTCCAGAGACCAGAGTCTTGTAGAGCGGGAGAATTATCTCTTTATCTCTGGAGTTAATCTCCTTTTTAATGCATACCAATATTCTGTTTGCTTTGTTAGCAGCAGCTTGGCATTGCAAATTCCGATCGTGTGTATGCAATTCCAAAGCGCAAAAACTCACACATGCTCAGATTCAACTACGAGACGGAAGCTATTGGCTACTGGCTATTGAACTTCCTTTTTCAAGTCCCATCATACGTGTTGCACGTCACTGTGTTCTTGACAGCTTGAGTGAAATCCCATCGGAAAAACCATCAGAGCTTTTTCCGACCAAAATTCCAATCGTGTGTACGGGGCATTAGACGAATGCGCAGTTCCTTCCACCAAGTCTATGTCTGGATAATTAAAATCCTACATTATGATGACACCTCCCATTGTTGCCACTAATCCAAATTGTGATAGGAGGTCCGTCTCCCTCTCCTCTCTCAGGTTAGGGAGCCTATACAGGTTAGGGAGCCTATACATTAACCACTTAAGGACTGCCTCACGCCGATATACATCGGCAGAATGGCACGGCTGGGCACAAGCACGTACGGTGGGTGGGTCAGGAGCGCGCCGCCGGGGGCGCGCTCCCGACCCGGTCCTGAGCTCCGTGACCGTGGCCGCGGGAACAGTGGATCAGATCACCACTGGTGTCCAGTGATCGGGTCACAGAGCTGAAGAATGAGGAGAGGTCTGTGTAAACAAACCTCTCCCCGTGCTTCCTACTGTGGCTGTCACCGATCGTCTGTTCCCTTTTATAGAGAATGAGGATCACTGACGTCACATGCCAGGCCACGCCCCCCTAGGGGGTGTCATACATAACACCTACACTTCCCCCTAGTGGTTAACCCCTTCACTGCCAGTGTCATGTACACAGGAATCAGTGCATTTAAATAGCACTGATTGCTGTATAAATGACAATGGTCCCAAAAATTTGTCAAAAATGTCCGATGTGTCCGCCATAATGTCGCAGTCACAATAAACATCACTGATAGCTTACTCGATTTGATTACTAGTAAAAAAAAAATACAAATTAATAAAAATGCTATAAAACTATCCCCTATTTTGTAAACGCTATAACTTTTGCACAAACCAATCAATAATCGCTAATTGCGTTTTTTTTACCAAAAATATGTAGAAGAATACGTATCAGCCTAAACTGAGGGAAAAAAATGTTTTTTTTATATATTTTTTGGGGATATTTATTATAGCAAAAAGTAAAAAAATATAGAATTGTTTTCAAAATTGATGCTCTATTTTTGTTTATTGCGCAAAAAATAAAAACTGCAGAGGTGCTCAAATACCACCAAAAGAAAGCTCTATTTGTGGGGAAAAAAAGGACGCCAATTTTGTTTGGGAGCCATGTCACACGACCGTGCAATTGTCAGTTAAAGCAATGCAGTGCCGAATCGCAAAAAGGGGCTTGGTTCTTTGGCTGCAAATTGATCCGGGGCTTAAGTGGTTAAAGAAGTACTTTCTAAATCGCCCATTCCATAAGGAAATTCTAGATTTGAACTGATCCTTGGTGACCACATTTTGTGAAGGGATTGTAGTCTAGACAGCAGAGTGCATGAAATTAATTCATCCCCCAGCAAAAACTATCCCCCGAGTAAAAACAAAGAAAAATCTATTTCTTCCTCCCCAACAAAATGCCCCAGGAAAAAACCCTAAAACAAAACTATTAAAGCTACCATTTCCTGTTCATTTCGTCATTGCTCACTTCTGAAGCTTTTATCCACCACTACCTCTGCACCCAATTTCACTGCTCACATCTAGACCCTATGCATTATTTTTTTACCACTCACCTCTGCTTCACTGCCTGCCTCTGCTGCCCTCATCAAAAACTTGCCTCTCCACCCCTTTTCAACAGCTAGACTCTGCACTTCTCCACTGCTTGCCCTTCAATATTAGGCACAGCTAGCTTTTGCATGCCTCATTCACAGCTTTCTTCTGCTCCCCTTGTCCCCTACTTGCCTCTGCACAACTCATCCACTTCTTGTCTCTGCACTCCACATCCACAGTTAACCCCCTAAACTAGACACAGTTCCACTCTGCACCCCTTGTTTACGGTGCCCTCCTTTGCCTACTACTTAATTATGCACCCTTTATCCACAGCTTGCCTCTGCACCCCTTATCTACAGTTCTACCCCTCACCCCCCACTAGGCACAGCTTGCCTCTGCACCCCTTATCTACAGTTCTACCCCTCACCCCCCACTAGGCACAGCTTGCCTCTGTACCCCCATCAACAGCTTGTGTCTGCATGCCTTTATCCACTTCTCTCCCATATACCCTTTGTCTATAGCTTATCTGTACCCTTGATCTAGAGCTTACTTGCACATCCGATACACCTTGGCCACAATGCACTTGCACCCCTTGTATTTACAGCTCACCTGCACCCTCTGAACTCCTCATATACAGCTTACCTGCACATTATGGATTCTTGTCCACAACTCAACTGCACATAGCTTTCCCATACTCCTTGTAATCACCTCACCTGCCTCTCCAGCACCAGGCTCACTTACACCCCCAATTCCCATAAAAAGCCCACCTTCGTCCTAGTTCCCAACGTACTTGCATCTTTTGGCACTGTTGCACCTTTCTCCACACTCACCTGTAGCTGAATGAGGGAGCTATCCCAGTACAAGGTATTTTCCTTTTGTTTCCATGCTTCTGCCTGTGCACAATGAAGAGTTTACAGTCATAGAGACAAAGTTAACATGGTGGGATGCAGCAACCTTCACATACCGACTCTTGTCCCAGGTGCTTGGCGCTAGCAACACCAATGAATGCTGAGCCTGAACCAGAACTGTAGTACTGAAGTACTGCCTGTATTTCCCTACCGGTAGCCATGCATTTACTAGAAGAGTAACTTTAAAGTATATCTTACCAAAAATCTAATTCCTATTGGGGAAATACTAGTAACTTTGATAACTTTGTACAACAAACTTTTTTTTTGTAATATCTAATAACTTTGTACCCCCACCAAATCATTCTCTGCAGCTATTACCTTTTGTACCACCCCCTCCCTTTTAGAATGTAAGCTCTACGCAGGGCTGGTGCAAGGATTTTTGACACCCTAGGCAAAACCTCATTATGCTGCACCCCTGGCTCCACCCCTGACTGCACCAAATTCAGCCTCACCAGTGCCCATCAAATGCAGCCGACCAGCACCCATCAATGAATGTTTGCTTGCTTTTATCAATTTGGGAGTCAAGACACAGATACAGTCCTCTGCTGCCACTGCACCTCTGACACTATGCTAACAGAGCGGTGGCTGCCTGCTGATGCTGAGACATAGTTGCTTGCTGCAGAGAGAAGAGAGTATAAACACCAGTGGCCAGGCGTCCTAGGCAGGAGTGCACCCTAGGCAGCTGCCTAGTTTGCCTAGTGGTAGCACCGGCCCTGGCTCTACGAGCAGGGCCCTCCTGTACCTTTCGTATTGAACTGTACTGTAATTGTGTTGTCCCCCCTATACATTGTAAAGCGCTGCATAAACTGTTGGCGCTATATAAATTGTGATAATAATAATAATAATACACACAAGGAAGCAATATTTTTTATTTATTGAATACTTTTTTTTAAAATATATATTATTTTATTACATTTAAAAAAATCAAAGTAGCTGCAGATAGAAATGGGAAAATTATTTTTAGTAAAAGTCAATTATAAAATTATGTATGTAGCATTTATATACTGTAGGTCATATTGATTTTTTTTTTTTATTTCTAATTTTTAATTTGTAATGATTTTACCCAATTATGAAGTAATAAGTAAAGAACTACAGTATAATAAATGGGGCAACAATGTTGTAAATAGTCCTTTAAAATTACCTTCTAAATGTTATGATGCATACGGTCAGTTGTTTTTGTAATTATTAAAAAAAAAACATCTGTTGTGGCCTACAACATCTAGACTTATTTTAGGGTGATGACAAATACACAGAAAAAATTGTAAATACTAATCAAATATTCATGTAAATTTACTTTTGAGAAATATGCTCATAATCTGCAGAGTGATAGTCATACCTAGGAAATGACTTGGCAAGGTCGGAAATTTACTTTGGTTGCTGGGTCATTGCCAGAATCGTTTACATCTCTGGAATTCTAGTTCTGTGACTGTGCAGCATTCATGTCATCATTTCTCATGCATGCTGCACTCTACATTCACTGTATAAGAGTAAAGTGGACTAGGGGGAACTCACCCCCAGCATAGCAGGAAGCAAGACTCCAGGGCCGATCCTAGGGTCATAGACGCCTGGGTGCAGAAATATTCTGGACGCCTCCATGTGGGCATGGTCATCTTTACTAACTCCTCCCCTTTGCAAATGGCTATGACTCAAACACAGATATGCTCCCCTAAGGAGTCTTTGTTAACCTGGGATCCTCCTATGATCTCTTAACAATAAAGAGAAGGAGATGATCAGAGACTGCAAACATACTACATGAGATGGTCAGAGACTGCAAATATAGTACAAGAGATGGTCAGAGATTGCAGACATGATACAAGAAATAGTCAGGGACTGCAAAAATGCCACAGAAGATGGTCAGAGGCTGCAGTTATGATACAAGATATGGTCAGAGACTGCAGACATAGTAGAAGAGATGGTCAGAGACTGCAGACATAATACAAAAGATGGTCAGAGACTGCAGACACAATACAAAAGATGGTCAGAGACTGCAGACATAATACAAAAGATGGTCAGAGACTGCAGACATAGTACAAAAGATGGTCAGAGACTGCAGACATAGTAGAAGAGATGGTCAGAGACTGCAGACACAATACAAAAGATGGTCAGAGACTGCAGACATAATACAAAAGATGGTCAGAGACTGCAGACATAGTACAGGAGAGGGTCAGAGACTGCAGACATAGTACAGGAGATGGTCAGAGACTACAGACATAGTACAGGAGATGGTTAGAGACTGCAGACATATTACAGGAGATGGTCAAAGACTGCAGACATACTAAAGGAGATGGTCAGAGACTGCATACATAGTACAAAGGATGGTCAGAGATTGAAAACATATTACAAGAGATGGTCAGAGACTGCAGGCATAGTACAAAAGATGGTCAGAGACTGCATACATATCATAAAAGATGGTCAGAGACTACAAAGGAGATGGTCAAAGACTGCAGACATGATACAAGAGATGGTGGGAGATTGCCTGATCAGTGCCCATCGGTGCCACCTCACCAGTGCCCATCAATGCAGCCTGATGTGGGGGTCAGCTGTGTCAGAGTCTCTCATCTCAGCAATGTCAGCTCACAGGTTCTTGCATGGCCTCCTGGGGGGCTGATGCTCGCTGATGCTCGTCTTGACTCCCTGGTGTGCCCTGCCTCTGCCTGCCTCCAAGACTCTGGGAGTTTCCTCTGCGCTGCTCTCAGTTCTCCACCCCCTCCCATTTTTCACAACTCCTCCTAGTTTGTTCAATCCCTCTTACCCCCAGTCTGCACCCCTAGTCTGCCCAATCCCCTGTACCCCTAGTCTGCCCAGTCTGTACAATCCCCTCTCCCCCAGTCTGTATAATCCCCTCTCCCCCCAGTCTGCACAATCCCCCCTCCCCCAATCTGCACAATCCCCCCTCCCCCCAGTCTGCACAATCCCCCTTCCCCCAGTCTGCACAATTACCCCCACAGTCTGCACAGTCCCCCTTCCCCAGTCTGCACAATTACCCCCTCCCTCGTCTGCTGAATCTCCCCTTCTCCCAGTCTGCACAATTACCCCTCAGTCTGCACAACCCCCCCTTCCCCCAGTCTGCACAATTACCCCCCCCAGTCTGCACAACCCCCCCTTCCCCCAGTCTGCACAATTACCCCCCCCCAGTCTGCACAACCCCCCTTCCCCCGGTCTGCCCAATTACCCCCCTCCAGTCTGCACAATCCCCCCTTCCCCCAGTCTGCACAACCCCCCTTTACCCTGGTCTGCACAATTACCCCCCAGTCTTCACAACCCCCCTTTCCCCAGTCTGCATAATTACTCCCCCCCCCAGTCTGCACAATCCCCCCTTCCCCCAGTCTGTACAACCCCCCTTACCCTAGTCTGCACAATTACCCCCCCAGTCTGCACAATTACTCCTCCCACTCAGCACCCCCCCCCCCCACAGTTTGCAAGGGGGGAGTAAGAAATGACAGAGAAGTAGAGGCAAAGAAAATAGAATTCGAAGGAGAGAGGGAGTTGTTCAGATAGCTCATGTAGCTTCCTCCTCAGGTTAGTCTCCACAGGTAACAAGCATTGTAGTGTGTCCAATATATTCATTAAGCAGATGAGCTAAAGGAGCATTTTACATAACTCTTTTAATACACTGCCCTCCAAAAGACTGCGTTTTAAAAACTGACGTTTACTAATTTATTTGTGGAGGGTCAAACACATTAGACTTTTTATTTATTTATTTTGGAGTAAGGGGGGTTTATAACCCCTGCCAGGTTTTTTTGCCATCTGTTTCCCATCACAGAGACTTCCCTTCACTTCCTGTCCCATAGCCAAACAGGAAATGCAAATTAAGGGAATCCCTTGGGGACCCCAGGTCAACAGAAATAGTGTCCCCATTGGAAGATTTCACCTTATTCTGGGGACAACCCAAAATTTGGGATTTTCTTTTACTTTCACTTTTAATGATAATGGAAAACAGGACAAATAGAGAGGGTGAATCTCCCTAATGGGGGCACAGACAGCAATACAACCTAACAGGTGTTCTAATCCCTCTCTACTCTATCCAAAACTAAAAAAAAAAAAAAGTTTTGCCTTTAGTTATACTTTAGGTGTTATAATGCCTTTAGTTAGATTTCTTGTAAAAATCTCCCCTTCATGTCACCGCCTGAACATCTATCTTCCGGTGCTGTATGAGTTAACGGCAGCTGCTGCTAGAGTGAAGAGTTGTGCTGCTTGCCTGCCCCCTTTCACAAAGCATAACATATTGTGAATGGGGGAGGAGTGGATGAATGACAGGCTCTCCACCACCCATTCAAAGAATGCTTTGCATTGGGAAAGAATAGTAGTCATAGGAGTATGCACAGGGTGTGCCGGGGGTGCCTGGGCACACCCTAATCCCCCTGTGCGGTGCCAATTTCCCCTGCTTCCTGGTGCCCCCTGTCACCTCCCTCCCTTGCAGTGCTGCCAGCTTCCCTCCTCTCTTGCTCCCTGCTGCAGGGGATGTTTAAGGATGGATGAATGAATGAACTGTATTGATCATTCCAATGTTCATTCTATGTTTACAATGCTTCAGTTTGTGATGGAACAGGAAACTATTCATTCACTGTCTAGTGCAGGTGAAGCTGCATATAAAGGGGCTGGGGAAGCTCTGTCCTCAATCCCTTTCTCTCTGTTTAAACCCTTGACATTTCACCAAAGCCCAATAATAAGTAATAATCCAGTTTTAATCCACATAAATTGCAGCACACCACAGTGCATGGCAACACACTACCATGCATTGTGGTGCACTGTTACCAAAAATTATGCATGCCTGATTTTATGGATATTTTGGTGCATTGTCAGCCCATTCATTTGAATGGGCTGCCTAAAGTAGAATAAGTATAGTAGGGGAGGGCTGACCCTGTCAGTTTTTTTGTAATTTGTGACTTTTTTGGAGAGATTTCTCTTTGCTTTCTGTCTTATAGCCAAAACAGGAAGTGAAAGGAAATCCATCCAAAGTGAAGAAATCCCAGGTTGTCATTCTCAGTGGTAAACGGTAAACAGGACAAACAGAGAGAATGAATCTTTCCAACACAGATACAGACAGCAATAAAACCTGACAGGTGCAATAAAACCTGCCGGCGGGGCGGTGTGGCTCTCGTTCTGGGATGCTGTCATATGGCGGTGCCCCAGAACGGCCGTGCCATATTGCTGGGACACGGTGTGACCCCAATCTCTGTAAAGAGCCACGTCTGCGGCTCTTTAACCATGTGATCATCTGTGTGTAATCACAACAGCCGCAATCATAACAGCCAGTCACATGTAAACATGGAGATGCCGGTAATTGGCGCTCCTCGCCTCACACTGACAGAGTGTGTGGCGAGGAGAGATGATCAGCGACATCTCCTCACAGGGGACATCCAGACATGTAATCAGGGCACTGATCATCAGTGCCCTGATTACATTATAGCACCAGTGTCCCCAATCAGTGCCCACCAGTGCCAAAAATCAGTGCCCAAAAGTGCCACCAATCAGTGCCCATTAGTGATGCCAGTCAGTGCTGACTATCAGTGCTGCCCATCAATGCCCATCACTGCTGTCCATCAATCACCATCAGTGTTGCCCATAAGTCCCACCCATCAATGCCCATCAGCGTCACCTATCTGTGCCTCGTATCAGTGCAAATCAGTGCCACCTATCAGTGCCCATCAGTGCTGCCTATCAGTGCTCATCAGTGCGGCATATCAATGGCACCTATCAGTGCGGCATATTAGTGCCTCCTTATCAGTGCCACCTCTTCAATGCCCACCAGTGGAGCACATCAGTGAAGGAGAAAAATTATTTATTTCCAAAATGTGACAGCGCTGAAAGCTGAAAAATGGCCTGGGCATGAAGGGGGTGTAAGTGCCCTGTAGGCAAGTGGTTAAATCTCTCTCCACTTTATTCAAAGATAAATAAATAAATAAATAAAAACGTTACCTTTAATTGTACTTCCATGCAAAGCATGTTAATTCTCGAAAAAAATGAGTGTTAATGCGCATGTGTTAGAGCAATGCATCAGGACACCAAGGTCTGGGTGGTCCCTAAATCAAGAGGGCATGCAGTATATTGCATTCCGTTTTGGCATTGCCCCATGTAAACACAAATGATGTGCTATTGATTCTGCCTTGTTTTTTTTTTTTTGTTTTTATGAATATTTGCGTATTATCACTTTTCTTGGGAATGCAAATGACAAGATTTTATTGGCTGTCTTTTCTTATAGAAATGATTTTAATGTGGGAAGAATGCAGCTCGGCGCAGACAGAGAAAAACATGTTATCAGTTTGTCCCGCTCAATAAAAATAAATTACTGTTATTTGTAAGCCTAATTTTTTTGTTAAAAGCTTTGCAGGGTTCAAATACTTGGGTTGGCAACCAATATGTACATAATGAGCTTTTTACTGAAGTAATTAAAATTTGTTTATAATTAATACAGATGAATTGGTTTCCTCACAATAATAGGAGATTAACAGAGTCCACATTTTGGCAAGAAAGCCGTATTCTTTTCCAAGTGCTTTGGGACGTTATCCAATGCATGCCTACGAAATCCGGCTGAGGTTTTCGCTGTTGCCATATGGCGCGACTATGCATTACAAAAAAAAAAGATTTTTTTTTTTTTTCTGAAGCTAGAACTCTGCCAAATGACATAATCATTCTTCAAAACGTTGTCAGAAGGCATTACCTGGGCAGGCCGCGAGTTGCATTCCAAAAAAATTCAGCAAGCGCAGAGCCTATTAATTATAAGCGTAATAAATGTACACACACTGAGTACACTTGGCAGTCAGAGCGTGTAGTGAAACAGCTGAGCTTTCATACTGTGTAAGGTAGAAAAGACAGTTATTTCACTTTGTGTCTGCAGCTTTTGTACAGTTACCAGAAATTGCCATTTAATCTAGCCTTAATTATTGCCTTACGTTTATAATATTTAGGTTTCATGCAGCTGCAAAAGCCATAGGCTAGACAAGCAGCATATGCAAGCATATCTAAAGCCAAAAGCAAAAATGTAATATGTTGCAGCTTATCAGTCCTTAGATGTGGTTTCTGGGTGGCTACACTCACTAATTCCACTGTATCTTTGGAGGAAGCCATGGATGCCACCCATGCTGGAAATATCTGCATTTGTACAGTATATCCCCATAACACAGGGGTTAGAATTTTATACAAATAAGATAACATTGCTATATGTTTGCAGATTGCCTCACTGAAAGGATACTACATTTATAACAAGATCATCAAGTACAGTATATTTTGTACTTGCTGAAAATGTTCTTAACCTCTTACGACCGTATAACTTACCATATTTATCGGCGTATAACACGCAGCTCAAGTTTAGGAGGGAAGTTTAAGGAAAAAAAACTTACATTTAAATGCCCATCAATGCAGCCTTATCAGTGTCCATCTGCAGCCTTGTCAGTGTCATATGCAGCTTTGTCATGCAGCCTGTCCATCATTGCACCCTTGTCAGTGTCATATGCAGCCTTGTCATGCAGCCTTGTCAGTGTCCATCTGCATCCTTGTCAGTGTCATATGCAGCCTTGTCCATAGTTGCATCCTTGTCAGTGTCATTTGCAGCCTTGTCAGTTTCCTTTTTAAGCTTTGCCTTTTAAAAATGGCGCCGCCGAGATACAGAGCCGGATGTCCTGTGTATCTCGGCGGCGCTCGGTAGCTCTCTGCGGCTTTCGGCTGCTCTTGGCAGCTTTCGGCCGTTCTCGGTGGCTTTCGGCTGCCGAAAGCCCCCGAGAACAGCCAAGAGCGGCTGAAAGCTGCAGAGAATGGCCAAAGGCGGGCAAAAGCCGACGAGAACTCACAATCGGCGGGGGAACGGCGTATAACATTTCCCCCTGATTTTAAGGGGAAAAAAGTGTGTGTTATATGCCGATAAATATGGTATGTAACCATGGTGTGAGTGCTCCTTACAGTAATCCACCAAATCACCCTGCTGCCAGACCCCCATGTGTCACCACTGATACCACGTACACACGATCGGAATTTCGGCCAGTAAAAGACCGATGAGAGCTTTTCATCGGAAAATGCGACCGTGTGTATGTTCCATCGGAATTTAGCTGGCCCGAATTCCCTAATTGATAGCATGTTCTCAATTTTCCTGATTGGAAAAGCTTTCTATCGAAAATTCCGATCGTGTGTATGCAATTTTCGACATGCAAAAACTCACTCATGCTCAGATTCAACTACGAGATGGAAGCTATTGGCTACTAGGTATTGAACTTCCTTTTTCTAGTCCCGTCGTACGTGTTGTACATCACCACCTCCTTGGTGGTCGGAATTTGGTGTAGGCAAGACAGTTTGAGCAGAATTCCGATGGGAAAATCATCAGAGCTTTTTCTCCCACGAGAATTCCGATCGTGTGTACGCGGTATGAGACAATGAGCAGTCATTTGCGTAGTTTTGTTGCACAGACCCTGTCAATGACTCCCCTTGTGGCTGGGTTACTAAGGGCAACAGTAGGCATTCACAAACTTACTGACCACTGTGTTTGGCAGGGTTAATAAAGTCATTCACATTTTGCAAATAGTGGGTAATGCCCGCGCTGTGCAAAGCGCCGGACATATTTGTAATCCAATGAGCGTGATTGCTCGCTGTGGTTGCCAGGGTTGATAGCACATGGTTACAGTCACTCAGTTTCAGGGCTTATCGCTGTTGTGAGTGTCCATTAGTACACCTGAGTGCAGGGAGCGGGCAGACAGCACCGATCCTGGATGGTTGACACTTGGTAATAAGCTTGGTTTTGGTTGCTATGGGCAACGGCATGTAACAAAGTCAGTTTAAAGGCAAACACACAGTCCTTTTCCTCAGTATAGCCCAAACTTGGCAAAACAAGCAAAGTCTCCCCCGGCTTTTAGCGGTTGCTAGGGGCGACAGCCAGCAGGTTAACCATGAAGGTGGATCTCGGTGGGTAGCACTTATTGCATTGTCATTGCATTTGTAGAACATTGATTAGCAGCTTTAGTTCTGAAAAATTATTCACTTCTAACATTCACAGTCTGTTCTCCTGCATATCTCCACTGCAGACTATTACTCCTCTTCCTCCTCTGCACTGACTCCTGTAGAGTATCACTACCTCAATCTCCTCTTGTACAAATCCTTTGCTGCAAAACTGTGAGACTTCTGTATCATCACTTCCAGTAGGACAAAAAGGGATCACTCTGAATAACCCCAGTTTGCTGTCTGTACTTTTATTACTGTAATAAAGTCTCTTGAATAGTGTTGCTTCAACAAATCAATAAGCCAGAGGCATACAATTCCTCTCCCCGGCGGCTACTCTCAACAATTCTCCTTTTGCTTCTTTCACACTGACCTCCAAAGGGCAAGTTCTGTGTTCCCCAGTCACAGAACTTTGTTCTACTCTCCTCGGTCCTACTGTTGCTTCTCCCTCACCGATCTTCTCCTGTGCACAAGTCATGTGTTCCCTGGTCACAGCAACTTGACACCAACTCCAAGATGAAGATCTTTATCCAGGAATACATCCTAGCAGCTCCGCCATCCCTCCTGTGCGCTCGGCGCGCCCCCCACATGGTGACGCCCTGTGGCAGCTACCTAAAACTCCATTCTCCTTTTCTCCTGCACCTTCAGAACCTGCCAGGCAGCATGTGACCCCAGCTTATATGGGAGGCCTGCCCCCTGCCAATACCGAGTGGTAATTGGTCAGAGCTCCTCACATGAGCTGCCTGCCACTCAAACAGCAGGTCCAACCTCTGTTCCAGAACAATCTTTCTGAAAGCAGGGGAGGCGCCTCTGAGTCAAAGCACAGGCGGCCACACCCACCACTACACTAAACACTCCCAATCTCAAATCAAAACAAACAGGCCTAACCTAAAGCACAGGCCTGTCCAAATTTGCCTACACTGATATCTTAAACCCAGAAAATCCTATTATAGCACCTACCTTCTGGTAGAGGGTGCTACACTTACATATATGGCAGCAAGGTGGCTCTGCTGCAACAGATCACCTACCTAGTAGGGGATCTGACACTTCTGGGTAGAGAGCCCGCGTGCGTTAGGCAAAGAGCCAGAATGGCGATCTTCCTATGTAAACAAGGCAAACTGTCGTTTTGACAGGAGGGAAGGGATGTATTCTGTGTCTCTGCAAAGCAGGGACACAGCTTCACGTCTTTCCCTAGTAAAAGCACTTCCTACAGTATACCAAAACAATGGCTAGAAACCAGTGGCAGCTAGTGCTCAATTTTCTTGAGGGGGCTGTGGATCCCCGAGCCAGCCAGCCACCCCCCGGCGCTCGCTTGATCACTGCTTACCCCCTGTCGGTTGAATGCTGCACCGCTCGCTCACCTACCAGGCCCCCTGCCAGCCCCATACTTACCCCATCCAGGTCGCGGCTTCGGTGGCTGTTTAACCTTTTGCCAGCCAGTGTCATCAGTACAGTGACAGTGCATATTTTGTAGCATATGTATTAGTGTCACTGGTCCCCAAAAAGTGCCAAAAGTGTCAGTTAGTGTCCGACTGTCCGCCGCAATATCCCAGTCCAGCTATAAGTCGCTGATCACTGCCATTACTAATAAAAAAAAATTGAGTAAAATAAATAAAAAAAATTATAAAAAATGAGATAAATAATAATAATAAAAAAAAACTTCAAATCAAATATACTCCATAGTTTGTAAATGTTATAACTTTTATGCAAACCAATTAATATAAGCTTATTGGGATTTTTTACCAAAAATATGTACCATAGCACATAATGGCCTAAATTTATGAAGACATTTTATTTTTTCAATTTTTTTTATTGGAGATATATTGATTTTATAGCAGAAAGTAAAAAATATAGTTTTTTTTTTCAAAATTGTCAATTTTTTTGTTTATAGTGCAAAAAATAAAAACTGCAGATGTGATCAAATACCACCAAAAGAAAGTTCTAATTCTTTTGGGGGGGTAAATCTTCCGGAGGTAAATTGGTCAAACACCAAAGTGGAAAAAAGTGTTAAAGTGTAACTTCACCCAAAAGTGCATGTTCCACTCTTCCTCTAGATTTGACAGGTACCCGCTCCCACTTCTACTCCCCACCTGCCCGCAACCCTTTGGGACACGTCACTGATCCCAGAAGGCTGTAGGAGCATTCACAAAGCAGAGTGAAGCTGCAAGGAGTCACAGCCGGCTGCCCACAGTTAACATTCTGGCATCGGGGACCAATGACCAGTGAAGAAACTGGCTTGGGTGAGGATGGTGCTGGATTCTGTATACCTCAGATTTTCTTTTCTACAACAAAGAAGGAGAGGGGACACAAAGCTTAAATTTTCAACAACTGCTAGGTGGATAGAAGACTAGATTATATTCATACTAAAATAAAATATAATAAAAAATATTTATATTTACCCAACTACCAAACAAAAAGATATAATAGAAGCATATGCAAACTAGTACATATTCCCTATAAAATGCAGTTAGTGTATTATTGGGATACCACCAAGCTGGAAATGTAATGAATAAATACTGCTGCCTTAAAGTTGAATTCTGGGCTTTGGGGAATCAATCTTCACTACCAGAACCAACAGGGAGGAACATTGCGGAGCTGTGGAGTAAGGCAAGTAATACTCTCTATAACATCCTCTTATAATCATCCTCTTGTACATCATAATGGTCTATATATTGCCAACATCAGAGAGACGTGTGTTACAGATTCCAGTTCTGGTGCTGTGTCTCCTTCTACTATCTTTGGCTTTTACTAATTACAGTGATTTAAAGCAGTTTGAAGCTCATTTCCAGAACAGGAGCTT
The DNA here is from genome assembly GCF_037356315.1 of Lithobates pipiens. Taxonomy (NCBI): domain Eukaryota; kingdom Metazoa; phylum Chordata; class Amphibia; order Anura; family Ranidae; genus Lithobates; species Lithobates pipiens. The sequence goes on from NW_027507764.1 coordinate 494,161,411, forward strand.
CAACAACACTCAGATTTCCATGTTACTCTACTGTGCTCATTCACATGTGATTGATGTGCTGCTGCTCAACACAGAAAAATTTCAGGAGATTTTTTGGGGCATGATCCTGCATTTTTGGCCCCTTCACATGAAAAACATCAAAACAACCATCTCCTCTTCCTATTAACTAGCTTTCCATTGGTTTCTGGTATAAGTTTCATGGGCACAATTAACACTCAAAGACCAATTTTCAGCACCTGTTTGACATGTGCATATCATTGCAATTTTTTTTTGCCTTCATCAAGAGCACCTCTATAGGGTTACGTTGGAAGGCGCCACTGACACCCAAAGACCAATTTTTCTGCACCTGTTTGACAGATGCATATCATTGGAAATTTTTTACAGCAAGGTCAATTCTTGCTTTCATCAAGAGTACCTCTATAGGGTAGGGTGGGAAGGCTCCACCGACACCCAAAGACCAATTTTTATGCACCCGTTACCGCTATCCAAAGTTAAAGTGACACCAGAATGTATACAAAAAAATCTCTAATCTTGTTCCCAGTGCACTACATTGTGGCCTCATCATACACACTGGCTCCCCATCTGTTGCTGAGCAAAATAAAGGAAACTTGCAGGGAAAATTTCATTTTTTTTGGCTTTATAAAATGCAATTATTTCTGCAGCAGATCCTAGACATGGTACAGATCTGCCACTTTACAGGTAGACTAAGAGGACCCCCCAGGCACTATATTGGAAGGAATTTTTAATTTTTATGCTTTCACTTTAAAAATCTAAAAATCACTGCTCATTTAAAAATGGACCCCTATAACCATTGTATGCCCAATTACTTACATATAAGCCTTCAAAATGGGCACTTTTGATGTTCAGGTCCCATTGATTTATCAGGGTTTGTTATTTGGGACCGAAATTTCACAGTGTTCGAAAGTTCTGGTGCAAACCGAAAGGGGTCCGTTCAGCCCATCCCTAATAGCAACAACTCAGCCTACTTTGCAGTGCTAGGTGCCTGAGCATTCAATTAGCATAGGGTTAGCATAGGGTCTATGCCCACGTACACACGGTCGGAGATTTTGCCAACCAAATCCGTCAGATTTTGCTCGTCGGATTTAGTCCGACGGATTGTGTCCGAAACTGTTGCATACACGCGGTCGGGCCAAGTTGGCGAAAAATCCGATCTTTCAGAACGTGATGACGTAATTTCGTTACGATGGGACTACATTCAGGCTAGTAGCCAATAGCTTTGATGTAGGAATTTGATCTGAGCATGCGTGGCACTTGGTCCGATGAAAATGCTCTACACATGATCGGATTAGGTCCGTCCGGCCCAGTTGGTCGGGAAATATTTCCAACATGTTGGAAAATTGGGTCGAACGGAGATTTGGACGGAATCAGTCCGATGCATACCACACACAGTCGGATTATCTGACGACATGGTCCGATAAGACTCATTCCGACAGATTCTCCGACTGTGTGTACAAGGGCTATGAGGGGGCAGGCATCATTGGCTGTTACAGCAGAATGACTAAAATATAATGAACAATCTGAGACCTGATAGTGCCTACTATCCAAAACTAAGCAGAATATTTTTTGTACATTAAAGGTTCACTTTGAAGCTGTTGCACTGGATGCAGAAGTGCTTACAAGGTCTGTGGCGCTCATTACTGGAAAAATGAGATATACAAACAGGAAAGCAGTATTGAATTCAACCAGACGTTAATTTTAACTTGTCATCTGATGAGGAGCAAGTGCTTCACTGAGTATAAAGTGGGGGTGATTTACTAAAGGCAAATAGACTCTTCACTGTGCAAGGAAAGTTGCATTTTGCAGGGGAATTTCCCCAAGGGTTAGTAAATTAGGTGAAGATCTGTTGGCTTCCATCATCCAATCACGTGCAAGCACAAATGCTCTTTTTTTATTTCCCTGTTAATTATTGTTAATTCTTTGCAAAGTGAAATTTCAAGACATTCACAAAGCTCAGGGGAAAATTCTGTGCAACTTACCTTGCAAAATTACACAGCCTTTTGCCTTTAGTAAATCAACCCCTATTTGTTAAAAATCCAGTATCTCGACTTGGCAGGGCTAGGACAAGGGGTGGGTAGAAGGGGCAGCTGCCCTGAGCACTGCGGTATCATGTGAGATGAGGGGAAGAACACTGCAAAGAGATTGGGGGGAGATATTTATGTTGGGGGGCAGCAGGGAGTAAGAATTGTTCCAGGAGCGGAAAATTTGTTGGTGTGTGCTAGGAGTGTTGATTGAGGGGGGTGTGCATTGGAAGGGGAATGGGAGAAAATAATTTGTGCTAGGAGGGTAAATTTGGAGGGGTTTGGGATAGAAGAGGTGATATGATAGAAAGCTTTGTGCTAGGAGAATTTTTGGGGGGGGGGGGGGGATTTGTGCTAGTAGGGATGATTGGGGGTGCTTGTGCTAGGAGAAGGGATATCTGTGCTAGGAGGAGGATTTGAAGTATGGAGGGGGGGGGGGGGGGTTAAAGTATACATTGAGGGGAAATTTGAAGGGTGGGGGTAAAGCATTTGTGCTAGGAGGGGTGATTTTTTTTGGAGGGGGGTACTTGCACTGGGGGATGGAGGGGCAGAGAGAGTTGTGCTAGGAGGGGGTATTTCAGCAGGGGGGGTGGATTTGTACTGGGAGAATTTATGCTTAGTAGGCTATAATGCCTACTATCAAATCATCAAATCATTCTCTGCAGCTATTACCTTTTGTACCACCACCTCCTCCCTTTAGAATGTAAGCTCTACAAGCAGGGCCCTCCTGTACCTTTTGGTTTGAACTGTACTGTAATTGTGTTGTCCCCCCTATGCATTGTAAAGCATAAACTGTTGGCGCTAAATAAATTGTGTATAATAATAATAATAATAATAATAATGCAGATTAGTGCCCATTTCTTTGGTGGTGTTTGCTGGCACATAATGCTCATTCATCTTTGGGGGGGGGTGGGGCAGTTTGGCATGTTCACCCTGGGCTCTAGGTGACCTTGTCCTGGGACTGGGACTGTGCCTTAGTACTGACTGGTAGCCACAATGCATTGAGTTTAATACAAGTGTGTATTGGGTATGGAGTCTGTGCAAGATTTTCAATAGATAAAATATCAAGCAAACAGCATTTTTTCTTTCCTAGACTATTGGGAGTTATGTAGTATTACATCCCGCTGGGTAAATAATTGTCATATGCAATTGTATTCTCTACTTCAGTTCCTAAAGATAAAATATGGTAAGGATTAAAACAAAAAGAGTCCCGTATTTCCATCTCTGAAGCCACTATTGTCTCAATTTGTACAAAGTGCTGTTAGAGAGAAAACAACAAACTCAAATGTACTACTTCTAATTTAGCAATGGGTGGCCCTGGTTCTATCAGTTTGTAGTATGGAATTTTTTGTCTCCATTGAACACTTTGCTTTTGTCATTCAGCTGCATAATCACCTTCCTTTGTCAGATAATCATACATAATTAACTTTCCAACTGCTTTTGTCCTTTAGATTGTTAATTACCTGTCTGTGTATCTTATATCTGTACGGCTTCAAGATAAAAAAGATAATCTGCACAATTTGAATACATTCAGGACTGTAACTGATTATGATTGTCAATTGTTTTAAATGCCTTACACATTTTTTTACACCTTATCCGTCACGTTTCCTGTAACCAGACCAGCCATTGCCACGAGTATACATGGCTCAAAGCTAACTTTGGACTTTAATGAGCTAAATGTATGTAATTATTGCACAAACGTATAAAGGCTTGATAACACAGCTAGAGTATGTTTTATAGGCTTTTGTTAGTTTTTGTTTGTTCTTAACAAAAACTTAGAGTAAACAAATAGATACTTCTAAAAGTGGTAAAATATTCATTTGCATTTTTCAAGTTAAAATGCACTGGATCGCTAAAGCTACAGATGGCTAAAATAATTTAATTTAACATTTGAATGTATTCAAATCCCAAAAAGCTTTTACAAGTAGATAAACTTTAAAGTAGAACTATAGGCAAAACTTTTTTTTTTTCATTTTGGATAGCGTAAGGGAGGGTTATAACCCCTCTCAGATTTTTTTTCTCATCTGTGTCCTGTTGGGGAGATTTACCTTCACTTCCTGTCCCATAGCCAAAACAGGAAGTGAGAAGAAATCCTTGAAAATTAAGGGGATCCTTGGGATCGCTAAGCCACTATAACTAGTGTCCCCATTGGAAGATTTCCCCTCTATTACTTTCCTGGGGACAGCCCAAAGTTTGGATTTTCTTTTACTTCCAATGGTAAACACGACAAATACAGAGTGTGAATTTCTCTAACGGGGGACACAGACAGCAATAAAAACAGATGTTCCAATTCATCTCTACTCTCTCCAAAACGAAAGAAAAATGTTTGCCTTATGCCGCGTACACACGACCGGACTTTTCGAGGGACTAGGACCGGCGGTCTTTCCGACGGAGTTTCGGCGGAGTTCTGACGGACTTTCTGAATGAACAGACTTGGCCACACACAATCACCCCAAAGTCCGACGGATTTGAACGTGATGACGTACAACTGGACTAGAATAAGGAAGTTCATAGCCAGTAGCCAATAGCTGCCCTAGCGTCGGTTTTTGTTCGTCGGACTAGCATACACATGAACGGATTTCTCGGTCCGGCGGAGTTCCGGTGGAAAAATTTAAAACATGTTCTATTTCTAACGTCCGCCAGATTTTTGGCAAGCAAAGGTCCGATGGAGCCCACACAAGTTCGAATTGTCCGACGGACTCGTTCCGTCTGACCTTTGCTGTCAAAAAGTCCGGTCGTGTGTGTACGCGGCATAAGTTATACTTTAAGAAAAGGAGACAAGAAAGCACTGGCCCACTAAAAATAAATTAAAAAATTAAAGTAGACCTTGCACCTAAAAAGCAAGCTATGTGTTTAAAGCATGACACCAACTCTCCTAGCTAAAATGTTGAATAAAAATGTAAAGTGAGATTTCAGTAAAAATTGTATTTCTTTGTGTACAAATAAGTACGTAACAAAGTTTACCTGTAAACCAAGGTTACCTCTAAGGTAACCTATACAGTAGGAAAGCTTTAAAATAAACCATTATTGACCTCTGTAGCTGTAGCCACTGGGGAGCAATTCATCCTCAAATTTCACAAAAGAAGCAGTGACATAAATGTCCCTTCCTTTGTTCCTGTGCATCTGCACTGGCCCTCTAAAAATAAATAAAAAAAATGAAAGTTGGCCTTTCAGCTAAAATGCAAGGTATGTGTTTTAAGCGTGCCACCCACTTTCCGAGCTAAAATGTAAAAAATAAAATGTAAAGTGAGATTTCATAAAAAAATTATTTTCTAACTTTGCTGTGTAAAAATAAATAACACAAGGTTACTTCTAAGGTAACCTCAACAGTAAGACAGCTTTAAAATACACGAGGACTTACCTCTGTAACTGCAGCCACTGTGGAGAAATTCATCCTCAAATTTCACAAGAGAAGCAGTAACATAAATGTCCCTTCCTTTGTGTTTCTGTGCACCTGCTCAGTATTCACATCAGAGATTGGAAAGCTGGCAAGCTTCCAAATCATTGCTGGCAGTAAGAACAGAGTGAGCTGCAGAACTGAAAGTGAAAGTACTTTCTGTTGTGGACTTTAAGGAGGAATTCCTCCACAATGGCTTTGGCTACAGATGTCAATGACAGCTAGTTTCAAAACTTATTTACTGCTTGTTGAAAATATGCAGATATTTGAATGCCTATAGCCTGGCCACAGTTCTTCTTTAAGATTTGAATATTTCAAATTTTACTGTCAAACCAGGGTAACTTGCCTTGACTATCTCAAAGGACAAAATCTATTTGAAGGTAACATGATTGATGATGTATCAGGCTTAATACAATGATCCCCCTCACCGAGAAGCAGCTGGAGACATTCTTCATTCATGTGGGTATTATTGAATTCATGCCGTGCACGGTACCTCCACTTTAACAAAGTATACCAGTAGAGTTAAATGGAAGGAAATTGACAAGCATCTCCAATTGTTTGATGCAATTAGACTCGGCCTCTCTTGAGCTTAGCATAATCCACAAAGCCAGCTCTAGTCGGCGGGTCATAAATATAGGATAATTTTTCACACTTGGAAATGTAATGATGCTCAAACATGAATCAATAAATCTTACTAAAGTCATTTATGTTTCCTTCGTCTACCCTGGTGTCATTCTTTTAAACTGCTATATTAAATCTTATTTTCTCAATTTGTACATACAGCACAGTTAACAATAAATAATGCACTTTTGATTTAATGACAATAGAGGGAAAGTAGTATGGCAACCCTACTGCAAATTGAATTAGCTAGTTTTGTGAAACAATTTAAAGCAGACCTCTTGACTAAAGGAGAAGTAGCAATGATCGGGCATATTTAAGAATTTGAATATTAGCTTTCTTTTTTCGTTTTTTTTTTCCCCCTTTATTTTCACCTGGTGATCAAGCTGGTAAGATCAAGCTATTCTGCAGATGTATCAGTAGGAGGGTTGAGACAATCCATTTAACATTGAGAGAGGTGTTACAATGATCAGCTTTTATTTTCTTATACTATATTATCAAAAGTATTGGGACGCCTGCCTTTACACGCACATGAACTTTAATGGCATCCCAGTCTTAGTCCGTAGGGTTCAATATTATGTTGTCCCCCCCTTTGCAGCTATAACAGCTTCAACTCTTCTGGGAAGACTGTCCACAAGGTTTAGGAGTGTGTCTATGGGAATGTTTGACCATTCTTCCAGAAGCACATGCACTGATGTTGGATGAGAAGGCCTGGCTCGCAGTCTCCGCTCTAATTCATCCCAAAGGTGTTCTATTGGGTTGAGATCAGGACTCATTTGGTGAGGGGGGATTATGATGTGGGGTTGTTTTTCAAGGGTTGGGCTTGGCCCCTATGTTCCAGCGAACCTTCGCCTTCTCTCTGTCCTTTGTAGCCAAATTCCCTTCATCATCCTTTATAGGGCCAATATGTTCTGGCCTCTCTTTCTTACAATTTAGATACTTAACTGGTTGCCGCCCGCCCACCGTCAAATGACGGCGGGGCAGGGCGGTGCAGCTCTTGTTCTGGGACGCCGTCATATGAGCAGAGATCAGTGAAGTGTCACACGTAGTCACGCCCCCCCACAGTTAGAATCACTCTCCAGGACATACTTAACCCTTACACTGCCCCCTAGTGGTTAACCCCTTCACTGCCAGTGTCATTTACACAGGAATCAGTGCATTTGTATAGCACTGATTGCTGTATAAATGACAGTGGTCCCAAAAATGTGTCAAAAATGTCTGATGTGTCCGAAATAATGTCGCAGTCACAATAAAAAGCGCTAATCGCTACCATTACTAGTAAAAAAGAAATTATTAATAAAAATGCCATAAAACTAGCCTCTATTTTGTAAACGCTATAACTTTTGCGCAAACCAATTAATGAACGCTTATTTCAATTTTTTTTACCAAAAAATATGTAGAAGAATACGTATCGGCCTAAACTGAGGAACAAAAAAGTTTTTTTATATATATTTGGGGATATTTATTATAGCAAAATGTAAAAAATAATGCGTTTTTTTTCAAAAATAAATTTTTTGTGATATTTCTTTTATTGCATTTTGGTGTAAATATTTTGACCCCAGATCTTATATTTAAGAGGTCCTGTCATGTTTTTTTGTAACACAATTAAAAAAGTGTAAAAAAAAAAAAAAAAAAGCTAAGAAAAATACATTTTTAAACGTGCCCCGTCCCGATGAGCTCGCACGCAGAAGCGAACGCATATGTGAGTAGCGCTCGTATATGAAAATGGTGTTCAAACCACACACGTGAGGTATTGTGAGAGCAATAATTCTAGCCCTAGACTTCCCCTGTAACTCAAAACATGCAACCTGTAGAATTTTTTTAATGTTTTTTAAAGTTTGTCGCATTCTATGAGCGGTGCAATTTTGAAGTGTGACATGTTGGATATCAATTTACTCGGCGTATCATTTTCTTTCACATTATAAAAAAAAATTGGCTAACTTTACTGTTGTCTTATTTTCTAATTCAAAAAAGTGTATTTTTTCCCAAAAAAGTGCGCTTGTAAGACCGCTGCGCAAATACAGTGTAGCAGAAAGTATTGCAATGACTGCCATTTTATTCTCTAGGGTGTTAGGAAAAAAAAGTATAATATTTGGGGGTTGTAAGTAATTTTCTAGCAAAAAAACTGTTTTAACGTGTAAGCAAAACTCAGAAAGAGGCTCGGTCCTTAAGTGGTTATGGGGAATTGGTTGGGGAGCAGTAAAATGTGGCTCATCCGTGTTTTTTTATGCCTTCCAACAAGCGTAAACAAGGCCTTGTAGTTTTTACATCGGGCAAAATTAGGCCTTTGAACTTCCACATAGCACTCTCCTCCTTATAGACATACTGTATATACTCAACTGATGGAAAATGGGTGATACTATTTTGCCTGCAGAAGTAAATAAATGGTTGGTATGTTTTAAGAAGCATGTATCCAGTGACCCTTGACATAGACTGTACATATATCCTATCAATGGGCATACCCACTGTGATGATTGCAGTGATATTGGACGGTTACTAAATGTTTCATGATAATTCCAGCAGAGAGGATGGTGAGGTTATTGGACATACTGAAAAAAATCAGCAGGTATAATACTGTCAAGCATTTCTCTGTGTGTCTTCTAACAATATGAACATACTACCACAGAGGAGAAAATAATAATGTACATCTAATGGGCTGATTGGTTGGGTGTTCAGCGTAACAAATGACAGTGTCTTAACTGAATCACAGGACCTTGTTGCCTAGCAATAGTAAATCAGAAGATATGTGGTAAGTTAAAAGGGGCAATAAATGCAGATTCCATATTGAAGGTTTCAAGAGAAGCTTTTTGGATGGACCACCTACTGGCTTTGGAGATCTCTTGGAGATCCTGGAGGTCCCATCTCAGTTCACAGGTCCACCCACTTTCCGTTTTTAAAAAGTGCCAGATTCGAAATCCTTTACATTTCATTATACACTCATTATACGCTCACTGCCCACTTTATTGGGTACAGCTTGCTAGTAACCTGTTGGATCCCCTTTTGCCTTCAGGACTGCCTTAATTCCTCATGGCATAGGTTCAACTAGGTGTTGGAATGATTACTCAGAGATTTTGGTCCACATTAATATGATAGCATCACGCAGTTGCTGCAGATTTGACAGCTGCACGTCCATGATGTGAATCTCCCATTATACCACATCCCAAAGGTGCTCTATTGTATTGAGATCTGGTGACTGTGGAGGCCATTGGATTACAGTGAACTCATTGCCATATTCAAGAAACCAGTGGTGAGATGATTTGAGCTTTGTGACATGGTGCATTATCCTGCTGGAAGTAGCCATCAGAAGATGGGCACACTGTAGTCATAAAGGAATGGACATGGTCAGCAACAATACTTAGGTAGGCCATGGCATTTAAACGATGTTCAGTTGGTATTAAGAGGCCCAAAATGTGCCAAGAAAATATCCCCCACACCATTACACCACCGCCACTAGTCAAAACCATTGATACAAGGCAGGATGATCCATACTTTCATGTTGGTTACGCCAAATTCTGACTCTACCATTTGAATGTCACTGCTGAAATCGAGAAACATCAGATCAGGCAACGTTTTTCCATTCATCTATTGTTCAATTTTGGTGAGTCTGTGCAAATTGTAGCCTCAGTTTCCTGTTCTTAGCTGACAGAAGTGGCACCCCGTGTGGTCTTCTGTGGCTGTAGTCCATCTACTTCAAGGTTTAATGTGTTGTGCATTCAGATGGTATTCTGCATACCTTGATTGTAAAGAGTGGGTATTTGAGTTACTGTTGCCTTTCTATCATCTCAAACCTGCCCATTCTCCTCTGACATCAACAAGGCGTTTTTGTCCACACAACTGCCACTCACTGGATATTTTCTCTTTTTTGGACCATTCTCTGTAAACACTAGAAACGGTTGTGTGTGAAAATCCCAGTAGATTAGCAGTTTTTTTAAATACTCAGACCAGCCTCTCTGGCACCAACAACCATGCCACGTTCAAAGTCACTTAAATCCCTTCTTCCCCATTCTGATGCTCGGTTTGAACTTCAGCAAGTCGTCATCACCATATCTAGATGTCTAAACGCATTGAGTTGCTGTCATGTGATTGGCTGATTAGCAGTTTGTGTTACCAAGAAATTGAACAGGTGTGCCTAATAAACTGGGCGGTGAGTGTACAGTATGCAGTCACTTAGGGGGAGATCTACTAAAACTGGAGAGTGCAAAATCTGGTGCAGCTCTGCACAGAAACCAATCAGCTTCCAGATTGTATTGTCAAAGCTTATTTGAAAAAGCTGAATTTAGAAGCTGATTGGCTATCATGCACAGCTGTACCCGATTCTGAGTGTTCCAGCTTTAGTAAATCTCTCTCACATACAACGAAAAATGTAGCGCTACAAAAACGTATAAATGTGAATAACTAAAATAAGTGACTCATTAGCCCGATAGGGTTAATAGTGAGAAAAGCTAATATGTGACAGCATACACAATGCATATCATGCTTCAAATTTTAAAACTAGATGCTCAAATGAGTAAAAAAAGTGAGTAAAAAATGAAAAAATAATAAATAATGATAATAGTGACAATTCGTCTTTAAACGAGTGACTCTAAAGTATCCAACAATATGAATAATGAACGAAGAAAATTGTGATCTTCCGTTGACCCGAACTGCAGGGAACTTTCAAACATCAACAGGGTATTCACAGAAAGAGGTAGGTACTCTTACCAGAAATGGTGGACACAAATACCATACAGCAAATGTGTCATAAAGGCTTAGAAAGGCTCCAAAAGCCTCAAGGGACCAGTGCACCGTGGATCGTGGATCTCCTCCGGATCAGCCGTCACCCTCTTTACTGTCCAACTTCTCAGTCAGCTCACCAGGATGTGAAACTCTACAGGCTTCAACGGAACTCCAACACTCTCCAAATAGTTTAGTCCAAAATGGCTCCAGAGGGACTCACCATGTAAGGGAAAGCATGAACACAATGCCTCGCATAGTGAAGTTCGACCACTGAAGGTTTATTTATAAAAATATTGTACATAAAAATCAAAAAATCATGTGATCAGATTAATAAATTGTAAAAGAAAAGCAATATGGGGAGCAGGAAATGCTATCCCTACGCATTTCGACCGCAAAGTCGTCTACTGGGGCATCTTTTTTTTTGTGAGGACAGCTGGGAGTAGAGTTATGCCACGAACACACGATCAGATTTTCCAACGGAAAATGTTCGATGGGAGCTTTTTGTCGGAAATTCTGACCATGTGTAGGCTCCATCAGACATTTTCCACTGAAATTTCCGACACACAAAATTTGAGATCTGGATCTCAAATTTTCCGACAACAAAATCCGTTGTCGGAAATTCCGTTCATGTGTACACAATTCCGAAGCACAAAGTTCTACGCATGCTCGGAATCAAGAAGAAGAGCCACACTGGCTATTGAACTTCAATTTTCTCAGCTTGTCATACATTACCACGTTCTTGATGTTCGGAATTTCCGAGAACATTGTGTGACCGTGTGTACACAAGACAAGTTTGAGCCAACATCCATTGGAAAAAAAATCCCATGTATTTTGTTGTCGGAATGTCCAATCGTGTGTACGCGGCATTAGGGTATTCAGGAGGGAGATCATACCTCTGAGCTTCCAAAGAGAGTTAGGCAAGTGAGTTGCACAAAAACATTGCAATTGGATTATTAACCACTTGCCGACCGCCACACGACGATATACGTCGACAGAATGGCACGGGCAGGCATATGGGCGTACCTGTACGTCCCTGCCTTCCCGCGGGTGGGGGGCCCAATCGGGCCCCCCCCGGTGCCTGCGGCGGTCGGTATTCGTTCGGGAGCGATCCGGGATGAGGGGGCGGCCATTCATTCATGGCCACCCCCTCGCGATCGCTCCCGACGAATGGAAATGCTCCGTGACATCACTTCCTCTCCTGTAATGTAAACACAGGCAGAGGAAGTGATGTAATCTCTCCTCCGTGTCGGTATTTTTCGTTCCGGCACCGAGGAGAGAGGATCGGTGAGTTGCACCAACACGACACTACACAGTAGAACATGCCAGGCACACTCACACCCCTCCTTCACCCCCTGATCACCCCCCCAATTACCCCTGCCCCCCAGTCACAGTGACACCAATTGCATTTTTTTTTTTTTTGCATTGGTGTCATTTGTGACTGTAATAACTGTTAGGGCAGTTAGGGTTAGCCCCCTTTAGTTCTAATGTACCCCCCTAACCCCCCAATAAAGGTTTAACCCCGTGATCACCCCCCGTCGCCAGTGTCACTAAGGCTGGGTTCACATTGCAGCGGTTTATGAGAACGGATGTGATTCGCACCGCACTGCAGTGCAAATCACATCCGATCTCTGTGCGATTCGAGTTCAGCCATACAGATAGTATGGCTGAATTCGCGCCGCACTCGCCGCACCCGCCGCAAATTCGCACGGGACCCTTTTTTTGGTCCGCAGCAGAATCGGATCGCATGGGTGTTCACACCATGCGATCCGAGTTTGCAGATCGCACTGCGATATGCGAACTGATCTGGGGGTGTCATTAACATTTCACTGACACTCCCAGCAGTTCGCATAGGGCAGTGTGAACTGCCGCCGGGAGGCATGCGATGCGGGAACCCGCCGCGGATTCGTGGCGTTCCCGCATCGCTCCAGTGTGAACCCAGCCTAATAAGCGATCGTTTTTCTGATCGCTGTATTAGTGTCACAGGTGACGCTAGTTAGGCAGGTAGGTATTTAGGTTCGCCGCAGCTTTTTATAGCGCCAGGGACCCCCATATACTACCGCATAAAGCCCCCTGATTGCCCCCTAGTTAACCCTTTCACCAGTGATCACCATATAACTGTTACAGGTGACGCTGGTTGGTTAGTTATTTTTTTATAGTTTCAGGGCACCCGCCATTTATTACCTAATAAAGGTTTAACCCCCTGATCACCTGGCGGGTGTCATTTGTGACTGTAATAACTGTTAGGGCAGTTAGGGTTAGCCCCCTTTAGTTCTAAGGTACCCCCCTAACCCCCCCAATAAAGGTTTAACCCTGTGATCACCCCCCCGTCGCCAGTGCCACTAAGGCTGGGTTCACATTGCAGCGGTTTATGAGAACGGATGTGATTCGCACCGCACTGCAGTGCAAATCACATCCGATCTCTGTGCGATTCGAGTTCAGTCATACAGATATGATGGCTGAATTTGCGTCGCACCCGCCGCAAACTCGCACGGGACCCTTTTTTTGGTCCGCAGCAGAATCGGATCGCATGGGTGTTCACACCATGCGATCCGAGTTTGCAGATCGCACTGCGATATGCGAACTGATCTGGGGGTGTCATTAACATTTCACTGACACTCCCAGCAGTTCGCATAGGGCAGTGTGAACTGCCGCCGGGAGGTATGCGATGCGGGAACCCGCCGCGGATTCGTGGCGTTCCCGCATCGCTCCAGTGTGAAACCCAGCCTAATAAGCGATCGTTTTTCTGATCGCTGTATTAGTGTCACACGCTAGTTAGGCAGGTAGGTATTTAGGTTCGCCGCAGCTTTTTATAGCGCCAGGGACCCCCATATACTACCGCATAAAGCCCCCTGATTGCCCCCTAGTTAACCCTTTCACCAGTGATCACCATATAACTGTTACAGGTGACGCTGGTTGGTTAGTTATTTTTTTATAGTTTCAGGGCACCCGCCATTTATTACCTAGTCTCACTAGTGTACCCCTACATTTAGGGGTGTCTACTTTCCAAAATGGGGTCATTTGGGGGGGGTTTGTGCCATCTTGGCATTTTATGGCCTTCAAAACTGTAATAGGTAGTGAGAAGTGAAATCAAAAATTTACGCCCTTAGAAAGCCTGAAGGCGGTGCTTGGTTTTCGGGGCCCCGTACGCGGCTAGGCTCCCAAAAAGTCCCACATATGTGGTATCCCCGTACTCAGGAGAAGCAGCAGAATTTATTTTGGGGTGTCATTTCACATATGCCCATAGCATGTGTGAGCAATATATAATTTAGTGACAACTTTGTGAAAAAAATAAAAATAAATAAAAGTTTGTAATTTTCCCGCGACTTGTGGCAAAATATAAAATATTCCATGGACTCAACATGCCTCTCAGCAAATAGCTTGGGGTGTCTACTTTCTAAAATGGGGTCATTTGTGGGGGTTTTGTGCCATCTTGGCATTTTATGGCCTTCAAAACTGTAATAGGTAGTGAGAAGTGAAATCAAAAATTTACGCCCTTAGAAAGCCTGAAGGTGGTGCTTGGTTTTCGGGGCCCCGTACGCGGCTAGGCTCCCAAAAAGTCCCACATATGTGGTATCCCCGTACTCAGGAGAAGCAGCAGAATTTATTTTGGGGTGTCATTTCACATATGCCCATAGCATGTGTGAGCAATATATAATTTAGTGACAACTTTGTGAAAAAAAAATAAAATAAATAAAAGTTTGTAATTTTCCCGTGACTTGTGGCAAAATATAAAATATTCCATGGACTCAACATGCCTCTCAGCAAATAGCTTGGGGTGTCTACTTTCTAAAATGGGGTCATTTGTGGGGGTTTTGTGCCATCTTGGCATTTTATGGCCTTCAAAACTGTAATAGGTAGTGAGAAGTGAAATCAAAAATTTACGCCCTTAGAAAGCCTGAAGGCGGTGCTTGGTTTTCGGGGCCCCGTACGCGGCTAGGCTCACAAAACGTCCCACATATGTGGTATCCCCGTACTCAGGAGAAGCAGCAGAATTTATTTTGGGGTGTCATTTCACATATGCCCATAGCATGTGTGAGCAATATATCATTTAGTGACAACTTTGTGTAAAAAAATAAATACATTTTTTTTTGTCATTATTCAATCGCTTGAGGCAAAAAAATAAAATATTCAATGGGCTCAACATGCCTCTTATCAATTTCCTTAGGGGGTCTACTTTCCAAAATGGGGTCATTTGGGGGGGTTTTGTACTGCCCTGCCATTTTAGCACCTCAAGAAATGAGATAGGCAGTCGTAAACTAAAAGCTGCGTAAATTCCAGAAAACGTACCTTAGTTTGTAGATGTGACAACTTTTGCGCAAACCAATAAATATACAGTTATTGACTTTTTTTTTACCAAAGACATGTGGCTGAATACATTTTGGCCTAAATGTATGACTAAAATTGAGTTTATTGGATTTTTCTAATAACAAAAAGTAGAAAATATCATTTTTTTTCAAAATTTGCGGTCTTTTTACGTTTATATTGCAAAAAATAAAAATCGCAGAGTCAGTCAAATACCTTTAAAAGAAAGCTCTATTTGTGGGAAAAAAAGGACGCAAATTTTGTTTGGGTACAACATTGCATGACCGCGCAATTACCAGTTAAAGCAGCGCAGTGCCAAATTGTAAAAAGACCTCTGGTTATTGACCAGCAAAATGGTCCGGTCTGAAAGTGGTTAATATTGGTTGGATGTCAAAAAAAAGCAAACAGCCAGATTTGTTTTGTTTGAGTACACAAACCGTAAAGTAATTATGATTTTCAAATCTCAGGATTATGTCTACATACCCAGTTCATGTTTTCTTGTTTAGATTATTGATTATAACAGCATCGTAATTCTCAAGCCAAGTAGGCTATTTGTTGTATTAGCATGTGAAATCCATGCCACTAAAGTGGAAGGGTTAAACCACCACAACGATGACTGGAATAAGCAAATACTTAAACATGCATTTTGTATATTTACAGAGTGAATGTAATAATCAGCTAAACAAAATAATACTTCAACTGCTAATTGTCTTGAAGCGCTGCCAGATTAGCGACTTTGAGACAGCATTATAAATGACATTGGAAAGAGCTGGCACCAATTCACAAACCTCTACTCATACATAACAAAGGCCAGAGGTTTAGAGCATCTACAAAATAATTGCTGGTGTTTTCTGCAGTCTCATTTCATAATCAATTCCGAGTTGAAGAAAAATGCTGAGAATTTTCGTACAGTCTGTTTTTGGTGATTGTCTATTATGTACACAGTAAACTTCAAATTTCTGAATTAGCCTATCTGTAATTTAAAGAGTTAATCTGATGACGAGAACCAACCTGCTAAGGGCATGCCACTAATTTATTCTGCCTAAGGCAATGCCAATGATCGCTATAGAAGGATCAATGTGATGGACACATTCACTGGAGACTATCCACCAGATGTGTGACTTCCAAGGCAGCTGCAGTTCATCTCAGGCCAACCAGAATGACTTACGTTGCCTCTTCCCCTGGAACAGTGTTTGGAAACTGGAAGCCTTCACACAGTTTCTAATGACTTCCAGTCTGAGTCCAGACCTTTGAAAAAAGAATTACACCTAGAAAAATGCAAAAAGGCCTTCAAAAAAGTGTCAGTTAGCAACACAATTGTCACAATAGTTTATTGGATATGATAAGAGACCACTAGGACCATCCTGCATAGAACTTAACCAATTCAGCCCCCCCAGAAGGTTTTACCCCCTTAATGACCAGGCCATTTTTTGCAATACGGCACTGCGTTACTTTAACTAACAATTGTGGGTTGTGTGACACTGTACCAAAATAAAATTGATGTCCTTTTTTTCCCACAAATAGAGCTTTCTTTTGGTGGCATTTGATCATCCCTGCATTTTTTATTTTTTGCGCTATAAACAAATAAAGACCGACAATTTTGAAAAAAACAAAACAATATTTTTTACTTTCTGCTATAAAACATATCCAATACAAATTTTTTTTACAAAATTAAATTTATTAATCAGTTTAGGCCAATATGTATTCTGTTACATATTTTTGGTAATAAAAATCCCAAGAAGCGTATATAGATTGGTTTGCGCAAAAGTTATCGCATCTACAAACTATGGGATATTTTTATGGCATTTTAATTTTTTTTATTTTTTCTACTAGTAATGGCGACGATCAGCAATTTGTAGCAGGATTGCGACATTGCAGAAGACAAATCAGACACTAAGTGTCACTTTTGATACTTTTTGGGGAATTATTACAGTGATCAGTGCTAAAAATATGCACTGTTACTGTACTAATGACACTGGCAAGGAAGGGGTTAACTTCAGGGGTGATCAAAGGGTTAATTATGTGCCTAGGAGGTGCTTACTGTGTGGGGGATTAGACTGACTGGGTGAAAACAGAGATCAGTGTTCCTGCTTGGCAGGAACACAAGATCACTGTGCTCTCCTCTGTCAGAACGGTGATCGGTCTTGTTTACAAAGGCAGACCGCCGTTCTGCCTCTCTGGGGAATGATCAGCGGGTCCTGGCAGACATCGCGTCTGCCAGCCCCGATGATTGGCTCCCTATCTGGCCAATCGGCGTGTGCACACATACAGGTATGTCGTTTTGAGCAATAGAGCCCCGGTATATCTATAATGCCCTGTACACACGGTCGGACATTCTGACAACAAAATCCGTCTGATTTTTTCCGATTGATTTTGGCCCAAATTTGTCTTGAATACTCTATCCAAAATGAAAAAAAAAGTTTTGTCTATAGTTCTACTTTAAATTTTCTCTTTACAATGATCTCTGACATATTTTCTCCCAATGTACACAAAAGAGTAGAGTGGCAGCAAAAAATAAATGCCTGTGGTACGCAAGGTGATAGATACAAGATAGATAGATACAGAGACATATTTCCCACTTTGTTAAGAAGGTGTAATGTGAAGTTACACTCATACCTCTCCACAATGTGGGAATGATGCCAGCCTGTTAAGCTACAGTAGACATCACTGATAGATTTTTTTCTTTCAACTTGCAGGCTGAATAAAATAGATTCTCCATCTGGGCTATACAGAGCAGAGGGATGGCTTTCCAATAATGGCTTTTGTATTTTGACAGCCTGTTCTGGCAGTATAAGAATGCCCAAACAGCAGCTGTTTCTGATTGGATGCAGCCACTATTTGGCCGAAAATTTCCACCTGGCTCCATTAATAAAGAACAATGAATGGGAGGGTGCTGACAGGGTGACCCACAGATCAAATTTTGGCTAGTTCATCAACTATCTGAAATCCATTCAGTGTATGGCCAACTTTAGATGTAAACAGTATTTGACTTTGAACTGGTTGTAAACCTTTACATATATTAGAGTGACAAGCCCCAGGTAATACACAGATGAAACAAATCCTTCTACATAGGTTGTACCTGTTCATCTTCAACCCTCTCTCCTCAACGTCCATTCAGAGTACAGCATTTACACAGCATTTCTGAGCTTTAGAAGACAGGAGGCAGGGATCTGACGTCATACACTGCACAGCATAGAGCAGGGAGCTAAGTGTAATCTGAGACCTGAGTGGAGGGAATGGACATGCACAGCTTAGGCTGTTAATCACCTGCTGTGTGCTGGGGGCCAGCTGTCAGAGAAAGACTACCAGATATTTGGCTAACAGAAATGCGCACATGCGCAGAATTCCCAGCAGAATCTTGACTAGGCATGTGCACGGGCATGAGTGCACATGAGCACGGACACACACTCAATGCATGTTGGCGCCAGATGGACTATTTAAAGCGTAACTACACTTTTGTTGAGATCTATGTACATTGCAAGAATTTTAACAAACTTTGTTGCAGATTCCTACCTTTTGTTATTCTGAAGAATTCCCCCTGTGTGTTTCTCTGTGTTCATGTGGCAAAGTGAGTCTAATGGGAGTGGTTTCACAATTTCCTTTTTTTTTATTCTTTATTTGTAAAGAAAAATAAAGTATCTATCAGTATACAATATAACGAAGGCACCAAAGATGCCATAGCACATCAAACATAGTTACAGTCCAGGGTAGTACAGTCAAATGTAGAGGTGCTCGGAAACAAGTCATTGCAGCAGACGAGCCTCCCATTTCAAAAAATCAGGTGATGACCATATACATTCTGCTCATGTTAAGTTGCACGAGTGGACACTTCACATTTTAGGATAGAAGGAAGATAGATGGTATAAAAATAGCGTCACCCAGAAGGCTGCTGAGACAAGAAGTGAAGAGGACAGGGAGGGGAAAAGGGAGAAAAGAAAAGGGAAGAGGGGGGTGGAGGAACCAGGATGATGGGACACGTAGATGCTACAGTACAAATGACAGGAGGACCTCAGTACCCAGATCAGCTCTCTAGGAGGGACTTCCCTTCATCTGAATACATGAACATGTTCCAATATGTTTTTGTATATCGTTCTCTTTTGTTTTGTGCGGCAAGTACCAGATCTTCCAGGGTATTGACACTCCTGACCTTATTGAGCCACATGGCAATAGAAGGAGGATTCTGGTCTTTCCAACACAGCATGACACAGGCTTTGGCAGCCTTAGTCAAGTGGGAGCAGGAAGAAGGCTGGATCCCTTGGGATAGGGCAGTCCGTGAATTGTTGGGAGATCCTCTGAAACCTCCGACAAGTACTGTTGAAGCTTTGAACAGGACCAGAAGACATGAAGTAGAGTTCCCCTCTCATCTCCACATCTCCAGGAATGCCCAAAGCTGACAGAAAATATTTACTCAAGACTGACGGGGTGAGATACCAGCCCGTAAATATTTTATAGTTAGATTCCTTTGTATGCGGATGATTTCAGGCAAAGGTGGATGATGTTTTGACCCTGGTGCAGCCGTGAAGGTCCTATCAAGATCCCTTTCCCATTTGCCAAGGCTTGGCATGATAAAGTTCTCTGGAGGGGATATAAAAAAGGCATACATCTTAGACAGGGTGCGGGGAAGAGGGTCTGTGTCTTCACAGTATGTTTCAAAGAGTCTGATGACTCTGAAAATGAGTCGGTTGGCCCAGAGTTCTGAAGAAATGCAGAAGTTGAAGCGTTTGCCAGAAAGATAATCTAAAATGACCATCCGGTTGCATCAATTGAGAGATCGTGGGCCATGTGTTAGCCATTAGAAAATGGGAGACTTGAAAGCAGTTGCTCCCCTGGAGATTTTGAAATGGCCTTGTTCTACACCCGGAGGAAAACTGGGGTTTCCCAATATGGGAAACTGCAGAGAGTGGGCAGAGAAAAGCTCCGGTTTCATACATGCCATATGGCCGATTCGGAGAGTGGGTCCTATGGTGGGATGCAACTTAAGGGAAGCAGGTAGGGAGGTAAAGCACCATGGCGCCCTGTGCAGGGGAACGGGACTAAACTGCTCTTCTATGTGTGTCCACAGCTTTAGATCTTTATCTCTGCACCAGTCAATTACCCTTCCAAGGTGGGCTGCTTGGTAATATTTAAGAACGTCCAGGACAGCTACCCTTCCATAGAGTTTAGGTAGTGTCAAAAAGGCACCTATCGATCCTAGGCCATTTGTGTGCCCAGATTAATTTGGTAAAGAGGGTATTGACTTGATGAAAGAAGGTCTAGAGGATGGCAATAGGTAAAGTCTGAAAGAGGTACAGAGACCTTGACAAGATGCTCATTTTGATGATGTTACAGCGGCCAAACCAGAAATGTAGACCCCCTATTGCATTTGTCTAATAGGGCATGGACTGCACTAAGCAGGGGCTGAAAGTTCACCCTAAATGTATCCGCTAGGTTCGGGTAGGGGGGGGGTATGGGTGCCCTAGTACTTCAGAGCTGAAGACATTAATTTAAAGTTGAAGTTGAGCTGTAGAGTGCGACACAAGGGAGAGGGCAGGGCGATTCTCATCGCCTCGGATTTGGAGTAGTTAATTTTCATATTCGAGAGTGCTCCGTAATGGTCAAATTCTTTCAGGAGATTCGGAAGGGAGATATTTGGATTGGCCAAGGAGAAGAGAAGGTCATCCGTGTAAACTGAGACTTTATGGGTGAGGTCATCCACCTGAATGTCGGAGACATCTGGGTTTAATCTAATTCTGTTCAGGAATGGTTCCAACGAAAGGGTAAATAGTAGGAGTGAGAGTGGGCATCCCTATTGGGTGCCGTTAGAGATAGGGAACAGCTCTGAGAATACCCCATTTGCTTTGACCACTGCCTGTGGAAAGGAGTATATGCTAGATATCCAAAGAAGAATCTGTTCCCCAAAACCCATGTGTCTCAAGACCGCAAAAATAAAGGCCCAATTCACCCTATCAAAGGCCTTTTCCGCATTGGTACTGATTCACAAGGAGAGCCCGTTTGACTGGTGAAGTGGTCCAGATTGAGCACTGTCCCGTATTGTCCCTGGCCTCGCGGGAGGGCATGAAGCCCACTTGGTCCAGGTGGACTAATTGGGGTAACAAGGATTGGATCCGAGAGGCAAGTATCTTGGTAAAGAGCTTCAGGTCCACATTGAGCAATGAAATTGTCCGATAGCTGCAGCAGACAGAGGGATCTTTCCCTTCTTTTGGGATAACTGAGACGTGGGCTAACAGATGCCGGGGGGGGGGGGGCGAGGTAGTCTGTCCTAGGCCATTAAACACTCTTACCATATGTTGACCTAACAGGGGCAGAAGAGTCTTGTAGTACTGTATAGTGAACTGTCTGGGCCTGGTGCCTTTGCTTGTTTGGCTGACTTCACTGCTTTGTTCAGCTCTTCGACAGTGATTGAGGCTTCAAGCTCTCTCTGAATTGGGAACAGGAGGCATGACAAGTATGGTATGGTCGATATCCTTGGGTAATGAGATTATTCGTCCTTCTGTACCCTTAATATACAGGATTTAGGAAGCCTTATCTTGGTCTCTGAGGGCCCGTGCTAACCACTATCGACGAAGATGGGCAAGTTCGGTCCCTAAAGATGGGATCGGTGTTCTTTTATGCTGCAGCTAAAGAGCCTGAATATTGGCTAACAGTTTTGTCAATTGTGCTTCTCTCACCTTTTTTAACACGGGAACCGTGTTTGATCAGAATTCCCCATATGACCGCCTTATGGGCTTCCCACACTATACCTGGGTTACTCTCAGAGGTGGCATTCGTCCAAAAATAAGCTGCGAGTTCTTGAGCCACCTAAGTCAAAACTTCTGTGATCTGCAATAGACTCTCATCAGGTGTCATCACCAATCCGGAGTGGCGGTAGAGGCTGACAGGGAGACCAGGTTATATGACCGATAGAGATGTCTAGAACCTGGGATAGTAGTTGGTGAGGGATCAGAAAGAGGTCAATCCTAGAATATAACTGGTGAGGCGTGGAGAAGAAAGAGTAATCTCGTTCACCATCATGGAAAATGAGCCAGGTGTCCACCAGCTGCAGGTTGTGAAGTTTTTGCTCTATACTGTTCCTGTAGCTGAGGGGAACAGAGGAGGTATCCACGCTAGGGTCAAGAGGGACATTCAGATCACCACAAGGAGATACAAGAAAGGCAGTCTCCGATCAGGTATGTGACAACATTTCCCAGAATTGTCTGGTGTTGGCATAGACTGTCAGAAGTGACTCAGGCAGATACAGAGCACCCTGTTGGGTGAGGGGGGGGGTTAAAACTTGGGGTGCTCTTTTATGCAAATACCAAGCAGAGTTTGGAAAGTAAAGCTCTGTCCTGCTTTCTACGCCTCCAGGAGTGTTTTTTTTTTTTAAGTTGAATCCTAGCCTGATTGAAAAATAAAAATGAATATAGTATAGTTAGGAATTAAGTAATACATTTTTTTGAATACAAGTACTAATATTAAGTACTTGAATTTTGTATTAACTGCTGGCAATCCCTTATACAGAAATCTCCTATATACACTCTGGGAGAGGGAGAGGCAGGACTGGGAGCTAAACAGGGTATTGTATGCAAATGTGCTGAAAAGAAAAGCAGGAGACCGGCTATTCTGTGTGGCAAAGCCATGTAAATTTCAGCATTGGATGGATGAAAAAACAAAGTTACTTAATGGTAACGTTCTTTCCCGGAGTCTTTCAGGACAGCCACTGGAGAGACCTTGGCTCCTCCCTTCCACATAGAACACCGGACCAACCCCCTTTAAATTTGAACTTCCCCTGTCAACTCCTCAGTTTTCCAAAAGCACCTCCGACCAGCTAGGCAGACACAAGAACACATAAAATAACATAGGCGATACTACAATAGCTCCTGTGTCAAGAATCCAAAGGACCACATCCATTTGGCCGGTTAAAAGGGCTGTCCTGAAAGACTCCGGGAAAGAATATTACCAGTAAGTAACCTTGTTTTTCCCCTTGGTGTCTATCAGGACAGCCACCTGAGAGGATAATCGAGTACTTACGCTTAGGGTGGGACTACAGCTTGTAGGACCTTGCGTTCCAAAGGCTTGATCCTTTGCTGACAAAAGGTAAATTCTGTAGTGTTTGACAAAGGTGGTAAAACTGGACAGATCTGCTTTGGGGTAGCTCCAGCCCTCTCCGCCTGGCTAATAACTTCTCTAAGCCATCTGACTAAAGCACATTTTGAGGCTCTGTGCCCTTTCTTTGCCCCCGAAAATAAAACAAAAAGGGAATCCGTCTCCTAAACTATTTTGTCTTAGATGAGTATTGAAAACCCTTTTACGCCCTAAAATGGTTTGCAAAAAATGAGGGTAACATAATTTCCTGGCCTCTATGGAACTTTGTGGCTACCTTAGGCAAAAAGGTTGGATCCACTGTA
The DNA here is from genome assembly GCF_037356315.1 of Lithobates pipiens. Taxonomy (NCBI): domain Eukaryota; kingdom Metazoa; phylum Chordata; class Amphibia; order Anura; family Ranidae; genus Lithobates; species Lithobates pipiens. Next base: position 494,184,867 of record NW_027507764.1, read on the forward strand.
AATACTATCCGATCCGAAAATAAAATGGAGGTCTAATCGACAGAGCTTCTATCTCGTTCACCCTCCTGGCAGTTGTGACGGCCTCCAAAAAAACTGCTTTAAGGGTCAACAATTTTACAGAACATTCCTCCTGAGGTTCAAAGGGGCCTGTAAAACCACGGACAGGTCCCACTTCAGGAATGGTGACCCCTGCACTGTTCTCTGCCTGCTTAATGGCCTGCAAAACCTGAATATCCATGGGTTGGATGCTAAGGCCTTTTCTAAATATACTGAGAGTGCTAAGACTTGGCTTTTCAGTGTGCTGAGGGCTATACCCTTGTCTGCTCTGTACTGCAGAAATTCCAGAACGACCACCAGACTGTGCACCTCAATGAGCTTTCCACACACCAATCATTAAAGCGCTTCCACACTTTTCAGTAGAGATAGCCAAGCAGTGAGGTTCCATTGTTCTACCTGAGAGCAATACACTAGGCCCTGAAAGAGGAGATTCTCTGAGATGGGTAGTATCTAAAGAGGCTCCAAAGCTAGTTCTTTTAGAATGGAAAACCATAGTCTCCTGGGCTAGCGTGGTGCAACAAGAATCAGAGAGGTGTTCTCCGTTCTGAACTTCCTCAGAACCGCTGGTAAGAGAACCAGCGGTGGGAAGGCATAGCACTTGGAATAGGTCCAACTCTGTGCCAGAGCATCCACCTCCAGCGCTCTGTCCCCCTTTTTTAAGGAAATGAATAATCCAACTTGCGTTTTCTCTCGATGCGAATAGATCTACCTGTGATCATTTTGAAGACCTCTTGATTGAGGATCCAGTCACCTTCTTTTAGTCTCTTACTGCTGAGGAAGTCGCCACCTGATTCAGTTCCCCTTTCAGGTGAACTGCCGAAAGGGACCGGATGTTGCTTGCAAGCCAAATTCAGGATTTCTACTGCCAGAAACCACAAGGTTCCATTCCTTGTCCCCCCTGTTTTTTTATGTACTTGACTGCTGAGAAATTGTCAGACTTCACTTGTATATGATGTCCCTGCAGCTCTTCCTGAAAGGAGATGAGCGCTAGAAGCACTGTTTTCAATTCTTTCCAGTTCGATGACCTCTTCACATCCTTCCTCTTCCAGGAGCCTTGTACCAGCTGGGGGCAAACATGTGCTCCCCACTTTGTTCGTCTTGCATCCATTGCCACTACCTTGGGACTACCCTGGGACAGATTCACCACTGTTCTTCGTGACCAGAGTGATCTTTTCACCTGTGTTAGTATGCGCACCAGGGTGTCCAGAGACCTTTGAGTGTGGTCCTATACCTTCAAGATGAATATTTGTAAGGGGTGAAAGTATAACCCCGCCCATTGTACCACTGAAATGGCAAAGGTCAACAGCCCTAATGCTGACATTGCCTGTCTTACTGTGATCAATCGACGGTGCTGCAGCCATTTCATAGTGTCCAGTATTTTCTGCACCTTTGACTGGGGCAAAAAAAACTTTTTGTTGTGTTGACTCCAGCATGTACCCCAAATATGTGATCTGCTGGGAGGGGAAGAGTTTGGACTTTTCCAGGTTTAGAAGCCACCCTAAGTTCTCCAGGAAGTCTCTGGCATACTTCAGATCCTGGGTTAATTTCTCTAAAGAGAAAGCAAAAAGGAGCCGATCGCCTAGATAGGTGTATTCAGAGATTTCCCTGACGTGAAGAAATGCCAGCACTTCCGCCATGACCTTCGTAAAGATCTGGGGCAATGAGGATAGGTTGAATGGAAGTGCCTGAAACTACAGGTGGGCTATTTCTTCCTCAGTTCTTATTGCCAATCTGAGGATATTTTGACAACTCTGAGTGATAGGAATGTGTAAGTATGCATCCTTTAGGTCAGGAGTTGGCAACCTGCTGACTGGGGGCTACCTGCCGACAGCGGGCGGGTGACAGGTAGGCCAGGAACAGGTCTATGCCACCGACCCCTGCCTTTTACTTCTAGCTGCCATTTTTTTCTCTGTTCCCAGCCTCCTCCACTGCACCTTCGGTCCTTCTCTCTTCCTCCCCTCTATCCTCCCCCACTGCTGTCATCAGTGCACAGCAGAGAGCGAAAAGCAGCACAGCTTAGGATGGAGGGTGGGGGAGGCGCTGACCAAATTAACTTTTACAATTAACCCGCCGGTGACTGGTTGCTAGACTTAAGCAACCAATCACCAGCTTGTTAATATGAACAGTCACTCTGCCAGCTCCCACTCCCGCCCCTGTCCACAACTGTGCTGCCTTTCAGTCTCCTTTGTGCACAGGTAGGATGCAATCCTGATCCCTGCTTTCTGAGCACAATGCACTCCTGATCCCTGCATTCTGAGCATATTGCACTCCCGATCCCAGCATTCTGAGCGCAACGCACTCCTGATCCATGCATCCTGAGCGCAGCGCACCCCTGATCCCTGCATTCTGAGCTTAACGCACTCCTGGTCCCTGCATTCTGAGCGTAACGCACTCCTGGTCTCTGCATTCTGATCGTAACGCACTCCTGGTCCCTGCATTCTGAGAGCAGCGCACTCCTGGTCCCTGCATTCAGAGCGCAGCGCACTCCTGGTCCCTGCATTCTGAACACAGCGCACTCCTGGTCCCTGCATTCTGAGCACAGCACACTCCTGGTCCCTGCATTCTGAGCGCAGTGCACTCCTGGTCTCTGCATTCTGAGCGAAGCACACTCCTGATCCCTGCATTCTGAGCGCAGTGCACTCCTGGTCCCTGCATTCTGAGCATAACGCACTCCTGGTTCTTGCATTCTGAGCTTAACACACTCCTGATTCCTGCATTCTGAGCGTAACATACTCCTGCATTTTTTGCGTAAAGCATTCCTGATCCCTGCTTTCTGAGTGCAGCAGACTCCTGATCCCTGCATTCTCAGTGCAGTGCACTCCTGATCTGCGTAATTCTGTGCAATTCTGCAGAACACACTACTGAACCCTGAATTGAGTTCAACGCACTCCTAAACCCTGAATTATGAGTGTAACACAATCCTGAACCCCACATTCTGAGCTCAATGCACTTGTGAACCCTTTATTCTGAGCAAAATGCACTCCTGAACCCTGCATTCTCAGCATACCTCTCTCCTGAACCCTGCATTCTCTTGTAATGCTTGTTTCTGTGTCCATTGCATTTGTTTTTTTTTTTTAATTTATTAATTTTTATTGATATTTTCACCGATACAAAAAAGATAATTTACAAGACCGGGGTGGCGTAGCCTAATACATTCCAAGACATAAGACAAAATATGATTGAGTAATGGCGGTGACATAGCATAAATCACACTTAAACCTAAATGTTAGATATATTGTTGACAAAGAAAGAAAAAGGGGGGGGAGGGGGCGTCGTCCCCACACCCAGACACTCCATCCAGGAGTAGTGTTATGGGGTGGGGGGCGAGGCCTCCCTCCCCCCGCCCAGCGCCAACCTACCCCCTCCTTCTCTATCCCCCTTTCTTACCCTGCTGCGATCAATTTGCTGTTTTATTGAAAATTTTCCACACGTAACTAACCATATTATACTGTATAGAGAAGGAAAAAGAAGATACCAATAACGTACCAGGCAGGTTAGTGCGCTGAAACTGTTATGTAGCGCCTACTCATCGGTGCCACCCCTTGATGCACTTCCCCCCCCCTACCCCCCCAAACCTCCCTACCACCCACCCCACCTCGAGCGCGCAATGCCGGCAACAACCGTCCCAGTCACAGCCAGACAGCCACCTCCGTACGGGCCAGAAGAAAAAAAAATAAAAAAAAGGAGGGGGCTCCGCATAAGGAGGAGGGGAGGAGAATCCGGGCGGGTACTAGGCCATCCATATATTGACCTCACTCCAGGGGGAATCCCATATCAGTCAGCCAAGGATGCCATAATATCTCAAATTTTCTTAAATTATTTAGCTTTATAAGCATTGCTCTCTCGCACCATATTAGAGAGTTAATTGCGTTGACCCATTGTCCAGTATCCGGGGGGTTCCTAGCTTGCCAATTAATTGCTATCAGTCGCCTAGCTTGATATAGGCACTGCAGGACAGATGGCTTGATTGGCAGAGGAATATTAACCCCATCAAATATCCCCAGTAAACAGGCCCTGGCCTCAGGTTTCAGGGTGGTCTTAAAGGCTCTATTTATTTTAATGACTATTTCTAACCAATAACTATATAGCTTTGGGCATTTCCACACCATGTGGAAGAGATCCCCCGGTGCCCCACATCTAGGACATTCATCCCTAGGTTTCTTCCCCATTTTCCATAACTTCTGGGGGGTGTAATATGCCCGATATATGAGGAACAGATGGGACACGCGCTGCGATGGAGATATAGAGGCCAAATGCCCCTGTTCAAGCGTTTTAGCCCACTGTTCCCGAGATATCGGGCCGAGATCCCCTATCCAACCCTGTCTACTCTTGGCTGGGCCTTCACCTTTCAGGAAACTGCCTCTAAGCTTCATATATAGGCACGAAATCTGGCCTTTTGCGTGCCCATGATCTATAAGGGCCTGGAGCAGGGGTATTTCAGTTCGCTCGATAGTGAGTGACCCATATTGGGCCTGGATTGCATGTCTCAGTTGCAGATATTTGTAAAATGACCTATTAGGGACATTGAATTCCTGGCTGATAGTTTCAAAAGGTTTCATTACGTTCCCCTCATAAAGATGTACTATTCTATTAATCCCCTGGCTATCCCATTCCGGAGCTTTGTCGACCTTATTTAGTTCAGACAGATGACGATTACACCATAGAGGAGTATAGGTAGTTATTCCCGCATATCCTAACTTGCGCTTTGCTTGCTGCCATACCTTCCTCATTAGAGTATTAGTAGGGCAGCTATAAAAAAGGGCATTAGCCTCCAGGGCTTCGGGGACCAGTTTATGAGGTGCTCCCATCATCATCAACTTATGACCTATAGACCCCCCCTCTTGAAGTCCTGCCCCTGTTAAGTGCTGGAGTTGGGCGGCCAGGAAGTATGCACCCAAGTGTGGTATGGCCAACCCTCCCTCCGCGACGGGCAGCTGCAGCGTATGCAAGCCTATCCGAGCATGCCCCTTTTTCCAAATTAATTGCCGAATGAGCGAGTCCATGATTTGGAACCATTTCTGGTTGATCCAAATTGGAGAGTTGTGTAGAATGTAAAGTATTTGGGGTTGCCAAATCATTTTTACTAGGCTGCAGCGGCCCGCCACCGAGAGAGGGAGGCCACACCAACTATTAAGTTTCGTCTTCATTTTCGTCAATAATGGTGCCAGATTCTCGTTGGCATATTGACTTACGTCCCCTGATATCCAGATGCCCAGGTACTTCAGCTTAGTCACCAACTCCAGGCCTGTTATCGTTGAGGGGGCCGCGTGTTCCCCATGCCGGAGCAGTGGTAGAAGAGCTGATTTGCCCCAATTGATCTCTAAGCCCGATTGTTGACCGAACTCGCCCATCAGATGGATCACTCTATTCAGGGTAGAATCCACATCGCCGATAAAAAATAGGAGGTCATCCGCGAACAGGGCAATTTTTTCCTCGGAACTACCCCGCCGAAATCCCTGTATGTCCGGGCAAGATCTTACCAGGGCCGCAAGGGGCTCCATGGCCAATACAAAAAGGAGGGGGGAGAGCGGGCACCCCTGCCTTGTACCTCTTTCCAGTTGGAATGATTCAGAGGTTTCAGTACCCAACTTGATTTTGGCCCTAGGTTTGTTATACATTAATTTTATCCACTGGGTAAATAAGGGGCCAAATCCAAACCTCTCTAGGACCCTCCACAGATAGCCCCATTCCAAGCTGTCGAAGGCCTTGGTGGCATCGAGTGCTAGGATGGCCCCCACCCCCTCATTATCTCTAGGTAATTGGACATTAAGGAAGACTCTTCTAATATTAGTGCTGGTCGCCCTACCCGGGATAAAACCCGACTGATCTGGGTGTATGAGTTTGTGAATGTATGTGTTTAACCGGATTGCTAGTACTTTGGCTAGTATTTTAATATCCGTACATAGCAGGGATATCGGCCGATATGATGAAACTTCCTGGGAGTCCTTTCCCTCCTTCAAGATTAGAGTAATATTAGCCTCACGCATCGAGTCGGGGAGTTCCCCTATCTCCAATGCGTGATTCAATATCACGAGGAGTTCCGGCAATAGGACCTCCCCATAGCGTTTATAGATTTCTACTGGAAGGCCATCTGGCCCTGGGGATTTATCATTAGGCATTGCGGCTACTGCATTCCTTAATTCTTCCAGCGTAAGTGGTAACTCAAGGGATAATTTATCATCCGTTGATAAAGTTGGTATTGCTGTCCGAAGTAAAAAATCAGTCGCCGAATTACCTTGTCCCTGGATGACAGATTTATATAAATTTCTATAGTAGTCATGGAATACCCTCATAATTGCGGAAGGGCTGGAGACAAGAACGCCTGTAGGAGACTTGATTACCTGGGCTGCTGTTGGCGCACTGTTAGTTTGAACCAGGAGAGAAAGGGTTCTACCTACTCTCTCTCCTTCGCCAAAGTAATGCTGGCGCTGAAAAATCCGCCTGTTCTCTGCTTTTTTTAGGAGGGCTATTTTATAGACTTGTTGGCTGTCCAGCCATTCCCGCTGGCTTGCGGTCGATGGTGCTGCTATGTATGCTTGTTCTGCCTGGGCGACCTTATTTCTCATTGCTAAGTCCTGGTCTCAAGCTTTCCTCTTAATGGTTGCCACTTGTTGTATTAATGTGCCCCTAATGTAGGCTTTTAAGGAGTCCCAGACCGTACCCGGAGGGGCAGAGCCCCTGTTTATTTGAAGAAATTCCCCTAACTTATCCTGGTGGGAGCTTGGGGGACCCATTAATACCAGCCAGCCCGGGTTAATCCTCCACTCTCTTGGACCTGGTCTAATACCTAGAGACAGTATCATGGACAGGGGGGAGTGGTCAGACACCCCCCTTACTCCGTATTCTATCTCCTGGACCACCTCCGCGGCTGCTTTATTGCCCAGTACCATATCAATTCTTGATAGTGTGCAATAAGTGCTGGAGAAGCAAGAATACTGTCTTACTTGAGGGTGACGTGTTCGCCATAAGTCATTTAAACCTATTTCGGAGATGAAGCCCTGCAAGCGCCCCATTTTGGTCACCAATGGAGCAGGAAATCTATCCATATGCGGGTTCAGCGTTTCGTTAAAGTCGCCTACTACTATACATGGGACAACTGGTTTATCTAGACAGAACATCGTCAATTTAACCATTACTTCCAGTTTAAAGGGAGGGGGTATATAGATATTAGCTAAGATGCATTGGCGCCCGGACAGGAGACCAAACAAAAAAACAAATCTTCCCTCTTTGTCGATAGAGGACTCTTTGCACAGAAAGTCCGTGCCTCTTTTAACAAGAACACTCACCCCTCTAGAATATGTTGTATGAAAAGAGTGGTAGTATGCCGAGAACCTCCGGTTCCTTAACAATGGGGCTGTACTGGGGGTTAGATGTGTCTCTTGAAGGAAAAGCAAGCCGGGACCTCCCCTTCCTGTTTCCAGAAAAACTGCTGCCCTCTTTTTTGGGTCTCCCAGCCCCCTCACATTCCATGATAAGATGTGTACACTACCCATAGATGCTGTTAGTACTCAAACCGGACGGGACAGGGGGGAGGGAGAGGAGGGGGCCCGCCCTCCCACGACGGGCCCACTGTCCCTCCCCCCCCCCCCCCCCCAATTCCGTTGTATCGGCTATACACGCTCGAGGTGATCCCCTTAACCCTACTACCCACCCATTCTCCCCCCCCTCCCATCCCCCCACCCCCCCCCAGCTTTCTGAGCAACTCCTCCCCCCCCCTCCTCCTCCCACCCCCCCACCCACCCATCAGGGTATCCCCTGGGGGACACTATTGTGGCTCGACTTTCCATGCTCCCCAGGACCCTGGACACTCGACTCCGTTCCCCCCGCTCTCCCAAGTAACCCAGGGAGCCCTAGGCTCCCCGGAGTGTCTCACCTCGACCCCACTCAGTACCCCGCTACCAATGCAACCTAGGCGCAAGCTAAAAAAAAAAAAAAAAAAGAAAAGAAAAGGAAAGGGAAAAAAAAAGAAAAAAAAAAAAAGAAGGGGGGGGGGAAGGGGAAGTGGCAGGACATATTCGATGAAACATCCTCGATGCTTAACCATTAAGCGTTACTAATAGTGTTTACACTATGTTGCAACATACCTGCCATCTCCCTTTCTCACCCCCCCATGCTAATCAGTGATCTTATAGAACATACCACATACTATCATAATAAAAATTCCCCCATACTGCTCAACAAAGTTATTTCAAGTGCAGATATTATATAGAATTAGACAGTGCGCTCTTGCATCCCAAAAAAAAACAGGGGGGGGGGGGTGTTCAATGACGCCCCCTCCAAGACTTATGTGAAGTATATAGTAATATTTGCATTGTATTGTGCGATTTATACCAACATTTATGCTAACACCCTTACTCACCCCTCCTTTTCTAAAAAGTGCGAATTAGTGCTAAAAGACATTATAATCCCATACCTCAAACTAGATCTAGCTAACATAATAAGTATTCTACATCTCTAGAATTGTTGCTCGTGCAGGTTTTATACCAAAAAAAAAAAAAAAAAAAAAAAAAAAAAGAGGAGGAAGAGAAAAAAAAAAAAAAAAAAAAAAAAAGGCTCCCAGGGAGCCAGCCCTGTTAGCCAGTCCTAGTGGTTGCAGAATGGCTAAAAATCACTTTTATGTTCCTCCAGCCACCTTTCCACTTCTCCTGGGGTGTCAAAGAAAGAAGTTGAGCCCAAAGCGGTTATTCGTAACCGGGCAGGATACAACAGTGCATAATTTAACTTATATTGACGGAGGGTTCGCTTGATGGGGATAAACTCAGCTCTCCGTTTCTGTAGATCTGGCGAGAAGTCTGGGTAGAATGAGACCCTGGATCCTTCCTCTTCCTCAGTTCTTATTGCCAATCTGAGGATATTTTGACAACTCTGAGTGATAGGAATGTGTAAGTATGCATCCTTTAGGTCAGGAGTTGGCAACCTGCTGACTGGGGGCTACCTGCCGACAGCGGGCGGGTGACAGGTAGGCCAGGAACAGGTCTATGCCACCGACCCCTGCCTTTTACTTCTAGCTGCCATTTTTTTCTCTGTTCCCAGCCTCCTCCACTGCACCTTCGGTCCTTCTCTCTTCCTCCCCTCTATCCTCCCCCACTGCTGTCATCAGTGCACAGCAGAGAGCGAAAAGCAGCACAGCTTAGGATGGAGGGTGGGGGAGGCGCTGACCAAATTAACTTTTACAATTAACCCGCCGGTGACTGGTTGCTAGACTTAAGCAACCAATCACCAGCTTGTTAATATGAACAGTCACTCTGCCAGCTCCCACTCCCGCCCCTGTCCACAACTGTGCTGCCTTTCAGTCTCCTTTGTGCACAGGTAGGATGCAATCCTGATCCCTGCTTTCTGAGCACAATGCACTCCTGATCCCTGCATTCTGAGCATATTGCACTCCCGATCCCAGCATTCTGAGCGCAACGCACTCCTGATCCATGCATCCTGAGCGCAGCGCACCCCTGATCCCTGCATTCTGAGCTTAACGCACTCCTGGTCCCTGCATTCTGAGCGTAACGCACTCCTGGTCTCTGCATTCTGATCGTAACGCACTCCTGGTCCCTGCATTCTGAGAGCAGCGCACTCCTGGTCCCTGCATTCAGAGCGCAGCGCACTCCTGGTCCCTGCATTCTGAACACAGCACACTCCTGGTCCCTGCATTCTGAGCACAGCACACTCCTGGTCCCTGCATTCTGAGCGCAGTGCACTCCTGGTCTCTGCATTCTGAGCGAAGCACACTCCTGATCCCTGCATTCTGAGCGCAGTGCACTCCTGGTCCCTGCATTCTGAGCATAACGCACTCCTGGTTCTTGCATTCTGAGCTTAACACACTCCTGATTCCTGCATTCTGAGCGTAACATACTCCTGCATTTTTTGCGTAAAGCATTCCTGATCCCTGCTTTCTGAGTGCAGCAGACTCCTGATCCCTGCATTCTCAGTGCAGTGCACTCCTGATCTGCGTAATTCTGTGCAATTCTGCAGAACACACTACTGAACCCTGAATTGAGTTCAACGCACTCCTAAACCCTGAATTATGAGTGTAACACAATCCTGAACCCCACATTCTGAGCTCAATGCACTTGTGAACCCTTTATTCTGAGCAAAATGCACTCCTGAACCCTGCATTCTCAGCATACCTCTCTCCTGAACCCTGCATTCTCTTGTAATGCTTGTTTCTGTGTCCATTGCATTTGTTTTTTTTTTTTAATTTATTAATTTTTATTGATATTTTCACCGATACAAAAAAGATAATTTACAAGACCGGGGTGGCGTAGCCTAATACATTCCAAGACATAAGACAAAATATGATTGAGTAATGGCGGTGACATAGCATAAATCACACTTAAACCTAAATGTTAGATATATTGTTGACAAAGAAAGAAAAAGGGGGGGGAGGGGGCGTCGTCCCCACACCCAGACACTCCATCCAGGAGTAGTGTTATGGGGTGGGGGGCGAGGCCTCCCTCCCCCCGCCCAGCGCCAACCTACCCCCTCCTTCTCTATCCCCCTTTCTTACCCTGCTGCGATCAATTTGCTGTTTTATTGAAAATTTTCCACACGTAACTAACCATATTATACTGTATAGAGAAGGAAAAAGAAGATACCAATAACGTACCAGGCAGGTTAGTGCGCTGAAACTGTTATGTAGCGCCTACTCATCGGTGCCACCCCTTGATGCACTTCCCCCCCCCTACCCCCCCAAACCTCCCTACCACCCACCCCACCTCGAGCGCGCAATGCCGGCAACAACCGTCCCAGTCACAGCCAGACAGCCACCTCCGTACGGGCCAGAAGAAAAAAAAATAAAAAAAAGGAGGGGGCTCCGCATAAGGAGGAGGGGAGGAGAATCCGGGCGGGTACTAGGCCATCCATATATTGACCTCACTCCAGGGGGAATCCCATATCAGTCAGCCAAGGATGCCATAATATCTCAAATTTTCTTAAATTATTTAGCTTTATAAGCATTGCTCTCTCGCACCATATTAGAGAGTTAATTGCGTTGACCCATTGTCCAGTATCCGGGGGGTTCCTAGCTTGCCAATTAATTGCTATCAGTCGCCTAGCTTGATATAGGCACTGCAGGACAGATGGCTTGATTGGCAGAGGAATATTAACCCCATCAAATATCCCCAGTAAACAGGCCCTGGCCTCAGGTTTCAGGGTGGTCTTAAAGGCTCTATTTATTTTAATGACTATTTCTAACCAATAACTATATAGCTTTGGGCATTTCCACACCATGTGGAAGAGATCCCCCGGTGCCCCACATCTAGGACATTCATCCCTAGGTTTCTTCCCCATTTTCCATAACTTCTGGGGGGTGTAATATGCCCGATATATGAGGAACAGATGGGACACGCGCTGCGATGGAGATATAGAGGCCAAATGCCCCTGTTCAAGCGTTTTAGCCCACTGTTCCCGAGATATCGGGCCGAGATCCCCTATCCAACCCTGTCTACTCTTGGCTGGGCCTTCACCTTTCAGGAAACTGCCTCTAAGCTTCATATATAGGCACGAAATCTGGCCTTTTGCGTGCCCATGATCTATAAGGGCCTGGAGCAGGGGTATTTCAGTTCGCTCGATAGTGAGTGACCCATATTGGGCCTGGATTGCATGTCTCAGTTGCAGATATTTGTAAAATGACCTATTAGGGACATTGAATTCCTGGCTGATAGTTTCAAAAGGTTTCATTACGTTCCCCTCATAAAGATGTACTATTCTATTAATCCCCTGGCTATCCCATTCCGGAGCTTTGTCGACCTTATTTAGTTCAGACAGATGACGATTACACCATAGAGGAGTATAGGTAGTTATTCCCGCATATCCTAACTTGCGCTTTGCTTGCTGCCATACCTTCCTCATTAGAGTATTAGTAGGGCAGCTATAAAAAAGGGCATTAGCCTCCAGGGCTTCGGGGACCAGTTTATGAGGTGCTCCCATCATCATCAACTTATGACCTATAGACCCCCCCTCTTGAAGTCCTGCCCCTGTTAAGTGCTGGAGTTGGGCGGCCAGGAAGTATGCACCCAAGTGTGGTATGGCCAACCCTCCCTCCGCGACGGGCAGCTGCAGCGTATGCAAGCCTATCCGAGCATGCCCCTTTTTCCAAATTAATTGCCGAATGAGCGAGTCCATGATTTGGAACCATTTCTGGTTGATCCAAATTGGAGAGTTGTGTAGAATGTAAAGTATTTGGGGTTGCCAAATCATTTTTACTAGGCTGCAGCGGCCCGCCACCGAGAGAGGGAGGCCACACCAACTATTAAGTTTCGTCTTCATTTTCGTCAATAATGGTGCCAGATTCTCGTTGGCATATTGACTTACGTCCCCTGATATCCAGATGCCCAGGTACTTCAGCTTAGTCACCAACTCCAGGCCTGTTATCGTTGAGGGGGCCGCGTGTTCCCCATGCCGGAGCAGTGGTAGAAGAGCTGATTTGCCCCAATTGATCTCTAAGCCCGATTGTTGACCGAACTCGCCCATCAGATGGATCACTCTATTCAGGGTAGAATCCACATCGCCGATAAAAAATAGGAGGTCATCCGCGAACAGGGCAATTTTTTCCTCGGAACTACCCCGCCGAAATCCCTGTATGTCCGGGCAAGATCTTACCAGGGCCGCAAGGGGCTCCATGGCCAATACAAAAAGGAGGGGGGAGAGCGGGCACCCCTGCCTTGTACCTCTTTCCAGTTGGAATGATTCAGAGGTTTCAGTACCCAACTTGATTTTGGCCCTAGGTTTGTTATACATTAATTTTATCCACTGGGTAAATAAGGGGCCAAATCCAAACCTCTCTAGGACCCTCCACAGATAGCCCCATTCCAAGCTGTCGAAGGCCTTGGTGGCATCGAGTGCTAGGATGGCCCCCACCCCCTCATTATCTCTAGGTAATTGGACATTAAGGAAGACTCTTCTAATATTAGTGCTGGTCGCCCTACCCGGGATAAAACCCGACTGATCTGGGTGTATGAGTTTGTGAATGTATGTGTTTAACCGGATTGCTAGTACTTTGGCTAGTATTTTAATATCCGTACATAGCAGGGATATCGGCCGATATGATGAAACTTCCTGGGAGTCCTTTCCCTCCTTCAAGATTAGAGTAATATTAGCCTCACGCATCGAGTCGGGGAGTTCCCCTATCTCCAATGCGTGATTCAATATCACGAGGAGTTCCGGCAATAGGACCTCCCCATAGCGTTTATAGATTTCTACTGGAAGGCCATCTGGCCCTGGGGATTTATCATTAGGCATTGCGGCTACTGCATTCCTTAATTCTTCCAGCGTAAGTGGTAACTCAAGGGATAATTTATCATCCGTTGATAAAGTTGGTATTGCTGTCCGAAGTAAAAAATCAGTCGCCGAATTACCTTGTCCCTGGATGACAGATTTATATAAATTTCTATAGTAGTCATGGAATACCCTCATAATTGCGGAAGGGCTGGAGACAAGAACGCCTGTAGGAGACTTGATTACCTGGGCTGCTGTTGGCGCACTGTTAGTTTGAACCAGGAGAGAAAGGGTTCTACCTACTCTCTCTCCTTCGCCAAAGTAATGCTGGCGCTGAAAAATCCGCCTGTTCTCTGCTTTTTTTAGGAGGGCTATTTTATAGACTTGTTGGCTGTCCAGCCATTCCCGCTGGCTTGCGGTCGATGGTGCTGCTATGTATGCTTGTTCTGCCTGGGCGACCTTATTTCTCATTGCTAAGTCCTGGTCTCGAGCTTTCCTCTTAATGGTTGCCACTTGTTGTATTAATGTGCCCCTAATGTAGGCTTTTAAGGAGTCCCAGACCGTACCCGGAGGGGCAGAGCCCCTGTTTATTTGAAGAAATTCCCCTAACTTATCCTGGTGGGAGCTTGGGGGACCCATTAATACCAGCCAGCCCGGGTTAATCCTCCACTCTCTTGGACCTGGTCTAATACCTAGAGACAGTATCATGGACAGGGGGGAGTGGTCAGACACCCCCCTTACTCCGTATTCTATCTCCTGGACCACCTCCGCGGCTGCTTTATTGCCCAGTACCATATCAATTCTTGATAGTGTGCAATAAGTGCTGGAGAAGCAAGAATACTGTCTTACTTGAGGGTGACGTGTTCGCCATAAGTCATTTAAACCTATTTCGGAGATGAAGCCCTGCAAGCGCCCCATTTTGGTCACCAATGGAGCAGGAAATCTATCCATATGCGGGTTCAGCGTTTCGTTAAAGTCGCCTACTACTATACATGGGACAACTGGTTTATCTAGACAGAACGTCGTCAATTTAACCATTACTTCCAGTTTAAAGGGAGGGGGTATATAGATATTAGCTAAGATGCATTGGCGCCCGGACAGGAGACCAAACAAAAAAACAAATCTTCCCTCTTTGTCGATAGAGGACTCTTTGCACAGAAAGTCCGTGCCTCTTTTAACAAGAACACTCACCCCTCTAGAATATGTTGTATGAAAAGAGTGGTAGTATGCCGAGAACCTCCGGTTCCTTAACAATGGGGCTGTACTGGGGGTTAGATGTGTCTCTTGAAGGAAAAGCAAGCCGGGACCTCCCCTTCCTGTTTCCAGAAAAACTGCTGCCCTCTTTTTTGGGTCTCCCAGCCCCCTCACATTCCATGATAAGATGTGTACACTACCCATAGATGCTGTTAGTACTCAAACCGGACGGGACAGGGGGGAGGGAGAGGAGGGGGCCCGCCCTCCCACGACGGGCCCACTGTCCCTCCCCCCCCCCCCCCAATTCCGTTGTATCGGCTATACGCGCTCGAGGTGATCCCCTTAACCCTACTACCCACCCATTCTCCCCCCCCTCCCATCCCCCCACCCCCCCCCAGCTTTCTGAGCAACTCCTCCCCCCCCCTCCTCCTCCCACCCCCCCACCCACCCATCAGGGTATCCCCTGGGGGACACTATTGTGGCTCGACTTTCCATGCTCCCCAGGACCCTGGACACCCGACTCCGTTCCCCCCGCTCTCCCAAGTAACCCAGGGAGCCCTAGGCTCCCCGGAGTGTCTCACCTCGACCCCACTCAGTACCCCGCTACCAATGCAACCTAGGCGCAAGCTAAAAAAAAAAAAAAAAAAGAAAAGAAAAGGAAAGGGAAAAAAAAAGAAAAAAAAAAAAAGAAGGGGGGGGGGAAGGGGAAGTGGCAGGACATATTCGATGAAACATCCTCGATGCTTAACCATTAAGCGTTACTAATAGTGTTTACACTATGTTGCAACATACCTGCCATCTCCCTTTCTCACCCCCCCATGCTAATCAGTGATCTTATAGAACATACCACATACTATCATAATAAAAATTCCCCCATACTGCTCAACAAAGTTATTTCAAGTGAAGATATTATATAGAATTAGACAGTGCGCTCTTGCATCCCAAAAAAAAACAGGGGGGGGGGTGTTCAATGACGCCCCCTCCAAGACTTATGTGAAGTATATAGTAATATTTGCATTGTATTGTGCGATTTATACCAACATTTATGCTAACACCCTTACTCACCCCTCCTTTCTAAAAAGTGCGAATTAGTGCTAAAAGACATTATAATCCCATACCTCAAACTAGATCTAGCTAACATAATAAGTATTCTACATCTCTAGAATTGTTGCTCGTGCAGGTTTTATACCAAAAAAAAAAAAAAAAAAAAAAAAAAAAAAGAGGAGGAAGAGAAAAAAAAAAAAAAAAAAAAAAAAGGCTCCCAGGGAGCCAGCCCTGTTAGCCAGTCCTAGTGGTTGCAGAATGGCTAAAAATCACTTTTATGTTCCTCCAGCCACCTTTCCACTTCTCCTGGGGTGTCAAAGAAAGAAGTTGAGCCCAAAGCGGTTATTCGTAACCGGGCAGGATACAACAGTGCATAATTTAACTTATATTGACGGAGGGTTCGCTTGATGGGGATAAACTCAGCTCTCCGTTTCTGTAGATCTGGCGAGAAGTCTGGGTAGAATGAGACCCTGGATCCTTCCTCTTCCTCAGTTCTTATTGCCAATCTGAGGATATTTTGACAACTCTGAGTGATAGGAATGTGTAAGTATGCATCCTTTAGGTCAGGAGTTGGCAACCTGCTGACTGGGGGCTACCTGCCGACAGCGGGCGGGTGACAGGTAGGCCAGGAACAGGTCTATGCCACCGACCCCTGCCTTTTACTTCTAGCTGCCATTTTTTTCTCTGTTCCCAGCCTCCTCCACTGCACCTTCGGTCCTTCTCTCTTCCTCCCCTCTATCCTCCCCCACTGCTGTCATCAGTGCACAGCAGAGAGCGAAAAGCAGCACAGCTTAGGATGGAGGGTGGGGGAGGCGCTGACCAAATTAACTTTTACAATTAACCCGCCGGTGACTGGTTGCTAGACTTAAGCAACCAATCACCAGCTTGTTAATATGAACAGTCACTCTGCCAGCTCCCACTCCCGCCCCTGTCCACAACTGTGCTGCCTTTCAGTCTCCTTTGTGCACAGGTAGGATGCAATCCTGATCCCTGCTTTCTGAGCACAATGCACTCCTGATCCCTGCATTCTGAGCATATTGCACTCCCGATCCCAGCATTCTGAGCGCAACGCACTCCTGATCCATGCATCCTGAGCGCAGCGCACCCCTGATCCCTGCATTCTGAGCTTAACGCACTCCTGGTCCCTGCATTCTGAGCGTAACGCACTCCTGGTCTCTGCATTCTGATCGTAACGCACTCCTGGTCCCTGCATTCTGAGAGCAGCGCACTCCTGGTCCCTGCATTCAGAGCGCAGCGCACTCCTGGTCCCTGCATTCTGAACACAGCGCACTCCTGGTCCCTGCATTCTGAGCACAGCACACTCCTGGTCCCTGCATTCTGAGCGCAGTGCACTCCTGGTCTCTGCATTCTGAGCGAAGCACACTCCTGATCCCTGCATTCTGAGCGCAGTGCACTCCTGGTCCCTGCATTCTGAGCATAACGCACTCCTGGTTCTTGCATTCTGAGCTTAACACACTCCTGATTCCTGCATTCTGAGCGTAACATACTCCTGCATTTTTTGCGTAAAGCATTCCTGATCCCTGCTTTCTGAGTGCAGCAGACTCCTGATCCCTGCATTCTCAGTGCAGTGCACTCCTGATCTGCGTAATTCTGTGCAATTCTGCAGAACACACTACTGAACCCTGAATTGAGTTCAACGCACTCCTAAACCCTGAATTATGAGTGTAACACAATCCTGAACCCCACATTCTGAGCTCAATGCACTTGTGAACCCTTTATTCTGAGCAAAATGCACTCCTGAACCCTGCATTCTCAGCATACCTCTCTCCTGAACCCTGCATTCTCTTGTAATGCTTGTTTCTGTGTCCATTGCATTTGTGATATACATTTGGGGTTAATGTATTATCACCCGCAGTAGATCACAAAGGCAGTGAGTTTTGAACACGGCGCAGGAAACCCACATGCCTTTCTGGCATCTCGTTCTGGTGTAAACTGGCTCTAACAACCAGTGTGCCCGGTGATCTTTGACTTCATCAGTGTTGATCAAGTAGCTCCCCATCTGTCCAAGGTTGCCTACCCCTGCTATAAATCTATGGATAACATATAATAGTTTGGAGGAAATAGTGCTTTTACTGACCATATTGAGTCCATATGGAATCTTCTGTAGGTTGCTGACAAGTTTTAGATTTATTAACAGCCTGAATTTTCCTGAAGGCTTCTGCACCATGAAGACTTGAGAGTAAAAGCCCCTGCCTACTTCCTCCAATGGTACTCTTCTACTCTTCTTACAATCTTTTGTTCCTCCAACTCCCTAAGTGCCTCCAGAAGGCCTCTGGCATGTGATGAAAATGCCTTTTGCTCTCTATCCCCAGGGAATTTTGTGGCTTTTGGCCCTAGGTGTTCCAAAGCAAATTTGTGCCCACAACCTTCTTTTAGTCTGTGTAGTTTACGCTTAAGTGGAAATGATTTCTTCCTGTCCACTATATGATCTAGTATCGCCTCTAGCCCTGAACCAAACAGTAAGTCACCTGTGAGAGGGATTCCACATAGCTTGGCTTTGGACGCGCAGTCCCCCTGCCACATTTTGAGCCATAGAGCTCTCCTGGCAGAATTGTCTAGAGCTGAGGACCTTGTGTCCATCTGGACTGACTCTGCTGATGCTGTCCCTTCTTTATTGTGAGCCTGAATTTGAGTCAGCTGGAATTCCCAATTGCGGGCCACCACTGTCACAGACATAGCTGGTTTCAAAATCTCAAACATGGAATCCCAGAATTTTTTCAAACAAGAGTCCATTCTCTTGTCCATAGCATCTGACAAGGCCCCCATATCCTCGAAGGCTAGGTAAAAAAAAAGCTGTTTTTTTATTTTTATTCTAAACTGATGCTGGATGCTTTGAAAAAAAGGGAAACTCCACCAAGACCTCATGGACTGGGAACACTCTTCTTTTCTGTTCCCCTAGGCCCTGGTATATTTGATCATGAAGTGATAAGGATTTCTTATCTGCTTGAATACCTAAGGTAGTATAAATAGCCCCCAGGAGATCCTCGACTTCTTCCACTGAGATTTTGTATTGAGAAGGTTTCCTGGAATCACCTTCCAGCCCTTTTCCTTCTGAGTCTGCCTGGGAGCCTAAAGCTGCATTATTTAGCTCCTCCTTGGCTTCCTCCCTGGAGGTTCCTGGCGTGCCCACACTTGTGGAAGGATCCACCGGTGTTGCTGGTGGCAAAACCTGATGGACTGGCAGAGGAGCAGACTGAGGCTGCGCAACCTGAAACCCTGCAAAAAGTGATTTAAAAGACTCAAAAGGTGCTAGAAAGCTCCCTAACTGAGCTCGCTAGATCACTACCCTGCTCTGTGGATTGTTCTTTCACTAGTTTGTCAATACATTCCTTGCATGAAACTTTCACTCAGGAGTCCTTTATGGTGGCTTTACATGAAGGGCATCTCTTTTGAAATCTGTGAGAGGGTCTGGACTTAC
The DNA here is from genome assembly GCF_037356315.1 of Lithobates pipiens. Classification (NCBI taxonomy): domain Eukaryota; kingdom Metazoa; phylum Chordata; class Amphibia; order Anura; family Ranidae; genus Lithobates; species Lithobates pipiens. The sequence goes on from NW_027507764.1 coordinate 494,203,810, forward strand.
CTGCTGTTTTGCCCTTAAAGACATAATACAATGATGACGACATCAAACTCAAATTTCTGTAGATCTGCAGGTCTCTCTCACGGGGGACCCACACCCCTCCCACTCTGGGCCCCCAGAAGAATCCCCACTGACCCCCAAAAGTCACCAGAGGAGGGGGGTCACAGTTAAGGGGATACTTCCCCCAGGGTCCCCCTTACCTTGTTGGGGCTGAAGCTGGCATCTCCCAGAGCAGTCTTGTTCACCTCTGCTTCCAACATGCTTCCTTTTTAAATGTGCCGCCACTGGAGCTTGGTGCTGTCTCTACAGCATATTCCACTCCACTCCACTCCAGCCTATGCCTTGCCCTCTTCAATGTCCCATGGCTGGAACCAGAAACTGCAGGTTAAAGGGAAGTGCCCGCCTCCACCACAAATGATGCCACCCACCACCCGACCTGTCTCACAAACTACATTGCAGCCACTGAGCCTGGAAAAATGACGGGCACTGCACAGAGACTCAGCCATACCACAATAAAGGGGGCCAGACAGCTTCCCCTACCTCCCTAGGTGACTGCCAGAGCTTCCTACCACACTCAGAGAAGCTGGGGTAGCAGTGTAAGCCTCCTGGCAGGTGTCCAAAAGCCTCTGCCCCCCTAGGACTATCGGCCACTGCCTCACCGACTATCCGGCCTCATTTCAAGTACAGTGTCTCCCCACCAGATGAAACACCAATAACTGAGGAGCCGGCAAGGGAAGTTCAAATTTAAATGGGGCTGGCGCTGTGTTTCCCATGGAAGGGAGGAGCCAAGGTCACTCCGGTGGCTGTCCTGAAATTTTTTTGGCAGGTAAAACAGCTTCCCATTTTGATATGTATTTTACTTGTGTATGGCGCATTCACAACACTGTACTGTAGTAACACATTGTATATGTTGGTGTGCTGCACTGTTATTCATTCAGAATGGAAGCTTAATTGAACTTTACAATGTACCTGTGTTCAGTTGTGTATTTAGGTTTTGTGCTGCCCTAGGCCTGACTAAACTTGTGCACCCCCTAATTTAAATATGACCCACCCCATCCTGTCAAGGCCACAGCCCTTGCTGTTTAAGACCTGCCCTGAAATTTTCGAGTGGGGACACTAGTTCTGTGGGCCTGGGGGCAATGGATTCCCTTAATTTGCATAGATTTCCTCTCACTTCCTGTTTGGCTATGGGGCAGGAAGTGAAGGGAAATTTCTGCAATGGGACAGGTATGGTAAAAAAATAAACTGACAGGGCCTATAACCCTCCCTTACTCTTTCCAAAATGAAAAAAAAAGTGTTGCCCATAGTTCTACTTTAAGCACAAATTTCTGATAATTTTATGGAGAAGATATAATCATGCCAGTGGTACAGCAGAAAACATAGCCCAGCGAGGAAGTTTTGTGGTCCAGGATGATAGGACAGTCAAAATTAGAAGACACCCCACCCCCCCAGTTGCGGAATGCCAGCCGCCCACATACCGGAAGCAGTGCGGCCGCTTTATGGGGGCGCTAGACAAATTTACCTCTTAGCCCACTCTGCCCCATAAGACTGCCGCTACACTAACAGCGCAAGCCGGCGGGGACTCTTTCTGTGCTGCTCCCCTGCAAAGTGCTGCCCTAGGCCTGTGCCTTGTTGGCCTAGGCCAGATTACAGTGTTGCCTGTGTTGCCTGTGTTGCCCCGTGCGCTAGCATGAATGCAGCAGGTCATATGAATGGGCTACCTTAACATAACACATTAATGTGCAATGCAATAAGCATGCATTAAATGCACCACAATAGACCTGACCAGTGTAAATGGAACCTTAAAGAGATAGCTGACCTCACTAATCAGAGATCAAGCTTTCCTAATGCGTTGAACAATTTAATTAGCAAATCAGATAAATCAACAAGAATTTTCATTTTTTTAATTCACTTGATTATATGCATTTTTTTCCAATTACACTTCATGTATGACATCTGCCTGGATTCCTGGACTGCAGGATGCAGATCTGCTAACAAATATTCAAGCAAACCAAGAATTTTGTAAAGTGCAGATTTACCTAGTTAGCTTTTTTCTAGCTCTAGTGGATATTTGCCTAATAGATCCCATTGGGTTTCTGAGCTCTCCACTCGGGAAACAAGCTGAAGATGCAAGGAGGTGTCTGCTCTAAAATCTGGGTGCCAGTTTACTAGAATAAGAGTTGGACCCAATTCACACCTATGAATTTTTAGTGCTTTTTGCAGATTTGCACTACAGAACGTGTTCCATAGGAAACTATGTTAAATGGACTGAAGTTCAAATCTGCAAAATGCAAAAAGCACAAAAAATGCATAGGTGTGAATCAAGCCTAACTCAGTGATGGAATATGAATAAATGGGGCCCTAGGCAAGGTAGGAGCTGTGGCTTCCCATCCCCTCAATAGCTATTAATAAAGATTTCATCAGGCACAGAGAAGCAGACCCATTGTCTGTACTGGTATGGCCCCATCAGACACTAGCTGCCTTAGCCCTTGTACACACGGTTGGACAACAAAATCCGTTGGATTTTGTCCGAAACCGGTGTTGCATACACACGGTCGGACAAAGTTGTCAGAAAATCCGATCGTTCTGAACGTGATGAAGTTTTTCCGTTACGACGGGACTACGTTCTGGCTAGTAGCCAATAGCTTTGGTCTAGGAATTTGATCTGAGCATGCGTGGCACTTTGTCCGATCGGAATTCTCTACAAACGATCGGACAAAGTCGGAAAATGTTATAGACCAGCTCTAAAACTTTGTCGGTCGGATATTCCGATGGAAACAGTCCGATGGAGCCCACACATGGTCAGATTATCCGACAACGCGGTCCGATCGGACATCTTCCGTTGGAATGTCCGATCGTGTGTACAAGGGCTTACAGGTATACTTTAATGCTTGTCTTTTGATGAAGCTAGGTTTTAAATTTTTGTATGGAATATCCTGGAGCAATATAAGCCACCTTCAGCTTTTCTGATCGACAAAAATGAACTTGGATGTCGAATGTCTAGGAATTTTAAATCATATTGATGTACATATGCAACTTACAAACAACTAGTTCTATTGTCTTCACCATGACCTTAAAATTCTTTACAGATGGCTGAGCCAACTCTTGTACAGAAATGTCACCAGCAACAGCTCCCACACCCAGCCACTCATACCATGTATACCTTGGGAGCCACTATTGTAAATTACATTTCAGCTTTTTTTTTCTTTTATAAAATGTATTGTTTAAATGCAGAAATTAGGAGCATAAAGGTATATTTTTGTTGTGCTGCCTTACATCACCCCTCTTTCTTTTTTTATACATCTCAGAAACATTAGTGAAAACATTTGTTACTAGCAATTTGTTTTATTCTTCCATCTCAATTAATGACCCTTGAAATAGCAAGCTCATCTGCAAGATGCTCCAATTGATCTTGGTCGGTGCATTTATACCTCTGTGCTTGTTTTTGTCTGAGGCAGTTTCATCCACCCCACATGATGTTAATTATCATTAAAAAGTAGTTAAAACAGGATCAGCTGCTCCGCTCTAACCAGATCCCTGTAGACCTATTATCCAAAGTGACCAATCTTCATTTGGATCAGCTATCTGACTGTGCATGTGGCACATCAATTTAATGATAGATGTTTGTATGAATTATGATGAAGGTATTTTATATATAAATATTATATATACACACACACACACAGAATATATATATATATATATATATATATATATATATATATACACACACACATATACATACGTGATATGAAAAAAGTCCAGGATTTCTGCAAACAAATTTATTGAAAAATAGAAGAAAAAATATATACGGTACACATCTTTGTATATTTTTATACTCTACAGGTATAGCGAGCAACACTCAGCTGTCTTCCAGGGGCATGCAATCAGGCCCTCCCACAGGCTACATATAAGAAAAAAAGTTCGGGATTGCTGCACTCAAATTTATTGAAAAATAGAAGAAAACATATAGAGTATACAAATATTTGTATATATATTTTTTCTTCTATTTTTCAATAAATTTGAGTGCAGAAATCCCGCACTTTTTTCATATTCTGTATATTTATATCAAAACAGGTAAGGATAGTAAAAAAAATTAAAAATAAAAATAAATACACGCATTATATATATATATACACACACACACACACATACATACTGATGAATTTGAGTAGTGTGTAGTGTATTGCAACCACAATATTCAAGACCGCTTTTTAATGTTAAAAGCAATAGTAATAAACAAAAAAGTGATAACCCAAGATTTTATTAGTCTAGACACAGGAAAAAAACTGCTAGGGAGACAAGACTTTTTTAGAAAAAAATAAAAACTGCTACACAGGCTTTTTGTAATTTATTGTGATTTAAAAAAAATCTATATTCCAATTTAATCTACAGACAGCTCTGATTTTCTAAAACTGCTCAAAATTCAAATGTCTCTTCCTTGCAATATGGCAAACTGGAGATGATTAGATATTGGTCCTTTAGACCCCTTGTCAAGCCATTTCCTAGTTTGTGCAGCACCCTCCCATACAGGAAAGAACTCCAGCCATTATTATTACTTGTAAATAGTACAGGAGATTACATGGTGAGATCCTCTGCCCCCTGTGACGGAACAGCCTTTATAAAACAGAACTGTAAGTCATTATTAGATTTTTATTCTGAAGTATTGTGTGGAGATTGGAGAATGGTGGCCTACTGCAAGCTCTGCTTACTTAGAAATAGTAAGGGTGTCCAATGGATCCCTTCCCATTACAAGTTTACTATATATCAGGTGGAATGCAGTTATTTAACTATTTAGCAACCAAATAGCTATCACATTTATCCCCAAATAATTCCAAACAGATCTGATACATTTGTGTAATGTATAGGGATATATGCAGTATATTTTAGCGCAGGGGTCTCCAAATGTTCTAAGCAAATATTGAGAGGCATCACAAGGCTCTTTACAGATCAAAAATATGACAGCACCTCTCCTTTTCTTGTTTGGTATTGTGTACACGAAATCAGGCATCGCTGTATTTTTAATAGCTCAGTCTAGCAGCCGTTTTCTAACACAATCACATGATACAAAGCATGTAGCTTCTACAAAGGGCACTATCACTCAGCTGTGCATAGGCCTAAAGCCAACCATAGACGGTTTGAATCTCAGCCAGCAACCAGCTGAGATTCAAAACGTGTATGGTCAGATCGATCGATCAACTTGGGTACAACCAGCCTGCTGGATTTACTTGCGATTGTTGCTAGCGGCTATAGCCGCTAGCAATAATCACTGTCTTCTCCTGGTAGGGATGGCTTCCCTTGCCTTCTGCTGCCCCCTCTGTGTTGATGGGGGAATCGTGCAAATTTCTTTCCTGCAACCTGCAGTGGTTACAGGAAAGAAATTTTCACAATCTATGGCCTGCCTTAAGCCTAGTACACATTGGGTGGAATGAAAATAAATAAAATCCAGCTGAGGTTGGAGCAGCTGTACTAACAATCTGACGTTAGTACCACGATCCCCCCTGCTGAGCTTTTGTGTTCTAACAGGCCCCCATCAGAACACTCTGGTCAGCGCTTTCAGCCATTGGTTTTCCAGCATGCTCGTCCGACAGACGACGGCTGCCATACACACGTGTATACTAGGCTTACATGATGTGTAAATATAGCCCTTCACATATATGATCGAAAAACAAATATATAAATACAGTATATGGTATATAATTTTTATTGATTGCCAAAGGTTCAATTTAGATGTAGTTGTCCATGTCTTGAGTGTTTTATTAGACAATGATTTTATGTCAGCAGTTCTTTTACATTCTTTTTTGTTTAATTTACAAACCTGTTTCCAATTTACACAATTTGCGTTGTCTTATTACTGAGATGATGTGAGCTTTTTACATATAGTCTTTTAACCTTTCCGTGTTTTAACACCTTTTGGTCATCTGAAGCTGCATATCTTGTCACCGTGCGGAACATTAGTCTGGTCATTTGTCACCCACTTTAATTTTATGATGCACACACAAGAAAAATGTATCACTAATGACACAAATGAATGGCAATTTAGTGACAGTAAATCATACCTGTCAGTGGGATTGTCAAGACAGAGCAGAGGGGAAAGCTCGATAGTGGCAGTTGAACTCGGCTGGAGTCACCCTGATAGGCCCTGTCACTTCTCCAATTCATCAAGACAGGCCAGGCTTCCTGGATGGGTAGGCAGATGGGGCAGCCCTTCAGTGCAAACACCTGATATGGAGCCATTCGTCATCTGATAACATGATGGTTCAGCAGCAGCTGGCTCTCTGCTCTGCAGGCTGACTACACATGTGATGGACTAGAGCCAGAGAAGCAGGCCTGGCCTTCCTACAGACCTCTGATAGGATTTGCAGTCCTGTGTTGGACCAGAGAACAGGTGGACGCTGATAGAATGAAGCTATGGCCATGTGTTGCCAGGATCAGAAGACATTTATGCTCTCCCTTTGCTAAACACCAGACAGACTGCAGTCACTAGAGAAGGACATTTAATAGCACGATTCAATATGAACATGTAGTAAATTGGCTTTCCATTATTAAATCTAGCCACAAAACTAAATTCAGTTAATACAGTTTAAAAAAATACATTCGTTTGCATGAATGCAAGGACAAAAGTGACGTAATCTGCATAGGTAAAATGCATTATCTGCATATACGCAGTTTAGCAAAGTGCAAACTAATATAAATCAGTGCTCAGTGCACTAAATAAAGAAAAAATATACAGTGGGTAAAATACCATATTTATCGGCATATAACACACACTTTTTTACCCTGAAAATAGAGGGTAAATCATGCCTGCGTGTTATACACCAGTATCTGTATTTTTACCAACAGGGGATGGGGATCGGGTGGTCCTCCCCGGGTGCCACCTCTCCTGGCCATGGAACAGAGCTGCCAATAAACTCCAAAGGTCAGAAAATACCACTGCAGTGCTAGCCCCCGTGACATACCGCTCCCCCTACCTAACCCAATGTAAATCTAAGCTTTTGAATCCGCTAACTGTGGCTGCTCTTCTCATGTGTAGCTTTTATTTGGAGGAGGAGGGCAGTCACGTGACCGTCAATGAAGGGGAGGTGAGCAGTCACATGACCGGGTCCATGAGAGAGAGGCTCAGTGGCATTAATGGAGGTATGTGAGTGACACAGGAGGAGCGGTGAAGGAGAAGGGGTTACAGTGTGAAGTTCTCTCAACTCTAGAGTATGCCCGCAGCTCTGTCTCTGTCCCTGTCCCAACGCTGGGAGTGCAAGGGAGGGTTTGTGTTGTAAAGGGGTCCGTGTACTATGCAGGGGTGCTGTGTTTTTCCTGAAACTTCCCTCTTAAAGTTAAGGTGCGTGTTATACGCCGATAAATATGGTAAACATTGAACATGTCACCATTTTTCTAGGTAAATTTATTTATAAAGGTGCTATTGACATGAAATGTTCACCACATGTCGGTAATGACCCATGCAATCCATACATACAAAGAACCCAAAATAAATTAGATCAGAAGTTATGTGTAATAAACTGGATTGACACAGGGAAAAGTATTGAACACATGAAGAAAGGAATGTGCAAAAAGATATGGAAAGCCTAGACACCAGTTGAAATCTTTCATTAATTAGAACGCAATCCTGCCCCCCTCCAATTTTTGTCTGATCAAACTATACCACTATACTAAACTTTACCACACAGATCTCTCTCCACACTACCTTCCACATCAGCTGAGGCCACCGATACTGAGCCTGATCCTACACAGGATGAAGAGGAGGAGGAGCTCAGCATTGTTTAAAAGCTTGGATGAAAAAAATACAATGATGTTAATTAGATGTTAGTATGGATAATAATTTGTTGTGTTAAAAAAGTGAGTTCCATACCAATAGACAATAGTGGCCAAAAAGGATTAGGACAAGAATGAGAAATGCTGGAGTCAGAATGATAGTCTTTGCTATTTGGACACATTCCAATTTAAAAAGTCATGAGCTGAAAAGTGTTTGTGATTGATGACCAAAAATTTAAATGATGTTGCATTTTCACACACAGGAACTTTTTAGCCAAAAGAGGCCAGGCCCAGCAGCCAGAGTGCAGAATCCCTCCCCTGCGCCCTCCCAACAAAAGGGCCAGGAAAAGCCAAAAATAGGATGAGGCCACAGCTGACTTCCTAACTAGGGCTACATCTGTCATCACCATAGCACCCGATAGTGCTGAAGGGTTTGGCTGTTTTACAACGAATAAGCTCTGCGAGATTGATGTGGATCAAAGCAAGGCCAGGAAACGAGAGCTAACCCCAAAATCACATGTGTGTCATTTGGAACACACACCTCCACCTCCTCCACAACAAGCCTACCCACCCCAGAAAAACTACCCACCCCAGCAAACCTACCCACCTCAGCAAGCCCACCCATCCCAGCAAACCTACCCACCTCAGCAAGCCCACCCATCCCAGCAAACCTACCCCCCTCAGCAAGCCCACCCACCCCAGAAAACCTAGCCACCGCAGCAAGCCCACTCACCCCAGCAAACTTAGCCACCCAGCAAGCCCACCCACCCCAGCAGCATGGTGGTCAGTGGCCAAATCAGCCCCAGGATCCACAACAAGGCTAGGGGTCTGGGGAGTTTAGGGGCTACTCATTTAAAATTTTTAATTTTTAATTTGAGTATGATTTTCTAGGTTAGACTTTTTTAGTTTTCTGTGTATCATTTGCTCTTTTGGTCTCTAATTTCGAATTTGGAAGACAGAGAATATGTTGACTAATTTGGCCTCAGCTGATGTGTAAAGAAGTGTGGAGAGTGATGTGCGTGGTTCGGTCTGGTCTGACAAAAATCACAGCCTGTTGTAGTACCACAGCCTGTGGACATATGCGTCATCTGCTGCTGCTCACAATCTCTTGGAGTCCATGACCTTCTTGTGTTCTTGTGTATTTATATATATATATGTAGCACTAACCCCAAAAGGAGCTGCTGGTTATTTTTGGGCTTACCGTTACCTTTCACTTCTCCTTGTTGCACATCTAGGGGATGTCCCGTGGTAGGTGACACAGTAACTCGAGACTGACAATAGATCCACTTGAATGGATTTTATTTGCAAACTTCAACCATTGAACAGTCTTTTAACTTGGGATCAGAGGGTTGGGAAGGAATTCAGGTACGCTCAATGTCAAAGTTTATAAACGTTAAGGAACTTGCTTACTTTGACTGCATCCAGAGAATAGCCATTCACAACTGGATGAACACTCAGATTGGACAGTCCCTCTCTCACAAGGCCTAGCAGCCAACAAGGTGCTTACTCAGGAACAAAGTCTTTATCACCGACCTTGTTGCAGAACACGTAGGGAAACTAAGCTGTAGAACACTTGTAGGATACCTGGATCTTTCAGTCTGCTTGGGATATCCACAAAACCGGATTCTCTCGGTTACTTCAGCCCTTCCAGGCTCTTGTTAAGAAAACCAACTCATACGTGGTGTTCTAAAGAGTCCTCCCCTGGAATGCTCGAAGTCCAATGGGTCTCTCCCGGACCGGAGACGGCACCCATCCACCTCAGAATCCTCCTCTAGTTTCCATGCCTTGGGCTAGCCAGCCCGAGGCATTAAAGTCGGGCGTAACTGCACCACAGGCCATAGCCTTCCCGGGGGCTGGTCAGGAGGACCAGGACCATGTAATCAGCACAACATACTGGACCGGAATCCCGAACCACGTGACGTCTGCATCTTAAATACCCTCTCCTAGAGGGCACAGTGAGAGGGCCACTCCCACTGACCTGACCTGAGTAAATGAAATGCCCAACCAGACCATAGTTCCACCCCTGCCACCAGAGACAGCGCCCCCCCTGTGGCCAGGCAGAACATCTCACAGCCTAGTCAGACTGACACAGAAGTCAAATTTAGGCAAATAGACACAAACCAAACTGTAGTTTGGGTAAAGTTTTAACTTTGAAAAACATAACGCGTGCTCTTCAGGAGCCCGCCACTACATATATATACTATATATAGTTTACACTTGTGACTATATTAGACCAACTAGAAATGCATAATATATCATTACAGAGATATCTTACACTTTTACATGCTTTCTCCTGATGAGTAACATCAAGTCACGAAACACGTTGAGCAAACAGATGTCGTGTTTAAATCTTATGCTATATCCTACTACGTCATTGTGGATTCTGTTCATGCATTATGTATTTGACTATATTCCAATCATGTGCTATCAAATTTTGGGCTTTTCTGTATGTATCATGTGCTGTCCATTTTTGGATTATTTGTGAATTATGCATTTATGTATGAAATAAAGTTTTTCACTCAATATTTTACTCTATGCAGGTATTTAATTATGTGTGTAGTATATCAATTTTCTTTCAAATATGAATTATTATGAGACTAATGTCCAACTTTTTAACACATATTATAGATATAATTATAACTCCACACAACATTTCACCCTCCCAGTACTTCATTCAAAGCCCTGCTTCCTTGTTCTCCCTTGTATAAAACACCCCCCATACCAACAGTGAAGTTTGGCGGTGGGAACATTGTGTAGGGCTGTTTTTCAGCATAGGGCAGTGATGGCGAACCTTGGCACCCCAGATGTTTTGGAACTACATTTCCCATGATGCTCATGCACACCACAGTGTAGTGGAGCATCATGGGAAATGTAGTTCCGAAACATCTGGAGTGCCAAGGTTTGCCATCACTGGCATAGGGTATTGGCAAACTTCATGTCATTGAGGGAAGGGTGAATGGAAAAAATGTACCTAGACATTCTTGATAAAAATCTGCTGCCATCTACCAGGATGATGAAGATGAAATGAGGGTGGACATTTCAGCAAGACCCCAAACACAAGCCAAGGAAACTCTCAATTGGTTTCAAAGAAAGAAAATAAAGCTGCTAGAATGGCCCAGTTGACTCACCTGAGTTGAATCCAATGGAAAATCTGTGGAAAGTAGACCTATAGAACTAAAGATCAGAGTTTATAGAAGAGGCCCACGGAACCTTCACAATTTGAAGACTGTTTGTGTGGAAAAATGGGCCAAAATCACAGCTGAGCAATGCATGCGACTAGTTTATCTAAACAGGCGTCTTGAATCTTTCATTACCTACAAAGGATTTCATACCAAGTATTGAATACATTTCAGTTAGCGCGTTCAGTACTTTTTCCCTGTATCGTTCCATTTTATTACGCATAACTTAATTTCTGAACTTATTTGTTTTGGTTTCTTTGTATGTATGGGTTGTTACTGACTTGTGGTGAAAATTTCATGTCGATAGCACATTTAGAAATATATTTACCTAGAACAATGGTGACGTGTTCAATACTTATTTTACCTGCTGTAAATAGGAATACAATAAATGCACAAATATTCTAATATGTGCAGAACTACAGTGTAAAAAAGTACTAATATATTGTATATGCTGTGCAACTATAATCCTTATAATGGGCAAATCCTTCCATAGTGCAGATCAGGCTCCAAATAATTCATTCCCAGGAGCCCAACAATAAAAATAAGTGTCCAAACACAGTTCCTCAATAGAAATGAGCCATGGGGCCATATTAGGTCAATGACATCACAAGCATCCCTGTCCTTTTGTGTACATTAGCTGCTGTGGCTAGCGGGGATGCAATTACGTGACAGCTTCCCACAAGTTTTTCCAAACTGAGTTTGAGTTTGGAACAAGTTCAGACCTAACCCAACCAATTCTCGAACCTCAGCTGCATGAATCAATGGGTGGTGTTTGAGATATGATGTTTCCAGTAAACTGGAAAGCAGGTGAAGCACAAACACGTGATTCCTATACAATACATGATGATCCCTGTCTTCTCTGTGCAATATGACCTTTTTTAAATAAATGATTTGAAATACTGCACCATTAGTGTGTTCTTTCTTCTCCTCTCTATATGGCAACACTGGAGCTTTGAATATGCTATCTATATATATATATATATTGAATGGGTGACAGCAGCGGTTTGAATACATTCCTGTGACCTCATGTACATATCTTGGATTTTCCCATATGCGTAATTTCACTTCCTGCAATATGGGTCAATTAAGTCTGGTGAGTTCATTGTGTGTCTGCATGCTGGTGGAGAGGAACCTTTCCTATACTCACCGAGGACGTTATTCACGCGTGGGATTTATACATGGACTTCACAATTTTTATGTATCTTTTATCATTTAAATAAAGATGTATGTATTTATTTATTTGTTTATTGACTTTGGTGATATGTAATGTATGATATAAGAGCATGGTTTCTTTGTTTCTTTTCATAAATCAATGTGCAACATAAGCAGATGTTTTTTTTCTGCCAAAACAAACTGAAATCTGTTTTACCACCACAGGTATTACCCAAATGGAAACAGACTCACCAAATGGAGTTACCAGAATAAGCTGATCATAGGAGAACTGTTATTAAATGTTATGAAATCCAATAGTGGATGTAATAGCCCTTTCTCCATAGACTTTGGCATATGGTCTTTCAGTTAGGAAAAGAATGTGTAAACTGCGCAAATTGTGCCCAAAGTAAGAAGCAGCAAACACAGAAAGAAGATATCTCTTCAAACATTCAACGAAAATAATATAGTGTTGTGTTAAAAAAAAAAAAAAACATAGTGAAAATTGCACAATATCACCAATTATATAATATAATTACAAATAATGTGAAGAGTCCAGATAAATCAAAATAAAGATCAAACTCAAGCAAAGTCCAAAAAGGAGAAGAGTAGATCCTAGTGATAAAGCATCTCTTCAAATTTTCTTTCATTTTCTTCTTTAACAGCACTGTGTTAATAGTGTCAGCAACATCCACCGCCACCCAGAGTGTTGTCAGGATGCAAGCTTCCCAGATCTCTTTGACCTTCTTATCAGAGTCGTCATAAAGCACTCAACCTGCTAGCAATGGAATCTCCAATAGTGATGGCCGAACGGTTCGCCCGGCGGTCGTTTCGCGGCGAATTTCCGACTTTCGCCGTCCGCGGGTTCGAACGCCTTTTTCCGTCGTTCGCCCCGGCGGACTTACGTGTTTAATGTATACAAGAACTTTAACCTTTCGTGACACGTTTATCATGTGTTACAGGACAACCAATTGAGACATGACAGCTCATGGACACTTGGACATTCCCCCTAACCTATAAATACACCCGATCCGGTGGCCATTTTACATTCTTTCTTCTGTCACTGTAGGGAAAGGATCCTGTGTGGAGTAGGGACAGAGAAAACGCTAGCTATTTGGTACACAAAAGTTCTTTTCAGGACTGGTATAGGTGTTAGGTCAGCAGCCTGAGTTTCTTTTGTCAGTTTAGATAAAGGGACAGAGCGCTGTATGCTGCTATTTTAGGGACAGCTCAGCCAGATTAGTCTTTCTTCATCATCATCATCATCATCATCATTAGCTGTTACTATCAGGTCCACAAAAGAGCTGTTCCAGCTAATCGTTCCAGCCTACTCTTTTTTGCCAATTTGTATAGGGACAGGCAGGAAGCAGTGTGTCAGGCAGTGAGGATAATTTTAAAGACTTGCTGTTACTATTAGTTCCACAAAGGTTCTTTTCAGGACTGGTATCAGTGGTACGGTAATAGGCTTGTACACGTATAATATTCTTTCTTCCAAATATAGAAAGAATATTATACTTGACTGCTGCCCTTCTGCTGCAGTCTGCTAATCATTCACAACTCACTTGTTCCACAAAGCTCTTTATCAGGACTGGTAACTTGGTCTGTCTAGGGTGCTACGGTACATAGGCTTGGGTGCGGTACAGTCTGCTGTTCTGTAAGGACCGCTATCGGTCCACAATACATAGGGTTGCCGTGCACTACTGCTGACCGCTGCCCTATACTGCAGCAGTCCTTCATTGGTATAGGGACTGACGTACAGTCTGCTAATCACTAACACACAACCTGCTTGGTCCACAAAAGTTCTTATAAGGACTGGTAACTTGGTATAGGGTGCTACGGTACATAGGCCTGAGTGCGTTACAGTCTGCTGTTCTGTAAGGACCGCTATCGGTCCACAATACATAGGGTTGCCGTGCACTACTGCTGACCGCTGCCCTATACTGCAGCAGTCCTTCAGCGGTATAGGGACTGACGCACAGTCTGCTAAACACTAACACACAACCTGCTTGGTCCACAAAAGTTTTTATAAGGACTGGTAACTTGGTATAGGGTGCTACGGTACATAGGCCTGAGTGCAGTACAGTCTGCTGTTCTGTAAGGACCGCTATCGGTCCACAATACATAGGGTTGCCGTGCACTACTGCTGACCGCTGCCCTATACTGCAGCAGTCCTTCATTGGTATAGGGACTGACGTACAGTCTGCTAATCACTAACACACAACCTGCTTGGTCCACAAAAGTTCTTATAAGGACTGGTAACTTGGTATAGGGTGCTACGGTACATAGGCCTGAGTGCGTTACAGTCTGCTGTTCTGTAAGGACCGCTATCGGTCCACAATACATAGGGTTGCCGTGCACTACTGCTGACCGCTGCCCTATACTGCAGCAGTCCTTCAGCGGTATAGGGACTGACGCACAGTCTGCTAAACACTAACACACAACCTGCTTGGTCCACAAAAGTTTTTATAAGGACTGGTAACTTGGTATAGGGTGCTACGGTACATAGGCCTGAGTGCAGTACAGTCTGCTGTTCTGTAAGGACCGCTATCGGTCCACAATACATAGGGTTGCCGTGCACTACTGCTGACCGCTGCCCTATACTGCAGCAGTCCTTCATTGGTATAGGGACTGACGTACAGTCTGCTAATCACTAACACACAACCTGCTTGGTCCACAAAAGTTCTTATAAGGACTGGTAACTTGGTATAGGGTGCTACGGTACATAGGCCTGAGTGCGTTACAGTCTGCTGTTCTGTAAGGACCGCTATCGGTCCACAATACATAGGGTTGCCGTGCACTACTGCTGACCGCTGCCCTATACTGCAGCAGTCCTTCATTGGTATAGGGACTGACGTACAGTCTGCTAATCACTAACACACAACCTGCTTGTTCCACAAAAGTTCTTATAAGGACTGGTAACTTGGTATAGGGTGCTACGGTACATAGGCCTGAGTGCGTTACAGTCTGCTGTTCTGTAAGGACCGCTATCGGTCCACAATACATAGGGTTGCCGTGCACTACTGCTGACCGCTGCCCTATACTGCAGCAGTCCTTCATTGGTATAGGGACTGACGTACAGTCTGCTAATCACTAACACACAACCTGCTTGGTCCACAAAAGTTCTTATAAGGACTGGTAACTTGGTATAGGGTGCTACGGTACATAGGCCTGAGTGCGTTACAGTCTGCTGTTCTGTAAGGACCGCTATCGGTCCACAATACATAGGGTTGCCGTGCACTACTGCTGACCGCTGCCCTATACTGCAGCAGTCCTTCAGCGGTATAGGGACTGACGCACAGTCTGCTAAACACTAACACACAACCTGCTTGGTCCACAAAAGTTTTTATAAGGACTGGTAACTTGGTATAGGGTGCTACGGTACATAGGCCTGAGTGCGTTACAGTCTGCTGTTCTGTAAGGACCGCTATCGGTCCACAATACATAGGGTTGCCGTGCACTACTGCTGACCGCTGCCCTATACTGCAGCAGTCCTTCATTGGTATAGGGACTGACGTACAGTCTGCTAATCACTAACACACAACCTGCTTGGTCCACAAAAGTTCTTATAAGGACTGGTAACTTGGTATAGGGTGCTACGGTACATAGGCCTGAGTGCGTTACAGTCTGCTGTTCTGTAAGGACCGCTATCGGTCCACAATACATAGGGTTGCCGTGCACTACTGCTGACCGCTGCCCTATACTGCAGCAGTCCTTCAGCGGTATAGGGACTGACGCACAGTCTGCTAAACACTAACACACAACCTGCTTGGTCCACAAAAGTTCTTATAAGGACTGGTAACTTGGTATAGGGTGCTACGGTACATAGGCCTGAGTGCAGTACAGTCTGCTGTTCTGTAAGGACCGCTATCGGTCCACAATACATAGGGTTGCCGTGCACTACTGCTGACCGCTGCCCTATACTGCAGCAGTCCTTCATTGGTATAGGGACTGACGTACAGTCTGCTAATCACTAACACACAACCTGCTTGGTCCACAAAAGTTCTTATAAGGACTGGTAACTTGGTATAGGGTGCTACGGTACATAGGCCTGAGTGCGTTACAGTCTGCTGTTCTGTAAGGACCGCTATCGGTCCACAATACATAGGGTTGCCGTGCACTACTGCTGACCGCTGCCCTATACTGCAGCAGTCCTTCATTGGTATAGGGACTGACGTACAGTCTGCTAATCACTAACACACAACCTGCTTGTTCCACAAAAGTTCTTATAAGGACTGGTAACTTGGTATAGGGTGCTACGGTACATAGGCCTGAGTGCGTTACAGTCTGCTGTTCTGTAAGGACCGCTATCGGTCCACAATACATAGGGTTGCCGTGCACTACTGCTGACCGCTGCCCTATACTGCAGCAGTCCTTCATTGGTATAGGGACTGACGTACAGTCTGCTAATCACTAACACACAACCTGCTTGTTCCACAAAAGTTCTTATAAGGACTGGTAACTTGGTATAGGGTGCTACGGTACATAGGCTTGAGTGCGGTACAGTCTGCTGTTCTGTAAGGACCGCTATCGGTCCACAATAGATAGGGTTGACGTGCACCACTGCTGACCGCTGCCCTATACTGCAGCAGTCCTTCAGCGGTATAGGGACTGACGTACAGTCTGCTAAACAC
This sequence comes from Lithobates pipiens, assembly GCF_037356315.1. Taxonomy (NCBI): domain Eukaryota; kingdom Metazoa; phylum Chordata; class Amphibia; order Anura; family Ranidae; genus Lithobates; species Lithobates pipiens. Next base: position 494,220,533 of record NW_027507764.1, read on the forward strand.
TAATACACAACCTGCTTGGTCCACAAAAGTTCTTATAAGGACTGGTAACTTGGTATAGGGTGCTACGGTACATAGGCTTGAGTGCGGTACAGTCTGCTGTTCTGTAAGGACCGCTATCGGTCCACAATAGATAGGGTTGACGTGCACCACTGCTGACCGCTGCCCTATACTGCAGCAGTCCTTCAGCGGTATAGGGACTGACGCACAGTCTGCTAAACACTAACACACAACCTGCTTGGTCCACAAAAGTTTTTATAAGGACTGGTAACTTGGTATAGGGTGCTACGGTACATAGGCCTGAGTGCGTTACAGTCTGCTGTTCTGTAAGGACCGCTATCGGTCCACAATACATAGGGTTGCCGTGCACTACTGCTGACCGCTGCCCTATACTGCAGCAGTCCTTCATTGGTATAGGGACTGACGTACAGTCTGCTAATCACTAACACACAACCTGCTTGGTCCACAAAAGTTCTTATAAGGACTGGTAACTTGGTATAGGGTGCTACGGTACATAGGCCTGAGTGCGTTACAGTCTGCTGTTCTGTAAGGACCGCTATCGGTCCACAATACATAGGGTTGCCGTGCACTACTGCTGACCGCTGCCCTATACTGCAGCAGTCCTTCAGCGGTATAGGGACTGACGCACAGTCTGCTAAACACTAACACACAACCTGCTTGGTCCACAAAAGTTTTTATAAGGACTGGTAACTTGGTATAGGGTGCTACGGTACATAGGCCTGAGTGCAGTACAGTCTGCTGTTCTGTAAGGACCGCTATCGGTCCACAATACATAGGGTTGCCGTGCACTACTGCTGACCGCTGCCCTATACTGCAGCAGTCCTTCATTGGTATAGGGACTGACGTACAGTCTGCTAATCACTAACACACAACCTGCTTGTTCCACAAAAGTTCTTATAAGGACTGGTAACTTGGTATAGGGTGCTACGGTACATAGGCTTGAGTGCGGTACAGTCTGCTGTTCTGTAAGGACCGCTATCGGTCCACAATAGATAGGGTTGACGTGCACCACTGCTGACCGCTGCCCTATACTGCAGCAGTCCTTCAGCGGTATAGGGACTGACGTACAGTCTGCTAAACACTAATACACAACCTGCTTGGTCCACAAAAGTTCTTATAAGGACTGGTAACTTGGTATAGGGTGCTACGGTACATAGGCTTGAGTGCGGTACAGTCTGCTGTTCTGTAAGGACCGCTATCGGTCCACAATAGATAGGGTTGACGTGCACCACTGCTGACCGCTGCCCTATACTGCAGCAGTCCTTCAGCGGTATAGGGACTGACGCACAGTCTGCTAAACACTAACACACAACCTGCTTGGTCCACAAAAGTTTTTATAAGGACTGGTAACTTGGTATAGGGTGCTACGGTACATAGGCCTGAGTGCGTTACAGTCTGCTGTTCTGTAAGGACCGCTATCGGTCCACAATACATAGGGTTGCCGTGCACTACTGCTGACCGCTGCCCTATACTGCAGCAGTCCTTCATTGGTATAGGGACTGACGTACAGTCTGCTAATCACTAACACACAACCTGCTTGGTCCACAAAAGTTCTTATAAGGACTGGTAACTTGGTATAGGGTGCTACGGTACATAGGCCTGAGTGCGTTACAGTCTGCTGTTCTGTAAGGACCGCTATCGGTCCACAATACATAGGGTTGCCGTGCACTACTGCTGACCGCTGCCCTATACTGCAGCAGTCCTTCAGCGGTATAGGGACTGACGCACAGTCTGCTAAACACTAACACACAACCTGCTTGGTCCACAAAAGTTCTTATAAGGACTGGTAACTTGGTATAGGGTGCTACGGTACATAGGCTTGAGTGCGGTACAGTCTGCTGTTCTGTAAGGACCGCTATCGGTCCACAATAGATAGGGTTGACGTGCACCACTGCTGACCGCTGCCCTATACTGCAGCAGTCCTTCAGCGGTATAGGGACTGACGTACAGTCTGCTAAACACTAATACACAACCTGCTTGGTCCACAAAAGTTCTTATAAGGACTGGTAACTTGGTATAGGGTGCTACGGTACATAGGCTTGAGTGCGGTACAGTCTGCTGTTCTGTAAGGACCGCTATAGGTCCACAATAGATAGGGTTGACGTGCACCACTGCTGACCGCTCACCTATACTGCAGCAGTCCTTCAGCGGTATAGGGACTAAGAGTTTTGTCACAGGGTCATTTAAAAAATGACATGCAGAGGAAGAGGCAGGCCCTTCCGCAGGGGTGGTAGGGGTAGGGCAGGAGCAACAGGCTTGAGCCAAAGTGGGAAGTTGCAGAAGGTGCGTTCAATTACTTTAAAGGATGCACCAGACTTGGTTGAGTGGCTCGCTCAGCCTTACTCTTCTGCACCCTCCTCATCCTCTCGATCTGCACCCTCTTCTTCACTCTCTGCTATGTGCACCCCCAAAGACACTACCACCAACAACACGACCACCACCACCACCACCACATACCTTCCGCTTGAGTCACTGGAATTATTTTCCGATCCATATCAAGAGGACATTTCTGATGCGCAGCCACTCTTGGTATTGGATCAGGAAGAGGAGGTAGCAACAAGCGCTACTCAGCAGTCTGACGCCAGTACCCAGATCAGCCCAAGGAGGAGGTTGGTCCCCGGTGTTGCTGCCTACTCTACTTATAGCGGTGGGGAAGGTGACGTTGATGATGACGTGTCTAGTGATGTCACGTGGGTGCCCACAAGAGAGGAAGAGGAGGGGAGTTCAGAGGGAGATATGGACCAGCAGATAGGGAGGAGAAGCAGCAATGACTTACATTGCACAGCAGGGACAAAGCAGACTGCAAATGTATCAGGAGCGAGTCATCGACCATGTACGGTCACATCTGGCGCTCCCAGGACACCGGCACATGGCTCCGCAGTGTGGGCTTTTTTTAACGTGTCCGCTGCTGACAATAGCGTTGCCATCTGCAATCTTTGCAGTCAACGCGTTAGTCGCGGTAAGCCCAATACTCACCTAGGGACGACCGCCTTAAGAAGGCACATGAGCAGCCATCACCGAGCCCAGTGGGAGCAACGGAACACACAAAGCCACACTGCAGGCTCTCACCGTCCAGCCTCGTCTTCTACTTCTCCTTCTCCTCTCTCCTCACAATTGTCCTCCACTCCACCTTCCATCACGCCAAGCTCACATTTTTCTGCAAAAAGGCAGGCTTCCGTGGGCCTAATGTTTGAGCGTAAAAAAATGATGACGCCGGATAACCCTCTTGCCCAACGGTTGGCGGCTGGCTTGTCAGAACTCATAGCCCGCCAACTACTGCCATATAAACTGGTGGACTCGGAGGCCTTTCGCAAATTTGTGGCCATTGGAACACCACAATGGAAGGTCCCAGGAAGGAAGTATTTCTCAGAGAAGGGCATCCCAGAGCTATATGGCCATGTTCAGCGGCAAGTGAATGTATCTCTGGCACACAGTGTCGGTGCCAAGATACATCTGACCACAGACACGTGGTCTAGCAAACACGGGCAGGGAAGGTATATCAGTTTTACTGCCCACTGGGTGAACCTTCTGACGGCCGTCAAGCATGTAACCCGTGGCACCCGTGTAGATTTGGTTTTACCGCCACGGATTGCATGCAGGCCTGACTCTTCTTCTCCTCCTCCTACTCCATCCTCCTCCCTCTCCTCCTCAGCTGCCTCCTCCTTTTCCGCTGCTAGCGTCTCTTCCACTGCACCGCCCAAGCTCCCCAGAACCTATTCCACATGCCAGGTGAGACGTTGCCATGCCGTGCTGCGTCTGTTGTGCCTGGAAGCAAAGAGCCACACTGGCCCGGCACTCCTTTCAGCTTTGCGTTCACAGGCAGATGAGTGGCTAACACCGCTCAATTTGACAGTTGGTAAAGTGGTGTGTGACAACGGTGCCAATCTGCTTAGCGCATTGAAACAGGGCAAAATCACGCACGTGCCGTGCATGGCACACGTCTTAAACTTGGTCGTGCAGCGATTCCTTGTCAAATACCCTGGGGTCCAGGACATCTTGCGGCAGGCAAGGAAAATCTCGGCCCATTTCAGAAGATCTTACACGGCCATGGCTCGCCTTGCTGACATTCAGCGGCGACACCATCTGCCGGTCAGACGTCTTATTTGCGATTGCCCGACGCGATGGAACTCAACCTTCTATATGCTTGATAGGCTGCTCCAGCAGAAACGTGCAGTTAACGTCTACCTGTATGAACTCTGCGAAAGAAACGGTTCTGGGGAGCTGGGTTTTTTTTCACCACGCCAGTGGCTGCTCATGCGCGACACATGCAGACTTCTGCGGCCATTTGAGGAGATCACCAAACTGGTCAGTCGCAGCCATGGCGCCATCAGTGACATGGTACCTTATGCCTTCTTTCTGGAGCGTGCATTGCGTCGTGTCATTGATCAGGCTGTGGAGGAGCAGGAGCGGGAAGATGAGGAAGTCGCAATGCTGGATGAATTCCCAGGGGGGGCTACTCTATCTGAGACAAGTCAACAACAGGAGTCTGATGAGGAGTCAGAGGAGGATGGTGCCGGGGCGGATGAGCAGGAGCAAGAAGAGCATGCTTTAAACCTTTCTGGGATCCCTGTTGTGCGAGGATGGGGAGAGGAGAATGAAGAGGACGACATTATCCTGGATGATGAGCAGGAGCCAGGCCACCACACCGCTTCCACTTTAGTGCAAATGGGGGCCTTCATGCTCCAGTGTTTTAATAGGGACCCCCGTATAAAAAGCATGAGGGTCAAGGACCAGTACTGGGTGGCAACGTACTTAGACCCCCGGTACAAACACAAAATGGCGGAAATGTTACCGCCGTCGCAGAGGGCTGTCAGAATGCAGCACTTCCAGGCCTTGCTTCGAGAAATGCTGCATTCTGCTTTTGCGTGCGCTGGCAGAGGAGCAATTCCCACTCCCAGAGAAGGATTTGCGGGTACCAATCCAACAGCGCCTGCAAGAAGAGGCCGGTTTGAAGATGTGTTGGTGACTTCGGATATGAGGTCATTCTTTCAGCCGACCCATCGACAGGTGTCATCCGGATCCAGCATCAGGGAACGCCTAGACCGTCAGGTGTCCGACTACATTGGGTTAACGGCCGATGTGGACGCTCTGAGGAGTGATGAACCCCTAGACTACTGGGTGGGCAGGCTTGACCTCTGGCCAGAGCTTGCCCAATTTGCAATCGAACTGTTGGCTTGCCCCTCATCCAGTGTCCTGTCCGAAAGGACGTTCAGCGCAGCAGGGGGGATTGTGACCGATAAGCGTACTCGCCTAGCTCACCACAGTGTTAACTACCTCACATTTCTAAAAATGAATGAGGCATGGATCTCGGAGGAATTCAACACATGTGATCAGTAGACCATGTATATGTCTATAAACAATTTTTGGAATCAAGCACACAGACCTTCTTAATTCATTTGGCTCACTTCCCTGACCCAAAAAAGCACACCGTACTATATGCCCCTACCCTCCTCTTTGAAGAGGTTGAGCGGTGTCATATTTCTACTGGGGCTGCTTATTATGAGGGGTTCCCACCATCCCTGTGCTGTGCTGACTTCCTCCTGGGTGTTCTTATTATGAGGGGCTCCCACCATCCCTGTGCTGTGCTGACTTCCTCCTGGGGGTTCTTATTATGAGGGGATCACACCATCCCTGTGCTGTGCTGACTTCCTCCTGGGGCTGCTTACGGTGCTGCTGTCAGCGCTGTATGTCACGGAGCTGCTGTCAGCGCTGTATGTCACGGAGCTGCTGTCAGCGCTGTATGTCACGGAGCTGCTGTCAGCGCTGTATGTCACGGAGCTGCTGTCAGCGCTGTATGTCACGGAGCTGCTGTCAGCGCTGTATGTCACGGAGCTGCTGTCAGCGCTGTATGTCACGGAGCTGCTGTCAGCGCTGTATGTCACGGAGCTGCTGTCAGCGCTGTATGTCACGGAGCTGCTGTCAGCGCTGTATGTCACGGAGCTGCTGTCAGCGCTGTATGTCACGGTGCTGCTGTCAGCGCTGTATGTCACGGAGCTGCTGTCAGCGCTGTATGTCACGGAGCTGCTGTCAGTGCTGTATGTCACGGAGCTGCTGTCAGCGCTGTATGTCACGGAGCTGCTGTCAGCGCTGTATGTCACGGAGCTGCTGTCAGCGCTGTATGTCACGGTGCTGCTGTCAGCGCTGTATGTCACGGAGCTGCTGTCAGCGCTGTATGTCACGGAGCTGCTGTCAGCGCTGTATGTCACGGAGCTGCTGTCAGCGCTGTATGTCACGGAGCTGCTGTCAGCGCTGTATGTCACGGAGCTGCTGTCAGCGCTGTATGTCACGGTGCTGATGTCAGTGCTCTGTATTACGGTGCTGCTGTCAGTGCTCTGTATCTCCTGCACCCTCTTGTTTGCCTACCCTGGTCCCTGACCTTCCCTCTCCTCCATTGCCTTCATTAGCTCCATAGTCCTGAATTGTCAGAACAATTTCCCAAATAAAAAAAAAATGCTTGTAGTTATCGATCCCAAATTCACCTCATACATGTATTATGCTATTGTCCAGGTGGTGGGACTACGTGCTACCCCCTAATAATTACCCCGTGGCCGCAAATTCGACCTAAAGGTTTGCGAAATTCGCCTCCCATTGAAGTCAATGGAGCCCGCGGCGAACGGTCGTTTTCGCGAACGTTTGTGTCCGTTCGCGTTTCGCGTTCGCGAAACGTCCCGTCGGAAGTTCGTCCATCACTAATCTCCAACACATTCTGAAATCCTTCTCACAAATTCCTCACAAACCACCATAGGTAGATCTCCCAGAGATAAAGGTCATGCAGGAGTAAGCAGACAAACACGCCATGTAATGTAAAAATAGCTCTTAAAACATTTATTTAAATATGCATATGCACTCACATACAAGTAAAAACAATGCCCATTACATTTTGGTCACCAAGCCGGCATTTAACGTTCACTTCCGGTAAACAATGACATCAGCAGGAGGATCCGCCCGACTTGTTTCATCGAAGAGCATCTACCGAGGATTTAAAGTGGTTGTAAACCATCACAACACACTTTGACCTACAGGTAAGCCTAGGTTAAGACTTACCTGTAGGTCCAAGAAATATCTCCTAAACCTACACAGTTTAGGAGATATTTGCCGAAAGACAGGCACCGCTGTCTACGGTGCATGCGCCGTAGACAGCGGCGCGCAGGTGCACTGAGCGCGGCACCATCAACGGCGAATATGCCATGCCTGGCGGCTCCCGTGCGCATGCACGGGAGTGACGTCATCGCGTCTTCGCCGAATCACAGCGGCGGAGCAGCGAGACCCACGAGAAGATGGACGCTCCGGACTACAGGGGACAGCGGTGACATCGCTGGCTCCTGTGTCAGGTAAGTGACACATAATGGACTACTATGCGATGCATAGTAGTCCATTATGCTTTACCTTTGCAGGGAATGAAAGAGGAAGTAAACTCATCAGGGTTTACTTCCTCTTTAATAGCCCTTTTCTCCACAGACTTAGGCATATGTTCTCTCTGTATATTTGAGGTGTGGGGGGGAGGGGGTCGTAGTGGTAGTAGTACATACTACATGTACTTCATGGTGTCCTCAATGCTGAGAACTACATGCCATACCATCAGAGAGGCGTGTGATTGGTCCCAAATGTATTCTGCAGCAGGACAACAACCCCAAACATATAGCAAATGTCATTAGGAACTATCGTCAGCGTAAAGAGGAACAAAGAGTCATGGAAGTGATGGTTTGGCCCCCACAGATCCCTGATCTCAACATCATCGAGTCTGTCTTGGATTACATTAAGAGACAGAAGGAATTAAGGCAGCCTACATCCACAGAAGATGGATTTAGATTTTTCTTCTATTTGCTTACTTTGCATTTTGTAAATTGATCAAAATAAACAATAAAATATATATTTTTGAAATCATTCTTACCTTACATTCTTTCTTTACACCTGCCTAAATCTTTTGAACAGTACTATATATAAGAGCTTGGCACAAGAACCACTTTTCACAGGTGTAGGCAGTTTGAACCATGAATAAATACATTTGGTCGATTTTAAAAGTACTGGGTTCCAATTAGGTCAAATATTATCAAAAACTCTAGAGGAGACTTGAGTTCCAAGATAAATAAAGGTATAAACACATTGGGGGTTATTTACTAAAACTGCATGGTGCAAAATCAGGAGCAGCTCTGCATATAACCAATCAGCTTCCAGGTTTTATTGCCAAAGATTAATTGAATTCTGAGTCCACCATCACTATAGTGTACTCATGGCTCAGGCATGCAAATGAGCACTTACGCGGCATTTGATCCTGTGGCAGTGGCTCAAGTTCAATATTAACCAACACAGTCAAGCAGTTCAATTCATTGAACATTGCCACTAATGCTCACCATATCTCCACTGTCCTTGCACTGGGTTTTATGTTTTGTTTGTTTGATTTTTCCTATCCTCATGTGGAAATTCCTGGCAGCATGTCTATTGGGATTTATGCTGAACATTGGCTTCACAGGTTTAGCGCCTTGGTTCAATTGCTCTGTTTCTACAAGAATTGAGGATACATCTCCCTAATGGAGCCTTGGGTAGCAGTAAAAAACAGACAGGGGTTCTAATTCTTCTCCAGTATATCCTAACCAATGAAAAAAGTTTTGGCTGGACATACACGTCAGGATCATTAACACTGTGAATTGCCATACAGAGAGGTTGCAGGGGTAAGGGCATTCAAATTTTGCTATGGTGCTCCATGGATTGTAGTTAGGCCCCTGCATGCATGACCAGTTGTACACAAGAGCCTTATCTGGGTCATAGTTACTTAAAAACAACAAGGCAAGAGGGGGCAACACCAAGGTAGAGTGTTTTTTTTTTTATTGTAAATTTTACAGCATTTTAAATGGTACTCCAGACAAGAAGAGTTCTCCAGTTTCACTCTTTTATGGGTCTACATCACTGAAAAGCATTAAAAATCTCTTCACGCTAGTAAAGATTCTCTATAAAAATCTTGTGCACACATTGTGCAGACTATTCATCAATTCCTTTAGCCTCTCAGAGTTAGTAATTGTTTCCATAGAGTTTTAATAACAGTCGTTTCCATGTCTATGTTTCTATATCTTATAGAGCTATAACTGCACATAAATATTGATCAGTGTGACACTAATGACCACAGTCACAAAGAGGAAACTGTGTAGCAGGCTGTTTTGTGCACTCTCTGATTTGCTGCTGGTTGTTCACCATAAAAATACATGATCCGACCAATCCCACTTAGCTGAGTCTTGAAGGGGCTCATTGCATTCTCATGTAAATGTGAGTGTGGTTGGTTGGCACTTGCTATGGCTTGGCTAGATTGCACAGATGGGCTTAACCACTTATGGATCGCCATATGTCTAAAAATGGTGCAGTGGAGTATGCTTATATCTGCAGTGCCAGTGTGCCCGGTAACAGCTTAACAGCTGGGAACCAAGCTGTCTTCAGACAGACACAGTATATAGAGTCAATGTGAGAAGCTCATTACAATGTGATCACTGAATGACCAATCACAGCGATCACAAATATAAACAGTGTAGTGTTTATAGAAAACAATTTTTAAAAAGTGCTTATTAAATACTACCAAAAGAAACAGCTACAAAAAATATATAAAAATAATTTGAGTACAGTGTTGCATGAAGGTGTAGTTGTCAGTCAAATTAACACAGCAATGAAAACTGAAAATTGAAATGAAGGGGTAAAACTAGCTATCATAAATATTTCAGGTTTTATTCTTTTAGATAAAACTGTTTTCACATTTTTCATCCTTTTTTCCATCTCAATGCTGCTGATCTCTTTGCAGCCACTTCCTATCAACATGTATTTAGGTGGAGTCTACAAATCATTGGGTTAACTGGTGGATGGAACATGCCTGCACAATGAGGCTGCTTGTAGCCTCCACCAGAAGAGCATATGAGAGGGTGATAATGGAGGAAAGAAACAATATATAGCATATCTGAAAAAAAAAAATGAAAAAAAAGCTACCAAATAGGATCTAATATTTTGCCCACGGGCTATATTAGCTCATATTTGGTAACTTTTTTTTATTCTTTTCTGTATTACATTGCCTTGTATATACCGTAGATAAAGATACTCATGTTCAACCATGTATCATATGTTTATGAGGTATGTTTTTTTCATATGTCAATTAAACAATTTTATAGTTTCTCCTACTACGTGTCTTGTGCTACTTGTACTACTTTTGCTATAATAAATACCCCCATTTTTTTTTCTTTCTCAGTTTAAGCCGATATGTATTATATTATATATATTTTTGGTAAAAAAAAAAAAATCACAAAAAGGGTATATTGATTGGTTTGCGCAAAAGTTATAATGCCTACAAAATTCTTCAGGTGTAAGGGAAACATCCAATGATCTCACCCTGCAGCTATGAGCTTTATAGTTATGAGACTCAAGGCCCAGTAAGCACACTGCTATTTTTCAGAAGAACAAAAAGTAGATTTTTCTGGACACAATTACAATTTCTAGAAGCTCCCTATAAGACACTTTATCTTCACTTTTAGCATTCACCTTAACTGCTTGCCGACCGACGCCTGTATATATACATCGGCAGAATAGCACGGCTGGGCAAAGTAATGTACCCGTACGTTACTTTGAATTTCCCGCTGTGCTTGCCTGCTGCGAGCTCTGTGACCATGACAGCGGGACCTGCGGACTCTATGTCTGCAGGGATACCGTGATTGTGTCATGGAGCTGAAGAACGGGGAGACACCGTTGTAAACACAGCATCTCCCCATTCTGCCTAGTGACAGGACACTGATCGTCTGCTCTCTGTCATCGGGAGCAGCGATCGGTGTCATGTCACTGCTAATCCATCCCCCAGACAGTTAGAAACACTCCCCTAGGACACACTTAATCCCTCCCTAGCCCCCTAGTGGTTAATCCCTTCACTGTCAGTGACATTTTTACAGTAATCAGTGCAATTTTATAGCATTGATCTCTGTATTAATGCCAATGGTCCCAAAATGTGTCAAATTGTCCGATGTGTCTGCCATAATGTCGCAGTCACGATAAAAATTGCTGATCACCGCCATTACTAGTAAAAAAAAAAAATTATTAATAAAAATGCCATAAATCTATCCTCTATTTTGTAGACGTTATAACTTTTGCGCAAACCAATCAATGAACACTTATTGTGATTTTTTTTTACCAAAAATATGTTGAAGAATACGTATCGGCCTAAACTGAGGAAAAAAATGTTTTTTTTAATATATTTTTGGGGATATTTATTATAGCAAAAAGTAAAAAATTTAGCATTTTTTTCAAAATTGTCGCTCTTTTTTTGTTTATAGCGCAAAAAATAAAAACCACAGAGTTGATCAAATACCACCAAAAGAAATCTCTAATTGTGAGAAAAAAAAGGACGTCAATGTTGTTTGGGTACAACATTGCATGACTGTGCAATTGTCAGTTAAAGCGATGCAGTGCCAAATATCAAAATGTGCTCTGGTCAGGAAGGAGTTAAATTCTTCCGGGGCTGACGTGGTTAACATTGTTCTTATTTTAAATGGCAGAAGATGTAGATAATAAAAGAAAGGGGTGAATGATGTACAGTATCTGTTTATGCCTTCTGCATCCTGATATGTAGAAAAGCTGAAAAGTTATTTCTATCATTCGCATTGCTCTGATCATAAACTGGTGTCAGGGGGCATTTACTACATCCATCTCTGCTTTCCTCATTCATAGAAAGTTTTGTTAAATGTATTCCTACCCTTTGCAGAGTGCTTCTGAACATGATACAATCTGGAAGCAGTCCTTAAAGGATAACACCTAATTGTAAAAAACACTTCAATAAAGGAACATATTCTCTTAAATCAACTTTGCTTTTACAAGAAACCTGTATTAAACACATGATGGGATTTTATTTTTCTTAAAGAGACCCTTTCACTTGTATCCAAAAGTATACCAGCTAAAATAAAATGGAACACGTTGTACATACTTTAACCACTTGCTTACAGGGCACTTAAACCCCCCTCAGTCCCAGACCAATTTTTAGCTTTCAGCGCTGATGCACTTTGAATGACAATTGCGCGGGCATACAACACTGTACCCAAATGAAATTTTTATAATTTTTTTCCTACAAATAGAGCTTTCTTTTGGTGGTATTTAATTACAGCTGGGAGTTTTATTTTTTGCTAAACAAACAAAAAAAGATGCAAAAAAAAAAAATGTTTAATAGTTTGTTATAAAATTTAGCAAACAGGTCATTTTTCTCCTTCATTGAAGTGCGCTGATGCGGCGGCACTGATAGGCTGCACTGGTGGGCACTGATAGGCTGCATTGGTGGGCACTGATAGGCTGCATTGGTGGGCACTGATAGGCTGCACTGGTGGGCACTGATAGGCATAGTTAAAGCGGCACTAATAGGCATAGATAAGGCGGCACCGATGGGCACAGATAAGGCGGCACTGATGGGCAAAGATGGGCACAGATAAGATGGCACGGATGGGTGGCACAGATGGGTGGCACGGATGGGTGGCACTAAGGAGCACTGATAGGTACCACTGATAGATGGGACTGATGGACACTGATAGGTGGCACTGATAGGTGGCTCTGATAGGTGGCACTGCTGGGCACTGATGGGCGGCACTGCTGGGCACGGATATGTGGCACTGGGGTGCAGCACCTTTGTTGAGGCAGATTGTGGGCACTGCTGGGTGGCACTGTGGGCACTGCTGGGTGGCACTGCTGGGTGGCACTGTGGGCACTGCTGGGTGGCACTGTGGGCACTGCTGGGTGGCACTATGGGCACTGCTGGGTGGCACTGACAGGGGGGACACATTTTTTATTTATGTGGCAAAGCAGGGGGCAGGTGGGCACTGGCAGGGGGCAGGTGGGCACTGGCAGGGCTAGCCGTGTTCGGGACTGATGTCCCGATCACGGCCGCCGATTACCGGCTCCGTTATATCACATGATCAGCTGTCATTGGCTGACAGCTGATCACGTGATAAGGGGTCGGGATCGACCCCTTGCTTGGATCGGTGATCAGGCGAGTCTCATAGACTCGCCGATCACAGAGCGCGCCACGCGCGCCCCTCAGGGGGCGCGCAGGACGCTCGTGCACGGGTCTACGTCAATAGACGTAGTCCCGGCAAAGGAGATCCGGGCTGTAGCCGTCATTCGGCTATAGCGCGGGTCTCAACTGGTTAAAGATTGGGTAATTAACTCAAGTGGTCCAAGAAGTTGTGCCATTGCAGACTGCATTTTTAAGGGCATGACAGCCCACTTTTATTTAAAGGAACAGCAAAGTTCACATAAATTATAGCAATTTCTCACACAGGTGTTCCACCATTACTGTAACTTGCACACGGCTACTTCAGCCTCCTGGCTTACTCACATGCCACATGGCTGCTTCAGGCCTCACGCCTAGGACATAGTTCTGCTCCTCAGACCAACATAAAAGTATCCTTCAGTCAAGCTCTCTCATAACTTGCTTGGGATCAGCTTCTCGCTGCACTGTCGCGGACCACATCTGCCTCCTGCCGACATGCAGCCGCTAACTCCTAGAGAGGATGGGAGTCCTCTTGACTCCCATGCACAGACCCCCTGTCTGTTGGGTGGAGCCCTCCTAAAAAGGAGGGGCACAATTAGGGGACCACCAGCTTGAGACTGTGGCCACCCCACCTCATGTTTGGCTGGGAAACTTTGTTATATGTATAACATGCAGGTTAGTTATTTAGAGTTACTGTCACTTTAAGAATGGGCAATAAAGATTCCAGGATCCAATGGGAATCATTGGAATTCTCTGGAAACTGAGATAGGCTATTTAAGGGCTGCTGCTGTGGGGCTTATCCCTTTTTTCCCAGGACCAGAGCAGCAGCACAAAAACTCCCTCCCTCCCCAGTCGTAGGCACTATTTATGTGGTCGTGTCACCCTGGATATTTAGGAGGGACGCTTTTGTATATGGTACAATGTTGATGCCTTGCTGCTCGAGTTCTGATACCTGGGCAGTTTAATAATATTTGTTTTCATTAAAGTTATGCTGAAAGTTATTATTTACAATAAAATTGTAATGTTTTGAAATAAGTAAACCAATAAAATGTGGAGTGGCCAAAATTTTGCCAAAATTCAATCTTGTTTATTTATTTATTTGGTATCCGGGGAAAAGGTTTATTTGCGGTGAGTGTGGCCTTCAGTCTCAAGACTTCTGGGTCACACCTGCTGTCTGAGCACTAACCGCGGGACTAGTAAGAACCCATCCCACAGCTGTGCAATCAGCATGCCTACCTCTCCAAAAATCTGGGTGAAACTGATAATTTAACCAGTGGCGCAGGCTTGCCTCTCTACAACACTTTTTGAGCGACACTTATCTTAAAACACCTCTGCTTTGATGTTGCCTTGACTCTGCAAGTAATCCACACTTCCAGATGTGTAGAATACCTGCTAACCTACCATATGCTGTGTTTTTCCCACCAGCATGAATACTTGCAGTGGCTGGGGAGCAGTGTAGTAGTAGAGTTTCAAGACTGTAGCCGCTAGAAAAGTAAGGTACTGTAAGCAGGTATATTGTATACAAATGTCCATGTGCTGACAGGGACAATTTTAAGAGATTGTAACGGCTCACTTTTTTTTTTTTTTTTAATAACAAACATGTTATACTTACCTCCTCTGTGCAGTTGGTTTTGCACAGAGCAGCCCAGGTCCTCCTCTTCTTGGGTCCCTATTTGCTGCTCCTAGTCCTTCCCTCCTTTGAGTGCCCCTCAGCCATCAGCTTGTTACAGGTTGTCATCCAAGCTGAGTCAGAGCTCCGTGTATCTATTCAAACACAGAGCCCCGACCTAGTCCCACCCCCTCCCCCCGATTGGCTGTCTGACTTTGATTGACAGTCGCAGGAGCCAATAGCGACGCTGCTCTGTCTCAGCCAATCAGGAGGAGTGTACTGGATGGCTGAGGGGATTGTGGACATTGCTGGAGAGAGAAGGAGCTCAGATAGGTAATTGGGGGGTGCAGGGGGCGGGGCTACTACACACGGAAGGTATTTTATCTTAACACAAAGAATGCATTAAGATAAAAAAAACCTTCTGCCTTTACAACTCCTTTAAAGCTGATCTCCAGGCAAACAGCTAAATATACAAATTCATACAGTATGTGAATTGTCTTGCCCCAATCTTGTGCAGTCTACTGCATCATAAGGCAGGTCCAGGCTGTACCTGCAGATTCTGCTACAGGTAAGTATTGCATCCTTGCAGCACAGTAAAGCCAGCAACCAAGTGTCATCCATGAAGATATATCCTTTATTGAGTGCATGGTGAGTAATAGCACAGACAGCTAACGCATTTCGACTAGAAAGTCTTGCATCATGGACCAGGAATCTCTCCAACCAACACTTGGACAATAAAGGTGGAATATCACACTAATGAAGTAAGCCTTTTCTTATATCTTCCTGTTAGTCATGGAGCTGGTGGATGTTAGAGCCCTTGCGCTCCTCCACCTTCTGTTTGAGGATGCTCCACAGATGCTCAATAGGGTTTAGGTCTGGATACATGCTTGGCCAGTCCATCACCTTCTTTAGCAGGGCAGTGGTTGTCTTGGAGGTGTGTTTGGGGTCGTTATGTTGGAATACTGCCATACGGCCCATTCTCCAAAGGGAGGGGGATCATGCTCTGCTTTGGTATGTCAAAGTACATGTTGGCAATTCATGGTTCCCTCAATGGACTGTAGCTCCCCAGTGCTGACAGCACTCATGCAGCCCCAGACCATGACACTCCCACCACCATGCTTGACTGTAGGCAAGACACACTTGTCTTTGTACTCCTTACCTGGTTGGTGCCACACACATGTGACACCATCTGAACCAAATCATTTTATCTTGGTCTCATCACAACACAGGACATGGTTCAGTAATCCATTTCCTTAGTCTGCTTGTCTTCAGCAAACTGTTTGCGGTCTTTCTTGTGCATCATCTTCAGAAGAGGCTTCCTTCTGGGATGACAGCCATGCAGACCATTTTGATGCAGTGTGCGGCATATGGTCTAAGCACTCAGAGGCTGACCCCCCAGCCCTTCAACCTCTGCAGCAATGCTGGCAGCACTCATACGTCTATTTCCCAAAGACAACCTTTGAATATGACACTGAACACGTACACTCAACTTCTATGGTCAACCATGGCAAGGCCTCTTCTGAGTGGAACCAGTCCTGTTAAACCACTGTATAGTCTTGGCCTCCATGCTTCTGCTCCGTTGCAGGGTTTTGGCAATCTTCCTATAACATAGGCCATCTTTATGTACAGCAACAATTATTTTTTTCAGATCCTCAGAGAGTTCTTTGCCATGAGGTGTCATGTTGAACTTGCAGTGACCAGAAGAAGAGACTGAGGGCGATAACACCAAATTTAACACAACTGTTCCCCATTCACATATTGTAACACTAATGAGTCACATGACACCAGGGAGGGAAAATGGCTAATTGGGCCCAATTTGCACATTTTCACTTAGGGGTATACTCACTTTTAGACATTAATGGCTGTGTGTTGAGTTATTTTGAGGGGACAGCAAATTTACATTGTTATACAAGCTGTACAGCACTACTTTACATTGTAGCAAAGTGTCATTTCTTCAGTGTTGTCACATGAAAAGATATAATAAAATATTGGTTTCAAAGAAAGAAAATAAAGCTGCTAGAATGGCCCAGCCGACTCACCTGACTTGAATCCAATGGAAAATCTATGGAAAGAACTAAAGATCAGAGTTTATAGACGAGGCCCACGGAACCTTCACGATTTGAAGACTGTGTGGAAAAATGGGCCAAAATCACAGCTGAGCAATGCATGCGACTAGTTTATCTAGACAGGCGTCTTGAATCTGTCATTACCTACAAAGGATTTTGTACCAAGTATTAAATACATTTCAGTTAGCGTGCTCAATACTTTTTCCCTGTGTTGTTCCATTTTATTACACAAAACTTAATTTCTGAACTGTTTTGGTTTCTTTGTATGTATGGATTACATGGGTTGTTACTGACGTGGTGAAATTGTCATGTCGATAGCACATTTAGAAATATATATACCTAGAACAATGGTGACGTGTTCAATACTTATTTTACCTGCTGTAAATAGGAATACAATAATTGTGCAAATATTGTAATATGTTCAGAACTACAGTGTAAAAAAGTACTGTATAATATACTGAATATGCTATCTATCTATCTATCTATCTATCTATCTATCTATCTATCTATCTATCTATCTATCTATCTATCTATCTATCTACAGATGCAGTTAGTCTTTCCTTCTGCAG
Organism: Lithobates pipiens; assembly: GCF_037356315.1. NCBI lineage: Eukaryota > Metazoa > Chordata > Amphibia > Anura > Ranidae > Lithobates > Lithobates pipiens. The sequence continues at coordinate 494,237,786 of NW_027507764.1, forward strand.
GTGGCCTAATGCCATTTTTGCAGGGGTAGGGGTGCCTTGTAAGGGAATTGGTCCCTTAGAAACTCCATTCAGTGTCTTGAGAGATTAAAGCAGTCTGATTGGACACCGAACTGTCAAAAAAAATTAGCAGCCATCTTAGGTGAGAGAACCTTTTAAATAAGGGACCCCACATCATGTTTCATGTTTTTCAGACAAGTGAGTGGTAGGAAGAGGAACCTGATTGTGAGGGACATTGTCTAGCACAGCATCAGGTTCCAGATGAGGTGAGATAACTCAGGGAAGGTTCTTTCTTTACTACAAGCACTCCGGTAAACAGAGGCGTGGAACCAGTGCAGACCGCCGAAACATCCTCTGCCTATTCTAAAAAAGGACACTACCCTTGATAATGGAAGCCGTCCTCTGGTAATATATACTGTAAACATTGATTGCATATTATCTGGATTGCATATATCGGTAATGAAGAACAGTTTATAAAATACATCAAGATACTAAAAAACTGTGTGCAAATATTTCCCCCCCAATACCAGGTACCTAACTCAGACTCTATCTATCTATCTATCTATCTATCTATCTATCTATCTATCTATCTATCTATCTATCTATTCTCTAATTACTGGAAAATCCTTGGAGCATATAACCGCAGATCAGCTCTGTGTGCCCTAATATTTAGGATGTCTGTATAACACCAGATGTAAGAATGAAAATATCATCTCTGGCTGGAGTCTCACTTGGCTCCATTGAATTCTGGCAATAGCAGAGAATGCACAGAGGGGAAGCAATAGCTACTGCCTTAAAAATTATTCAAGCGAGCCTTCCACATTTTCCTGGGCTCACTGCTGGGATGATATGTCTGCTCTGTACAGGCTATTCTGGGACTGTCACTGCCATTGTAGCAATTCCGAGTTATTTATACATAGCTGCGTTGTTGTGAGAGGAAATCCACTTTGCCAGGCTCCACTGAAATTGCATATCCCCAGCAGAAGAATTATTTCTAAGCAGCAAATAAATATTTACAAGATTGCTTCAGCGTGTGGCACATCCTACATTGTGTGCGGTCTGCGATGCTGGCTTCATTGCCCCTTATTACTACGCGTAGTAAATTAATCCAATCTTCACGCATCATTCAAAAAATGGACCCCTTGATGTTTGTTTGCAATATAGTTTAATTACAGACACAAAAGCATCCCAGAACCTTTGCTTCCTTGCCACTGATGACTGCGTGCATTTCAAACATGGGCATCAGGGCGCTTAGCGTGATTGATACATATGGTCAGAGTAAGAATTGGTTTGGGACTGTTGATTTCAGATCCAAGCCCAATCCTCCTGTTTTGCTTGGCAGAAGGAATAGTGAAGCCTTCGCAGTACATAGTGGCTTTCACCCATGCTCAATCACTTGTTCAAAAACAAATTAGCCTTGTAGAGCGTTGTAAACAGTGATTGGAAATGCGCTACTTTGTGTTTATGATGGAAATATATGTTACCCCAGACAGGAGACAATCTCCCTGAACTGTGGAAGTCTTGGCTTATAGGAATAGTTGATCTATTGGAGAATCTTTCTGTACATAAAAAGTTGGTATATTTTCAAGTGACGCTCACTATTGGAATAAAGTATTTAGATGGTGGAACCTATGTCAGTTCTTGACTAACTGGGTCACCCTAATTGGCTCTCCAAAACAGACAGCACATATACCTTTTTTAGTGTTCTGTTAGTATCAGCCTTTTACCCAGCAGCAGGATCTTAGTCATCTCAAATATATAAAGGTCTGTAAATAATGCTTAATTAGTAAGGTCCGACTAACAGGTCTGATGTGGACCTTGGATTGGAGACTTTATCCACCCAAAACACTACAAAGTTCTGGTCTCTAAAACGTTTTAAGATTTAAGAAAGCATACATTTTGCTTTCTCAGTAAGCCCCTGAAGCCCCTCACAACTTTTGAAACCTGAGCGTGACAAATAGAGTCTACTGCCTTTTGGAAGAGGCATAATTAACTCTTTGCCTTGATATAAAATATGTGTAAAGGACCCATGACTTACTCAAGTTTCTGGAACGCTTACAAATCATAAACGTCATCATTAGAATAAAAACATTATCACCATTGGAAAAAACCTTGCGTGCACAGTCCCACTGGCTCAGTGCAGAACAGTAGTGACAATAAACCCAGTGAGGGCAACAGCTTCTGGACTGGGCAGCTCACTGATCTAAGGTATGTACAAGGGGGTATAAATGGTAATTGGAGGACATGATGTGGAAGAGGTTGGTAGTAAAGACTTAAGCCAGCCATACTGGGACAAAATTTGGCTCAGCAGGGACCAGACAAATTTTTATCTATGTCTGGGCATCCTGGTTGTACACAAGTCGATCTCTCGATTGACTTGTGTACAACCAGCCTGTCAGGTTTCTCCCAAATTATTAGTGCCTCCAACTATAGCCGGCAACACTAATCATTGTATTCTGCTGGCAGGGAAGGCTCCCCACCAGCAGAACAGGAGGGATTCCCCCATCCACAGTGACTATGGGGATGGGGGAATTAAGTAATTTTCTTTCCTTCTATCCATGGTGGAAGGAAAGAATATTGGATAACCTATGGCCTGCCTTTGAATTTGCCGACAATAGCTCTCCATGGTGCTGAAAATGTGGGGCTGATTTACTGAATAGTGCAAAATCTGGTGCAGCTCTGTGTAGAAACCAATCAGTTTCCTTGTTTTATTGTCAAAGCCTAATTGAACTAGCTAAAGTTAAAAGGTGAATGGCCACCAGATTCTAAGTGCACCAATTTTTGTAAATCTCTTTCTGTGTTTTTACACAATTTTAGCACTAGAGTGGTGTAATTTTATTTTTAATAAAAAAATAAACCATGCCATCCTTAAAGCTAACCAATTTGGCACACTGGGCATGCAGGCTGGTATTCCTAAAGCAAGGGAGTTACAAGCATGCAGCCCCATTTGATGTTGATATCAGCTCATGCACCCTTTGTCATTGGAGGAGTGATTTGAATGGGGTTCTTCAAAAAACTTGGGCAAATTGTAAAAGAATCTAATGCCGCATGCACACGATCGGAATTCCGGACAGAAAAAGATTGATGAGAGCTTTTCATCGGAAAATGTGACCGTGTGTATGCTCCATCGGATTTTAGCTGTCCGAATTTCCGCCAGCCAAAAATTGATAGCATGCTCTCAATTTTCCAGACGGAAAAAAAATTATATCGGAAATTCCGATCGTGTGTATGCAATTCCGACACTCCAAAAATCATGCATACACAGATTCAACTACGAGACAGAAGCTATTGGCTACTGGCTATTGAACTTCCTTTTTCTAGTCCCGTCATACGTGTTGTACATCACTGTGTTCTAAACGATTGGAATTTGGTGTGACCATGTGTAGGCAAGACAGCTTGAGCGGAATTCCATCGGGAAAAACCATCAGAGCTTCTTCCAATGAGAATTTTGATCGTGTGTACGCGGCATTAGGCAAAATTTGTGTCTCAAAAAACGTCAGTTGCAAAATGAAAAACAGACAAAAAGTAAAAAGGAAATTGTTTATAAAACATGCTGTGATAGGCAGAATGTCAAAACTCTTGATCCGTTGTGGTTGTGTCTTGCTTTACCACCATGCTGAACGTGCAGCCTTCTCAGCTTGAACTATGTCAGGTAACAACATCAGCTTCACTCCAAGACTGAAAAATCTCATTGGTAGTTTCTAACTCATTATCCCAAAACAAATACTCAGATAAGCAGTTTTTAAGTTCACTCTGCATTCACTTGCTGCATGTTTATTTAAGCAAGCCACTTAAAAAATATTGAAGCCAATAGACTAGCATTTTCAGAAATGGTTTCCTTTAAAGCTGAATGCCTGGTAGATATGAAAACACAAATGAATCCCAGTAATAGTTCGTAGGGTTCAATATTGAGTTGGCCCACCCTTTGCAGCTATAACGGTTTCATTTTTATTGGGAAGGCTGTCCACAAGGTTTAGTAGTGTGTCTATTGCCGCGTACACACGAGCGGACTGTATGACGTACTTAGTCCGTCATACAATCCGACGGACAGTCCGTCATACTTTCGACTGAACGGACTTGACCACACACGGATACCCAAACAGTCCGTCGAAAGCTTGCGCGATGACGTGTACAGCACGTACGACGAGACTAGAAATAGGAAGTCCAATACACAGCAAAGCACCCTTCCGCCGTGTAAATCCTTTCTGGGCATGCGCCATTCTTAGTCCGTCGAACTAGCCTACTGACGAGCGGATTGTCCGCTGAAACCAAAGTACGACGGACAGAATTTCGAAAAATCCAAAATACTTAGTACGCCAGACTGCACGCTGAAAAAGTCCGCTGAAGCGCACACACAAGCGGACTGTCCGCTGAAATGTGTTTCGCCGGACTAAGTACGCCATACAGTCCGCCCGTGTGTATGCGGCATAAGGGAATGTTTGACCATTCTTCCAGAAGCGCATTTTTGAGGTCAGGCACTGATGTTGGATGATAAGGCCTGGCTCGCAGTGTCCACTCTAATTCATCCCAAAGGTGTTCTATCGGGTTGAGGTCAGGACTCTGTGCAGTCCAATCAAGTTCCTCCATCCCAAACTCACTCATCCATGTCTTTATGGACCTTGCTTGTGATCTGGTGCACAGTCATGTTAGGACAGAAAGGAGTCATCCCCAAACTATCCCCGTAAAGTTGGGAGCATGAAATTGTCCAAAATGTCTTAGTATGCTGACGCCTTAAAGCCTCGTACACACGATCGGATTTTCCACAGACAAAACTGCTTACTTTTATCCAAAGGGCGTTGGCCCCAAACTTGTCTTGCATACAAATGGCACACAATTGTCGGCCAACAAACACAAATGTAGTGATGTACTACAGGTTTTTTTTCTCTTTAGCGCCACCCTTTGGGCTCCTAATTTCATGTTAGTAGAAGTTTTGTGAGTGTCGATTCGTGCTTTTTATTTTGTGCTTTTCATTTCATGCTTTTCAGTTTGTTTCTGAACGGCTGTTCGTCAACCAGCCATGTAGCAGAATCGGAGGAGATAACGTGTTATGTATTATTGGCTTTGGAGTTATAGCTTTGACCCAAGTCAAACAAACAGGAACAGGAGAAGGAGGAGTCCTTGGACCAAAAATTGGTTGCTTTATTAATCGTGACCAATTATGTCATATGGCTTTTGCTGCGGGAGCTCCAGGAGAATAACCCAGATGATTTTCAGAATTATCTCCGGATGACGGAACCCTACTTTCACCAACTCTTGGCATTGTTGACCCCCCTATATTAAGAAGCAGGACACATGCATGAGGCTTTTATTTTATTTTTTGGTTGAATAATGATTTGATTGCGTATATTTTCTATGTTTTTGTATGCGTAGAATGCACTTTTTGGTTCTATTGGCAGATAGCATGTCTAATTGTATTTGTTTTCTTTTTTTAATGCACAATAAAAAAAATTGGAGAATAATACTTGGCTATGTGTTTTACTTCAAATGACAGTTTGGGAGTAGGCAGTGTCAGTACTAGAATCCCTTTAGGACCCAGCACAACTCACCTGACACAGCCTGTGTCTGGGAAACAACAGTGATTGGCCTGCTCACGTTTAAATCACCTGTATCAGCATTCAGTCAGCGCTCGTGTTAGAGTTCACTCGTGTTTGATCCAGCTGATATTTGCTCTGTGACTTTCGTGTTTGACCCGGCTTGTTTGACCCTCCGTACTTGCTTCTGATTCTGTACCGTTTGGATTCTGATCTACCTGTGTATGACCCAGCTTGCCTAGACTACGCTTTTCCTGATTCTACTAGTACCCTCATCTGCAGCAGTGAACCACAAGGTCCAGCAATCATCTATCCTCATCTACAGCAGTGAACTACAAGGTCCAGCAATCATCTATCCTCACCTACAGCAGTGAACTACAAGGTCCAGCAATCATCTACCTTCGTCTGCAGCGGTGTACTACTAGTCCCAGCTGACCTGCTCTGCTTAGACCAGCTCATGGTATGTGCTTTGAACTCTTTGTATAATCAACACACCTGAACTGTTACTTGTTATCTGCACCTAGCCTGACATTAACACGAGCCAATACATAAAGGGAAACCTATCATGAATCCTGAACAGGCTCAGTTGTTTGCACAAGAACTTTGCTGTTTATCACATCAAGTTCAGGAAATGGCCACAGAGCTCACCAAGGTGCAATCTCCTTCTACTACCACCATTACTAAAACTCCATCTGAACCTAAAATTCCTTTGCCCGACCGGTTTTCTGGTGACCGTAAAGCGTTTTGCAACTTTAAAAACAGCTGCAAATTATATTTCAAGTTGAGGCCATCCTCGTCTGGCCATGAAACTCAGAGGGTTCAAATCATTATCTCTCTGCTACAGGGTGACCCCCAGGCTTGGGCCTTTAACCTGGAACCTAACCATCCAGCCTTACTAACAGTAGATGCCTTCGTCCAGGCCTGTGAAGTTTGCGCCAGAAGCAAGAGCAGTACCTCTAAGCCCCCCGGTCTCCTTCGTCCTCTACCAATACCTACCTGTCCCTGGACCCATTTATCTATGGACTTTATCACAGACTTGCCTCTGTCCCAGGGATGTTCCACGATCTGGGTGGTGGTAGACAGGTTCAGTAAGATGGCCCACTTTGTTCCGCTTCCGAAGCTTCCATCTGCTAAAGAACTGGCATCTTTATTCATTAAGCACATTTTCAGGCTCCATGGGGCACCAGTTAACATTGTCTCTGACCGTGGCTCTCAGTTCATAGCCCAGTTTTGGAAGGCCCTTTGCTCTCAGCTGGGGATTAAATTATCATATTCTTCAGCATATCATCCTGAGACTAATGGCCAAACAGAAAGGACTAATCAGACTCTAGAGAAGATGGTACGTTGTCTGATGGCCAAAGATGAGGTGGAGTGGGTCAACATCCTTCCATGGGCAGAGTTTGCCTTTAATAATTGTGCCAGCACATCTACAGGGACCTCTCCTTTCTTTTGTGTTTACGGGTTGCATCCTCGTGTGTGCTCCTTTGATCTTCCGCCCTCTGATGTTCCAGATGCCAACACCACTATTGAACATTTCTCCAAAACCTGGTCCGATGTAAATCGTGCTATTTCCCGCTCTGTGCAGGCTTTTAAGAAAACTGCTGACAAGAAGCGCTTAAAGGCTCCAGAATATAAAGTTGGTGACAAAGTGTGGTTATCATCTCGGAATCTGTCCCTGCATGTTCCATCTAAAAAGCTTGGCCCAAAATTCATCGGGCCTTATGAAATCTCGGAGATTGTTAATCCTGTGTCCTACAGATTAAAACTTCCCCCATCCATGCGCATTCCAAATGTCTTTCATGTTTCATTGTTGAAACCTGTTCATTCCAGCCTCCTAATAAATGAACCAGAACCTGTGGATATGTTGGACAGTCAAGAATATGAAGTGGCATTTATTCTTGATTCCAGACGAGTGCGCAATTCCTTACAATATCTTGTTCATTGGAAAGGGTTCGGTCCAGAGGATCGATCTTGGGTACCAGCTCGTGATCTTCATGCTGACCGACTTAAGAAGAAGTTCCATCTCCGTTATCCAAGTAAGCCTGGGGGTGCAGGAGCAACCCCTCGAGAAAGGGGGGGTACTGTCAGTACTAGAATCCCTTTAGGACCCAGCACAACTCACCTGACACAGCCTGTGTCTGGGAAACAACAGTGATTGGCCTGCTCACGTTTAAATCACCTGTATCAGCATTCAGTCAGCGCTCGTGTTAGAGTTCACTCGTGTTTGATCCAGCTGATATTTGCTCTGTGACTTTCGTGTTTGACCCGGCTTGTTTGACCCTCCGTACTTGCTTCTGATTCTGTACCGTTTGGATTCTGATCTACCTGTGTATGACCCAGCTTGCCTAGACTACGCTTTGCCTGATTCTACTAGTACCCTCATCTGCAGCAGTGAACCACAAGGTCCAGCAATCATCTATCCTCATCTACAGCAGTGAACTACAAGGTCCAGCAATCATCTATCCTCACCTACAGCAGTGAACTACAAGGTCCAGCAATCATCTACCTTCGTCTGCAGCGGTGTACTACTAGTCCCAGCTGACCTGCTCTGCTTAGACCAGCTCATGGTATGTGCTTTGAACTCTTTGTATAATCAACACACCTGAACTGTTACTTGTTATCTGCACCTAGCCTGACAGGCAGTTACATTTAAAAAATACAATGTAAAATTAACAAGGGACACCAACATAGTTGTATCTTTGATCTTAAAAACTACAGGATAATGGTGTTGTGGTAACTTGCACCAAAAAAACAAGCATAATAGGATTATTCTTGATATCACTAGAAAAAAAAGCCTTTGAAAATTAGTTTGCCACAACTTCACCAGTATCACGAGCAAAGCAGCTTCATTATTATCCCATTAAAGAAGAAGAGAATGTGTGCTGCTTTTCGAGATTTCATCATTTGCCACGTCACAAATGTTAATTCTCCATTACAAATGCTAGTTTACAAGACCGACCGCTTCCAGCTCATGCTTGCTTCCGAGCATGCGTGTTTGTACTTTGAACTTTTGTCCAATGGGCTTGTGTACACACGTCAGAAAATCTGACAACAGACATTTGTCCGTGGAAAATTTTAAAGCCTGCCATCCAACATTTGTCTGCAGAAAATCCGACAAAAATTGTCCGATGGAACGTACAAACGATTGGATTTTCCGACAACAGCCTGTCATCACACAATTCCCATCGGAAAATCTGATCGTGTGTATGCAGCTTAAGAGTTCCCTTCACTGGAACTAAGAGGCCAAGCACAACCCCTGAAAAACAACCCCACACCATAAATCCCACTCCACCAAACTTTACACTTGGCACAATGTAGTCAGGCAAGTATCATTCTCCTGGCAACCGCTAAACCCAGACATGCCCATTGGATTGCCAGACAGAGAAGCATTATATGTCATTTTAGAGAACGTGTCTCTACTCTAGTGTCCAGTGACGACGTACTTTACATCGCTGAATCTGACTCTTAGCTTTGCACCTGATCATGTAAGGCTTAAATGCAGCTGCTCGACCATGGAAACCCATTCCATAAAGCGCTCTCTGCACTGTTGTGCTAATCTGAAGGCTACACAAAGTTTGGAGGTCTGTAGCTATGGACTCTACAGACAGTTGGTGACTTCTGCGCACTGTGTGCTTCAACATGGACTGACCCCACTCTATCATTTTACGTGGCTTACCACTTTGTGGCTGAGTTGCTGTCGTTCCCAGTTGCTTCCACTTTGTTATATTACCACTAACAGTTGACCGTGGAATATTTAGTAGCAAGCAAATTTCACAGATGGACTTATTTCACAGGTGGCAACCTATCACGGGACCACGCTTCCATTCACTGAGCTCCTGAGAGTGACCCATTCTTTCACAGGTGCATGTAGGAGTAGTCTACATGCCTTGGTGCTTGATTTTACACACCTGTGGTCATGGAGGTGATTGAAACACCTGAATCCAATAATTTTGAAGGGTGTCTTGGCAATATAGTATATATATATATATATATATATATATATATATATATAACATTTTTTTTTTGGGCTGAACCTGAAATGACTTGCAATTCCTGTAAAGTGGGCCAAGAGAACAGAATGACAAAGCTCAATCATTTTCCTGTTTTCCTTTCACTGTTTAATCACAGGGAAGGGTGGAGATCTGTAAGTGAAAGTAAAACTGCAGCACTGAATGATCTAGTCTTTTGCCTTCCAGGCAAGACTGTGCTGTGTGGCAGCTGTGTACATCTCAGGACTGGAAGGGTAGAAAATACAAATCCTTTGGAAGGTAAAATAGCTTTAGATGTCCGCCTGGAGTTTAGCTTTAAAAAAAAAAGGAACATTAAAGTGGAGTTCCACCCAAAAACGGAACCTCCACTTTTCGGAATCCCCCTCCTCCAGTGTCACATTTGGCACCTTTCAGGGGGAGGGGGAGCATATACCTGTCTAATACAGGTATTTTGCTCCCACTCTGTGGGTATCTAAGCCACTTCCGCGCTTTCTATGTCCTCCCGCTGTCTTCTGGGAGACATACAGGTCCCACAAGACAGCAGGGACCAGTGGTATTGCTCAGCGCGAGTCGTATATGCACAGTAGGGAACCCCCTACTGAATTCCCTTACCGAAGATGGCGGCGGCAGCACCCGAGAGCCAAGGGAGAGATCGGCTTCGGGTGCCAAGATCGTGGGCACCCTGGACAGGTAAGTGTACTTATCTTAAAAGTCAGCAGCTACAGTATTTGTAGCTGATGACTTTAAAAAAAAAAATTGGTGGAACTCTGCTTTAAGAAAGAAATATTTTTCTTTTTAACTAGCAAATAAGATTATAGCTGTTACACAAACTATTACTCAAATAACATCTTAATGTACAATACAAGACATTACACTCGGGTCACATTCAGTGCAGCTCCTATTAACATCCCTGTGTTGGTAATCTTATTGATTAGACACAGAAGACCATTACCCTGTCCCGATACATATTCCTTTTAGAGGCCTTAGTATAAAACGATTGAATGTAGTTTTAAATTAACAGAAAATCCGATTACATGCCAAGTGGCATCTTCCACTCAGCCTTGAAATGGGTGGAAAAAAAATGTGAATCTGGCTGCCTTCATGGAGTATTATAGTCAAAATGATATTTTCTGAGAAGCTTGGAACAATTTTTTTTTTCAGTAGGTTCATAAAACGAAATGGAAGAAGTGAGTCGAAATACCATGTCAATAACAGCAGAGATAGGTTCACCGTATTCCGGAGCCTCTGTATAGATCATTTTCTGTCTAGACTTAGTATTTACTAATGTTAAATCATTATTAATGCAGTTGTATCAGGGGTGGCGGGAGCCCTCTGTTGTCCTCCAAGCTCATATTGATACTGGGAACTATTCAGAGGCAGCCCCCAGTACGGGGATTTCTTCTAAGCAATGTTGTTCAGTCAAGTGAATTTGCAGAGTTACCCTGCAATTCTCATTATGTTCCCCAAGCTGCACATTCGTCTCTGCGTTAAGACTCAGCTTTCCGCACGCCAGCTCGGTCCCCCTAGCATACCACTTGCATAAACATTCTGAGAACAACGGCCCTTTTCATAATAAGAAATGCCTGATGTAATTATTAAACAGAGTATCTATATAATTCACACAAACAATAAAAAGAAAACTCAAATGTTCAAACTGCATAAGTCAGACTGAACCTCGTTTTGGAGGAAACATAGCGAGCTTGGAACTGTTTCTCAGTAGGATTTTATTCTGGTTTTGTGTTTAGATTTTTTTAGATTTTGGAACGGTAAAACTATGCTTTGTGTTTTATTTTTTAAAGTGATGCTAAACTCTGGTTTTATAAAAAAAAAAAAAAAAATATATATATATATATATATGCCCGGTACTTCCAGGTATGGAGGAGCATTCCTTGCCTCCATCAGCTGGCGGGGCATTAAAAAAATATGTTGCTTTCCCCTAATTTGCAAAGCACAGATTTGCCTTCTAAGAATAAGGTCATAAAGAACTACAAGCCAACGGCTGCAAAGGCTGTTGGTACTTGTAGTTTATTAATTCAACTAGTGACAGCAGGTACGGGGAGAAGATCGCCTGCCTGCTGTCACTGGAAGTGCAGGGATTAGGAAGGGGTTGCAGGATTGGGAACATGTTACACGTTTCACCCTAAAAATGGGTGAACTGATTGTTAAAAGTAACACTAAACAATGTCCTTATTCTCCTAAAAAAAAAAATCCATACATATCCCCTACTTAAAGAGGAAGTAAACCCTCCCCCTCCAATGCTACTTTTTAAAAAAGCCAGTAGAAAAAGGTATTCTAATACATTCTGCATCATATTTCAGCCCCAATTGCATAATCCTTACTTTATTCCAGCTTTTTAAAAGTTTGTTCTTCCTGTGATAAGACAGGGCCATCTTAACTGCAGTCCTTAGTGTAATATACTTCCGCCCTTTCAGCTGCAATCTCACGCATGGGCATTGGGTAAATGAGGAGAGAATGAATGAGACTTTAGTCTTGCGATATCTCGGGCTGAAATCTCGTGCAGGGACATAGAGTGTATGAATGAGACTGTAGTCTCGCGATATCTCGGGCTGAAATCTCGTGCATGGACATAGAGTGTATGAATGAGACTGTAGTCTCACAATATCTCCGCGCAGTTCAATGGGGACCTGAAATGACAGACACTGCGTTCTAACTGCACATTTCTTAATGGGAGAAGCATGCTGTGAATCGAAGGGAGAGATGAGCATGCGCGGCCGACGTCACTACAAAGAATAATACAGATTACATGGCAACGGAGCAAGTAAGATGCATTTACATACAGCATCAAGCAATGCTTTTAATGACAAATTAGATGGGCAAAAGTTATGGAGGAGGGTTTACAACCACTTTAAATACCCTATAATCTATTTTTCATGAAGCCATTTCTTACCTTGTCCCCCTCATTCTGTTTATTTGGAACAAGCAGTGCACATTAGTTGCAATCATGTGCACTGCTCTATGCAACTACAAACCCCACAGTCCATCTCGGGAGTGTGAGAAGGTGACTACATACAGTAGACCATGGAGTGGCTGGCCATAGATGGAGCAATTTTCCTTCCTGCATCCACGGGTCCCTCCTGTGTAGCCACTGTGTTCTTGTGTTCTCCTCGCGCACACGCGCGAGGGGGCGGGGTGGCGAGGGAAGCCGTACCTACTGAGAGAACACCGTGAATATTGCTAGCATAAGTTGAATAATTGCATGTAAAATCTGTCAGGCTGGTTATATCCAAGTTGACTGGGTACAGCTAGTCACGTGATTTATTCTTGCCATACTGCTCTGCCAGAAAGATCACTCTACTGTTTCCGAAGGTTCAGCTTTACTAACTTCTGGATTACCACCCTTACTTATTTCAAAGAGGATTGCCCTATTTCTAATCAGCGTGAACTAAAGGCCCATACACACTATCAGATTTTCTGCTGATTTTTTTCTTCAGATTTACCAAAACCATGTAGTGCAAGGGTCTGCCTGATTGCATACAAATTGAAACTTGTAATGCCGCGTACACACGAGCAGATTGTATGGCGTACTTAGTCCGTCGAAACACATTTCAGCGGACAATCCGCTTGTGTGTGGGCTTCAGCGGACTTTTTCAGCGTGCAGTCCGGAGTACTAAGAATTTCATTTTTTTCGAAATTCTGTCCGTCGTACTTTGGTTTCAGCGGACAATACGGTCGTCAGTATGCTAGTTCGACGGACTAAGAATGGCGCATGCCCAGAAAGGATTTACACGGCGGAAGGGTGCTTTGCTGTGCCTTGGACTTCCTATTTCTAGTCCCGTCGTACGCGCTGTACACGTCATCGCGCAAGCTTTCGACGGACTGTTTGTGTATCCGTGTGTGGTCAAGTCCGTTCAGTGGAAAGTACGACGGACTGTCCGTCGGATTGTATGACGGACTAAGTACGCCATACAATCCGCTCGTGTGTACGCGGCATAAGGTTTGACCTCATATTATATGGTTTTGGTAAATCTGAAGGGAAAATTCAGCAGTAAATCTGAGAGTGTGTATGGGGCTTAAAGGTATCTAAAACTGAATTAAGGATCATGAAATATTATGGTTGAACTCTGGTGGAGGCACAGAGTAAACAATAGACATTAGATTTGGATTGTACAACAGAAAATAATCTGAATGCTGAAACATCTGCTATTACTTTGGATGGCTTCATACAAAAGAGGGCTCATATTTTAGTACTAGAGTCCCTTTGTGTAATTCTGCAGTAGTGTGGATATTAGGAGCCCAAATTTACAAGCATCTCAAAAGCCAGTAGATATAATGGGAAATAATTTGTGCCTCCTTGTCTTGCAACCATGTCAAAGTTCACATATGGGAAACAAATATATTTGTTGTTTAGCCTAGGTTCACATTAATGCTGCATAATCATAAATTTTTCAGTAAGTTTTTGCATGTTTTTACACGTGTTTTCATGTTTCGTGCCTTTTTTTTGTAGGAGAAGTAGACTAGTTGTACTGCCAAAAACGCACCAAAATGCATATATATATATATATATATATATATATATATATATATATATATATATATATATATATATATATATATATATATATGCATTTTTCGTGTCCTTTTCATGGGCTCCCATTTAAGTCTGTGGGTCAAAAATGCACTATGCTGCACCAAAAGAAGCACCCGCGTCTTTTTAGAATCACACTGCATCATGTTGCATTGATGTGAATGTGCTCCATAGAGAATAATGTCATGCATGCCATTGCAGCACAATGACAGATGCAGAAAAAAATGCAACAGAACCTTACTCCTAAAAGAGTAAAATATTACTATTCCCACCAAGCAGATACAGGCAACTCTCATAGAGCACATATCAAAGCTATCAGTAGATCCAGTAGATCCTGTGAAAGTCTAGTTTGGCCCATCCATTTCCACTTCTTGATCCCCCTTACTGATCAGTGACACAACACATATCATCATTATTAAAGGCTAATAGGAAGTCACAAGAGCCAGGACACTCACAATCTCGAAAAACTTGCAGCTAAGGTCAACATCTGCCTATAACGTAAAGTTTATCTGTAGTAAAAATATTTGGCTTTGTTTTTGGATACAGAAGGGAATAGTTAACATGTTTGTTAGGTTCATTTTGCAGTTTACTTTTATTTCAAATCACTTTCTGTCCTTAAGATACAAAGGAAAGAGAAAGTAAATTAGAGGGAGTGGAAATTAGAAAGTTGTCATTAGAATAATTATCGCCGTTGGATGACAGTGAAGGAGTGGTGCTAGAACAGTGACATGGAGCCAAATAAATGTTTAGGGATAGAGGACAGTGGGACAGAAGATAGTGGGGCATTTTTAAAACAGAGAATGCTTTAACCACCTTATGCCCACCATATTGTAAATTGACAGGCACAAGGTGGCTCTCTCGTTCTGGGACAACGCCATTTGACGTCATCCCACTATTGCCCCTGGGACATGGCGCATCACCGATCTTGGTAAAGAGCCAATTGCTAGGCTCTTTACTCATGTGATCATCTATTCTTTACTCATATGATCAGCTGTGTCCAATCACAGCTGATCCCATGTAAACAAGGAAATGCAGTTTATTGGGTCTCCTGGCCTCACACTGAAAGCGTAATTTCCTCACAGGGGAGATCTGTATAGATAATAAGGGCACTGATCATTAGAACCCTGATGATCAGTGCAGCCCCAACAGTGCTGCCATCAGTGTCACCCATCAGTGCCCATCAGTGCCATCCACCAGTGCCAATCAATGTCCATCTGTGCTGCCTATCCATGCATATCAGTGCCTATCAGTGCCACCTATCAGTCTGCATCAGTTCTGCATATCAGTGCCGCCTATTAGTGCAAATAAGTGCTGGATATTAGTGCCTCCTCATTAGTGCTGCCTCATCAGTGCACTTCAGTGCCGTCTCATCAGTACTCATCAGTGCCCATCGGTGCAGCCTATCAGTGCCCATCAGTGCAGCCTATTCGGCGCATATCAGTAAAGGAGAAAAATTACTTATTTACTAAATTTTATAACAGAAGTTTTTTCAAATTTTTCAGTACTTTTAAATTTTTTTTGCAAAAAAATAAAAAACCCAGTAGCAATTAAATACCAGCTCTATCTGTCTCAGAAAATGATAACAATTTAGTTTGGTACAGCGTTGCATGGCCGCACAATTGTCATTAAAAGTGCGATAGCCTGGGCTGGAGGGGGGGGGGGTAAAGGCAGAAGGTTTTTTTACCTTAAAGTGGATGTAAACCCTCTCCTATACTCAGTGAAGTGAACAGCCTCAGATGATACACAGAGATTAAACAAATCTCCCTATATAAGTCTTACATGTATAGCTTCTGTCTTCAGCTTCATATACTGTTTAGAAAGTGCACATCCTGTTAACATTTTTACTTCCCCTGGAAGACAGCTGATTGGAGGAAAGGCACACACACCCCCCTCCAGATAGAAACTTGCAGAGTAGAGAAGCTTTCTGCTAATCTATTTATAGCACCCACCACACAAAATGCAGGCTGCTTTTATCACGTGTCGGAGAACTTTTCAGAAGTTATCATGCTGATAACAAAAGAATGGAGCAGGAGTAAGCCACAGGACTTAGTGCTTTGAAGAGAGATAAGACAACACTGCAGATATATGTCCAGCTCAAATGTCATGAATTGGGTTTACATCCACTTTAATGCATTCTATGCATTAAGATAAAAAAAACTTTCTGTATGCAGCAACACCCCCAGCCCCCCCCCCATACTTACCTGAGCCTCATCTCAATACAACGAAGGGCATAGGAGCCTCAGTTCTCCTGGGACTCTCCCTCCTCATTGGCTGAGAGAGCAGCAGGTGCCATTGGCGCCCACTGCTGTCAATCACAACCAGTGAGCCAATGAGGAGAGAGAGGGAGTAGGGCCGGGCCATGTTCTGTATCTGAATAGACACACAGAGCAGCAGTTACCCCTAGAGCATGCTGCTTGCTGTTGGGGCACTCGGCAGGAGGGAGGAGCCAGGGGCGCCAGCGGGGAACCCAAGAAGAGGAGGATCAGGAGAAGGTAAGTATAACATGTTTGTTATTTTTTTTTTTTTTTTTTAAAGCCAAGACTTTAATATCACTTTAAGTAAAAAAAAAAATGTTTATGGCTTTAGTACCATTTTAAGCATTTCATAAAATGTATAATTCAACATTTTCTGCTATTCTTCATATAACAAATATATTTTAAGAGCGTATTTTTCCTTGGCCAACTTATACTTTAATATGTGTAGACCTCAGGAACACAAAGTAACCAGTCATACCAACATCTGCTTGTCACAGAACCTAATTAAAAGATAGGCCATTGCCATATCAATTAAGGCTATAAGGTGTTGGATCATTCTGATTTAAGACAAGGCTGTTCCAAGTGACTTCAAGCAGTTATAAAAAAAAGCTGAACTATGTGATCCAAATGGCTGAACCCTTTGTAATCCCACTAAAGAACTAGTGCTAAGTGGAAGGCTCTCTGCAGATGCTTAAAGTCACTATCGTCACTCACTCTATGTACTATTGAGCTTCCTAATAAAGGGGCATGTAAAAGACCACAAGATGCTCATTAGATCCATTGAACCATGCCCTTTCTTGCTGCATGACTAACTGAGAAGTGACTATAACTTCCTGATAAACACAATTAGAAGAGACTGATACGATACATTAGCTTTAATGAGTTGCAGAAGGTCACTTGGTTATACAGGCACTATGAAAAGGTCACAGTTCAACGGGATTCAAACTCTTTGACAGAAAGTCTCAAAGACTTTCTGTGACTTTTGCAGCCATAGCACACTGAGAAAATCTCACTTACGTCTTTTTGTTTTTCCTGTACAGCAATTATTAAGGTTTGGATCCTGTCCAACCTGTATAATTTTGTCTCAAGTGTCTCTTTTCTATTTTCTCACACCTGTGTGTTTTTCTTGGTCCCGATCCATATTTCTCTCCTCCTGAAAAAAATGACTAATTCCAGTTTTTTTCACACTGTTCATAATAGCCTCAAATAAAGACATATGCATAAAATTTCATGATTCTTCACCTCCCTTGTTGTTTTTGGAAGAATATTAATGTAGTCTTACAGACATTATAAAAAGAAAACAAGGAGATTTTAGTTAAGCATTGCAATGAAGGAAAAGACAGCTCACTACCCTGTCGTAGATCAGCCGTACTAGTAGGAGTGCTTAATCCAACCACTCAATTTACCTGCCATAATATTAAAGTAAAGGAAGATCAGCACCTCTTTCCAGTATAAAAGCAGCTTAAAATACTCTATGTGTGGATAGAGAGTTCTTTAGTTCTTTTCTCATGTCACTGTTCTCTAGCAACCCCTAGATAGCAGCTGTGAAAAATGTGTGTAAAAAACCCACATAAATCTGAATTTCAGACAGTTTCTCTAGATGCATTGACATCCTATATTCTTTCTCCATTAGCTCTAGTTATTTGTTATTTTTTTTATTGGTTGCCCATAGCAAATAAAATTACTGTATTTATCAGTGTATAACATGTAATTTTTCCCCCTGAAAACAGTTGACAAACATTGCCTGCTTGTTATACACCAATACTATGTTTTACCAACAGGGGGAGGGGATTAGGGGGGTATCAGGCTGGCCGCCCCTCCTCTCCTGGCCCTGGGACATTGGTGCCTGCATAGTTTAAAGTTATAAAAAAAATAACTTGCCAGACCCTTCTCCTACACCGCTCCTCCTGTGTCAGTGTCATTATAAAACAAAGCTTGTAAATATCTCAACAGCTCTGTTTATTCTGGCTGCTCTCCTGCTCTCGCTCTTCCTCTTCCTAGCTTTAGCTTTAGATTGGAGGAGGAGATTGGTCACATGACAACTATGTAACATCAGAGAGAGCAGTCACGTGGCCAGGTCAGTGGAAAAAACTGAGCTATTGAGGTATATGGAAGCTTCATTTTACAATATGAGTGACACAGGAGGAGCAGTGTGGAAGGGGCTGGCAGTGATTTTTTTCTTAACTGTAGAGAATGTTGGCAGCGCTGTCCCGGGAGACTGGGGGTCTCCTGGGAGTGCAGGAGGAGGGGGGTGTCTATCCTAGTGAATGCTAGAATATCTATAACTAGGAAGATCTATCATAAGGTCTGGAAGACTTATATTACTTGGTGTGAAACCAGAAAATGGCATTCCCGGAAATATATGATTATATGGGAGAATTCTCTCTTTTCTACAGTCAGCTGTGGAAATCAGACTGGCTTTGAGTACAATCAAAGGTCAGGTTTCGGCCCTGTCAGTATTCTTCCAAAGGCCTTTAGCCTCACATTCACTGGTCCGAACCTTTATGCAGGGGGCAACTCGTTTGCTTCCCCCATTAAATCACCTATGTGTCCTTGGGACTTGAATTTTATGCTGTCTGTGTTATAGACACAACCATTTGAACATATTAAAGAAATTCCATTAGACTTGCTGTCACGCAAGCTAGCCTTCCTGATGGCCATCATCTCGGCTAGAAGGGTGATCCGAGTTGACAGCCCTTTGGTGCAGGGAACCATACTTGATCCTTCACCACGACAGGGTTGTTTTACAACCTGTCCCATCCTTTTTGCCAAAAGTGGTGTCAGCCTTACATTTAAATCAGGATATTATTTTGCCTTCTTTTTTCTCTCACCCTCCTTCCTGCGGATGAGAGACGATTGCATTTCTTGGACGTTGTCCGGGTAGTCAAAGTTTATTCTTCTAGTTCTGTGGAGATCTGAGGATAAGACTCCTTTTTTTTTTTTACCAAAAAGACCCAAGAAGGGGCAGGCAGCTTCCAAAGCTTCCATTGCCAATTGGGTCAGTCAATTGGTCATTCAGGCCTATGGTCTGAAACGTAAAGCTTCTCCCTTTAGGGTGAGAGCTCATTCTATCAGGGGTGTAGGAACCTCCTGGGCTTTTCACCATCAGGTATTTGTGGCTCAGACTTGTAAAGCTGCTACCTGGTCTTCAGTGCATACGTTCACAATATTCTATCAAGTGGATGTTTGAGCAGCCGAGGATTCGGCTTTCAGCCGCAGTGTCCTGCAGGCTGCTATATATGGTCTGATGGCTATTGTTTGGCAGGGTGTCTCTCTCCCCTCAAGGCTATTGCTCTGGGACGTCCCAGTAGGTAATGAATATTAGCCTAACTCTGTATCCCATGATGCATGAAAAAAGAAAATAGCATGTTTTCGTCATACTTATCTCTAAAATCCTTTCCTTTGAGTACATCATGGGACACAGAGGTCCCTCCCTTCTTTTTTGAGGATTCAGTGCTTGCTACAAAACTGAAGTACTTCCTTTATGGGAGAGGTTATATAGGGGATCACTTCCTGTCTAAAGACCTTTGGTCTACCAGTGTCCATTCACCTGGAGATGAAGTATAACCCAGTAGGTAATGAATATTAGCCTAAATCTGTGTCCCATGATGTACTCAAAGAGAATTTTACAGGTAAGTATGACGAAAAAATCCTATTATTACTAGGCCAAGTTAACCTGATATACACAGCATTAATAAAGAACAGCATAAACAGTGAAAAACATAATTGGCAATGAAAACTCTTGCAACAACTGACCAATTACGGTGTCACAGAGTGCACTTTGAGTATATACCTTTACGTGAGATTATAAGTATATTTTAAGAAGGAGTACCCCTGTGAGGCATATTACTTGGAGCCTAACTGGTTATCTTCAGCCAGCTAACGACAGGGCCCAATCTTTATGGTGGTGCACTTTTTGCCACCTCTTTAAGACTGCATGCAGTGAAAACTTTTTGAGATGCTAGGCAAATAGGGTAGTCTGCTGTTGTACTGAACTGCTAATGGTGATTAAATAAGCACAGTTAAATCTGCTCACTAATCCTGGTATACCGTGAATCCCGTTTTGGATGCTTGTTGGTCTGCTGTTCTCAGGAGCCTGGGCCCTGGAAACACAGTCCTCCTGAACAGGGACTCTAATGCCACGTACACACGACTGGACTTTCCCACAGACTAGGTCAGACGGCCTTCCCGACTGACTTTTCGGCAAAGTTCAGACAGACTTTCGAACGAACTTGGCAACACACGAACGGACTAAGACTTCTATTTGAGTGCAGACTTCTGGGAAAATCAGTAAAAATTACATATCTGGGGGCCGTGCTGTATACCATCTGTGTACAGAATTCTTCCAGGTAGCCATATTGGATTGCATTTTACAGAAAATTACAGAACTGCAGATTGAAAAGGAAAGGTAGTGTTTTAATAACATTCAATTACAGTATGACTTGAGTCTCAATTGTATAAGCTATATTATTATTATTTGCAAAACAAAAATTCTCACAAAAGTGGATTTACCCTTTAACCACTTCCCGACCAGCGCACGACGATGTACGTCGACAGAATGGCACGGGCAGGCATATTGGCGTACATGTACGTCCAATCTTCAATCCCGCGCCGGTCGGGACCCCCGTGAGTCCGGTCGCGGGACCCGCGGACTTGATCGCTGCGGGCATCCCCACGATCGTCTCACGGGACGGCTGAATGGAGGAAATGCCGTGTAAACAGCATTTCTCCATTCTGCCTAGCAACTAGTGATGCTGATCTCTGCTCCATGTGATTGGAGCAGAGATCAGTGTTCACTAAATGAAAGCCCAAGCCCCCCACAGTTAGTAACACACCCCTAGGAACACTTAACCCCTACACTGCCCCCCACTGGTTAACCCCTTCACTGCCAGTGTCATTTACACAGGAATCACTGCATTTATATAGCAGTGATTACTGTATAAATGACAATGGTCCCAAAAATGTGTCAAAAATGTCCGATGGGTCCCCCACAATGTCGCAGTCACAATAAAAATTGCTGATTGCCGCCATTACTAGTAAAAAAATAAAAATAATAAAAAATTATTAATAAAAATGCTATAAAACTATCCCTATTTTGTAAACGCTATAACTTTTGCGCAAACCAATCAATAATCGCTTATTGCGATTTTTTTACCAAAAATATGTAGAAGAATACGTATCGGCCTAAACTGAGGGAAAAAAATGTTTTTATATATTTTTGGGGGATATTTATTATAACAAAAAGTAAAAAATAATGTGTTTTTTTCAAAATTGTTGCTCTATTTTTGTTTATAGCGCAAAAAATAAAAACCACAGGGGTGATCAAATACCACCAAAAGAAAGCTCTATTTGTGGGAAAAAAAGGACGTCAATTTTGTTTGGGAGCTCTAAGATCTTCCTCCTCTTATTGCAGCTGGTGCCACGCTGGCATTCTAACATATTGTTGGGAGAAATATCAGTTCAAACAACCTGTAATACCAAATTAGAAATATAACTTGGAGCATTCTCATCCACAGAAAACAAAGAGTAAAGTGAAGCATGGTATACTGACCATTCTAAAAACTCAGGCAGTGAATTGGGTGGGCGTGCATAGAAAATCACACAAATCTACCAAAACCAAATTTTCTGGTGGTTGGTTAAACAGCTGAATCACATCTGTTTTCAATTGTCCTCAACTGTCTGCACTTAGGAAAACAAGTTTATTACCTGAGATCTAAGCAGCAATCTCACGCTTACTCATAATATACATCACCTCCCGAGAGAAGACTGCCATTTCAAATAGGTTTACAGAGTTTCAACAACTTTATCCTTGCTAACAAAATCCACGAACAAGTCATTTGCTTTTATAAACTGCCTGTCATGGCGTTTTTTGTTTTCCTTTGCCCTTTATTATATTCCAGGTAGATATTAAAATGCAAATGAGAGCAATTATGTAGTAAATTAAAAGAATATACATGTTTTTCATAAAACCCAACAATAGGCAAATAAAAAATGATACCTTGCAGTGCCTGAACTGCAAGGGTTAATTAGACAGTTTGGTCTAGGAGAACAAAAAAAAATTTGAATACCCAATCCTCTGCTCCTTCCCGCAGCTACACAGGTCCCCTCAGCTTCTTCTTACTCATGCTCCAACCTTCTAGGGTCCTGAGATCATCAAGTTAAAAATAGGGTCAATAGCCTTGCACTGGATGTAGAATACTGAGGGACGGTCCACCATCAGTTCCCTGGGGATGGCCATCTGCTGAGAGAGTGGAGAATCAGGTAACTATAGAAACAAAAAAGAGTGATCGCTGTAGGGATAGATAAGCAGCTTAGCACACAAAAGTGAATATACACCCTTTAATAATCAATAAAACTGAAAATGGCGTGCAGCGCTCAGCTGTGACAAACATAAAAAAAGTCTTAATAACTGATGAGTAAATAAAGTTCTAAAATAAATAAATCCGTAACATGATTGAAGCGATTTTTCCTTGTGTTCACAATAATTCCAATGGTAGGTGTACTGTGTCTAAAATGTTCACCAGAAATCAAATAATATCAAGCATCAAGTAAATTCACTTCACCCAGCGTTAAAAGAATTTGGACTGCCACAACCATGCACCTCCACCAATCTAGACACTCACCAGACAGCAGACATCAATGAGCCTTAAACTATTGAAGCAAAGTGGTCTCCTGCCCAGGTGTTGCAATCAGATGGTGAATTCCAGAGGGATTATCCAGAGATGGTGGACATCAATGCACATCGATCAATTGCTATGAAGCATAGTGGCCTCCTGCTCCGGTGTAGCAATTAGGTAGTGATATCCAAAAAGGGTCATACACTGTATAAAAAAAGCTTGCCAGTGGTAACATAGTGTAATATTTTATTGATATAATGAATAAAAATCAATTACAGTTTCTACAGCATAAAATCATAAAAATTGGCTAGAAAAAAATTACAAGAATAGCATGCTTACTAATAGCGGCCTACATTCTGGCAATAATGTCAGCATGTAGGCCCCTCCGGACAGGTTTTGTGTCGGAAGGGGCCTACGATTCCGATAGGCTGATCCCTTAAGAAAGTGCATGCGCACAAAACACATCAGAAGGGGCCTACGTGCTGACGTCATTGCCGCCGAGTCCTCAGAGTCAAGTCACCCTATTACAAATTAAGGGGGCACTTTAATGGCTGATGTTGGTCATAGTATCCTATCTCTTTTGGAGCACAAACATTTTCTAACTTTGTGATGACAAAAATATAAAAAAATATATGAGTGATTTGCTGTGTAATATGTTGTCAATAAAAATTTGGGAAAAAATAAAATAAAATAATACAGCTTATGTTATTATGAATGTTTTTGATTATAATTGTTTTTTGATTTTTGAATATGATTTATTTATATTACTTCTATTTGGGATTTTGTGTGTACAGTGGGGTTATTGCTATAATGTACTGAAAAGGAATTAATTTGAATGTATACAACGGTTGTTTTATCTTATCTGAATGCCCATTTCAGAAGAAGATACATTATTTATAAAAAAATAATATATGCCCAAGGAAGTGACGGTATCACGCAAAGTACGCTTGGAAGGGACGTCATTGTATATCCGGGACCAAGCAGGAAGAGAACGCTCCCCAGTATTATGTATGAAGGAGATGCTGGGAAATATTATACTTGGCATTAAGAGATTTTTAGAATGTAATGCATCCTTGGTGCAAGGCATAGCACTTTTAAATGTGAGTAGGATTACCTAGTTTTTTATATATTTTAATAAAGTTAACGGCTTTACACTATGGCAAATCTCCCTTGTTTTTCATATGTGTCACCTGTGATTGTATTCCAATCTTAAAAACAGGAGAGGTGGATGTCCCAGAGCTGCTGCAGGTGGTGAATCCTCCATTTAAAAAAGGCACTACATGACTAACCTGTAGTGGGTGGTCATGTTTAGTCGGTACATTCTCTGGTGTGGTGGTGGGGGCACACAACAGCACTTTTGAAGATTTTTTTCACAACAGCACTTCATGGCACTGTGAAAAATATAAGAGACTGTCATGTTGCATGAACACTTTATTTAGTGGTGCATACAATTATGCACAATATTTTTGGGTATTTATTAATTTCATTGATTCACTTGGTATAAGGAAAGGTAAACAGATCAGTGTTATGTATTATAGAATGTTTTGGTAATGATACCCAATAGGGTATTGATATATAGGTGCTTTATCTGTACATAATATTCCAGTGCAGGTGATAATATATAACATCTGTATACTGCCAAACTGCATTTAAGGTGACTATGCTAGGTCTAGGCTAATAGAGATGCACTTTAAATGAATAATTTTACACGCTCCATTTCCAGCACGTCCTTCCTGAGGACTGTTTATCCCATCCTCCAGGTTGTTTATGAATACATAAAATTGTATTGGTCCCAGGACAGAACCCTGGGGACCCCACTTTCCACCCCTGACCATTCTGAGTGCTCCCCATTTATCACTACCCTCTAAACTCACCCTTGTGGCCAGTTTTCAATCCATGTACTCACCTTATGGTCCATGCCAACAGACCTTACTTTGTACAGTAAACGTTTATGGGGAACTGTATCAAATGCTTTTGCAAAATCCAGATAGACCAGGTCTACAGGCCTCCCTTTATCTAGATGGCAACTCACCACCTCATAGAAGGTTAATAGATTGGTTTGGCAAGATTGATTCTTCATGAATCCATGCTAATGATACCATTTTGATTACTAAAATCTTGTATATAGTCCCTTATCATCCCCTTCTAGAGCTTGAACACTATTGATGTTAGGCCAACTGGTCTGTAATTCCCAGGGATGTATTTTGGCCCTTTTTGAAATATTGGCGCTACATTGGCTTTTCTCCAATCAGCTGGTACCATTCAAGTCAGTAGACTGTCAGTAAAAATTAGGAACAATGGTCTGGCAATTACTTGACTGAGTTCCCTAAGGACCCTCAGGTGCAAACCATCTGGTCCCGGTGACTTATTAATGTTACGTTTTCAAGTATATTTCTAATTCTGTCCTCTGTTAGCCATGACATTGCAATTTTGGTTACTGAAGTTCCCCCGATTCCCTCGTGAAGAGAAAAATACATTCAATACTTTTGCCATCTCACCATCCTTTGGAACCAGATTCCCTTCCTCATTCTTTATGGTCAGTGCTTCCTCTTTTACTCTTTATATACTTAAAGAACTTCTTGGGATTTTTTTACCCCCCTCCGCTATGTGCCTTTTGTGTTCTATCTTAGCCGTCCTAGTTGCACCCTTACATTTCTTGTTGCATTCTTTGTAAAGTTTGAATGCTGATGATGATCCCTCAGCCTTGTATTTTTTTAAGGCCTTCTCCTTTGCTTTTATATCCAATGTAAAAATGCATATAAAAGCAAAGTAGATCATCATCAGGGATCATCATCAGCATTCAAACTTTATAAAGCATGCAACAAGAAATGTAAGGGTGCAATTAGGGCGGCTAAGATAGAACACAAAATACACATAGCGGAAGAGAGTAAAAAAAATCCCAAGAAATTCTTTACGTATATAAACAGTAAAAGAGGAGGCAGTCCTTTATTGTGTGCTTCTGTTACCTATAGTTGAGGCCAATAATCAACGTTTGTGCACTTATCAACAGTCTTCTTGAATTAGCATCAACTCAGTCCCTGCTATCGGTTTGTGAATGGTGGGCAGTGAGCCCATTCACCAGTCCCTGCAGTGTGGCTGTAGACTCTTTCGGTAGGAAGGGTCCCTTGCCTCTGTGAAGATCTAGTGATTAGAAGTGGAGGAGGGGAGAGCGGGAAGATATTCCAAGGCAAGATGGATAGGTTCCCTGTGGTTCGTGCAGCATTGCCTCTGTGTCAAAGCTATCGGGCCCCAAACTCCGGTCCCTACCAGTCTGGTCTCCCACAGAGATGTGGGTACACAGGCTTATGTGCCCACATGGACTCCCACAATTCCAAAAGAAAAAAGTTCTGTCCTCTGGGAACTAAAGTGTCAGTGTCCATAAGTCCCATTCTATGGTTGAAGTTGTAGACTTCAACTCCCATGATCCCCAGTGCTCTGCATAGAAGTCCATAGAATTTATTAGCTATAGCTCTCCTCTGCTGGCTGGAGGGGATAATGCAACATAACTTTAAGCATAGCAGTAGAAGGAGAGTGTAAAACTGACTGTAAAGGGAACAATGTCTCCTTCTGCATGTTTCTATAGTCCAACACCTGGCTACATATGTAAATAATATACACACACATATTTATAAGATTCTACCCTCAGTTTCATGTTTCCCACTGTCACTTTGGGATAGTCATAAAACTATAAAAAAAAACACAACCTCACCTCCCTCACAGTGTCCAGTCACAGTGGGGATCAACCACCACCACCATGAATCTAAGGTTATTTGTCCCTAATTGCATGTAACACCTTTGATGCCCATTTACAAGTGAACAGGCATGGAGTTTGTCATTAATTTGTACAATCTTCCCGTCCACGGTTGTTTGCAAATACTTGTGATGCCCAACACTGCTGTACACTGAATCTTGGTGGTGTACTACCGTGATTGGCCATTGAATCAGGCCTTAATAGCAGACCTTCACTTAAAACTGAAAGTTTGACTCATCCTCCTCCTCCCTCCCTCCTCTGCCATTAATGTAAAACATTTTTTTCATTTCTGGAAGTGGGCACTTATTCCTGGTAGATATTCACTTTCACTTCTGCTCTAAGCAGAAGTTCAGCCCCCTCCCTGCTGCAGCCTGCTGGGACACCTCACAGGTCCGAAGAGGCTGGGGGACTATTCATAAACCACATGTGCAATAGGGAGCCAGCTGTGTGCCAGCAGAAAGTCACAGCTTCCAACACTCAAGATGGCAGCACCAGGGACCCGAAGACTGGTGAAGAACCAGCCCAGGTGATGACAGCATGTTAGCAAAAGGCCAACATAGAGAAAAAAGAGGAAATCAAAAGCGTTTCTTACCCTAATGAACACACAACAAGAAGAATTATATTCCCCCAAGGGTCTCTATACAGCTAAAACTAAGTCAAACACAGAGAAAATATATCAGAGGATTAATAATGATTTTATTGTTACATAAAGCATTAAAACACATAATGCTTAAAATATGAGCTCTGATACAAATATGTCCCCAATGTAGTAATAATGATATCCTTAACAATGACAGGCATTAACTATATTATACAAGGGAATTTCCAAGTGATGATCCTGCCAGAAAGAACCTCAATTCAATTACACAAATCAAAGTCTTCCTCAGGGGGATAGGATATCTAAATCAAGAACACACAACATTAAAATGTTGCAACTATTACACAGCATTCAGTGCAAGGCCCCAATAAACATTTCTATGCTTTTGTCAAGCTAACATTGGTCAGTGCTTCCTCTGACATAAAGAAATGGACATAAATCATATCAGTTAAAAAATCCTGGAATTTTCCTCGGCTTTCATGACAACAGGGCCAGTGAGGCAAACCATTTGAGGCCCTCAGAAGGCCACACGTATATGTGAGCCAGGAGAGTATGGTGAGTACCTGTTTATTAAAAATAAACAGCTAATTTTGGATTCTACCAATCCCGGTCCAAATTAGCTACTTCAAATCCCTTCAATCTATGTTATAAAAATGTATCTGGAAGGGGAAAAAATCCCATTGTGCGCATTTACAATCAATCAAAGGTATAATCAGAGGAGTTGACTATGTAGATTTCTTCAACTAGTACTTAGCCTTAACGCTTACGCAACTCAAAGAATGGTTCCTACCTTCACCCAGCACACTTTGGGGATCTATTGAAACCACATACAACCTACAAAGCCTCCTTTCAACTTGGCTATTCAGTGCCCAGTTAGGCGCACGGATCCCTTCACACATCTCCCCGATCATAAAGGCTGCTTTCCATGCATGGAAGAAATTGGACCAGCAAGCACAAGGGTACCCTCAAACAACCTCTATGCAAATTCCTCTGGCCACCTTGCACCCACTTATAGATCAAATCTCCTTTGCCTCCTGGAATAGGAGAGTTATAATTTACATCAACAATCTTGTCAGGGCTGGGCTCTCAGCCCTTCCTTCTCTGTGCTCAGGTTGATCACCTGCCAGTTAATTGCCAGTACTCATCGTTCCACAGTGGCTCACCTGTTGATCATCTCCTGCTCATCAGTCAAGCCCACAGCCAGCCTCTTCTATTTAAACTGCCTGGTTCATTTCATCAATTGCCTTCGACCTTGGTCAACATATTTAGAGGCTCTTTGCTGTGTTCCTGTTGAAGACTTGACAGGCTGCACCCCTTCTGGTTCCCGATCCTGTCTGCTGCTTCTGACTACACTGATCTCTGGCTTCCTGGTTTCCTGGCTTGTCCTGACTACCCGATTTAGCTACTGAACACTGGCTACATTTTGACTACGTTTACCAGTTGTACCATTTTTACAATTTTATTAAAAGGTGTGATTTTTACTGCATTTTCTGCCTCCGTCTGTTTCATGGTTCCTGACAGTAGGCGAAGGCCATGAATTCTCAAGATGCAGGCAATCCTTCTAGTGGTAATATTTTTTCCAGGCTGAATGAGCAGGCCCACCACATGGATCCGTTTGCCAAAGCGTTACAAACGCTCCTGATTCACACTGCTCACCTTGATCCTCCCACTGGGGCTGTTCTGGTACAACCCTTAAAAAAGGGTATTTGACGTTCCCGCATGCTCCACCTCTGCTGCCAAGAGCCTCATGTCCATCAAACATAGTACGAGAACTGTTGCCGATTACGCCATTGAACGATGGTAGATGACTCCAGACAAAATATCTAGATCTAGCACTACTATCCTTGACACTGTACTTCCATATAAAACACATCACATAATCATCCACATTCTCCTTGCAGCAAGATTAAGTATCAATATAAGGTGGAAGAACTCAACTCCGCCCACCATAACAGAAGTACCAGACCTGTCTCACCTACACTACTCCTACGAACAGATGATGGCCTCCTGCCTTGGGAGAGCAGACCAACTATCTCATCAATGGTTACCATGGAATAATTGGCACTTTTTGTAATATTACAAAAAAGTGTATAACTTTTTTGTAACTATTACTTTTTTGTAACAATTGAACATTTTTCATTATTGTTAAACTGCTTCCTCCTGTAAACGTTCTCACTTTCTGCTTGTATTCAAGTCGGTACAGCTCCTTTGATTTCATATGCTTGTTGACAATCTCTCTGTATTAATGTTGACATTCTCTCTGTATTTATAACCATTGGAGCAACTGTATTACATTCTCGCTTTAAGTTTGTGTAAATCGCACTGTTATATTTTCTTATAATCAATAAAAAGCTATTAAAAAAAAAAAAGTTGACAGCTACAGTATTTGTAGCTGTTGTCTTTTAAATTTTCTACAAAAGACTGGAGTTCCTCTTTATCGTTATGTGATTCGGTACAGTAATAACGTAAACCAAGGCCAGTGCAATGACACACTTGTGGAAGGTGTGTCCATGACAACCTGGGCTCACAGGAAGGGGTTTAATAATACTGCCCGATATTCAGTTTTGATGTTGGTGGTAAAGAGGTCAAGAGTATAGGAATATGAAAGGCAGCTCTGGACTGTTAAAATGGTGAGTAGGGCTAGAAAAAAATTGTCTTTAAAGCCTTATGTGGGGCAGAGTTAAATAAGCAAGCTTGAGTTCTGTTTTAATTGGAATTAGCTCACACACCAAAAAAAGATGTGATAATATATATCTTGAGTATGCTTAGTCATCTTGCTACATCAAGCAGCTATAGACGTTAAATCAGAAAGTAGGATCTTGCAATAAATAAATATTAAACACATCTTTATTAAATGGTAGAAATGAAAAGCAACAAAGTGGCTACTGGTGGGTATTTTAAATGTAAAATGATAAATATACATTTAATTATATACATACATTGAATTTCCAGTAAATCTTGAAGGGTACAAAATTCAGATCAATGTCTATTTTTTGTTTTGTTTGTGTTTTTTTTTTTTATTAAAATTTCAATCACAAATGTTTTTGATAAGGAAAATGAAAGGAAAATAAATATGATCATGTACAGTGCCATGTATTTTCATGTATTGCAAATGAGTACACATGCAAGAGAAAGGATCAGATATTACATCTCTCTCTTTCTCTCTCTCTCACCATCATCACCAGCTCTATATTTTTTAAATAAAAAAAATAAAAATAACTAAGGTATACTGCAACATACAGTCCCCTCGAATTACCTGCATATTTTTCATTCTGAAGCTATTAAATAATATTCATGAAAATATTTTAATTAGACAAATCTGTATATGTATTAAAAATAATAACAATTATATATGTTAATAATTATATATGATTACCAAACAGGAAAAGAGCACTGACTTAAAAAATTATCTAGTTATATGAAATGGGCTAAAATGTAAACTGTTAAAATACACGTTACTTAAACATAAATGACAAAACATATTTTGAACGAATACAACATGTTTAATTCACATTCAGTCATTTCCCTTTATAAATGTGAATGTTATAAAAATAATGATGCTAAGAAATATATATTGTCTAGACTAACTTGATAAAAATGATACATTTTTAAATGGCAGATATTAAACTTGCTCCCTAAATTATAATTCCAAATATTTTTTCCTTTATTGTATGTTTTGTGAAGATAAATTAGTTAAAATACTGATTAATGTATTGCTTGAAAACCTACTTGTTCTGGTACAATGTGTTCTGTAATTCAGACTTTGTCCTTTATTATCAACTAGTCAAGTAAAAAAAGACTGCAGAACAATTTCTCAGACTCCCTTATAATATATTTATTTAAAAATATAGTATTCTATAAAGATGCTAATAATAAAATGTAATGTGTAAAAACAGTAATAAGAAAGTAGACCTGATTTTTTTTTTTAAATGACTTAAAAATGACCTGTGCTCATCACCTGCCAGTAGATAACACATCTAAATTATAACAATATCATCTGTCTGCATATTCTTTTTTTTTTTTTTTATACATGCTTTTTAAAAAGTATCTTCCACTGACAGTCAATGCATATCAATTAGCATACAACACGAGTTCTCTGCTTTTCAACACTGCATATCAGATTTATCTGTAAGAGAATAATACTTGTCATTTTATTGACATAATAGTGCATTACAACCTATGATAAAGGTGGCATATTAAATTATAGCAGGGAAGCTTTGCTAAAATGGAAGTTTATCATTCTGGGTTCACAGAGAACAGTTATCAAGAAATAAGCTTACAGGCCTGGTATTGTGTGAATGTAATATTTAAGAATAAATTGCTCTCAGCCCGGAACGTTTTTGGTGACTATTTTTAGTTTAGCTTTTTTTATTTGAATTGAATTTTTTTCTACCAAATTTCAAATATTACTATGATGCAATTGGCCACCATTGCTAAGAGCAAAACAGATGCATCAAGAAACTGTTTTACATTTTTTTCCTTTTTTAACAAAGAAAAAAAAAAGATAAAAATCTACAGTCACCCCTCTCAGATAAACCATTGATTCTCAGTCTGTAATTTACTCTCCATCAAGATGTTCAGTGTAGACTAACTAAATGAGGGAGGGTCGAAAAGGGATTGTTAGGTAAAGAGACGGAAGGTTTTATTATTTTTTTTGGGGGGGGGGGGCAGACGGTTTCTTCTCATCTCCAATCTGCATAAAATTTACTATTCAGTAAGTTACAGCACACAATGAAAAGAAAATGTCAGCGCAATCTAGAAGATATAAAGAAATGAGTGGAAAAAAAGCTGTATGCTAATAATCCACTCAGTAATTAAATGAAGATCGTTGCCAAGCGGCTCTGCCACTTTCAAAGGGTAATTTGTACAGGAAATCATAGAGTCATTGTCAAATCAATTCAAGATAAAAGGAAAGTCATCAACGGAGATAAGATAAATGTAGGGTGTCTGCCAGCATTTGCCCTAGGAAATGCCTTTGCTATTTTTTTGTAAACCCTTATGAACGCTGGGCGACACTAACTTGTCAGGTTGAAGTGTACATCCTCTATTAGGAGGATGGTCCATATGTATGCACAAATGCATTAGATAACCATCAGGAAAATGGTAAAACAAAATCAGTTAATAGCGGCTTAATGTTTAACAATCTAAAATGCTATTGCTGGTTAAGAACAGACATTCGGTTGCTGTCAGAGAGAACCATAATGTTTGAACTTGGTCTTCCATCATATTAAGTGCTGCAGAGTCTTAGCATCTAATGTCTCTGCCTGGATATGATCTATGGCAAATTTCTTGCTTGCCCAGGTGTTATATTTTAAACATATATTTTCTGTTCGTGCTCTTAAAGGTGAATAATATACAATTCAAAAATTGCATGCAAATCTACAATATCAGGCAAGACTAGTTGAATATTTTTTTTCAATTGTGAGTTTCAAAAATAGATGTGCTGAAAGTTAAAGATAAATTCTTAGCATGAATGTCGATTTTTTTAAAAACATATTTAATTGAAAGTTTTATTCACATGTACACAAAATAGGATTTCAGAGTAAAAGATGTGGTCAAGCTAACATTTAAGTAAATTAAAGAAAAATAAAGGGAAGATATAAATAAGTTGGTACAGAGCAAAAAGAAACGGTTGCAGGAGAGCAATCTCAAATGTACCATTGCATAATCAGAATATCAAACATTGCAAATGCAATTCGTTTTTTCTTTTAGACCCTAGAATTGGGAGGTATAGGAGACATGGTAAGCTAACTTATTGAAATAGGTAAGGGCAGGAAAGGGGGAACAGTAAAATATCAAGACAAGAAATTACACTTAAACCAAAACATATTTTAAGACTATAGCGATGCAGACACTGAAATGTTTAGCACAACAAAATACTTTATAACTGAGACCATGAAACAATAGTGT
This sequence comes from Lithobates pipiens, assembly GCF_037356315.1. Classification (NCBI taxonomy): domain Eukaryota; kingdom Metazoa; phylum Chordata; class Amphibia; order Anura; family Ranidae; genus Lithobates; species Lithobates pipiens. The sequence goes on from NW_027507764.1 coordinate 494,270,980, forward strand.
TGAATTTGTTCAGGGAGAAGGCCCAAAATGATTTGTAAAGAATAAATTCCTGATAGCATCAATCCTTCTGGATTTAGTGGACTAAGGTGCCGTTTGTCTCTTTGGCAAAAGAGCCTTTTACTGCTCTTGATTGGAGAAGGTATTCTTGATGTAGTCCCACCTTTTAGATCTGCATCAAATGTTTTCTTTAAGTATACATAGTAGATAGCGGTTTGGACATCTTCAATGGTGGGAATGTGAGGGGAATTACGTTTTTTTGTGATGGAAAGTCTAGCAGCAAGTAGACACTTACATTCCACAGGTTAAGGTTTTGGTCGAAGGATCTACATATTTAATGGTATAAAATGTGGAAGGGGTAATGTTTAAGTATGAATGTTTGGTTGCTGTTGCAGGGCTAACTCTTTTGTAGAAATGTTTTTTTTTGGGGTAAACAATGCATTAAATAAATAAATAAAAGACGGTACAAATCAACAGCCTATCCCATTGCTAGTAAAGTGTAGTTTTAGTTAAACAGATGAATACATCATTTAAATACGTGTTTTTATTGCCAAATAGTGTATCTTTTCAGCCAGTCCTTCTTGTGAGACATACACCTCTGCTGGTACAAGTGGTCATTCTTCTACCTCCTGGATTATCATCACTGTTTCTTGCATCAGCTCCATGTTCATTGGACAGTAGCAATATTGGGGTTTCACATTAATTATTGACATATGTGTTTTCCTAGAAATGTATATTTAACAATAACTGTTAAATGGAAACAGGCACACGGGTTCATAACTGTTCAGAACTGCAGTGCAGCAAATGGCAATCATTTTTTCATTTGCTTTTCTGACCTTCAGTTAAAGTGTAAATCAAGCCAAAATTATTTTCTTCAGTTTTGAATAGAGTGGAGAAGGATTAAACCAGGGGTAGGCAACCTTGGCCCTCCAGCTGTTTTGAAACTACAAGTCCCATGAGACATTGCAAGACCCTGACAACAATCATCGGCCCAGCTCCTAGAGGCAGAGGCATGGTGGGATTTGTAGTTTCACCACAGCTGGAGGGCCGAGGTTGCCTACCCATGGATTAAACCCTTGCCAGGCTCCAGTAGAGAGATATTTCCTCACTTACTGTCCTGGTGACAATGGTTTCACCAGATGGAATGTGAAGGAGAATCTCTAATGGCAATACATAGTTATATAGTTAGTCAGGTTAAGAAAAGACACAAGTCCATCTAGTTCAACCAAAACAAATAAAAATAATAATAATACAATCCCATATACACAATCCTTCACCCACAGTTGATCCAGAGGAAGGCAAAAACCCCAGCAAAGCTTTGTCACATTTGCTACACCAGGGGTAAAAAATTCTTACTGATCCCAAAGAGGCATTTAGATTTTCCCTGGATCAACGTTACCTATATATGTTAGTATCCAGTTATATTTTGTACATTTAGGAAAGAATCCAGGCCTTTTTTAAAGTGATCTACTGAGCTTGCCAAAACCACCTCTGGAGGGAGTCTATTCCACACTTTCACAGCTCTTACTGTAAAGAAACCTTTCCGTATTTGAAGACGAAATCTTTTTTCCTCTAAAGGCAAAGAGTGCCTCCTTCTCCTTTGTGATGATCTTAATTAAAGTGAATAACTCAACACCAAGTTCACGATATGGACCATTTATGTATTTATACATGTTGATAATATCCCCACCTAATCTCCTCTTCTCAAGAGGGAATAGATTCAGTTCCTCTAATCTTTCCTCATAGCTGAGCTCCTCCATGCCTCTTATCAGTTTGGTTTCCCTTCTCTGCACTTTCTCCAGTTCCCCAATATCCTTTTTGATAACTGGTGCCCAAAACTGAACTGCATATTCCAGACAAGGTTTTTCTAATGATTTGAACAGGGGCAAAATTATATCTACCTCTCTTAATACAAGAAAGGACTTTGCTTACTTTGAAAACCGCAGTTTGGCATTGCATGCTATTATTGGGTTTGTGATCTACTAAAACCCCCAAATCCTTCTCCACCATTGATTCCCCCAGTTGTATGGTTTTATATAATCAAAATTCATAATCCAGATTAATACATTAAAATGTATTAATGAACTGTAGCCACTACAGAATTCGTAAATGTTGCATGAAATAAGTCTTTCATATTTGTCTTATTTTATGTGACTTTTACGAAAGTTTTGGTGGCTAAGTTTTCTGAATAAGTTTTAATTTAAATATTATGGATTATGAATACATGATATAAATGGAGTGGTGGTTCTGTTCTCTACCCTGACTTCATATCTCCTTAAGAACCAAGTTCCAGGATTAATAGATACAGTACCTAACTCCCGCAAAAAAACCTCATGACTAAATAGAGCTCATCGACAGGGCTTCTATCTCCACCCATCTTCCTTCCTTCGAATGTTCAAAGAAGATTTGACAGAGCAGCTAAACTGTATTACTCTGTATAGTTTAGCTGCTCCGTCAAATCTTCTTAGAACTTTCGACAGACACCATAAGCCAAAGATTCAACGTTTGTATGTTTTTCACTGCTTTGTCGAATCTTTGTCGTGCATGTTGAATGTATATAGTTCATACAGAAAATGGACTGGTGACATTCCCCCCCCCCCCCCCCACAACAGGGGCAGCCTCTGAGGCTATCACAACACTAGCAACACTAGTATCACTATCAAGTTCACAACACTAACACAATAGCAGCAGATTATTATGAAAAAGTTAAGTTGAACTGTAGCTTGCTTCACTATTGTTCTGCTGCTGTGCTTATGCTTAATTGCTATATAATTCAGGTTCTCTGACAACTGGACCAGCTAAGATTGACTGTCTTCTGAAATGATTCAGTGTGTGTGTGTCTCTCTCTGCTAGCAATCGTAAGTGAAAGTAAGTTGGCTGTACGTGTGTACTTATATCTAGCTATTTTACTGCTCCTCCTCTTTGGTTACAATCAGCCAATAACATTCATCATCATCATTATTTTTATTTTACTTCCCCCACCCAATTCCAGCAGCAATCTTTTCTCTCTATGTAGAAAAATCCTGGACTAATACAGGTAAGGTTAGGCACATTCGACCGCAGGTTCGATAGACACAGATCGTTATTGTCAGAGTCATGTCGAATCTCCTATCTATATTGAACTGTTGTCACAATGAAAATGAAAATAAAGCATTTGTTTATGTCGAATCTTTTGTTTTTCAGATTCTGAACTTTCGTTATCGTTTGTTAAAACAATAACGAAAATACCTGAAATTCGGACGAAAATGCAGTCGGAGGAAAACGAATGCACATGTCTAGTATTCAGTGAATGCAAAGACTATCAGAGCTCTGGGAGGGGTTTCTACATTGAGCTGCTATTTTCTGTTTTGTGTTTTCTTCCTACCGTCACATCTTTTTTTGTTTTTCTCCTTTTAAGGCAGTAGCTAATAAAGTTTATGTGTTTCATCTATATTATGGTATCATAAAAAAAAAAAATATTCAATGTTGATAGAGAGAGTTTAGTTCTGCTTTAAGATAGAGCTCTACACTCACATTATTGCATGCCAAATATTCCCTACAAAAATATCAAGATAACTCCTGCCCTTAAAGGTGACTCTTAATTATAACTAGGGGGTCTCTAAACATGGAAATTGTGTTGAAGGCATGTTTCCCGTGTTTAGAACAGTCTAACAGCAAAATGACATTTCTAAAGGAAAAAAAGTAACTTAAAACTACTCGCGGCTACAATGAATAGGCAACCCTTGGTACAATTGGGTGGATATCTTCTTTTATGTGTATACAATGAATTGTCGGTCTGCAATACACATAAAAGTGCCTCCTGGTGACCCCGCCCTCCTCTGACGCCCAGGGACTTCCCTATGGCTTTCTCCGTGTTGTCAGAGGGGGACGGGGACACCCGTTTACGTAAACGGGTGACCCCGCCCCATTTACGTAAATATCCATACCAGACCTGAAGGGCCTGGTATGGAATTTAGTGGGACCCCCACACATTTTTTTTACATTTCGGTTCAGGGTTCCCCTGTGAGGAAATCCCCATGCCATTTTTATCAATTAACTTTTATGTGTATTGCAGACTGGCAATTCATTGAGTAGTTTTAAATGACTTTTTTTCCTTTAGAAATGTCATTTTGCTGTCAGACTGTTCTAAACACGGGAAACATGCGCCCCTTTACAGACATACTATAGACACCCCCCAGGTATGAAATTTAAAGGAATATTACACTTTTATTGTTTCACTTTAAGCATTATTAAAATCACTGCTCGGGAAAAAATGGCCATTTTTAAAACTTTGTTTTGCATTGATACATGTCCCCTGGGGCAGGACCCAGGTCCCCAAACATTTTTTATGACAATATCATGCATATAAGCCTTTAAAATTAGCACTTTTGATTATTCATGTTCGTGTCCCATAGACTAACAGTGTTCACGCGTTCAAACAAATTTTTTGCCTGTTCACATGTTCTGGTGAACATTTTTTTACTGCGTATGTAAATGTAATTTGCTTGTGTTATGGGTGAATTCATTGGTATGTATGTATGGCTCTGGTCCTTGTAATTAGCTCATTGGGTTAACAAAGTAAAACTACTATTTAGCCTCTTTGGAGTGACATTTGTTCTGTGCATTGGGAGCCATATTATAGATGGATGGAACATGTTTGTATTCAATGCTTGAAAAGCCCCTTAATTGGTAGAAGAGTTTTGAAGTTTCCTGGTTGATGAATCCCTGACTGGCCCTGCCTTTCACGTTTGGTGCTCTGGTCTTAGGCCAGTGATGGTGAACCTTGGCACTCCAGATGTTTTGGAACCACATTTCCCATGATGTTCAGCTACACTGCAGAGTTCATGAGCATCATGGGAAATGTAGTTCCAAAACATCTGGGGTGCCAAGGTTCACCATCACTGTCTTAGTTTATATTTGGTGGTGCTTGGTTCGTGCTCCTCCCCCCAATTTACTACCCCTCTGGGTAGGCGCATGAGTGTTGTGTGGGTCCCTGGACATTCTTCTTTGGCTGTGGGTTTCTCCCTTACTGGCACACTGATGTACCTTATGTATCAGCTCACCAATAACTTCTCCTGATAAAGCATGATCCACGAAACACATTGAGAATTCACATCCAGACTGTACATTGTGTTACAGGAAGGCTATAACATGCTATAGATTTATAAGGGGTAACCAGATGTGTAATGGTGTCTAATACTCAATATGTTTATGTGAGGAATTCTTTCTCTTTTATCATTTATCAACAAAAAATGATGCAGGACAAAGCCATAATAAAAACAAAAATTGCTGTTGTTTATGATACACATGCCTGGGGTATTACCCAAGTACCAGCCATTATGCCACTTACCAAATGCCACCTTAACTTATTTAAATAATTCAAACCAGACATACTTTCTTGGGTTTAAATGGCCATAGCAGCCCTATATTACAATAACCAACCATGAAAGACCACTTTGTTACATAATATAAGCGGTAATAAACAGAAAAACATATAACTTCTCAGACTAAATGTAACTGCCTCTTTTCTATGTCTAGGATTTTTGAAGGCACCCTTGACTGACCAACTAGCTGTATCTTGCACCACCTTGCCTTTCCACGGCCCCCAGCCGCAACTTACACCAGCTCGGGGACAATTGTTTAGCAAATTCTCCAGCCGATACAGCCAACTGCCCCAACACATATTACTTCCACCCTTATTGGGGCAGGTATACCCATACCAGAGATGGGCCCAACCCATCATTCTCCAAAGAACGTAACCATCCCCACCTTCAAAAACCCTATGACCTCTGCCTGCTGCTACGACATTAACTCAAAATTCCAATTTTCCAATCAACACTAAAAGAACGGAACTCAAATAAAACAAACCCATTGGCTACCACAAAAAAAGGGGGCGGGAGAATCTTGTCCAGTGCTATCCTCTGGGAAAACTGATGCTAGGAGGTCGCCCCCCACCAAGGAACCCTTAGGACCACACCCTGTCCCAGCCTAATCTCCTCCAATAAGGTTATACCTATAAATTTTCCCTCCTATTACCTAATTGTTATTTTAACCCCTTTTTACTATAGCCTCTCTAGTCAAACCGCATCATGTAGGCATTCAATTGCATTCTAATCACCTTGGAATCCCAAAACCAGCACACTGCAATGCTCATTTATAAAGCACTGTTTATTTTACTTTACAAATGTGCATAGCTCTTCTCATTTTTGCCAAGTTATCCTTGCTATCTGGATCGAGACTCAATCATTAACCGATTCCCGACCGCTGCATGACAATATACGTTGGCAGAATGGCATGGGTGGGCAAAAGGGCATACAGGTACGTCCCCTTTAAGAAGCGGTGCAGCGTATCAATATCCCCCGGGTGCCCACGATCGTGTCACAGAACGGAAGAATGGGGAGATGCTTTTGTAAACAAGGCATTTCCCCGTTCTGCCTTGTGACATGACAGAGATCACTGCTCCCTGTCATCGGGAGTAGTGATCGCTGTCAAGTGTGTTGAAACCCATCCCCGCACAGGTAGAATCACTCCCTAGGACACACTTAACCCCTTGATCGCCCCCTAGTGGTTAACCCTTTCCCTGCCAGTCTCATTTACACAGTAATCTGTGCATTTTTATAGCACTAATCGCTGTATAAATTACAATGGTCCCAAAATTGTGTCAAAAATGTCCGATGTGTCCGTCATAATGTCACAGTCATGACAAAAATTTCAGATCGCCCACCATTACTAATAAAAAAAATAATAATAAAAATGCCATAAAACTATCCCCTATTTTGTAAACACTATACATTTTATGCAAACCAATCAATATACGCTTATTGCATTTTTTTACCAAAAATATGTAGAAGAATACATATCGCAACTGAGGAAAAACATTTTTTTTATATATTTTTGGGGGATATTTATTATAGCAAAAAGTAAAAAAAAATTGCTTTTTTTTCAAAATTGTCGCTCTTGTTTATAGCGCAAAAAATAAGAACCGCAGATGTGATCAAATGCCACCAAAAGAAAGCTTTATTTGTGGGAAAAAAAGGACGTCAAGTGGATGCAACGTTGCACGGCCATGCAATTGTCAGTTAAAGCGACGCAAAAAGTGCTCTGGTCAGGAAGGGGGTAAATCCGTCCGGGGCTGAAGCGTGACCCCTGAAAAGTTGTTGGTGGAGTCAGAATTCCTTATTTAATACAAATAAATGTGAGTATCACATACTGCGACAACTCTTTGTTTGTTTGTTTTTTAACAAATAAATATGTCCAACTGTCGCTGAAAAAAAGCTCACAGTGTGCAGTGGAAGAGTAAGAAATTTCAGTACATGAGAATAGCTCAAAAACTGTGAAAGCAAGACTTTAACTCAAAACCTAAAAGGATCTCCAACTCATTTCTTAAACATGCCTATAGTTGTAGAGCACAAAGGAATTTATGGTTACCCTGTTTTACATACAATTTCCTTATTCAATTAATTGCAACATCTGCATTGGATAAAATAAAGTGTTTTGTGTATGTATAGTGATACTGTTGTGCCATAAACCCTAATGGAGCGTGCTCACTGCATCTTCACGTTCGGTTTTGCTTGTTGAAAAGATAAATGCGCTAATATGTCTCTTGAACGATTATCACATTCCAGCCTTCTCGAAGAAATGGAATATTTATACAGGAGGACTGTAGAGAGAGAATCTATTAGGAGACTCCCCGCCGCAGTGCCCTCACTTAGTCATAAGGGTACTATGCACCAGTGCTTTAATATATGTCATATGCTGTGGCTACTCCTCGGCGATAAATGACTGTTGTTACTTCAGTAATCAGTCTATGTCAGAGCAATTACTTAAAATCATCCATCCTGGTTGTTTGCACCATCCACTTCATACTGAGCAGAACAATGCTACTGACAATCCGAGCTCTGCAGATGGAATTACTAGCGCTCGCACATTGTCTGAGTGACACGCCAGCAGGAAGGGGGGGATGGACCCCTCCATGTAAAGATGCAGCCAGCCAGCTTGCACCAAACAAGTTATGAAGAAGAGGTTGACGGGGAGAAATAGTAATATTTTGCATTATCCAGCACACAGGTAGCTCATGAAAAGCAACGGATCAAACAAAAAAAAAAGGACCTGTTTTCTTATTGGTCTACATCTTGTTTTTTCCATATGCACCTTTTTTTAGACTTTAAATGTTTGCTCAAAATATAAAATTTTGGATTAATAATGAAATAATTTCATAATATAGGTTAGTAAATATTTCATTACGGAAGTCGAGGAATTTTTTATTTTTTTTTATATAACAAAAGTATGGGGTATCAACTTCTTTTGTTTGCATGTATTTTTATTTTTATATAGGCAGTTGGTCTCTTCTTAAATTGGTCAACCGTTTTTCTACAGATACAATAATTTAGTCCTTTTTTCAGTATACACAGATCAGCCATAGCATTATGATCGCTGAGAGGTGAAGTGAATAACATTGATTATTTTGTGACAATGGCATGTGAAAGTTGGTGGGATATATTAGGCAGCAAGTGAACATGTTGTTCTCGGTAGGTGTTGAAAGTAGAAAAAAACGGGCAAGCGTAAGGGCTTGAGTGACTTTGAAAAGGAACAAATTGTAATGGCTAAACAACTGGGTCAGAGCAACACCTATGCCCTGTACACACGATAGGATTTTCCGACAACAAAATACATATGATTTTTTCCGACGGATGTTGGCTCAAACTTGTCTTGCATACACACGGTCACACAAAGTTGGCCGGAAATTACGCACGTCAAAAACACGATGACATACGACGAGCCGAGAAGTTCAATAGCCAGTGCGGCTCTTTTGCTTGATTTCGAGCATGCGCGGAACTTTGTACATCGGAATTGTGTACACACGATCGGAATTTCCGACAACGGATTTTATGTGACGGAAATTCCTATGGAAAATGTGTGATGGAGCCTACACACGGTTGGAATTTCCGACAACAAGGTCCTATCACACATTTTTCATCGAAAATCCTATCGTGTGTACAGGGCGCAAACTGCAGCTGTTGTGAGATGTTCCTGGTCTGCAGTGGTCAGGCACGCCAAAAAGTGGCCCAAGGAAGGAAAACCAGTGACTGGGTCATGGGCAGCCAAGGCTTGTTGATGCACATGGGGTGCAAAGGCTGGCCTGTTTAGCTCAAATTGCTGACTAAGCTAATGCTTGTTCTGATATAAAGGTATCAGAACACACAGACCACCTCAGTTTGTAGCTCATGGGGCTGCGTAGCTGCAGACCGGTCAGGGTGCCCATGCTGACCTGTGTCCACAGCACCCATAATGGCCACATGAACATCAGAACTGAAACATCAAGCAATGGAAAAAGGTGACCTGGTCTGATGAATCACATTTTTTCTTTTACATCATGTGGATGGCTGGTGCATGTACTTGGGGAAGAGATGGTACCAGGATGCAGTATAGGAAGAAGGCAAGTCAGTAGAGGCAGCGTGATGCTTTGTCTAGTGAAGTCCATTTCTCATTGGGTCAGGGTTGTTTTGGTGGTAAAAAGGGGGCTTACTCAATGTTAGATGCGTGGTCATAATGTCATGGTGTGTGGTCATAATGTTATGATTTGTGCTCATATTATAGCTCATCAGGGTAATTCCCTCAATTCTTTACATAGTCTCAGTCCCAGGGTTTCTCTTTCATGCATGTTATTTTATTGGACTTTTAATTTACTTCTGTTAGTTATTATTTACCATTTTTCAGATGTTAGATATTCTTCATTATTATCACATCTCTTTGTAAATAATATTAATGATTTTTGATATATTCCATATTGACATACATTGTATTGAAAATTATATTGTTTCATTTACAACTAGCGGTAGGTGAAGCAGTTTCAAAATCAGATGAATTAGCAAATTGTGAATGATTTTTCACCTGAATATATGCATTTGAGCAGCCTGCAGAGAATCCTCAACTAAATAGTCTGGATTCCTACCTTTCATAATTATCTGCACATCAAAAAGATCTACATGCAAATTATAAGGGGAGTCAATGATTGATGATTTGATGATACCCCTTGATCACGGCATAACTACCGATCATTGGGCACCATAACAAAATTTTGATTGCCCTCCCCAGCTACATCCTACTGTTACTGATCTCAATATAAAAATATAGAAAGTATGTC